>NW_027175821.1:4801120-6001120 GCF_023055335.1 Clinocottus analis
GGACTGTAGGAGAAGGCCTGGTTTCAAGAAATGAGGTCAGCTGCAGCTCAAAGACCAGGCCTATTGAAACCACTCTGTAGCATGGGGGCGGGGTGGGACACCTGCTGGTATTTGACCAGACAGTCTCCAATATGTAATTGTTGATTTACTTCACATCTATGAGAATTGTTTAGGTAGCGATGGCACATTGGTTTCAGCACCCGGTGACCGGCACCAAAAAAAAAAAAGTTCGATTTCGAAGCTACTGCTGATGTCAAGATATATCTTCCAGTGAGAACAGATAAGCAGGTCCCCATGCGTCATGAGCGAGTCACTGATGTGGGTCAGTCTGCTCAGCTGGTCTCGTCCCACGGCCTTGCAGGTGTGACCGGCAACCGCTTAGCGTCACATCAAAGGTGTCGACTGAGTTTTGTCCAAGTTGCTCTGATTTTATACATGACTCATGGTGAGAGTCAGAGCATGTGCTCAGTATTTGGCTCTCGCAAAGCCAGCTTGCTGTGTACCATAATGTTACTATGTCCTTGAGCAAATACTGGACCCAGACTGGACCCGCACTGCAGTGCAAAATGATAAGATAACTTTTTGATAAAAGTCTAGGTAATGCTTCAAACCATGCTGATTGACCTGCATGTACTGTTTGAACACGTTTATTTGTGTGTGTTTGTTCTGGGCACACGTGAGAAGAACGCCACAGGGATTTCCTATCGGGCAAAAACGATACTGAATATGATACTTTAATGTTTTTGCTTTAAAGGAAACCAATGCATCCGTACCATTGTGATTACAGGTTTAAAGTTTGTTCACTCTGGACATCCACACCACAGCATCATGATCACATGGCCACCCACATTTGATGTAAATGTCAGACAAAAGAATTGTCCGGTGTACGTCATTTTTAACATGCAGTAATTGGCCTTTGGAATTTGGTTTATCACTGGGCATGTGACAGTGACGCAAAAGCTTGTCAGTGGCCTTCTGGACGAGGTATCCATCACAAAGCGAGGGCCTAGAGGGTCGGCAAACATGCGTCTGACAAAGCTTGTTGTCTAGAAATGCGATGATTTCTCCAAACCCCCATATTGCTTTATTGTGACTTTATAGCAAACATAGAATTATACACCTTTCAGAGGTAAAACATAGTATTTAGTGCTAATTAATGGAATCAGCCATTGTGCTGAATCCAAAATGTGACCATACGTGTGTAAATGTGACACAAGGTTCGCCTCCCCCCTGATATAAAAAGCTTCATCCTGGCTTGTAAAGAACTAGTTGATGGTTTGACTGCCATCCATGCCTGAAATGTTGTTTTGGATGGTATTGTCCTTCGACCACGGTAAACAACTTCGCTCCACCCAACCCCTTGCATTCCCTGAGTTTCAATGAACTCTGGTAATCTTGCCCCATTGCCCTTTTCCACAGGCAAACTATTCCCCCCCCCCTCTCCTCCTGACATCCCCCTCCCCCTGCTCCCCATAAAGAGGGTTGGGTGGAGCTGGGCCGGCAGGCCATGCTCTATTTCTGTCGGCTGCTCCCGCTGAATCCGTTGGTGCGGGCTCGGGCTAGATTGCCGGGGTGACGATGTAAACAGACACTGGTACACACGGCCCTCTTGGTCACATCTATCATGACCGGGTGGGCTGGAGTGGATTGCATGTTGCTTCATCATGCATGATGAAGATTTGTACATAAACATAACTTTGCATTTCTTTTCATTAAGCCAACTGTTTTAAGCCAACAGAATTAAGCCAACTGTCTCACACAGCGACTTTTATTAGTCCACCAGTAAAAGTATATTCAATTCCTAGATGTGCTGCATTTCATTTACAGATTGTGTTCAGCTTCTTGGATTACACTGCAATCGTAGACAAGTATATTTCATTACTGGTTTCATCTGTTCAGCTCCGGTAGGGGAGGCTTCCAACAAAGGACTATATGAAGGTCGTAAAGTGTAGGACATTACAACAAACAAACACTCTTTTGAATCGACCTCACGCAGCTCAGCCTACACTAAAAGCAAACCGTGGCCTTGTTCATGACACAACAATTAGGTTCAGAATGACAACGCAGAATACTCAGTGTAGCCATGCACTTCATCTTAGGATAAAGCTGAGGATTCCTTTGCTGTTTGTTGCCGAGTCTCAGGTCAGTCTTCTGACAGCTGCTGCAGCGCTATTGCTTCATGTGTCTCCAGTAACAGTGCCTTCCACCAACATGTTTTCCATGCATGACTTTGTAATAGCTGTAAATATAGCTTAGCGTGTGTATGTCAGAGGTCAGGTGCTTGTTTCTTTGGGGTTGGGTCATCGCTGGTCTACAACTCTGTTGTTACAGGCCACCGATTGAACACACACTGCTTCTGCAAGCTTTTTTATCACACCTCGCTATCTGGTATCATCTTGCAGAATAGAAACTGTTTCCTTTTTTAATTCCACTGCCAGTGGCAGCTGTCAAGCTGGCTGTCTGGCTGCCAGTATGTTACTCTGCTCACACTGTACTCGTGTAATGTCGTGTCTGATGGAGGAACTGAGATGATGTTTCACAACCCATGTCTCCAAACCCTATGACCCCTTTTATGTATAAGAAGTGTACGTGCATGGGTGTGTCTATTAGACAGTGTATTATCAATCTGCAGAGTAACTATTAAATATAGCTAACGGTAGGATACTTGTCTTCCACCACTCCCTTTCATGTGCTGTTATGTACATGCGCTCACAGTAAGGTATGCACATGCATGGGGTGCAACACTCTGTGTGTGAGCTGTCTCATCGCTGCCCACAAGAGCAGGGAAGCCCCAGAGTCCCAGTTCCTTCTTGTTACAACAGAATCTGAGCAGACTCACTCAGATATCGGCTGCTCTTCCATGAACACAACAACACAACTCAATATTACACAGGCACACTATAGGAACCAGGTCACCCGGATCATTGTCAAGCACTTCATTAGTTTAAAAGGCATTCAGTCCCCTTTGTTGTAAGCACATTTTTCAACAAAAGCTTTACATTTCTGTGCCATTGCTGTTTTGATAAATATTTTATGATTTAAAAAAAATATTCTGTGTCAAACTCACTGCAACAGTCAAAACAATGAAAATGTAGGTGCTTAATTTATACTGTAGGGTTTGTGATGCTAAGTATTATAATTCAGAAAACACAAATGAAACAAAAACATCGGTAAAACATATATTAGTTACATGACAATACAACAGATCACTGCTTGCTCATTGCAGTGCAGGAAACGGCAACAACGAGCCCTCCACAGAGGAATAGAGTGGGAATAGTCTGACACCTGCTGGGATAAAACCAGTAATGCACCATAGACAAACAGGTGCATTGATGAATAAAAAAAACACATGATGTAGATAACATGTAAGAGCACCACAATAATTGTAGATATGTATATGTTGGGATCTTATATTAAATATAACTTAATACGAGCATGTCAAGAGCTGAAACTATTCCAACATCTTGTCAAAATCTAAATCCAAAGGCGAGATCTACAAGGTCTCTTATTAATGATTAACATTTATTAGTCACCAATCTTGACTATTCTCTTTCCTCGTGGTCCATCCGTCACTGGCTCGGTGATGTGGGCCTTATTCAATGTTTTATCAAGTCGGAGGATCAGAAGGTGCTGCCACTGGTCATCGCTCTGTCTTGTGATTGGACGTCACGAGCAGCGATCGTCGCGTCAGCCAATCCCCGCTCTTCGTTTCCTCATTTCCCCCTCCCCCTTTCCTCCCTCCCTTCGCTCCATACCCTTAAAGTGACGTCACGTTCCGCAAACGCGATACGCACTGGGTTTTTTTAGACACAAGAGGGTCGCACATTGCGGTAACAAATTGTTGTCAACTCGGAGAAGAGAAGGAGTTTCTTTCCACTCAAGCATTGCTGCTGTTTACGACAGACTATTCATTCAAAGGTAGGCTGTCAAAACGTGTCCTACGGTGTTATATTTGTGTGTTTATGAGCCTTAACATTAAGACCATCATTAACTTAGGGTCCTGGGAAACGGAACAGTGCTATGGGCTGGGGCCTGCAGGTGCCATATCTTATTAGCGTATAATATTTCTTAAACATTATAATGATGACCGACTGTTGGCGCGAAATAACGTTATTATAATACTCCTGTTTTTACAATACTGATACTAGTCGACCGTTTACATTGTAAGGCTCGTGATAAAATGGTAATATTTAGCTAATAACAAGCTAGCTTAATAGCTTAAATTAACGATATGCGGCTAAATGTCCTTTCAGTTTGTAGCAACAAAGACCCCATTTTTATTTTCCTGCTGTAACCGCTCAAGGATATATTATGTATGTGTATGCGTGTGGCCTTTTGTTCCCTTTGTCGTGCTGGGCTCAGCCCGTGTATTTGCATCGTGTGTATGTGTGACATGGCTGTGGTTCAGATTTTTTACCTAATTACGGTCAATGGGGTGTCTTCACATACAGCCTCTTGGTCTTGTGACGCCTCCATTAGACGCAGAGAAAGTAAACAAAGGCTGCTGAGGCTCCAGAGCTGTGTAAGCACAGTCACACATAAAAAAAAAAAAAATCATACATTTCTTTTGGTATTGTGTCATACTTCTCCTGGACACAAGTAATTAAGATGCCATGCTATCTACCCAGAAAAGTCCCCAGTGTTTCTATCGTTGCTGTTTACATTCCTCTCGATACGCATACACACATAATATGAAAATAGTATTGTACAGTGACAACAAATGGATGACATTGTCAAGTTCGTCTTGACAATACATTTCCACGTCTACATAAGTAAGGGAACTTGTTGATGATAAGGGGAAGTTTCCTTAGTCATCCATGGCACTCGGCATTTACGAAATCAGCTTAACAGGAGCTGATGCCAGCAGCCCTGAATGGGTTCACAAAATTAATCATTTACTTTGTTGTGTCCATTATGTAGTCTACAGAGGTATTGTTTAAATCAAGGGTTAATAACTCCCAACAGTTAAGTGGCTTATTTGTTGTTGTACATAGTTTATTGCTGCTCATAGTAACGCATATGTTAATGAACTGACTACGCCTGTTTACTCCCTTGTCAGTAATACCATTTTTCAGAGGGATGTCTCAACTGCACTTTCTGTACGTAATACCATTGTGTAAGCAGTGTGCGAAACTCATTCACTTGGCAAACAAATGGCAAACATGCAAATACACACACACACACACACACACACACACACACACACACACACACACACACACACACACACATTGCCAGCCTTCCCAGGAGAGACGAGACCTGTAAATCAAATCGCATCTCATCAGAACATAATTTGATATCAAAGTCCGGTGCAGATTAATGTGGGTACAATAAAGCCAATGTCACCCACAAGGTGACCTTTGATGCTGTATAAACATCCTCACTGGTGTCAGATTACTGATTGTTTGTCAGGTCCCTTTTGAAAGAAGCTCCTCTCAGCCCGTCAGCCGGTAATGTAACACTCTTTATGGTCACAAATGACTTGTGAGGTGGTGCAAAGATCCGACAGCCATCAACGCTTCGCTGTTAACAGGGAGAGATCTGGTGATTGTGTCATTTCACTACTCCTTCCTGCCTCAAGGTACAAACAAAATCAAACCATCAGGGATCAGTCTGTTTCCCCTGGAGCATGGTAACCATAGTTGCAGAGGCCTTGCCATCTGTCAGGCGGTAAAATCTCCAGACGACTTTTTAAATAAGCGCTGCACAGAGAAGCTTACTGCTGATGTTGAAGCAGGATGTTCTCCATTAACAGTTATTTTCTTCTATAAAATGTATTCTGTTGTTTAACATTACCCAAGAGTCCTCTTTAAGCCATGTTATTAATATTATTACTAAATTAGGTAATCAAAGAGAGTTGTTATACTTTGAACCTGATAAATACAATCTTGTTTTTCCAAATTAACAACCGTTTTACTGTCTACCAATTGGAAAAATGCCCTTTGACTTATTTAAATTTACAGCTACGGCATTGCTCTGTCATGGGCAGAGGATTGGTTGTGGATGGAGAAGCTGAGCACAACGTAGTTGGAGCGCTATTTAGATGTTTACAGTGTACATATACAACGTGACAGAGGAATCCAGTGAGGCCAAGCAGAGTTTTCCATCTGGCCCACTGTCCTCTGCTATGGCTGTTCTACATGAGCAAATCCAATGATGAGGGCCAGCATGAGGGTCGCGAAGGAGTCAGATCCGCCTTATCAGAAGCCATTAGGTTGGGAAATGCACTTTCTCACGAGGTGTGGAGTGGAACGGTTAACCTTTAGACGCAAAGCTGATACCAAACATTTATTAGACTTTCCAAACAGCTTCAGAGATAAAGAAAACAGTTCCTGGATCGACAACAGCGTCAAAACCTTTCCTCAACCGTGTTGTGTTGGTCTTACACCCACACACGGAAACCATGAATGTGTGAAGTTGTGTTTCCGAGTAAAGAGAAAAGTGTGAAGATACAAGGAGAGCCGTTTGGTCACTGTAATGTCTCTCTCTTTTTCCCATGGTTCATTTGATTAGCCTCGCCCTGCAGTCTGTGAAGCTGACTCCTCCATTTGTAAAGTCTGCGTGTGAACACTAAGAAAATAGTGCTTATCTCGGGCAGTTCTGCTGTGACCGGTGATTATTGACTGTTGACTCAAAAGACACACTCAACATGCTAGGCTTCTCTCTCCCGTGATCGTTCGCCACGTGAGACTGAGACTGCAGGAGATGAGTTAAGGGGTTAAGGAGCAACTACGAGCTCTGCACCGTTGTGGGAAACAGTGCATCATTTATGTGCTCGGCTGGAAATGTTGTGTTCTTATGGCAGGACTCGCTGGAATTTAGTGTCTAATGGGACACTCGAGGCTGAATCTCACACACACACACACACACACACACACACACACACACACACACACACACACACACACACAGGCACACAACACACACATTCTTCGCGGTCGAAACAATACCACATTGTTGTGATTTTGCGACAGAATTTGGATACATTCACATGACGTTAACTGCAAACTAGTACGATGGCGGACTGTTTAAGCACCACAGCTCAATAATAAAAACTGTTATTGTATTACATACTTAGTATCTCTCTACTAACTGTAAATAATTGTTTTATTTACCTTTTTGTAATGCACTAATGTAGCATGATGGCATTTCAATTATGAAGAATATTATATGATATTCTCTTTTACAGGTATGTTACATAGGACCTGCTGACCTGAGAATTGCCTCTCACAGTTTTGACATCAGCGCTGGCATTGGTGTTCACACGATAGTACACCCGCGCCCTCTGCCTGTCTCTTTACTGTATTGTTGTCTGAGTCAAAGTAAAATTAGAAAAGTAACACCTTCACTCCTATTTGCTTGCTCTTCAGGTGACCGTTTGTCCCAAAGATGAATTTTGAGCAGCCCCCTCCGTACCCAGGCAATGGCCCCACTGCTCCAGGCTACCCGGCCCAAGGCCCACCTCCACAGGGCTACCCGGCTCAGGGTTATCCCCCACAGGGATACCCTGTGAACATGGAGCAGCCCAACGCAGCGTACCCCAACTACCCTGCAGGACAAATGGGCCCGGGAGGTCCTTACCCGGGCCCAGGGCAACCTCAATACGGGTACCCTGGACAACCGCAACCACAGTTCGGCTGGCAGGGGGGACCCCCACCTGGGCCAATGTATGGAGAGGCTCCCAAAAACACAGGTGAGTGAGAGCACGCGACGGAGATTGATGCAAATATCCAAAGCTATTCATTATGTTGTCAAAACAAAAGATGTGTTTTGCCAAAAATAGTCTTCACGGTAGAACTTGACGAGGCTACTCGTCTGACCAAATACTCTCCTTTTGACCAAATGTTTTGACTGTGATGAGGGCTGAGAGTCTCAACGGGCCGCGACGACCAGGAAGGAGAGGCGAGCTAATCTGCTGACATGTTTACTGAGGGCTGATCACTTGCCTTGTCACCGTGTTATTCGGACAACACTAACTTTGTGCTTGATCCAGTGTGATAAAAGTTAGTTTTCAATTGTGTTTTACAATAGAAGGATAGAAATACTACACTTACAATACATATATAAATGTATACAACATGTATACAAGACATAAAGATAGAAATAAACGTTTTTAGTAGGTATTAATTACTGAAAATGGCGTTTATTCCTTTTTTATTAGCGTTTAGCTGCGCCGCCAAAAATATTTGGTATGGTTGGGAGTCTCATGTATTTAAGGATCTGTGGGAAATGTTTGTGATAATAGAACATTGATTCAGAAAGTGGAAAGTATTGAGGGGATCATTTGAATTTGATCATAACATTTGAACAGTTTTGCACTGTTCAACTCTGAAGAAAGACGCCTACGGCTGTCTGTCGGTCATGTGACTCATCTCAGATAGAATCGGTTTGCGTACAGGCCTTTTGTTAAAAAGAAAGGATAAGGAAAAGGCACAGGTGGATAAAATGAGTGATGACTGAATCCCATTAAGCTGTTTTTGGTTTCCTGCTCCTGCTATTGTTCATGCTGGCTCATTGTCACACTGTCACAGCTTAATGGGACACTTGAATAAAACGGAGACAACATAATGTTATTTAACTTTGACAACAAGGGAGAATGTCTGCTGTTAAAAGGACCTATTATTTTTCATTTTCAATTCATCTGACATTTATAGTCCGGATAAATTGATTTCGCTCAAAAGTTTTTAAAAGTGGTGGAAAACTACTCGTCCTAGTTTCTCACAGATCAAGATGAAGCTCTCCACCCCTAAAAAAAACACCGTAAATGTTTCCTGTTCATTCTGTCTTTTGACTATTTGATCGAGATGTGTTCATCAAGAAAACCAAAAGAACAGTAAAACCTGCCAGCGCTCAGAACAAGTCATTAAGCATTCAGAAGTGTGAAGTCAAGCCAGGTTAAGATAAAAGGTGTGCCGGTGCAGTAGCGCCTCCCAGCTGAGCATCCAGAACGGAGCACAAGCTGTGAAACAAAAAAAAGCACACATGTCACGGTCATAAAATATTCAAACTGAATGTGCAAAGCCAAGCTTTCAGAGAGCACCTTCTTAAACACCTCTTTGTGTTAAGGAGAGCGGTGAGGTGGTACTGCTCATGGAGCTGATCAAGATAAGCCTCTTCTGGCGGATCAAAAGCGGAGTGTTTCCGCTGTTGAGGCCCCTTCGCTCTGAATTATCTTTGATAGGAGACGCTCAGTATTAAATATTGGCCAATCATTAACCGGTCATTTAATTATCCGAGCCCGGCTTCACTTAATCTCGTCACCTTGGTAAAGCGCCGGCCTCCCATGTCATGAGTCACTGCCCCTGGTTATTGTGTGCTGGACTCCTGTTCCCCTGCACATGAATGATTAATCGCAGACACAAGGAACGGGAGATGTTTTCATTCGGGGCCTGTTGTTTTTCTTTGTGTGTGTGTGTGTGTGTGTGTTTGTGTGTGCGTGTAACAGATGGGGGAACTCTCCACATACGGGGAAACACAATCCTGTCGCATGACTTATTTAGACGTATTGACCGAAGGTGAAGGTGTAAAGCGAAGCCACCGCTGTGCTGGTCTGGTTGACGCGTAAGCGCTCTGAAAAAAAAGCTCCTTTTTTTTTCACCGTTTTTTTGACGCTTGCCTCGCAGCGGCGCTCGTGTTACACGCCTGTAACGCCGCCCGATCACAGCTCTTTCTTGACGGGCTGCTGTGGCATTACCATGGCGATGCGCCTCCCGCGATGAACGCAATTAGAGGAAAGAAAAAAAAAAATCCTAGCGGCCTCCGGTTACACTCCAGCTTCCCGCTGAAGACTTTGAGGGTGAATCTTCTCCATGTTTCTAATGCGATTGGAGGAAATGAATCACTAATTGCTTTCTTTTAAATTGTCTCCCCCTCTCCTCTGTATCTCCGTGTCAACCCCGTACCATCCTCCCGCCCTTCTCTCTCTCTCTTTCTCCCTCTCTTTCTCCCTGTCTCCCACTCCAGTGTACGTGGTGGAGGACAGGAGAAGGGACGACTCGGGAGACACTTGCCTGACAGCCTGCTGGACGGCCCTGTGTTGCTGCTGTCTCTGGGACATGCTGACATAACTATTCCTCCAACAGTTCACCCCCGTTACTCCCCTCCCAAACCCGTTGATTTCTGTGCCTCGAGCCCCACCCCTTCATCTGCCTTAGACCTTACACTCCTTTAAAAAAAAACCCTCTGTTTCACTCCTCTGCCCGTCTATAAATGAAAGCCTTGATTCCCATACGTCTCTGTCTGGTGCCACTTGCTCGACCTCGATGTGAAACCCTCAGCACTGACCGGCCGACCCCCGTCCATGAGCTACTCTGTAGCAGCTTGTACCTAGCTTCTAAACATAACCTCCTCGCTATAATCGCACATGCACACACACACATAAACATATACACGCACACACACACACACACACACACACACACCCACACACGCACGGTATACTTGGATCTCAGGCTCATCTAGTGTGAGGCTCTCTTGGCACTTTATGACGATTACCTCTGTAAGATACTACTCCTGCCTGCCCTGTCAATCATCTCCAGCCCTCCCCCTAACCCCGCCCTCAGCTTCGCCGATGGCAACCCTCCCCTCTCCTCCCCTCTATTCACCCCCGAAGGGCACCAAGACCCCGGCCGTTGGTGAGCCACAGGGCGCTCTTAAGAAAAATAATGCTTGAAATGTATCCCTTTCATTTGCACAGAAGCCGTTTTTTGCCGACTTACGTCTTCAGGTGGATACACGTGAATGCATTTTTAAAGATGACAGCGGTTTATGTTTGATTACTGTTAACAGTCGATGGCCACGATGGGTTT
Source organism: Clinocottus analis (assembly GCF_023055335.1). Lineage (NCBI taxonomy): Eukaryota > Metazoa > Chordata > Actinopteri > Perciformes > Cottidae > Clinocottus > Clinocottus analis. Next base: position 4,811,929 of record NW_027175821.1, read on the forward strand.
TTTTCCACGATCTTAATATGAAAAAAAATATTAGTTTTTATTACATACCTTGGAAATAAAACTCGAAAATGTGAAAAAAAGGTTTGGAGATAAAAACAATAAAAAAAAGAAGAAGTGATTGCTTAACAGAAGAAACCAAATGACCTGTCAGATGCCTTTTTTGTTGTTGTTTTGCTTTGGATGATAAATTTGCATTAAAATGTATTCCCGTAAAAATGAAAGGCTTTGTCATTTGTGTATATTGTTGGTTGTATGCGGGTGTGTGTGTGTGTGGGAGGTTAAAAGACAATGGAGAGTATGGATCAGCACCCTGTAGCCGCCGGGGCCTGGCCGGATCCATTCAACTATTTATAACACAGCTGCGCGTGCAGGATGCTGGTTGCGACATGGCCGCCGGCCTGATCCACTGAAGTGAAACCAAAGAAGTGGAGAGACGATGGAACAGATTACAGGAGGTGTCGCATCCCCCTAATGCGCAGCGGTGGAAAGAAACTAAGTATATTTACTCTTGCATTGCATTTGATAGTTTTGTGGTATCTGTGATTGATTATTTTAATATATTTTTTTACTTCACTATAATATATGTGAGAGGGGCAGTTAGTTACATTTCAGATTAAAGGTTAATACACACAGGAAAAGGATCAGTTTATAAAATAGGATGCATTGTTGTAGATTGCAGCCTTCCACTGCCTCGTGGTGCTTTGCTGCTGTGAGTTCAGGGTCCAGTCCGGTGTGCGTTGGCTCGCTGTCTCTCACTGGAACGCCGTCAGCGACGTCTGTCCCCTCGCTACTGCAACAAGTCAACATGTCCGCTGTGGGAAAGGCCCGTCTTGCCCCTGCAGGCAGTTCCTTCCACCTCACGTCTTGGTCTTTGCTGTGATTTGCGTCGTCGGCCGAGAAAAAAAACAAGTTCTTGCTTTGCCTTTATGGGTTATTGAGTGTAACTTTTTTTTTTTTTTTTTAGAGTGGAAAATTCAATTGAAATGATTTTCGCCCGAGCTTGCAGCAGAACAAAATGTGAAGCGGTCTGAATACATTGTGAATGTACTGCAGTCATGTGATCCATCGTTATTATACAATATTGATTATAGATGCGTTAAGCTGCTCTAACACTGCTGGAAGGGCACGAGTGGAGTCAAATTATTCCAGCAAAAAAAAAAAAAAAACATCAATCCGTAAGCACTTGGAGTTAACGGGCCTCATTGCAACGGCTACTTAAACGGCACATTAAAATCGATGAACAGTCGGCGTAAAAAAACAACAAAATTGGCCCCCATGTGAAGTAGTACAGTAGCTGTGTGGTTGTTTACTGGCACGGCATCAAGACATCAGGGTCATTTGTGTATTAACGTTTTCACAAACAAGAATATGTGGAGCAAGAAATGCTATTCAGCGAAGTTGATGCACGATTAACGAATTATTGTAGCTTTTTCTTTGTCATTGCATAACACTGCATTACTTTGAAATGCAATTAATGGTAATGTAAGAGCCATTTGAGTCTGGTGGAAGTTGCTCCTGTAAAAAGAACATCAATTGTTTTCACACACACACACACACACACACACACACACAAAAGAAAAATGAGATGCAAGTGAACTAGACGCTGCTCAGTTGAAGTAAACAATTATGTTTTATTGATAAGGTTCTCAGAAGAGTCTCGTTTCAGTGAATGTATAAGAATCATCCTTTTGATAATACTGATTTGGTACATTATGACATCCAGCACGAGTCTCTTCACAGTGAGAGGGATCCATTACTGCTACCGCTGTTGGGATCTAGGACAGAAATTATCTCTGCTTCCAAACCAAAAAACAGTCAAAAACAAGAAACTGGGGATTGATATTGTAGATATGGAATATTAGAGTGCCACAAAACTCTAGAGTAGTAAGACCAGCTAAAGATTTTGCACATTACAAGCCACTTCCTCTTAGAAATATAAAACTCGATATTCTGGACAATATTCTACTGTGCTGCATAAAGGTAAATCTATACACTGTACATCGAAATATAGCTCGAAAAAACAGATTTCACAGTTTTAAAGACTTTATTTAAAGTATAAACCGTTTTTTTTTTTTTTAAAACACTTTATTACATAAATTATTCTTTTTGAGAGTGACTATTATTTGCCCTGGCAGCAAACTGAAATTAATACAAAAACCAAAAAAAAAAAAAAAAAAAATCTTACATATTTTACAAAAGAAAATAAACTCGTCCATTAATGTTCATTTGGAATAGAACTGGTGACTCATTCATGATTGTCATATAGTACTAAGAATAAATAAATAAAAAAAGAATAAAATAAATAACTAACTTAGCATGTTTTCCGGACTCTGTGAGCGGTGTGTGTTGGATCGTTCTGTACAGAAGTGCCTTGGTGAAAGTCTCACAATTCTACCGCGACTGAAACGTACAAAACTACGGCATCTACGATATTACGCAACATCCTGAAATTTAGTGTAGTCGGACACATATGTAGGAATATGATTTCTTCACGCCGCTTCAAAATAAACAATGCTGTGATACCACTGTCCACAAATATAGCCATCACTTTTTTTTTTTTTTTTTTTTTTTTCTTTTGTTCACTTAAGTTTTTTTTTCAAAAAGTTTATTCTTCCGGTCCGTCAACAGCTCGGACTCGTTCGAGGATGCCGTTAGCTTGTGTGTGTGTGTGTGTGTGTGTGTGTGTGAGTGTGAGATGCCTGGTTGGGTGTGCGCCGCCTCGGCAGCAGAGGACTGGTCCGTGGGAGACGATGGGAGGCCTGAGACAGGGAGACGACTCGTAGTATTGGACGACCTTTTGACATCGCCGCGTGTGTCGCTGCTTATGACGTCCTCCGTTGATGTGGCGTGGTTTTTTTTTTTTTCCGGCTGCGCTCCGGAGAGGCTCCGCCTCCGCTTTGGTCCCTGTGCCTTCAGTGTCCGTTAGAGACAGGAAAGCCTTCGGCGCGGTCTACGACCCTCCCACCCCGCCGCCGCGCACTCGCTCGGTAGCCGTCGTGGCCGCTCTTCAGTGTGACCCAAGAAATATGGGCGAAAAATATCACTATCTTTTTTAAAAAGGGGAATCTTCTTATTCGTTTAAGCAACAGCTCTCAAAGTTCTTCAGTGCTTTTTCAGTTGTTCAAAGGAAAGAAAAAAAATCGCTCCACTAAACTTTTACATTTTCTTTGCCTGTGGCAGTAAAATTAACAATAATCTTGTTTGTTTTTTTTCTTCTGATAAGTCATTCTTTTCAAAAGTCCCTGCAGCGTTCCGTGAGTAACCCCGTGTGTTGGTTGATGCTCCGTGGGTTCGGAGAGGAGTCGGGTCGAGGAGGCCGGGTTAGGAAAAGAGGAGCAGGATCCAGAGAAGTGAAAAGTGGGGAGAGAGGGAAGAGTCCGCCCTTCAAAACAGTTTCAGGTGGGCTGTTACCTCTTGCCCATCTCGTTCTGTCTGAGGAACTGGATGTTGTTGCTGCTGTCAGCCAGTTCTGGATACTGCTCCACCGGCAGCACGTAGTATCCGTCGTAGCCTTGTACTCGACCTGTCGCTAGGAGCTGCTGTCTCTCCCCCTCCGTCCACAGGCGGCTACCTCCCTTCCCGTCCCTGGCCCTCTGCTGCTCTTTGGCCCAGGCCCCGGCCAAGGCCCTCTGCCTGGCCAGCTCCAACAGTCTTACCTTCTCTTCGTCCACCACGTCGGCCGTGAGCCCGTAGCGAACGCTCAGCACCAGCGCCGGCACCGCGAACTCCACCGTCACCCCTCTCCTCGAGCGGCCGCTCACCGTCACGTTGATGCCGCTCTCCAGCGACTTGCGCCCGTTGGTGAGCCCCAGGGCCAGGAGGTCGCTGTCGGCAGAGCCCACCTTCACAAAGTAGTGGCAGTCCTTCCCCTCCTGCGTGTAATGGGTGCCTTCCAGGTACTGGGCGCCGTTGAGCACCAGGGACACTTTGCGGCTGTCGTCGCTGGCCAAAGCCGACACGCCGGCCACCACGCGGCCCTCCTTCAGGGCCAGCATCACCCCGCGGCCTATTATGGGGGCGCTGGTGCCGAACCAGTGGCCCGGCTTGTCCTTGCGCCTCCGGCGTTCCTTGTTGAGGCGCCGGCCCTCCAGGGCCATGAAGGCCTGGTTGTGACGCTCCGCCGCCTGCTGCACGCCGGTGATGAGCTGCATGGGGGGGGGGGGGGAAATACAAGATGGCGTTGCTGTGAAAGGTGACCGGCGTCTGCACTGAACAGAATCGGCAGTCTCGGGGCGCACCCCGCTCACCTGTCCGTTCTCGCAGTGCTGCGTGGCCTGCAGCTCGTACGGCGGCTCCACGAAGTAGAGCGAGTGTCGGGGGAACCCGGGGATTATGTTGCTGAGCTGGAAGCCAAACATCACCAGCCAGCTCTTCACATCTACGGCAGACAGGAGGGAAATTAATTAGCCGAGTGACTGAGTTAAACACGGCGGCAAACAAATCATTTCTTTTATCATAAGAAAAAAAAAGTCAACGCGTGTTTGCCCGGTGCGACACATCTGGTGTTATGCAAAGCTACCAGCGACGGTGCCATCTGCGGCATATTTCTTACTCGCGTAAGCTGTGTTTTTCCACGACAATCTGTTTCTTCTGCACAATCGAGATATCAGAGACAATGTCAGGACACGACGCGCAAAGTTCGGCTCGTTCTTGGAGATGTGATTGAACTTCGCAGTCAGACTGTTCTGCTGCTCCCACATCACATCGCTGAAAGAAAACAGGTTTGTGTAGAAACCGTCACGCAGCAGCGCACCCCCCTCCCCCCCTCCGTGAATCCGTGTCACTCCGCTTACCCGTGACGTAATTCTTGACGTCCAGCATGTCACTGAGGGGGTTGTTGTTCTTGAACATGTACAGATTGAACGGGGAGGGATCCTTCCCTATCTTGGGCCACATGCTGTAGTCGGGCGACGTCCAGCGCCCGGCCAGGACGTCGTAGTCCCGCTGGGTGAAGTGGACCAGCTTCGTCAAGGGGTCGTAGAGGCCGCCGTGGAAGCCGACCACCAGCTGGAACTCCGGGTTGGAGTCCAGGTACACCTCCCCGTAGGCTGTGTACTGCACCTGGGTGACACGAGCACAGTCAATTTACTTCGGAAGCCTTCTCCCATATGCGCCTTTTACCACATCGCTCTATTTTCAGAGCACTTAATTGATTGCAAACAAAGCGCGAGTCAACGTTTCCTGTTACCTGTTTGATCATTTGTCCATTGCTGCTGAAGACAGCCAGCGGCGTGCCGGTGTTGTCAGACGCTATATAGTATTCCTCCCCGCTGCTCACCTCCATGGCGAACAAATGTCCCTGATCACGTGACAGACAGGACACACGAGGACATTTAAATCACGCTCTCGGATGAAGAAAAGATCACTCGATATATATACCCCGAGTTCGTCCCCCACGCGCCTACCTGCAGGTCGTAGTAGAGCGACGAGATCTCCGAGCTGGAGTGGTTGAAGACGTGCGTGAACCTGGCCGGGTGGTTGAGGTCGGCGTAGAAGAACTGGAGGTGCTGTCCCACGCTGTTCCTCGTGGACACCCTGCGGCCCAGCCCGTCGTAGTGGTACACGACGCTCCAGCCGCTCGGCCCTCGGTTGTAGGCCCTCAGCAGCTGACCTTTGGAGTTGTAGTCGAAGACGTCGGCGCCGCGCTGGCTGAGGTAGCCGTCCTCGTCCAGGCGGTACTGGACGTCCCCCAGCCGCGTGATGCGGTCCCTGAGGTCGTAGCGGAGCGGCAGGATGCGGGCGCTGTTCCCGGGGTTGAGCAGGTGGAGGTTGCCGTTCAGGTCGTAGCTGTAGCGCCAGGTGGACCAGTCGTTCACCTGGATGAAATGAAGAAGGTTAGCTCTCACAGGCAGCTCAGAAGGTAGTTTCGGGGCCATATTAGGTGCCATAAACACTTTTAAAAAATCCACATCGCCGCGACTCCCTCCTCCACACCCACCTTGACGCCGCTCAGCTGTCCGTCTCCGTCATAATCGTAGCGGTACTGAGTGGTGTTGGCGTAGGGCCCGATTTTGAGCTCTCTCTTCACCACCCGGCCCATGCTGTCGTACTGCACCGTCATCCAGTACATCAGCGAGCGGAAGATCTCGTACTGGACCTCCTTGATGCGACCGTGGGTGTCGAAATGCTTGCTCAGCGTCATCACGGCGGTGGTGATGATCTGATTAATGTCGTAGTAAATGACCCCGAACTTTCCAAAGTGCTCGACCTGTGGAGGAGAAGAAAAAAAAAAACCTGAGTCCTCTGGCAGCCACGGGAGCTCCATTTCACACACAAAAGTTTGCGCCGCAAGTCGAATTATTTCATCATCGCTCTCTGCACCTTTCCAGAGATCTCGTCGTATCGGTAGAGGTCGACGGGCAGCGGCGTCTCGCTGATGACCGGCTTCATGCTGGCGATACGGAAGCTGTTGTCGTGGTAGGTGTAGTCGAACCTGGCGTTGACCATCCCCTCCTCACTGAAGCGGTAGATCTGCTTGTCGATGAGCGGCCCCATTTTGCGGTAGCGGATGGTGCACGAGAAGCCCCCGCTCTGCAGGTTGACCATCTTCAGCACGCCAGCTGTCTCGTCGTAGCCGAAGGTGACGGCGGTGCTGTCGTACACGATCTCCGACAGCTTCGCCAGCTTGCCGTACTTGTAGAGGACGCGGCGGCCGGTGCCCAGGTAGTGCGTGGCCTGGGGTCGGCCGTCCTCGCTGAAGTCGTGGATGATGGAGGCGTTGCTCTCCGGGGGGTTGTAGGTGTTGCGGATGTAGCCGACTGACACGTGTGTGAACATGGTGTGCCGGGCCACGCTGGGCATGGTGACAGCTGTGACCCGACCCGAGGTGTCAAACTCGAAGATGTACTGTCTCTGGCTCTGCAGCAGCAGCACCATGGACTGGAAGCAGAGAGGGAGGCACAATCCGGATTAATTAAAGGGCGACTCGCCTCCTGTGAAGTAGCTCCGGCAGTGATTTACTCTCAGCTGACACACTTAAATCTTCATCACCGTGAAAAATGATGTATTAATTCGCTCAATTCTGCAATTGGAAACGAGTATTAGCTTACTTTGTCGAGGTAGCTGTAGCTCCACACCTTCCCGTCCACGAAGGCGCGAGACAGGATGCGTCCCTGCGGGTCGAACTCGGTCTTCTCGCTCATGCTCCCCCTCTGCAGCCCGATGAGCTGCCCGGTGGTGGAATACGACACGTTGACCACCGCCAGACTGCTGCTGGGCAGCCACATCGCCGGCCGGCCCTGGGCGTCGTACATGATGCGCAGCGTGAACTTCCGGTGGTCGTCGTAGATCTTCTCTGTGCGCGTGTTGCGGTCGAAGTCGATGGAGAGGAGATTGCGGCCGTGAGCCTGCGAGGAAAAAAAAAGGGGGAGTTTCAGGGAAACGTTATTATTATTACCTTCAAACCGGCCGCTCGCTGAATGGGTCAACTCACTCTGAGCTTCCTCCCAAACACGGTGACCTTGCCCTTGGTCTGCTCCTTGCGCAGACGCCATTCGATGGAGTTGAGGCCGTTGTCGGTGGGCAGGGTGATGTTCCTGCGGCCGATCGTGGGGCTGACCGAGCCCGCCAGGATGTGGGGCTCCGTGTGGAAGCTGATGCCCATACCGTTGGCGTACATCACTCTCAGGGTCCCGTTGTTGCACAGCTGGTAGCTGTTCCTCACCTGGTCTGTAGGGGGGGAGACAGACAGGTGAATGGTGAGGAAGAGTAGGTGGGCGCAGGCGACATGTTGTAAAGAAAGAAGGAAATATCACATTAAAATAGGCGTTAACGGATGCCACGGATGTGTGTGCGTGAACATTTGAACTTTCTCAAACAGGAAAAAGTTAAACCGAGACGCTCATATCACTAAGAATCAGATCATGTGCATGAAACATTCATGCACCAGATTCGTCTTCATACCGACTCTGCATGAAAACAGTCGGTTTAAACTCGCTCTCTCCGCAGTCTCCCTCTTACTCCAGCTGAATGACTCACTCTCAAACTCGAGGATGGAAACAGATAAGCCCATGCCTAATGCTGAGACAAAGATTTCCCTCAGATGTCTGAAAAAAGGCGTCCTGATCACGATGATGTGATTGAAAGTAAGATCAAATTGTTTTGGGCTCAAAAATATCGGGCAGATGGGGAGTGGGGGTGGAGGTTGCTTCATTTTTTTAAAAATTTCTTTTACAAAAGGTTAGGGGGATCAGATGGCGTCTTCCTTTGAAGCTCCGCCATAAATGACAGTAATCCATAAGGCCAATTTGTAATAAAGCTCCAGGCACATTTTAACAATGCCTCAAACAGACAAGTGAAGCTTTTTCCATTGACTTGGCAGCAACAGCCTTTAGATAAATCTCCCCTGCTCTCTCTGTCTGAACGACCTCGTAATAAAACAGAAGCGAGGGAGAGAGAGAGAGGGAGAGAGAGAGAGGAAGAGAGCAAAATGAGAGCTTGAGGGGCCAACGAGAATCCACTGTGGAGGAGTTAATGAAGAGAGCGAGAAAGAGCGGAAAGAGAGGGAGACGGTTAAGTGAGTATGTCAGCAGAGAGCTGTGCAGAAACCCACACAGTGCGGCGGAAACCTTAAATGACTTACAGCTCTGTGAACAACCCTACCCTCTTTTTTTTTTTTTTCCTCCCGCAAAGCAGGTGAATCACTGAATACATCGACAACGTCTCCTCTCGGAGGCCTTTTCAGACTCCTCTGAACCGCGGTCGGCCTTCGCACTTCTGTCACGCCACTGGTCAAGAAGTGGGAGGAAATTATTCTCCTTCCTCTTTAAACAGACCAAATAAGCTCGGGGATCTTGGGAGCCGGCTGAGAGCTTGTATTTGTATGTCCTCGTGTCTCTACCAGTGTGTGTGGAGAAAGCTTGAGGGATGAGGAGGAGTCACTCTGCATGACTTAATGAATTTTGCTGTAATGATATTCAAAAGCAGGATGATCCCAGCTGGGATTAACAACTATATATTGGTAATTTTGCTCCGCGAGAGGGAGCGAGGGAAGAGCCGGACGTGGGAAAGGAGGGAAAATCATTTCCTGGAGCATTCAACATAACCGAGTGAAGATTACAAGGCTTTCAATTAGAGTCGGCCGCGTGTTCTCCACCGCGGAGGGCGGATGTTTGCGAAAACTAAAATGAAGTAGTTCGGTTCAACGCTTTGACAACACGCGAACGGACCCACCTTGACTTTATCTCTGTCGTAAAACAATGGTAGCGTATATTGCCCCACGTCCGCCTTCGCGCCACATCATCAAGCGTTAGAAACACGGGACACACCTTGCACCACCGTGTACGAGGCCTCCACGGACGACAGGTTGGTGATGACGGTGACGTCGTCGTCTCTGCTGGAGCTCTCGATGTCGATGTTGATGGAGCGCTCGATCTCGCGGTGGAGGCTCGTCACCATGCCCGTGGGGTACGTGACGTTGGTGAGGCGGCCCTCGCTGTCGTACCTGGAGGGGAGGGGGTTGGGGGGGAGGCGGGACGATGGCAGTGAGGGAAGTTGGCAAGGAAAAAGGACACGCTGGCATTTGTGCTGCATGGTAAACGCACAGATGACTCGCCTCTCTGACAGTGTGTGTGTGTCTATCTGAGAGGAAGTGGCTGTAGTTATGAGAGCCACCACTGGGGGGCAGCAGCGCTCTGCGTGAGAGGTGCCACAGGAATAATTGGGAGTGCGACGGAACGTGACGAACATTAAAACCTGCGAAAGTCATTCATTTCAGAGCCCGCACTCACTGGTAAAACGTGGTCCACCCGGTCTCGTCCGCTTTGGTGGCCAGGAGGCCCGTGTTGCCGCTGTAGCCCATCAGAGCCACCTCCTGTCCCAGGGTCGACACGCTCCGCAGCCCGCCGGTGGGGTCCAGTCCCAGGGTCACCACCTGATTCTCGGGCAGCAGCACCAGCCGGAGCAGGCCGGCCCCGCCGCCCTGGCCCTGGGCGTCCCTCCTCACCTTCACCGAATTGTTGCAGTTGTCCACCAGCATGGCCAGCTCTCCGTCCGCGCCGTAGGTGAAGTTGTAGAGCGGCTCCCCGGTCACCAGGCTAATCGTCTGGATGTGAAGCCCCTCCCCGTTGAAGACGTACAGCTCCTGCTCCCTGGGCGACGCCACCTCGTACTGCGCGGCTCCCCCGTAGCCCACGCTGGAGACGGCCGGGCCCGGCCGGTTGGCCCGCACGGCCCGGATGCGTATGTTGTTGAGGTCGGCGATGAAGAGCGTCCCGTCCGGGGACACGGCCAAGGAAGTGGGCGAGTTCAGGCCGCCGTCGGGCGCGTAGCCGTCGTCGCCGTAGAAGCAGTTGCAGTTGACGTCGTTCTTGCAGTCGCAGTCGGAGGCGACGCCGGCCAGGAGAGAGATCTCTCCGTTGGTGCTCACCTGAGGAGAAAACAAAAGAAAGCGCACAGACAGGAAGTGGGAGGCGGTTACTGATGAGATTTGGAGCGGAAAAAAAAGTCACAACTCGATGACAGAAGATGTATCACCGAAAGAACAATTCATTTTGAGTTATCAAAACAGGGGAATGCCCGAGCTGAACGTCGTCTCTGGAGATCTGAAGCAATCTGAGAATATCTTTTTTTTTTTCTAAAACGAGAACACCCACGCAGCCCGACCAGCTGTGCTGTGAGTTTCTTGCCAGCCAACGAGCTTGGACGCACAACTGTGCTCGGTATTCCTCGAGCGCGTACCTGTCTGACTCTGTTGATCTTTTTCTCGTCCGTCTCAGCGATGTAGAGGATGCCGGTGTGGGACAGGGCGATGGCCGTGGCGCTCTCCAGAGCCGCGTGGATGGCCAGCTTGCTCAGGCTGTAGTCGATACCCGGCACTTGACAGTGCATGGGCCGACCCGCGATGATGCTCACCTGGAGGGCGGAGGACGACATAAGACCGTCACACCCCGCGGTTAAGACAACGCTCCGGACTTGAAGAGACGTCCAGGCTGCTCGGTACAACGGCGCAGATGAAGCAAAACCCCAGAAAAGTGGAATATTTCAAGAGCTAATTGCCCCTGAGAGAGACTAATTGGGACAAAATCCTGTCAAAGGCACAACAAAAAGGGTTTTGCAGGGTCGATCCAGCCTTGCGGTACCGACCTGGTGGTTCTCAGTGATGCGCAGGATGACATTGTTTTCCAGGACATAGAGAGAGTTGTCCATGGGGTTCACCGCGAGGTCCGTGGGCCACTCGAGACGCACCTAGTAAGCGGAAAGAAAAGTTAAACAGGAGATAATATCCATGCTGAGGGAGGCGTTCTGAAAGGGACGCCAAGGTTCAGACAACTCTCCTCCTCATTTTTTTAAGTGACTGCGGTCCTCACTCTCTTCTGATCCATTCATTTACCCACAGACTCTTTAATCACTCCCTAAATCAGTCCCTCCCTGACCTCCCGGCTGGCGCGTGTCCACGCACAGCCGCTCCCCAGCTCGGCACTCACGGGGGCAGCGCTCCATCATTATCCATCACGCCATCGCCTCCCCCGAAAGCCGTCGTACCTGGCTGACGTCCATGCTGGAGTCGCAGCTCAGCGGCCGCACGGCGGTCAGGTCGTTGGCCCCCAGCAGAGTGGAGATGATGCCGTTCTGGTCCACCTTGCGGATCATGGTGGCATCCACGAAGTACATCAGCCCGTTCTTGTCCACCGCGATGCCTGTCAAAAAGGGGGAGATGAACGCCGTGAGCGACGACTCGTAACTCCGAAAGCCCGTTCGCGGCGTGACCCGCGAACGTTTTAAGTCAATTAAACTTCAGATCTTTCCCGGCGGCTGGAAACGGATAGCGGTCCCCGACAGCTGAATTGCTCGATGCTTCATCGAACGAGAGGGAACAAAGTGATGGAGGGGGCACTGAACTGTTAGATAAGTGTTAGTTTTGGGATGAGTCATCGGGATGCGGAGCTGAGCTCACGCTCCTCCCAGAGGGCAATCGGAGACTGCAAGCAGATTCTTCAGCAAGCCAAGTGATCCGTCGCACTCTACTTCCTCCTTTTCCTCTTTCCATTTGTTTCTGCATTTCACTTTCTTTTTTTTTGGTTGCGTTTACCACTGGTGCCGCGTCAGTCTCGTCGGTCTAACAGGCAGCCGGCGTTCAGACAGGTGTGTTTGTTCGAGGCAACCGTTGCCCCCCCCAAACCCCCTCCACCCCACCGAAATAACTCAGAGGCAGCACCGAGATACACAACAACAGATGGAGGATGCAGCGAAGGGCACGCTGTAAACGAGAGAGAGAGAGAGAGAGAGAGCGGGGGAGAGAAAGACGGAGAAGGGACGGACAGAGTGGGCAAAGCTGGTGCTGGTGTGCGCTGGCTGAGTTTGCCTGTGACAGGTAAGAGGGAATAAGTGGCTCATTGTCTTCCCACACTCATACACAATCTGTACGTATACGGACGCCACGAGTATGTGCAGTCATGCCCGCGCACGCGCACACGCACACGCGCAGGCACGCGCTCGTGTCACTAGCAGGAAATGTGACAGTGTGACATCCTTGACAGTTTGGTGTCACAATGTTCTCAGATCCAATGATCCACAAAAAAACATTCCCTTATTAAGTTTACCATTAACCTGGTTTTTAACCTCCTTCTGTGTCTGTCCTGCTTTAGTTGAGTCACGCGATCGGCACGTTGAGAAAACAAATTATACTCCGGGAAAAAAAAAGAAGGAACACTTGAGGCTCAATCTACATTTCTTGAAAATGACATTGGCGTTTTTACAAAAAAAATTGTTTTTATATATCAGCTGTTTTCATAATTTGAACATGACAATCTAAAGAATCACTTGCATGCAACAAATCTATGATTCTGTAATCGCCACAAAATATTGCCTGCACTGGGCTTATCGCGCCTCCCTTAAGCTGCAACTAACGATTAGTTGAATTATAAATTGCGTCAATACAATGTCGCAATTTCCCACAGCCCACGGGGACGTCTTTAAATGCATCGTAACGTCCAAACAACAGTACAAAAACCAAAGGTTTTTTACAATTCATAGTGACATAAAACAGCCACAAACGGAAAAATCCGACGTTTTCCCATCGAGACGATTGACTGAAACGATTATTCAATTCGGCGATTCTTTTTTGGGCCCCGTGGCTCACCTTTGGGACTCATGAGAGTGGCTTCAGTGGCTTTGCCGCCATCGCCGCAGCGCTCATCGAAGGGCAGGCACTGCTCCCCTGTCCCGGCCACCACCTCCGCGTTGTCTGGCAGCAGGCGGCCTCCCGTTAGCGAGTGAACGCGGTAGATTCTGCGGGAGTTGGTGTCGGAGATGAACAAAGCCCCAGACACCGGGTCCACTGCCAGGAAGTACTTGTGCGTCGGGTTGTTACTGAGGTGAGGGAAACAAACAATTATCATGGCGGCAAATAGCTTTTTGTTGTTTTTTTTTTACATTTGTTGTCGCTATTGTTGCTGGAACGCGCGCGAGAAGCTTTTAATTCATTGTCACAAGGATCTTACCTGTGTCTGAAATCTTTATTCCTTCAAGGGGGGGAAAGTGAGAGAAGAGCACAAGAAAACAGACGTTAATTCACACAGTCTGCGGAGTGCAACACAACGCCATTTAACCACGGGTAAACACACCCTGGAGAAAAGGTCTGTACCACAGTTTATAATTCTACCTCTATCCTGCAATCCCCAGTGTCTCACCTTTCAAGAGAGGATGAAACCCGACATGTTCAATGCCCTGAACACATCTATTCATTCCCCCCTCTCCCTGTCATGTCATCTTACTTTAATCCACAAGCCTTTCTTGTATCAGTAATGTCTAAAAAAAACAACCCTTTGAATCACAATCTGCTTTCGAATGAATCATTATTTTTACCTTAATTCCAGGATGCCCGTTGTGTTCATCGATGGGTAGACCCTGCGCACGAAGTTGAGGTCCCCGACATAGAGGCTGCCATCGATGCCCATTGCCAAGGCCACCGGCGCCAGCAGCTTGTTGCCGTCCGCCAGGCCGTTGCAGCTCGGGCAGGAGATGCTGCGCCTGCGTCCGTTTCCCATGGTGCTGGTGATGACCGGGGGCTGCTCCGTCACAAAGATGTTCTCGCCACTTCCCTTGTGAAGGATGCCTGGGCAGGGGAGGAGCACGGGCGGACTCAGGGTCATGATTTCAGTTGAATTATGACGAATTGCGATACATTTGGCGTGATCTTTACACTCTTTTAGTGCTATGCGCCAGGTCAAAATGTGGAAATAGTGAACTAAAGATATCCCGGCGGTAATCCAGAAAGCAAATGTTAGCAAGCTAGCATGCTAAAGGAAGAGGGAAAACGTTATGTATATATATATTTAGTTTTTTCAACATCAGCTTTGTCCCTGGGAGCATGTTAGCACACTGATGTTAGCATTTAGCTGCCGTCAGTCTTGTGAATATGTTCATGTCCTGAAGAAAACCGGCACCAGGATGCACCAGTGACTTGTTACTTTTTGGATGGCCAAAGCGAGGCATCGGGTCACTCTGAGGAGAACCATTTTCTTCCACCGTGCATGCGTTAAACCCCCACCCACTTCGACAAATACCGCTATGCACCACTGCTTCTCCAGTTGCGTTCATTCCATTAGCGCATTGATTGTCACAGCAGGTGAGCACCGCTGCATCAGCCCATTTATACTTCCATTCCTTTTAGCAAGACTGCACAGAGTGTAGGTAATGGAAGAGTAGATCATGCAACGAGAATGACCCCTGGCTCACTGCCACAGAGATCCAGAATAACTTTCTGGAAAAAAACGTATCCTCATCCCCCGCCCCTGTTCTAATAGTTGCTGCTGATTGGCACATGTTTACTCTGTAGGGCTGGAGTGAGAGAACACAAGCTCTTCTTGTGAAGAGGCAACACCCGCCCGCCCCCTTGACAATCACAAGTTTTGTGAGATATGCAGTACTGTAAACCTGCTGGGAGCGGCTGAATATAGACTGGTACGCACCACTGCGTGTGTTCAGTATATGATGCTTGTCGAGTGACCAGCCGCCCAGACTGGTGGGATCCAGTTCGTAGCCCTGCAGAGTGGCGGTCCTCTTCTCCCAGAGGATGAGACTGGCACAGGACTCGTATTCGTAGCCCACGGACACTACATGGAGGAGAGGGTGGAGGCGAGAGGAGGAGAGGAAAAAGAGGTGACGACACAAAGAAGTGAGAGGAATTGGAAACTGAGATGATGCAAACATGAAAGAAAAGTAACACAGGAAGGGAGGCTGTGCAAGAACTTCATTTGAGCATAACCTCCCGAAGTTCATTTAAGTTGTGAAACGTGTGATACGCCGAGCAGCTAGTTAGCACATGTACCAAAAACCTGCACTCACACCTGACTAACACGCTCACGTGCCGCTAAATCAATTAAAAACCTTGTTAATTGGAGAGATAACCCAGTGGGCCTATAAGCACACGAGCTGCACCAGTTGCCATGGTTAAAAAAAAAATAAAAAAAAACCTCTGCCGTTGCTCCGATAACGTGCACATGTGCTGACAGTCTGATCTAACTAAATGTACAAATAGGCAAAACGAGTGCAGATGAAAGCAGTGTGTTTGTGGGCATGTGTGTGCGCGGGCGCGTGCGCGTGTTATCGTGTTGCAACTCGCTAAAAGGAAAAGTGTGTTAACACGTCAACTCCCACTTGAGTCACGGCGAGTCTGCTGTCTCCGCCACCTTCTCAGCTTCGTTACAATAATACAGTCTACCTGCGTCTGTATCCGCACTTAGCGGAACGCAACCTCGTCGTAAACCGCGTATGTGCTTTAGCATCTTTTTGAGAAACGCCGCGCGCTCTCGGAGGGGAAGTAGGGGACCTTTTTGAGTGACTGTAATTTCTCAAACAGAATGCCCGCCATGATTTCAGTCCGGGCTGAAGCCCCCAGATGTCTGCCGCATCTGTGGCCCGACAGCCGTGTTTGGCTGACAGCGTCCGTGAGCGACTGTGACAGCAGAATGTAATAGCGCCGCGGCTCCCCTGGACTCCCCGCTCGCTGCTCCAGTGGCTAACTGCTAACTCACCCTGATGGCTAATAACCCTTCACCACAGTTACGGCTGGCTGACTGAACCACAAGCGGCTTCAATGAAAAATAGACGTGGGAAGAAGAAGAAGAAGAAGAAAAAAAAAAGGAAAAAGAAAAAGAAAAGCACTTAACTGTGGCTATACCGCGGAGTTGATGGAGGCCGGGTTTCTGGTGTATTAGCTTCCCTTCAGGCTCCCTAATTAGCACTCTCTCCATTCTGTCATAGCCGGTGCTGCCTCACTGGTAAAGTTTCTAGTCCACTGAAACCCCCCACCCCACTTCCACTATCCCTTCCACTCACCAACAGCTTCAGAAAGCCCGTAGACCCTCTGCCCGTACGCGTCGGTCTTGTCCCAGATGTAGGTGTAGGCCAAGTTGGGCGAGGCGTGGAACCACTTCTGGAAGAGGTGGCCCTCCACTGCCACCATCAGGTGGACCTTCAGCAGGCCCATGGACACCACGGCCGGCGTCATGGTCACCTTGAGCAGGGAGCGGTAACCCTGCGTCCTGGAGCTCAGGTAGCACAGCTTGAGACTCGAGCCCGGCACCTCGATCTGCTCGTGCAGCACCTGGAAGACAAAAAAAAAAAAAAAAAGGGGAGAGGGAGATCACAGGAGAGAGGGATTAGAGGGGGATTAGCGGCTGACGGGGTAATGGGGGTCACGCGTCCCCACTGACGGCTGAAGGACAAAAAAAGCGGGTGAAAAACAATGGAAGAAATAAAGAACGAGAGAAAGAGGGAGCACATGGGAGAGAGGGAGGGAGGGAGGGGAAAGCTATGGAAGCGAAAGGAGAAAGAGAGCCACAGGAGACAGGCGTACAGGAGAGAGTGGGAAGAGAGCGAGGGAACCAGAAGGGAGATTAGCCGGCTGCCAGAGGTCAGTGGTACTGCACCTGTGTCTCCGGTATGATGGGTTTCTCCCCTGGCTTGGAGCTGAAGAAGGAGGAGAGAGGGGATGCAATCACAAGAGGGTCAGGCCTGACGAAGCCGCTCAGGTCGCAGCCCGGGATCGTGTTCTCTTCTGTCTTAAGCACCAGAGTGTCCATAGCATAAAACTGGCTCCAGGGCAGCCACACCGTGCGCTCCTGGCTCAGGAAGGGCGCGCGCTCGAACCGCAGAGTCAGTGATGCACCACCGTTAGCTATCAGGTCAAACCTGGAGAGGTTTGGAAGAAGAGGACGGGAATAAGGTACAGATGCAGGACGCGCCGTGCCGGTCGATCACACACTCTCAGTGTTTGTTTCTTCCAATATAACATTTACTCCACTGCTTTAACTCATCCACATAAAACACCTGGAATAGATTTTTTTTAATCGATTGCGTTACGTCACGACTAACTTTTACCACACACACACACACATAGAGACATGCTGTCGGGACAACAGTAAAAAGGTCTGAAATATAAATAGCACAATGTTAGAACGCTGGTAAAAGCGATTGCATTGGATGCTCTTCAACCTTTTGTCTCCACAGTAGGATTAACAGCTGTGGGATAATGATTAGTACAGAAACAGGTCATCGACATGGCCAGAGCTTCTGGGGCCGGAGAGCCTGTAACAGGTGGAAGAAAAATAGCACTCATCAAAACTAAACAAGGTCAGACAGGGATATCATGTTCTTTCAAGTCACAAGTTTGTGAGACTGGTGAGTAACTGCCCCTGCGGTACAAGGTTAATTAAATGTTACCAGGAGTTCGGATGTTTCAGCGTCAGCTGGGCCTAACTGGGAGAAAAGGCGGCAAAAGAAAGCACTGATAAGAGGAGGAGACGCGTGCTTAAAGAACCTGAGACAGGAAACACAGAAATTGCACATTTAATGAGTGGAGGTCCGACCAAAAAAGCCAATGAATCAACTTTTGAAATACCATGTTACGGATGTCAGCCAGACTTGAATTCAATATAACTTTGTAAGTGAAGAAGTGGACAGAAAAGTCAAATTAAAGGAGCCTGAAACTCCCCCGGAAACTTGAAATCCTGCGGGAAGGAATGGAAAGACATGTCAGGTGAGTTAACCAAATGTGTTCGGAAGGTGGCTATTAAAGCCAAGAACTGTGGTGCTTAAACATCCAATTTCAAGGTTGTCTCTCATTTTAGCTTCTCAAGTTTCCGTGGTGGCCTGTGTCATTTCATTTCACACATTGCGACATATCTTTTTTTGAAGGAAACTTCTGTTGGCGTACGATTGTAAAACCTCGTCAAATATAAACACAAGTCCTCGAGCAATTGTTCTTAAACATTATGTTTAGTCGTTTCATATTTTCCTCGCACATTATTTTAGCATTGTTTGCATTTCGTTTTCATTCCCGTTACCATTTTTATTAATACATTTTCACCGAGGAGATTGAGTTTTGACTCTCAGTTGTGTTGTTCTTGTAAATACATTTCCTCTGCCGTTATTTCAAAATCCCCTTTCTTTGCCGTATCTAATTATCTGTGGCTGCGACGGCCCAGTTTCCTCATGGGATCATTACAGCTATCTAATCTAATCTAATCTAATGTGATCTAATGTAATCTAATTTTACAATACGGCCTGTGTGGCTGAGGTAGCTGCAGTGGTGGGTCGCTGTACATACATGCCGTCCTGCCGCGTCAGCGTGTATCCGTAGTGGGGGTAGTTGACAAAAGACACGTTCACCCCCACCAGAGGGGTCCCATCTGTCGTCAACACCTGACCCCGGATCAGAGACGCCAAACTGGAAGAAGACAGAAGACACAGAGTGAGGCGGCGATAGTCAATCTATCAACCCAATCTTCCTAACCATCAATCATCTGGTTTGATTAATCTCACCATCTTTCAATCACCCTGTTTGCCCATTCATTCACGGCTCTGGTCTTCCACCGCTCATTAATTAGAGACAATCAGCAAACCGCGCCAGCCAGATTAGCTCCCGTCAATCATGTAAACAAACCATGACAATGTCGATGGATGCGCGCGTGCGTCTGTGTGTGTGTGTGTGTGTGTGTGTGTGTGTGAGTGTCGTTGCGTCCAGGACAACTGATAGGACACATAGGATGTCGTTTAAATATATATACGGCATCACTTTGATGAGCTACTTTCTTTTGAAACATCTCAGCGCATGCAGACGAGAATCAGCAGCACGGACAGCGCTTCACAGTTGTTGAGGTCTTGACTGGCTCTGTGAACCCTTCTGAAGTCTTTTTGATATTTGTGTCAGTGGATTGAGAGCTTTACTCATTAATTCATATCGCTTCATAACATGCAATCTCACAGGCATGTAAAATCATTTTTTTCAAACATTACTGTCAAACATGAAAACACTCTAACCCTGAATTATGAAAATGAAAGATGCAGCTCATAAAATCCTGCATCAATTGCTGTCACTCACTAAGTGATATGAATACGAACACTGATGTGTGCGTGTGAGGTTGTGCGCTCTCCCGCCGTACCTGGAGTTGAACGGGTTTTCCCCCGGCAGGACGTGGGTGCTGTCCCGTCCCACGAGCATCTTGACGCGGTCGTAGAAGGAGCGGACGCGGGGCTGGAACGCGGGGCTCTGCTGGATGACCAGCAGGGGGTCCCGGGAGCCCCGACACAGCGGGCTGTTCTGACAGGGACTCTGGATGCAGCAGTCTGGGTCCATGCAGTCTGTTAGGCCATCTGAGAGGGAGGGGAAGAGCAGCAGTGAGGTGGTGGCGAAGAATGCACAAACACAACATGAAAGTGCATCGCTGTCAACGCTTGTCATATCCACCTATTACCAGCCAAGTGAAGCCAATGCAGTGGTGCGAGAAGCAGTGCCATGGGCTAAAGTTAGAAGAGAGGGGATGTTTGTCGGGGAAGTTGGAATACAGGTTTTGTAAATGGTTAGTCTAATCCAGACAAAGTCTGGGCTTTCCGTTATGGTTATAAATACAGCTTGCATTCTCTGTTCTGGCCACTAGAGGGGTGACTCCTCTGTTGCAAAAAAAAAGTCTGGTTGTATAGAAGTCTCTAAGAAAATGACCTTACTTTTTCAAACATTATAAACATGAGTTTATGGTCTAGTTTTAAGTCTTCTTCAATACAGCATGATGTACATTCAGGAAATGATGGTCCCAATCAGAGTAAAATAGACCATAAAGCAAGAGATGCTTTTGGGCGGGGCTAGCTTGTGATTGACATGTCGCCAGTGCCAACAGAGCCGTAAATGGCGTCTCGATGTCACTCCTCCGCAGTGCATATATGGTCACTTCCCCGAACTGGTTGCCAAAAAAAAAAGCACGATGGCGATGGCCGCGTCCCGAGATGGCGACAGCCAAAATGCAGAACTCAAGGCTTTAAAACCTCAGTCCACAGACGAATGTGTGACGTCACCACGACTACCTCGGCTTCCTGGATGCAGTCCGTGCCTACCACCGCATGTCAGATTCACGCGTAAGCAAACGCCATACATCATCCTCATAGACGTAGACGACAAACCACCTGGCCGCAGTGCACACAGCTGTCAAGCAAGCATTTCAGTGTCGGGAAATATTGTCTGGCTATAATGGAAGACTTTATTTTGGTCGGAGCATTTGATTTGTTGATTGCTGTCGGGGGCGCAAAAGAGGATTTCAACCAAAAAATGCTTCTAGAATAAATTGCCTCCCCAAGCTTTCGTTCATTATTCTGCCCTCTATCATGCGTTATTACTTTCACAAGTCTTTTTTTTCCTCTTCTCCCCCCAAGAGGCATTCTTAAGTGAGGGCTGCACTTATAATGGTTCCAGCAAAAATGTCCTCCTGCCCGCCCCATTTCACCTCCTTCGTTGTCCTTGTTGTCGGCGCAGGAGGTCTCCATCGCGACGCTGCAGCCGGGGCCCCTCCAGCCCGTCTGGCACTCGCAGTGCCAGCTCTGCTGTCCCATGGTGCACTGGCCGTTCCCGTTGCACAGGTTAGGGCAGCCGTCTGCGAGGAGAGAGGAGACAGGGGGAAGGGGGGAAGAGAGAGGGAGAGGGATGACGGGAGAGAGAAGCAGGGTGATGCTGGCTTGCTTTATGACAGATGAAAACAACACACACACGCACACACACACACACACACACACACACACATATATGCTTATGATAGACCAATGAGTCTCACTCAATTTAATAACCACGTGGTGGCATACTTTAAGTATTGATTGTTCAAGAATCAATTTAATTCAGCGCGTCAATTTTAATGCACACCTTCCCAACGTGTGTGTATGTGCGGACAGACCTCTTGATTCACTTACTTGATAGAGCCCCGCCCGATCATTACACTCTCTTTCTCTCTCTCAGTCTCTCTCTCTCTCTCTCTCTCTCACTCTCTCTCTCTCTTACTTATGATTCAGTCTAGGTAATGGGATTCTGATGGCCTGAGAGTAATGCTTTCTCATGAGAGAATGGGATTATGTTCGCTTGAGTGTGTGTGTGTGTGTGTGTGTGTGTGTGTGTGTGTGTGTGTGTGTGTGTGTGTGTGCGTGTGCGTGTGTGTATCAGCTAATAAACCTTCACTTTAGTTTATGCAAAAAGCTCTACCAGAATCTGAGGCCCTGGAGCCAAGAAAGTTCTGTAACTAGCATAGCGAGGCCATCCTCAACTCAAGAGTGGCTTTAAGGCAGGGGAAAGCAGACATTTTAAGGATGTCTGGGAAGGGATTTTGCAATTATATTGGGGCAGTTTGATCTTGTCAAAGTATTATCTGGTCACTTTTGGCTGGTTGTAATGCCTAAAGAAAATGTGAAGGAATAGTTTGGCGTTTTGGGAAATAGGCTAATTTGCTTTTTGCACACAGTTGTACGACCTGAGCTTTGGAAAAAAAAAAAGACTGCAAACAGCTCGGTCTGAAGCGCAGCAATTTACATGTTGTACCTCGTCTGTTAAATCGGTACAAAAACCTTCTGTCTTGATGGGAGGGCGGGTTGTGTGCGGGCCTGGTTTTTGGCAGGGAGCAGTGACGTCTTGTCACTTCGTGGTCACCAGGCAGCCAGCAGAGACTCCAAGACGTTATTGTGGCCGGCCAAGAAAAAGTCACACACATAATCCCCTGTACGAACGAGGCCCGGCTAGCTCTTTGCCAATGTTTCCAGTCTTTATGCTAAGCTAAGCTAGCTTTCTGCTGGCTCCAGCTTCACACTGAACGTACGGATATGAGAGTGGTATCAAACTTCTCATCTTACTCTTGGCGAGAAAGCACAGAAGTGTTTTCCCCAAAAGACTATTCCCTTAACCGGTCAGATTGTAGGATTTTCGGCAACACCTAGCGGTGAACTGAACCCTATCATGTGGACCAAGTGGTGAGGAGAACTAGCGAACACAAAACTTCTTATTTTTAGATCATACGAGAAAGAAAAAAACACATTTCTACCAATAGATCCCCTTAAATGCGACACACTGGCCCTTTAAGATAACTTATATGTCAAACAACAGTTCTACTAAAATGGGTCCAAACGTCCGCTAAATGCCAAGAGATGAATACATTTTTGTATCTGAAAGCTCACTATGACATTTTCATCTTCCATTAGGGTATTTTGCATCCATGCTGGGACAATGTTGTCCATTAATGTCATTTTCCAAAAAGGCCTTTAACTGCTGGCCTGTCTTGCCATTTTCCCATATCTCTCTAAATCACACCTTTTCACAAGTCTGTGTGTTTGCCACATTATAATCTATCAGCGAGAGTGGGGAGAAGAAGAAGAAGAAGAAGAAGAAAAAAAAAAAAGGGCATTATGACACACAATGACAATGTTTTCTCCGGCAGCACAAAGAGCCTCAAACAAACTTGTCACAGTGATTTCCTCTTCAATAAATGAGGGAGCAGGATGCGACACTCTTAAGTCTACCCACGGGATATGGAGGCAAAGACAGGGTTGACTGATAAAACAATACGTGCATGCGCGCAAAGGCACTCACTCATACATATACACACACACACACACACACACACACACACACACACACTCCGACGCACCCTAGAGATATTACCTGACGTTTCCCACTCAGTAGTAGTGAGTGCCGACACCGAGTGAGTGAGGACAAAACAACCCAGTGAGAGATTATAAATATAAAACGATTTTCATTGCGTCTCGCTCAAGAGATTAATGAACATATTTTCACTCAAGTTGCACTGTAGGATTTTGCCCTCTAACAAATCGCCGCATCAATAAAGCCACGCATTATGAATACAAATAGCGCAATCTAAACCGTGGCAGCGGCTAAATTAACAGGCATTTCATCCCGATTGGCTTTTTTTTTTTTTTTATCATATGTCTCAACCACCAGGCGATGAGGGAAAGTCAACAGAGGACTTTGAGAAAGGCAGGGCGCCATCTTGTTTGACCTCCGCAGAAGAGGTGACGGGAGGAAAGAGGGGAGGGGGAGGTTAAGCAGAAAAGCTTAACCACGTTTTCCAGCTCAACAAGAGGAATAAAATCAAAGGTTTTTATCTTTAATTATTACCATTTTCTGCATCAGGGGACTGCTCATGATGCTGTATTAACAGTCGAGCTGGAATAGATTGTCCCTGAGTATTGAGCTCGGGGAACAAAGGCAGTTAGCAGTGATTGCCTGTTAAATGGAGTTGCCATTTAAAGCAGCCAAATACTTATGAAGCACCCGGACAGGACAATCCATAGTGGGCATTGATCGGCTTGCCTGGGCAGACCGACACGAGACTCCCCTCTCTTTAATGCCAGGGCCCAGTCGATACCCCTCTCATACTAACTAGAATAAAGTGGGATTTCAGAAACTATTAAGTCCACCATCCCCACTAATGTAGTTGGACTCTGATGAAATCCCCTTAAAAAAGGAGAAGAAATTGCCTTGGGTTATGGGTCAGCACACACTTTTGCGCGCGTGCGCGTGCGTGTGTGTGTGTGTGTGTGTCGGTGTCGGGGTGTATGACTGAATAGAGAAAGAAACTGTGTGAGAAGATAAGCAAGAAGAGAAAGAGAGAGAGAGAGAGAGGAACAGAGATAGAGAAAGAATGAGAACTTATAGAGCATAAAAGAAGACTTTGTGCAGAAAAAAGTTCCCCCTGTTCTCCCCATTCCCCGTGTTTCCAGTCTCTCCGAAAGGTCACGCAGTAAAGGTCGCGGCCATAAATCCGAGACCGCGGCTCTATAGATGGACCGGATAACGCTGCGCTTCCGTGGATAAACCTCCACTCGCCCGCTCCTTCCCTCCATTCTCGATGAGCTATCTCGGAAATTATATTGATCACTTTGCCCCGCTCGTTCTCTCCGACCTGCTTTCCCTTCGGGGCTCCATCTGTTCTCCTTTGCGCTCCCTCCCTCCCTCTCTCTCTCCGTCTTGCTCCCTCTTTAACCCCCGCGATTTACCTTTTTTTTTCTTCTTCTTTCCTCTTTCTCTCTGCGCGCTGGTTCTTCATAAAACAATGAGAGCTATTCCATTAAGCGCAGAGGGTGAGAGGACACTCTGGACGGTGCTCCGGGGACCCGTACTGTCAGGCAATCTGTGCCGCTCCGCGTAACCCGGCGGAGGTTCAGCTGCGGGGCTATCTATTAAGCATTCTCGCCGTGCGTGTGAGACAACTCACCCTCGACCCGCGCCCTTCTCTGTTCTGCGTCAGTGTTTTAACCTTAGCCACGCTTCTGTTTATCTCTTTGTGATCTGACTAAACTGTTTGGCTTTTTCTTCTTCTTCTTCTTCTTCTTCTTCTTTCCTTTCGAGGCTTAAGTCGGAGAGGATGGGTTTGATGAAAAGATAGAAAAACCTGCAATTAATACTGTACGCTGGCTGAGTCGCACACACAAACACACACACACACACACACACACACAAAATAAAATACATTAGACGCTCTTCCGTGGCCGCGGCTGTTGCCACGAATGTAAACACGCACACACTCGACAGTATTTTTATTCGGCACCACATTAGGGCCTCGCATCAGTGGCCTATGAAATTCACCAATTACCTCGAAAGTTCTTTACGGCTCTCATCGTTTTCTCCCCCGTGTGAAGCCACTGTGTGTGTGTGTGTGTGTGTGTGTGTGTGTTTTATACGCAACGCACGACTATAGAATACCTGAGCGGAGGAGTTGGGTGTTGGGTGCGTTTTCCACGTCAGGGAACATGGAGAGGAACACGCTCACACGCATGCACATCCACACGTTCACAGCACAGCCCCCTCGACACTTCTGATACCACACTGGGCTCTACGGTCACCTCACGACACACCCGGGCCCCGATGACGGCGAGGCCCCGAGCGCGCGGCGCACGGCCGGAAATGGGCGCGGAGCGTGCGCCGCGCGCAGGGGGGGAGGGGACAGAGGGGGGGGGGGGTTCGTCGTCATCGAGGGCCGGCACTCTGATCTACGGACAGATAGCACCACAGAGTCTACAGAGCCAAGCCAGGTCGAAACCCACAAAATGCAGCAGCTAGCTTCTACCACCACAGGCTAAAGAAACAAAACAAAAGAAAGAAAAAAAAAACACACCAGAGTCAGATACGGTACCTGCTTTGTCAACCATGCTCCCATGGTCTGCAGTGGGAGAAAACGTGCAAACAGGTAAGAGATGGGGAGAGTAGTTTTGTCTTTTTTTGTCTTTTTTTTTCTTTATAAATGCAAGCAACATCATGCAGAGCTGAAATGAACAACAGGCAAGCGGAGATAAGCTAACACCGACAGTGTCTGGTGCTAGTGAAGTGTGCTTTGCGCCAAGCTGAGGCCTGACAACGCTTTCATCTTGGGCTGATGCTGCAGTCAAAGCTGCCCTACTTTCTGATGGGGGAAATGGGGAGATCACAAACTGTTATTCCCCTGCCTGTGTGTGTGTATATATATATATACGTATATACACTGTATATGTGTGTGTACGTGCACAGGTGTGTTGCTTTGTGTGTGTTTTGGTGTTTGTGTGTGTGTGTGTGTGTGTGTATCAGATTGCAATCACAGTGCTTGTGGTGACAGGGAAATGAGACTTTGTGTCTCAAAGCACTCTGGGTGAATCACAGAAATCTGGCACTCATCCATCCAAAGTGACAGTGATGTCATATGAGACAGTGATTGACTGGCATATAAAGGAACACTCAGCACGCACACTGGCACAACTGTGTGCATGCACACACACACACACACACACGCACGCACACGCACACGCACGCACACAGACAAACATCGTGAGAGAGAGATTTTTTTTTTTAGATCCCGGTGAGGTGAAGAGTTTTACCTTTCATCACGCAACTTTGGTGTTTCAAAAGCCAAAGAAAGTGACACTCCTGGGGTCTGCGGTTGAGAGGCAACCCAAAAGCGTCTAAATCGTGCTCTTTTGTGATCCCACCTCCACTCCTCTCCTCTCTGTTCGCCCACCTCCTACATCACCTCCCTCGCCCTCTTCAAATTCCCCAAAGTCTCCCTTTTGCCTCCTCATTTCCACATTCCTTTAACACAGAGGAAAGGAGCTGCCAGTTCTGTCTGACTTGGTGTTTTTTTTTTGTGTGTGTGTGTGGGGGAGGGTGTTGTGCCCACCCACGTGTCGACACAAAGACACCCAAGCGCACGCACACACACACACACACACACGCACGCACGCACACACGAATGCACGGAGGCGCTTACCGATGGTGCAGTGCTCTCCGTTCCAGCCCTGGTGACACTGGCACTTGCCGTCCTTGCAGGTGCCGTGTTTGATGCAGAGCGGGTTGCACACCCGCTGATCGCAGCCTGAGCCCGTCCAGCCCTCCTCGCAGCGACAGGCTCCGCCCATACACACTCCGTGGGTCCCGCAGTCGACTGAGCACACCTCTGAAAGGAACGCGGAGGGATCTGGGTCACGCGCACGTCGTTGCCGGGGAGTCAAACGTTGATGCCGTTTGTGGGTTTGTGCACGCTGCCACGATGGAAACACTGATTTGGTGACTCGAGATGAAAGGATGTCTGGATTGTATGTCTGCGCGACATCTATTGTATCAACAGATGTATCTTCATGTTGAAATGAAAGATTTAAAAGCAATAACTTTCACCAGGAGACAACAGGCCTCTGGGTACAGACATGCACCTCTCCAACAGAGGACCAAGACACACAGACTGTGTGACAATTCTGCATCCTTTCGTTGGCGTTGTGTGTGTCTTTGTTGTCGACATGCATCTTTTTGTGCTTTTCCGTCTCTTTGCGGTAATTTTGTGTCTCTTTGTAGTTGTTTTATGTCTCTGTAGCGCTTTTGTTTCTCTTTATGGTCTTTTTGTGTCTGCTTGATGTCATTTGTGTCTCATTTGGTCATTTAGCGTCTTTTTATAGTCTTTTTGTGTCTCTTTGAGAAAATGTTTGTCTTATTAGGCTGTTTATTGTCTCTGTGTAGTCTTTTTGTGCCTCTGTGCATTCATTTTATGAATCTTTTTGGTCATTTTGTCTCTTTGTGGTCTCTACGTGTCTCTTTGGAAATGAAGACAAGGGCGTGGCCCTGACACGTGGCGCCCTCTCGGCCTGTTTAGTAATCCACCCACGACTAGACCGTGGACACACTTTCACTTTTAAACCCGAGCTTTGAATCTTTGCCGTGTGACTTCATCCCCTGTGACGGTGCGTAACAATGTCAAATTACCCAAGTGCAGAAAAGTTAAGTGCCCGAAGGCGGAACGAAAACAATCAAAAACAATCAAACCGGCATTACACCGAATACATCCATCCGCTGTACACCTTCAGTTTAAATCAGCGACAGCGCTTTCGAGAAGACGGGGTTTATTTCCTCCGCTTCCATCACAGTCGCTCTTTGGGAGGCTCGCCGGTTGCAGGCGGCGGCGGCGGCGGCGGCGGCGGCGCATGTGGTGAGATGTGACAATCCGGCTCCAGCTCTCGGGACCCCCCGCGGTGTGTGGGAAATGCAATATGTACAGATGTTGTGATACACACTTGCCGAGGGATCCCGCGGCGTGGAACAATGTTGTCTTTATTAAAGTTAACTATCGCTTGTCTCACAAAAAAAAAATAAAATGCTGGAGCTCGCTTTTTTTGCGATCCTGCGATGGAGGGGGAAGCCTCCGCAGAGCCAGGTGGAGGTGGCCGTCCCTCTTACGGCGCCGGCTTAACAGCTTTATCCTGTGGAAATTGAGTTTTGTATTGTAATAGGCGTCTAAACATGAGCTCAGCTACTTTTACAAGCAATATCAATTTTGTTGTTCTACTTCATCCAGGAGGGTGCAGCTGGGAAAATATGAGCCCCGGGAAGCGACTGCAGGCGCCTCCATTTCCTCCTTCTTATTGTCCTCATCGGCCTTCATGAGGACCTGAGATTTGTCACAGCTGTGATGTTCAAAAGTACAATTAAAAGTTGTTTTTTTATTGTCTTAGGCTTATGAATAGTTGCTGTGGGTGTGTCTGCGTGTGTGTGTGTGTGTGTGTGTGGGCTGTGTGCGGGGGTTTGTTATTCGCTCGCCGGGGCTGTTTGTGGGTGGTTATTCTTCATTTTCCTCCAGTCTTCCCTTTTGTTGCTGTGGCTGCTTTTTTTCTCACATTTTATTTATTCAAATTCTTTGTACATGTTGCATGTTGCTACTTTTATGCAAAGCCCATTGTAATGAAATGCGCCGCACAAATAAAAGTGCCTTGCAGCGGCCATTTCGGATTTTGAGCACTACCCTGATAATCGTAAAAAAAGCTGTCATGACCGTGCCGTCACTGGCGGTCTATCGAGAGAGATGATTTTATACAGCTTTGACAGTAAAACTTGTCACGTTGGTTTTTTTTTGTGCCCGTTTGCTCCAATTTGGCCGAGACAATCCAACAGTTGCTGTTTCCTATTTCTGAGCAAGTTGTAATTTTGAAGCAGCTTGAAATCCAAAAGAATATTCAATAAAATTGCTCAACGAATTATCCCCGGTGTCCTCGGGGGTCCTCACTCCATGTGGGAACGATGGGCAGTCTTCCTCCCTAACTGCGACATGCCAAACTCCTTCTTTGCCGCAGTGGTACGTACCCATGGAGCAGTCGGGTCCCATCCAGTTGGGGTCGCAGCTGCACAGCCCGGTGTCTGGTATGAAGGCCCCGTGGCCGTGGCACTGGTCCGGGCACTGGGCCCTGGGCAGCTCGCAGTGCAGCCCTCCCCAGCCCGGCTTACAGTGGCACTCCCCGTTCACACAGATGCCATTGTTGGAACATGTCGGATCCAAGCAATCCACTGCATTGAAAAAAGCCAGAGATACACACCCATGTGAAATAAAAACAACAACACAAACACAGGAAGAGGAAAAAAAAAGAGAAAGAAACAAAAAAAACACGCGCGCGCGGTAGAAAATGTAACATCAGAGCTGATGTCAGACGCAAATTAAATATGAGAAAGAGGCGCCACAAAGGACGTGTTTTGGCTCTTTGTGTACGCAAAACGATGATGAAACAAAGGAAAATATTACCAGACGTATTACTAAAGGCAATTAAAGCTCAGGATAATGAACGGCCCGGTCTATAATTGCATTGGGCACGGCAGCCATCGGTGCTCCGCTCTCTGGGAGAGCGGCGAGTCTCGCTGACACATTATTCGGTGGCGGGTGCTCGCGCACGCGTGCGCGTGCGCGAGCCCGAGCCCGCTCATGCATTGGTGTGTGTGCGCTAATACAAAGGGGAGAATCTGACACTGTCAGTCTGCCAGGTTGACAGGCAGCTCTGAGTCCGAGCAGTGAGTGAAAACCAATTTGACAAATTACCTCCTCCCGGCCAGGAGCCCACCCGCCGCCTCTCCGGTCGCTCCCACTTCCTCCCTCCCTCTCTCTCTCTCTCTCTCTCTCTCTCTCCTCGTCCTCTTTGTCTAACACCCTCATACCTCCCCCCTTCCTCTCCCACCGGCGCGATTGACCCCTTCGCACCCTTGTGCACACGCTCGGGCATAAAAGCATAAAACCTCGGCCCCTCGATTTCTGTCTGCCCGGCAGAAACGCAGGATCACAGTTATCGATTTTCATGTCGCTGGCACTCCAGGTAAATTGTTTGAGGGACTCTGCTGTGATGAATATCTGATTTGAGACCAGAGAAGGGTGGGGAGAAAAAAAAATGTGATAGGAGGGAGATGGAGAGAGGAAAAAAAAAAGAAAGAAGAGCAGGAGAAAATGCTGACCTTGCTCTCTGGCCCCTGTGTCTTGACTTTCCTTCTATCTGTCGCTCCACTCCTTTCTTCCCTTTGTCTTTCTTCCCCCGCTCCTCCTCTTCACCCCGCGCTCTCTTCTCTCCCTCCTTCTCCAGTTCTCACTTGTCTTCATACATATTCACCTCTCACCGCCGCCCTCACGCTTTTATCCCTCTCTCTCCTTCCTTCCATCTTTCTGACGACCGAGGAGGTGGCGGCCTGATCCTTTCTTAACAGAGGATCAATAGAAGCTATTCTCATCCTTTAATAACATCTCTCATGTGTTTGGCTTCGGTATCCAACTTCATCTGTATATCTATATAGATATCGATATGTATGGAGAGAACTCAGATGAAGACAGCGGAGTCCGAAGCGGTGCGGGCGGTGCGAGCCGCGTTTGTTTTTCGGCGCAAACATTCGCGTTTCCTTTCCCAACGATCGCCCCGACGCGTCGGGGAGCGGCGCCTCCCGCCTCCACTCACCCGTCGCGCAGCTCGGCCCTTTGTAGCCGATGGAGCACACGCAGTTGCCGTCGGCGCAGGTGCCGTGGCCGCTGCACAGCGGGTCGATGCACTGCGTGACCGGGACGTCGCACTCGGGCCCCTTCCAGCCGCTGTAGCACACGCAGGAGCCCTTGTCGTACTGGCCGTTGCCGCTGCACAGCACCGGGCACGCCGCTGGAGAAGACCGGGGAAGAGCAGATGAGGGAGGGGGGGGAGAGAGGGGAGAGGATGGAGAGATTAAACCAATTAGGAGGCTTTTTAGGGATTCTCAAAGCAGCGAGAAGCCACCCACACCTGCCTAACCCCGCCGCCGCCGCCGCCGCGCAGGAGGGCGAATAGAGTGGTTTAAAAGGGCTGGAGAGTGGCGATGACATGAAGAGTAATTACAGGCAGAGGTAACTAAACTATTCATCAAAGCTGTCTGTCCCAGGTGAGCACGGAGCCAGGGAGACGTCAGCTGGGGGGGGGGGGAGCTGCCATTCATCATCAGTCATCTTGTCTGGGCTCCACCTCGGGGCCGTGCGCCACCTCGCCGCTGCTAATCCACGCCGCTCCCTCCTCCCCGAAATGCGCCCGCTCGTCTAATTTAGACGGCGGGAAAAAATGGCAGACTTTTTTTTTTTTTTCTTCCTTATTATTATTTTTGCCGCGATGGAAACCGGAAAAAAAAACAAAAAAAACCCCCGACATTTGCGGACGGCTAATACCTTTGGAGCAGTCCATGCCGTGAAATCCTGGGAAGCAGTGGCACACGCCCGAATTGCACTCTCCGTTGCCATGGCAATTGCGCGGGCACTCTTGCACTGAATCTGTGAAAAAGACAAAGTGAGACAGAGGAAGAAGGGGGGAGAGAGAGAGAGGGAGAGGGGGAGGAAAGAGGGGAGGGGTGAGAGAGTTGGATGGCAGGCATCAAAGCATTCGATTAAATCATTGGCACCATTCATTCTTTAAGATGCTACAAATGGAGTCAAGGCGCTCGGAGCCCCCACAGTCACACACACACACACACACACACGCACACACACACGCGCACACACACACGCCATCAAAAGCAAGTGCCTTTCCTCAAAGATCCCTTGCATTCCTGTGTCATTGCATTTTTCACAGCGTTGGGAGGATGCATTTCGAATCAGACATTCTCCGAGACGCCGTCACCCATCCATCTTTTTCTCCGCTCGCCACGACAGAAAACAAGAGCGTCGCCCCTCTTCTGCGCCGCCCGACCCCTTCTCTTCTGCTCGTCCACCCCTTCCCCTTCGCTGTATTCTGCCATTGTTGCCCTCGTTTTCATTGTTTGCTGCTCACTCCCGCCCCCGCCCAGGTCATTAATACTTCATCCAGGTGTGGTTGTTTGTTTGGTGCAACTCCGCAGATTTTGTTGCTGGTATGTGTGTGTGTGTGTGTTTCTTGGCTGTGTTCACAGATGACTTCACTGCTCCATCCACCTTTCCGTCTTAACCCACATACCAAAGACCAAAAAGAAGTTTGGTGGGAAGAAGCAGGAGGCATTTTTGGACTCTCATCCTTCTCTTCCTCCTTCGCTCGTGCTCAGCTTCCACTTTTCTTACACAAAGCATGACTCAGCCTATCTTCCTCTCTAACACTTCCTCCCTCTTTTTCTGTGCTCAGCCCCCCCCCCCCCCCTACATCTCCCCCTCCCTCTTACGGATCTAAGCCCCATGCCTCCCTCTTACCCTAATGCCGGCCTCCCTTTCATTCCCCTCTTCAGCTCCTCCTTCTCCCATCCTTCACTCCACTTCACTCCATTCTGGTTTTGCCCCCACCATTATGTCTCCTCCAGCTCCCCCTCTCACTCCTCGCTCTAATTCTGCCCTCGCCGCCTCTCCCTCTCTCCACCACTCCTACTGCTGAAAGCACTCCCGCCACATATTGACAGTGAAGGATTCTTTCACTCGGCTTGACTCTTTCTATCCATCCCCCTTGTTCTCACACTCATGCCTCCAACACAATTGAAATCATTTGGGGCGCAGTTACATAAAAAAACCCGTCAGATTTACAGTTTTTTTTTTTTTTGGGGGGGGGGATCCATCTTCATCCTTTTCACACATGCACAGACACCGAGTGATTCTACGTTCTCTGGTGTAATAAGTTGTGTTTTGTTTTTGAATGCGAACGACGTCTTTTTGGCAAAAACACATCCTTTAAAGCTCACTAAGCGGTCCTTCCTACTTGACAATGTTGCTATGGTTGTGTTGCTAGCAGCAACGTTGTGCACACTGGTGAGTGTTTTTTGCACCCCGCGAATGTGTAAAGTCTTTGAGAAACGGGGGACGTGGAGGGAGGGGGATAGGGGATGGGGGGGGGCTAAATCTGACTGAACCGCTTCCACGTCCCAGCCATTTTACACATCAAATGCTGGCAGGTCTCTGAGAGTACTACTGCATATGTGAAAGCGCGTCGCGTCGCTTGAGTCAGCAGCATCCGTTGGCGCCGAAGTTAGAGGCTGAAGTTTGAAAGTCGGGAACAATCTGGCGGAGGGGGGTGGGGAGGGGGTGGGGGGGAGGGGTGGAGTTTGAAAGAATCAAGCTCACCTGACCTCCTCGTCTCTGCGAGCGTGACGCATCTTGAATATGTGGTCAAAGATTCTCCTGCATCGATTCTTCTTTTAAAATACAAAACAAACAAACCTGTCCATTGTGAGTCCGACAATGTTATTCTGCGGGAGTGCAATGCTAAATCGGCAAAGAGGGCTCTTTTGAATCAGTGTCACTGGTGATGAATAGCCTCGTCTCCTGAATGCCGGCTCTTAATATCATTTGACCTCCCGTCCCTCCACCCACCCTCCTTTCTTCCCTCCCTCCCTCCCTCCCTCCCTCCAGCCACAACTACGACCGCTGACTCCGTCTCACCCATGACGTTTGTGCTGAAGGAGACCGCCTCTCTCTCCCGGCCGTCGTTGTAGAAGGCCAGGTGCCAGGCGCCGGCGTCCAGGTACTGGACGAACACCGCCTCGTTGAGGACCACGGTTTGGATGCTCCTCCTCTCCCGCGGAGACTCCACCACGCTCCACTTCTCCTTCCCGTCCAGGCGCTCCATATAGTCGTACTGCGGGAGGAGGGAGACCAACAAAAAAAAAGACGTGCGGGGTTGAACGTGTGAGGTGTGAATGCGAGTCTAAAAAAAAATAATCTATGATTCAACTACGGAGTGCTGCGGTGGGCACTTTCTTTTTCGACTTTCCCAAAAAAAAAAAGAAAAAAGGGACCAATAGTTGTGTATGCAGGAAGATTAAAAGATGGGGGAAGTAAGGGTGGCTGGAAAATGCCAAGGAAGCACTAAGAATGCCACAGAGAGATCTGTGAGGGCTGTCATTCCACACAAAGTGTTTTTCACTGCTGCACAGTGGCCTCAACGTCATGCTCTTCACCAGCTTCAGTCAAGCCAGGCAGCGAAAAACGCTTATCCCGACGCAATTATCCCATTCTACAAATCAAATCTTCTGTTAACTGTAGTCTCTAATTAATAAGAGGCACTAAAAGTTACATTGCTGTGAAATTTAATTAAGTGTAACTCTTAAGACGAAATTAGCTTTTTCAAACAACCGTTATAATGAATCACATATTAATTTGAAGTTGTCCCAGTGACACAAGCAAGTTTTTTCCTTAATCCATTCTCCATTTCAGCCGATCAATAGGAAGATAATGTGTTCCTAATGAATGGAGTTATAATTGTGCGATTAGCCTACCACCCTAAAGGTGTTAAAAAAAAAGCGGTACAATCTAGAAGCCGCTCGCTCTCCGAGCTGGATTTCACCTGTGCGTGTGAAGGAGGCAGGCCCTTGCGGATGTACACCCCGAACAGGGCGTCCTTGCCCAGCGAGATGTTGAACTTGAGGAACTGGGGTTGTCCGAGGTGGAGCAGGGACCTCCAGAACACTCCCGGTGGCACCTCCTGGGTCACCCGCCTCCCGACCTCGGTGTTGCCCGTGTCTATGCTGCTGTTGCGGCCCGCCCACGGCCCTGGAGCGAGGGGAAAAGAAACTGCATAATCTGTGATTACGGCCGATCGATTGCCAAAAGACAGTCAATAGTTAATCATCGCCGTCTGCCCGGAAAATGAGCCGCCGTGAAAAAGAAAAGAAGAAAATTCCCGCGCGTCGAATAGGAGACGACGAGCGCCATTAGCTCTGCAAACAATGGCGCCCGCGGAGTTTGCGTTGAAATGAGTGGCGTCGCGTTCGACCGGCGGGTCGCGAAATGATTTCTTCTTCAAGGAAAGCCTTTGAAAAACTGTGGACTTTTTCTGGGCTTCGACGAGAGAGCGCTGACAGAAGAGCGGGGCAGAGGCTTTTTCCGAGAAGACGCGCACACGGCATCCTGCAATCAGGTCAGTCATCTAACAGCAGAGTGTTGCGGCCCAGACACAAAAAAAAAACACCGAGAGTGTGCGTGCGTGCGTGCGTGCGTGTTTCGTGTGTGTACGTGTGTGTACAGAATAGCAAAGAAATAAAAGTAACAATGAGAAGAACAACAGCAGCATCTGGCCTAGACGGCTGGGGAACACAACACAACAATCCTCTCATTAATACAGAATACAGACGCGGAGCAGCAGCCCGCACGTACCTATAGCACACGCTGTGTGTGTGTGTGTGTGTGTGTGTGTGTTTTACAGAGCCAGATCGAGCGAGTGAAGGAAGAATAGATAGAGAACCGCATGGGGGCCTTAAAAGAGAGAAGGCAGGAGGGAGGGTGTGGTGGAGGTGGTGGTGGTGGAGGTGGAGGTAGGGTGGGGGGGGGGCTCTGTCTGAGATGATACAACAAGCTCCAGACAACTCAGCGGCGTGGTTAAACAGCACACACTGATAGCACAGCTTGTACTGTGTCATGAATTATGAAAATATTTCAGTTGGCGTGAGCCTGTTTGGGTGCAAAAAAAAAAAAAAAAAAATCTATTGGGTTTTTAGTATGTGACGCGCGGCAGACACGGCATTTAAAAAAGCCTTAACGGATAAGACGGGCGCTTTTGTTGTTTCGACAAATCCGACAAAGTGTTAGTCCGTCCTTCAAATGCTTCTTGACTTCCTACACTGTCAGTTGCACTCAGCCCCAAAGCCAATCTGTTTCCACTGAAAACATGAAGAAAATGGGTTAAATTGTATTGTACTTTAGCAGTGAGCAGAGCATTTGTTGGGGGGACTATTTTCGGCTGTGGATTAATACACATTTGGCGAGCTAATGAGTAATTACAGCGCCGGGATTCTGCCTGTGGTACTTAGTCAAAATACCGTCGTTGTGAAAGAACATATTACCCGACGCAACAGCGTGGCTCACTGATGTGTTTTTATCCGGGTTTTTTTTTGGACAACAATGGCGCTCTGTGACACAGAGGGAACCGCTGGGCTTCTCAGCACACAGGCGATGTAAGTAGGTTAATACACTGTTGGTTTTGGTCTTTCTCAGGGGATTTGCTGACAATGTGAATATCACCGGCCTCATCCTTTTTTTTTTTTTTTGCTCCGATGCCGGGCTGCAATGTGTTGCCGACGTGCAACGTGTGGGACTCTCTGCGTGTGGACTGTGTGCTGTAGTTCATACCTCTGCCTCCGGAGGGCAGCGTGGCCACATCGCTGTTGACAGGCAAGCCGGCTCCCAGTCCGTTGTTTAACACGGGGCCGTCGGAGGCCTTGAGCTGCCATGTCAGACCCAGCAAGTTGATCGCTGCACACCAAGGGGTTGAGAGAGAGAGAGAGAGAGAGAGAGAGAGAGAGAGAGAAAAAGAGAGAGGGGGGTGTGAGGACATATGATTTGAACGGTGATATACTGATACGAAAAAGTGTTTTAAAATAAAAAAAAATCACACTTTGAAAGCTCATCAAGACAAAGAATTACAGGAGGCCAGACCTCCGAGTCTGATCTGTCATGAATATGACAACGAGTGCCTTTTATAGCGCGCCGCTTCCCCGCGTGTGTTAATGCACAGCAATCAAAAAAACACTGCCAACAAAGTGGCACGTAACCGACAGCAGGAAAAAACGAGGCAAGTCTCACAAAACAGACAATTAAAAACCATAAGGATCCTTTTTTTTTATTTTTTAAACATATTTTCTTGTTCCATCGACGTCTCACAATCTTCTTTCAACCTGACAGCATCTCCGGCTTTTATTTGGAGGCCTTCGCACCATCTCGCAGGGAGCAAGTGACAGATTGCTCTCTGAAGAGATCGCTCTCTGACTCTCCCCTTTTCTCTCCTCCTCTTCTTTTGTCCTCTGTTGTGCTGCTGTGTGCCGGCTGCTGGGGATGAGACCGCTCCGGTGTGTTTCGCTCTTCACTTTGTCAGCTCTTTGCTCTCTCTCTCTCTCTCTCTCTCTCTCTCCGAGTGTCTCATCCCTCCTTAGCTTGCTGCCAAAGCGGTGCCCGCTGTGTGGATGCACTGCGTTTGCGAGGTGGGGGGCGGGGCTGGCTATATTTACAGCTGTGGATTAATACCCCGTTCGCCATGCTAGTGGGTATTTACAGCGCTCGGGGACTCGGCGGGCCGTCCAGTCAGAATAAACTACAAGCGCCCCCGGTGTTCGCCGTAATGACAGAACACGTTATGTGCACCCTTTGCCCATGATTGAAAATGTACAATATGTCATAGGAGAGGCACAATGCACCTGCTGTGTTAATATATATATATATATATATATATATATATATATATATATATATATATATATATACATGAAGACCGGGATGTGAGCTTTGGGGGGAGGCACGCGGCGTGGGTGCGTGATGGTGTACGATGCATTATGTAGGTGTTATTGCGTCGGCCTTATCCCCGCCACATGAGCCCTATAACACCTCGGAATCAATTTCCCTCCTCTCAAATTCTATCTCCACTTGCCCAGTTTCTGCACACACAGGGATGAGTGGAGGGGAAGAAGAAGAAGAAAAAAAGTTGCAAGAAAAGGAGAGACGCGGCTTTAGGAATTGCTGCCGGGGCAGACTCATTCTCACCACCCCCCCACCCTCTCCTCGATGTCCCATCTCTCCTCCCTCCCGCTCCCCTTCTCTATCTGTTTCTTTGTTTCTACCCTTTTTATGTATCTTTCGCTCATCCTCCCCTCCCTCGCTCCTGGTCAAAGGAAAGCGCTGACACCTCGGCTGCCGCCCCGGCCTCTACTGTCAGCTCTTTTTTTTATTTTTCATGGGGGGGGGAGACGGAGCAAGAGGAAGAGGAACTAGTGTCCTTCCTCCCCCCCCCCCCCCCCCGTCTCTCTCCTCTACACCTCTCGCCCTCTCCTCTCTCATCACGTTGACCTTCATTCCTCTCCCTCTTTTCCTTTTAATTCACCCTTTTTTCTTCTCCCCGCCTCCCTCCTCCTCTTCTTCTTCTTCTTCTTCCTCTCGTCTTATCTTTGCCTGTCCTTCCTCCCAGATAACGCAGACATGCATCCGCGCACACATTCAGGCGCACCCACGCGCAAAGATGGTATCGCGGGGAAGCAGTCGATGGAAAGATTACCAATTGAATCGGCAGGAGACAGTGAGCGTATAGTGAGTCTATTGTGACGGCGCTCTCCATCTAGGTCATGCCCAAGAACACATCGGCCCTTTAGTTAGCTGTGTGCGTCTGCTCATTGTGTGCGTTTCAGGGGGCCAGTGCACATGTGTGGTTTTTCCAAAATGGGTTTTGATTTCTTTTTCTGCCTGCGCGGGCGGTTGCGAAAGGTTGACCAATAGATGGCACTCTTACTCCTCGGCGACTGGAGCACAAAAGCCGACGCTTTTGTCAACAGGTTTCTTTTGCAGCAACACAAAGAGCAGAAGAGACAGAGAGTGAGCGAGATACATATACATATATATATATATATATATATATATATATATATATATATATATATATATATATATATATATATGTAGAGGGAGAGAGAGAGACGGAGACAAAGAGAGACATGTTATCCTTTTCCTTACGACCACCATCCCGCATTCTTACAACACTTCTGACTTTGCGAGGGTGTAATTTTAACCCAAATGAAACCTCTGAAATTGATGTATTTATCATTGTGTTGCCATGATTTTAAGCATTTTCTTTTCGGATCATAATTGTCATAATTACTGTTTTCGAGCAGCATTGGAAGGCTTTATTAAATGCCATGCCAATGAAGACAATCTGAATTGAATTCGACTGACAGATACGAGGAGAACAAGAGAGATAGTCTGACTGGGGCTGCGTTGCTTTTTAATCTCCTTCTTTTCTCACACACGCGCACGCACACACACACACATGTACACACACGGAAAAAGATCACAGAGAAACAGGTTTAACAAGCAAACGAGTTGGATTAAAAATAGATCTGTTGCTTCAAGAGGTTTTTTTTTTTTTTCCTTCCTATTTTATGTAATCTCGATGCATAATTCAGAGAGGCAAAGTGCTTGCCAGTATCATCTGCAAACGACAGCGTCTGAAACAGCGGCAGCGAGCGCACGTGATCCTGTGAAAATGGACAGAGTGATGGACAGAGGGACAAGAGCCGGGGAGGGGTCACGAGGGTCACGGAGGAGTCGCGCCGAAACCCTCGGCGGAGAGGATGAGAGCGGGAGAGGAACAGAGAGAATACTGGAGGACAGAGAGGATCTGAGAGAATATTAAAGAACGTATAAAATCCCCTGAGGATGATGAGAAAAAGAAAAAAAAAGAAGAGGGAGAAAAAAGCAGGGAAACAGGCTGCGTGATGATGATGATGCTGCAGAGCAGAGAGGATGAGATGAACAAGGGCCCCTGTGGACGGAACGAGGGAGGAGGGGGAGAAGAAGATGGAGAGGCAAGATTTAAGGGATGAGTGGCCCCGCGGTGCGTTGACATGGCCGGGGTGAGAAAAGATGGCGGTGATTCATCCTCTGGCGGTAAGTGGGGGTTCTCGACGCAGGCAATCAGACGGAAATACAATGCTCATGTGTGGGCCGCGTGTGTTTTGGGAAATATGTTTACGTCTCAGAGTTAAAGGGGGCAAAATGGATTTCTGCATGAGAGGAGAGAGAGAGGGAGAGAGAGAGAGAGAGAGAGAGAGAGAGAGAGAGAGAGAGAGAGAGGAAGGTGACTTTGTGGGCAGACTGTGCTCTGAGTGTCCCCTGACTGGAAGATATTGTATCATCATCATTCTGTTCTCTGGAACACGTTCCAACTCTTCAAACTCTCGCTCTCTCGCTCCTCCTCTGTGTTCTCGCCCTCCTCCTCCTCCTCCTCCGCCTCCTGGATGGCACCGTGGCGTTCGGAAAAGGCGCCGTCTCCGTTCCCCCACCCCGAGTTGCACCCCGCTCCTAACGGCACCCAAAGGCAGGAGATCGGCCCCTTGCATTGCTTTCGTATGTAATCGCTCGCAATGCGATCGAGATTACACGGAGCGTGATAAGTGCGCACACACACACACACACACACACACACACGCACACACACACACACTTTTCTTTTGCCATCTCCCCTGGCCGTCCTGGTAAATGCATATTAACTGTTCTAATTCACCACTAAATTAACAACTCTGACCTCAATTAGGGCGGTAATTGTGGCTGAGACCAGACCCGCCCATTTTCGGCCTGGCTGCTAATTGGTTTAGGAACCCTCCCCCCCACCCACCCACCCACCCACCCTTCCCCACCCCAATCCTCCCTGCCAAACCCTCCCTCCCCATTCTCCGAGGCCCTCGTTTAGCGAGACATTTGGCCGTCCAAAACAAAACACGTCTGCAAACCCACCGCAGACGACGCACCTCGCGTCCCCGTCCTCCTCCCCTTCCCCGTCCCCCATCTCTGCAGCAAACAGGGTGGGGTGCAAACACGGAGGCAGACAGACTGAGGCAAAAAAACAAACTAAGAAGCCGCGTGTTGCCTGGCCTGCTCAATATTCAAGCCATTTGGGATGTTTCTTAGAATTTACCACGCAATATCCACTTATGTAGTCTATAAATAAAGCGGGCTCGTCTCTCAGATAGGTCTTTTTTTTCCAAGGCGCTGCTTGCTGAGATCATTTAGAGTCTCAGACAGAGGGACGGGGGGCGGCAGTTGGCTGCTGCCCCCCGGGGGTCATAGACACTGAGAGAGACAATTTGTCTGCTCCCGTGTGTGTCTGTAGGTGTGTGTGTGTGTGTGTTTATATGCGGATGCATGCTTAAAATTGCACGGTACTAACATCAAATGCACGCACGCGGACACACACACACACACACACACACACACTCAACCCCCAGCGGGACCTCCTCACCCAGCTGATGCAACTGAACTGTAATTGACTGCAACACAAAAGGTTATGTGAGTTTTTCTCGCCGCTCCCACCTGCAAAAACAGCGTCTGGCGGAGAGAAACGGCAACTCACTCAATCACGCAGCAGAAATGGCTTCCTTATTGTATTGGCACTGAGATATTGAGACGGCCCGACGCAGATGTAGCCGCGTGCATGCGCGTGCACGCGGACGTGTGCGTGTGTGTGTGTGTGTGTGTGTGATGGGGCTAAATGAAAAGAGATGTGAATCTGAGTGATGTCCTCCTTTCTGAATCCTCATTTCCTCTTCAGATATCTCTACCCGCACCCCCCCCCCCCCCTCCCTCCTCCCATCCGCCGCCCCCGCCCTCCCCCATCCCCTGCGCCTTCTCTTCTCCTCATCAACCCACTCTGCCTCGTCTCATCCCTTCCTACCTCGGTCCTCTCCCTCTCATCGATCTGTATTAGAAACAGGATATGAGGAACTATGCTATCTTATCGCAGATCAGAGAGGGAGAGAGAATGAGCGAGGGAGGGGAAGAGTCCGCTCGGGAGGCCAAGAGACGGGGGGGGGGGGGGGGGCTGAAGGAAAATGAGAGACGGGGGAGAGGAGAAGAGAGGACAGCCATTTCTTTCTCCCGCTTTGCCTCCATCCATCTCCTGCGTCCAACAGAGGACCCGTGAAGCACCATGGGCCTAATTCGACTCACGATTGGGCCCGGATAAGACCCGCGCTCGTAAATGAATGAGGAAATAAATGAATGCAATGAGCCGGGCGGTCGCTTGAAGCGAATTCTGGATTTCCGCGCAACATCAAAGCAAAGAATAGATCCTCCAAAGCACGGAGAGAAACTAAACGGACGGGCAGTCAGAGGACGAACGTTGATGTTTCCGCCGCGTCCTGGCTGAACAAGCGTCAACTGGGATTTGTTTCACCTGGCCCGTGCTGCTGACCCATTTATCCCTCTGGTGCAGATGGTATAGCACCTTGCGCCCGGTCCCGGCCATGCCCTGCCCTCTTCCTGGACCGGCGGCGCGTGGTAAGATCCTAACCTTTATCAGTGCGACAGGCCCTGCTGCTAGGGACACACGCTCCCCGTCTGATCCTTATGCCCAGGTTCCTGCATTCACCATATGCCCTCGCCTCACCTCACACACACACACACACACACACACACACACACCGAATGTATATGGACGCACACCCACACTGGCATGAGCGACACATCCTGACCTCTAGCTGTTCCACTTCGGATGGGCAGACGGGAAGCCACATGCAGAGTGAGAGGGGACTTTGGGGTCAAGGAGCCGGCTTTGGACGGCAGCCACGATGTGAGAGCTGCACGTCCGACACCACACACTCCGGGGCTCACGGGTTTTGTTTCTCATTGAAAAAGAACAAGATTAATAAAAAAAAAACGTGGGTCAGGACCCCCGCTCGGGTTGAGCGAGATAAAGCTGAGGAGTCCAGAGATGATTAATAAGATAGATCAGAAGGGAAAAAAACGAAATATTCCCCGCTAAAAAAAAAAGATATTTGGGTTTCAAAGGAAAATTAAATGAGAGTTTCGCTTCTTCAGGCATTTAAAAACTATTCAAATGAAGCAATCCAAGAAGGGAACGTCCCTCATGCAACCTTTGATCAGACTCCACTCGTTCACATTAAAAGGTTCAAATCCGTCATAAACATTGAGATTCTAATTTAAAGAAAACAACCTTGAACACAACATTTTTCTCTCCATTTTTCTTTTTTCCAGAGGCAGGGAACCAAGGCAGTGGGTTGAGACTCCCCGCAGGCTCGCTAAAATAAACCTGACAGGTTGTAAGATGATTAAAAAAAGGTGGGAGAGAAGAAGAAGGGAGAGGGGGAAATCATATTCCTGCCTCAAAAACAAACGACTCTCAGATTTTTGTCAAGACATCCCT
The DNA here is from genome assembly GCF_023055335.1 of Clinocottus analis. NCBI lineage: Eukaryota > Metazoa > Chordata > Actinopteri > Perciformes > Cottidae > Clinocottus > Clinocottus analis. The sequence continues at coordinate 4,854,553 of NW_027175821.1, forward strand.
TTTTTGTAGTGTGATTTCACCTCCGCAAGCCTCTGAAAACTATTCAAACCAGGGACTGTCTTCAGGCCGGCGGCGTAGCCACTTCCTCCGCCCTCACTTCCAGCGCTCTGGCTTTGAACGCACTCATCTTGGGACTTGAACTTCAAGTCGAAGTTACATCTCTGCGCCTTGCTGACAGACAGACAGACAGACATTTAAACGCCTCTTCTGTAGTAGTTCCTCCGTCTCTTTTTGCCAACGAGGACGTACACACACGGACTCACAAGGTAAAAAAAACACACAAAAAAAACAGCGTTGCTCTCGCAGCCGGTAACGAAACAATCCAAGAAAGGAACATCACACTTTGGCTCAACGGCTTGGAAGTGTTAGAAATATAACCTGCGTTAACGGGGTCGCTTGTAGACATTGATTCACCAAAAAATGGGTCCAAAACTGAGAAAATCTGTTAAAGAAACACATAATCTGCAATGCGTTGCATGTTTTCGTCCCCATTTTTCTCTTCATGTTCGATTACTTGCAGCACGTCCTGAGACAGTGTCTTCATAAGATAAAGATGAGGGATACAAATCATATTTCTGCATCAAAAACATGCAATATTCCCGTGCCTGGCGTCCATTACTTTGACACAATGAATAATTAACTGTTCAATCCCAGGAGGGGAACGTTCCTGTTTGGTTGGATGCTCTGAACTCATGGAGGAGGCACTGCTTTGCTTTGAAAGGTCAAAATGAATCGGGATCCACTTCATTAAGCTGTCAATGTTGCAGGAAGACATTATTTATTGGAGAACGTGATAATCAGTGTCTTTGTGTGTCAGGAAACATTTCATTTTGAGGCACGGTGACGTGACATCTCCTTGGGTGGGGGGGGAGGCGACGGCTCGGTCCTGTTTTTTTTAAAATAAATTTAATCAATGTGATGTGATCGTTGTCTCAGGTGTTTTGGAAAGTGTCTCTTCTTTTTTGATTGGTTGTGAGAGCCTGGGGCTTTGGTATGAAGGCGCGCGGCTTCGCGAGCGCGACAAAAGGCCGAGGCGTCGCTAATAAACTCGGCACTGGCAACGTGCGGGAATCCAACCTTTGCTTTTGGCATTATTAATTGTTCCTGTGCTCCTGTCTGCTGTGCATTAGATGGCGCTCAGACAGAAAATAATCTTGTTTGAAAAAAACGCGTGCAAATCTGTGAACACACTCCCCTGAAATGCCACCGTTTTCCTCTCCATCCAGGTGATCACTTTAGCGCTGCAGCCAGGCTATTCTGATAAATGACCAAAATGTGCACATTGTTTAGTTTTGTTTTTTAAAACATTTTTTTCCTTTAATGCAACCTCTGATTACATTAACACCCAGTGTATTTTGGCATGAGCTCCACATCTGCGAGCAGTAAAAATCATTAACGCGTGATTATGTAAGGGAGCGTCGTTACGAACGCACTGGAGTGCGGCGCTCGTAAGCGGGAAGAATGGGCAGTAAGCGATTGTGATCATTCTGGTACGGCGAGACAGCGGTGATGGATGGAAAGTGGTCGGCTCGGAGGCATGAAGGTCACACTCCATGACAGTGTGTGTGTGTGTGTGTGTGCGTGCGTGCAAGTGTGTGTTTAATCAATAGACAGGAGAGCTGAGAGCTGAGACTAAAAATACATTCTGTGTGTGTGTGCGTGCGTGGTTGTGCGCTCTCATTCATCAGCGGTTGACAATACCATGTGGAGTGTGCCACTGAGCCTGACAAATTCAGCCATCACGCGCGCGCGCACGCACACGTTCACGCTCACGCGAGACACCCCCGCGAAGGTGACACTCCCCCCCCCCCTCCTCCGTGAGCCAGTTGACTCATTGCAGTCAAGGGCACACCTGTGTGTCTGTGTGAAAACACTCCACCTGGACTCTGACGCGTCCGCCATCCTTTTTTCTACGGGCCGCCCTGCGTCACGACCGGCCTTCCTCATCTCGTCTCTCGTCCTGTCGGTTTCCTCTCTGTCCTCGTGCCTTTGCCGTCCTTCTCGTCTGTCTTCTCACTTCTGACTTGTTTCGTCACCCCCCACCTCCTTGTTCTCATCCTCCACTCTCTCTCTCTCTCTCTCTCTGTGTGTCACACTCCCTCTGTTCTGCGCTCGCTGTGATCAATTAGGAGCCATTAGTCCCACAGATATTTGCAGGTGACAGGACCTCAGGAGGCCACGCTCTTCTTCATCTCTTCCTCCCTCGGTCTCTCACCCCCTCCCCCTCTCCCCTTCAGTCGGCTCTCACTCCTTTTTCCCCCGGCAGTGAAAACAACAGACCACTCTCCTGTCTCTCCCCCCCTCCAACCCCCTCCCTCAATCTCACTCTCTCGTCCCTTGAGGTGCCAACTGTGACATATCAGCCTCAGCCCTGCTCCTCCATCCTCCTCTTCCTCCTCCTTTATGTTCTGGCCTCACGCTGACAGCGACGCATCGCCCTTCCTCCTCTCTGCCCTCTCTGCTCTAACTCCATCCCACCACTTTCTCCCTTCTTCCCTCCTCTCCCTTCCTTTCGTCTCCCTCTATCTCGCTCTCTCCAGGTTTGCCGTACACAATGACGGGCCCGTCTTCTTCTTCTTCTTCTTCTTCTTCTTCTCTCCCTCTCCCCGCATGCCAGCCGCTCACCTGTATCCTAGCAACCGCCTCTCCTTTGGCTAACGGCGCTCCACGCGGAGCGAGCAAACAAGACGCCGGGGGAACGGAGAACAAGCACTCCTCGTTTATCCTCCTCCCTCCATCCGTTCAGTCATTCCTTCACACGTAAAGACGAGGACATACTCCGCTGGAGTCGGGAGCTAAATGCGTTAGCCGAACACACAAACGAACTCTCTCAAACTCCCACTTTTTTTTATTTTTGAGGCACACAGCTGCACGTGCTTATTCCATGTTGTGCATCTATGTGTGCATGTTTTTTTATTATTATTATTATCATCATCCCCTTAGCTCCATCCTCACAGTAGGACACAGCGAATAAGCTTCAAAGAGATAACATCTCCCGTGCCCCTAAAGCGTGCTGAGTCCGGCCTTTCTAAAAGCTTCTCCGTGCACACGTGTGTGCTTTTCTAGAAGCGCCGTCTGAAGCTTTATTTATGGCCTTGAGAAGCACGAAAGAAAAATATAATACGAAGTTTAGTTTGGAGGCCAGCGAGCCCACAAAAGTCTCGCTATCCGACGCACACGTCGTCGCACGCACACACACAGGTAGTACGCACACACATACGCTCCCGCGCACACGCACAAAAAGAAAAAATGCTGCTCAGGCACATGTGTCTTGGTGTAATTTATGAGCGGGCTCCTGGGCGGACGCCTCAGAGGGGTCCTCTTCACGCTGCATGGCTCTGGGTGCTCTGCACAATCCCCCTAGTGAGTGTTGGGCTTCCTCACACACACACACACACACACACACACACACACAGACACGTAACACACAAACAAGGCTCGACAAAATCCCCCCTTATGAGCGGTGAACTCTTCCGACCGAGACTCGCTGCACGATTAACGCTACAGAAAGCGAGGTAAACACAGGGGTTTCAGGCTTGGCAGCGCTGCGACAGCTCTGTTCAGAAACACCAGAGCCAAACATTTCCTTACAGCAGCGGAAAGAGAAGGAGCCCCACAGTTAGCTACAAGTAATACTGCAATGACAATAAAGTAGCATTACAGCCTCCTTCAGCTTACCGAATTATAGCCACTTGGACAATTACGTTGCACTGACGTCTGGCATACAATGAAACAGTAAATACGCAGGAAGAGGAGCTTAAAGAGAAAGTTCCTCACACACTGATATCCATTAAAACAACAGCCTGGTACATTCACACTGTATTGGGACAGCATGCGCGCCGGTCTTATTTTTAGCTATAAAAAAAGTAATTTCCCATTATGGCTAACAAGCTAATGCTAATAATTATCAAGACAGATTAACAACACAGTTAACAAGTTGTATGTGTGTGGGAAGTACCCAGATGGCACACTAACACTGATGTAGTGTTAAAAAAAATAGAAAAAGAAAAGAAGTGCAGATAAAGCAAGTAATTATGTTCTCAGACATACAAAGTTTTGAATTATTTTCCTCATTAGTTCCTTTATCAGCTTCATATTATTAACAATTACATCTTCTCTCATGAAAACAAATATCTGTGTCATTTCATTCCCCGAGTGAGCCCCCGGACGCTGCCAATAAAAACAAGATGGAGGGTTTGGTGTGTGTTCCTACGCCCCGCTACGTCTCTGCCCTTAAGTATCAGCGGGGAAGGTCCTTCCTTTACGCTCGCCGCTCCTCCATATGTGGCTGTCCAGCGTGGCGTGACCGCGCAAAGCTCAGGAGGAGACGGATCGGTCTGCGTGCCCCCGGGGCGAGGGGGCCTTGGTCCGCTCTGGAGGACGCGCACCGCTCTCAAGGGCACTCCGACGGGGTACACAAAAGCACACACACACACACACACACACACACGTCTTTTTTAAAACATCCCGGCTTGCAAGCTGGAGTGCACACAGCTCTTGGATACACACGCACATGGAGATGGATGGTGATGTGTGTATATATATATATATATATATATATATATATATATATATATATATATATATATATATATATATTATAAATAATGTAAAATTGTATTAATAATTTATGTAGAGGAGATAAGGAGGTTGTTCTTTCTGCTGATGCCACTGTTTCCTAAGATCCCCCATCTGTTGCCTCTAGTCTCTGGGGTAGGAGGCCAATCAAGGGCTCGGTGACACATCTGCCTCCTCACACTCACACACACACTCATACTCACACACATACACACACACACACACACACACACACACACACACACACACACACACACACACACACACAGCCAAACATACATAGATTTTCTGTTCCTCCGTTTTCTATTGTCTATCTCACTCACACACACACAAATGCACACGCACACACATACACGCGCACACACACACACACACACACACACACACACGAGCCTGCATTCTCCTGTCCAGTGAACCAGGTCAAGAGGGGATAAAAAAACCTCGCCCACACACACACACACACACACACTCTCCGACTCGCTGCTCTTTCTCTCTCTCTCCTCCCTTCAGATCAACCAGAAGCCAGCCATCACAATCTCCTCCCGAGGTGCTCGCTAAGTGCTCTCCTCTGAGCATCTGCCGTTCCTTTAAGTATGACTATCGCGCGTTGGCTTCAGATCAGTGGAGAGGCTTCCGCTCCCCTGCTGGGTGAGTCTGGGATTCCTATCTTAACTGATACCTGCTCACGGAAAGAAAAAGAAGAAGAGGAAGAAGAAGAAGAGGAAAAAAAAAACACAGCCACAGTACGCTGTGGTGTGTGCATCTTCCACGTCTGTCTGTCTGTTTGCTGATGCAGAGTAGAGGCCGCGGCCCCTGGCCGAGTCTCATTTTGACAGTGCGGCACGAGGCTGCAGTGACAACTCGCACCTCGAGAATCTGCTTTGTGTTTCCAGCGAGCCGTCGGCTTCGCTGATGGTCCGGGATGAATACAGATACGGGCAAAGTTCACGTGCTACGGGGTCAGGGCGGAAACAAACAGGGCTCACCTGAAGAAAAAAGGTCTGACTGAGCATGTGTATTTAAAAGAAAATGATGAAAGTATCCTATTCGTGAACATGCGGCGCGTGACATATCGCTTACCGATGAAGTAGGACAGCAGGACGGCCAGCAGGGCGGCAGCTGCGATGGCCGTCACCGCCGCACATTTCCAGCTGCAGTACTTGGACGGCTTCTTGAGCTTGAAGGCCGAGCGGGAGAAGGTGTTTCTGGGTAGCAGGCGAGGGGGCGGAGAATACACGGTTCCCGAGGTCAAAGGGTAACCGGGGGAGGAGCTACTGAAGAGAGGGGTGGTCCCTGACGACGTCTTGAACAGGAAGTGCCTGGAGAGAAAAAAAAAAACACAGGAGAGAGGAAAAAAAAAAGGTCATCCTACAGGTGGAAAAAGATGGCGTTAAGGTTTGTGTTATTGTGTTACGAGTCCATTCTGGGGCTGAAATAAGTGGTTATAAAAAAAAAAGAAAGGAAGCTCTGGTAGAGAGGTAAACATGTAGCGGACGCACCACAGCGCCGCCCAATCAGAGTCCAAGCGACAGGGTCACATATGTGCAAGCTTCTGTCCAATTTCTCTTTCCGATGAACCCTTCCTGCCATATGGGTTTGAACATCCTTGAAATGATTGTGTCTCCGTTTCAGCCCGTTCCAGTTCAAGGTCTCTTCTTAACCTCCACCTGCTACACTCTTTTTTTCTTCTCTCCCCCTCCCCCTCCTTCTCCCATCTCTCTTTCCATCCCGTCGTCTCGCCTCCGCTCACCCCACTTACGATGCGTCTCGTTCCTGCACTCGATGGCTTCGGAGGATCACGGCTGTCCACCTTTTCCTGTCCTCATTGCCCTAGTGAGGTCAGAGCTCACAGAGGATAAAAGAAGGATTTGAACCATCATCCCTTTGCTCATATTACCCATTATCCTCTGATATCGCTGCACCTGCTCACCCAACGCACCGTCTCCTTCGCTGCTCTGCCTCCCCCCCTCCCGTTTTCCATGCTGTCATTTTCCTTCCCTCTGCTGCATCTCCACTCCTTCTCACATACATTTATACATCTCCCTGTCTCCTTCTCCCTCCCTCCTTTCTTTCTTTTCAGACTCCTTTTCTGATCTGACCTTGTAGGAACATTGTTGCCATGGTAAAGGAAATGAAACGCTGCTCTCGAGAAACTTTTCAAGGACATAATGAGAGCAACTTCTGCGCCACCTTTTCGACATCTTTCGCGACACCCACACGGGGCGCGAGGAGCTGCCCCGACGCAGACAACAGGTGGTTCCTCAGAAGAAAGCCCGCAGGTGGATGTGACAGATCACAGGAGGCGAGGTCACTCCATTGCAACAAAGATAACTGTGGCGAGGGAGTTTTTGTCTGCTTTTTTCTTCATGGAATTTGCCCGTTTGTGTGTTTTTGACTCTGTGTGTGTGTGTGTGTGTGTGTGTGTGTGTAGTGCTCATGCTTGGGCTTTTCTGTCTTTGTGTCTTTGTGAGTTTATGTTCTTTGAAGGGAGGACATTTCTGCAAAGAAAGGACATTTTGTCTAGTCCTCCTCATTTCTACTTGAGGGCTGGAGTCTCACTTCAGGCGCGTTGTGATGGTTAAACGCTGTTATTACAAAATGTTCTTATTTAAGTAGTTTTATCCATAATTGATCCGGTATGATAACAATAAGCAAGTATCTTCTTAAACACTCTATTTGGAGGCAAAACCCTCAGAGTGTACAACCAAAATACTGGCAGTAATAAATATTTGCACAGGAGAATTGTAGGCCGAAGAAGAACCAGGAAGTCAGTCCTGGTTATGAAGCAGGCAGCAACCTCCCGGTCTAAAAAGTGCCTTAAACTTAAACTTTCTCTCAACTGGCCATTAGGGGGCTACTCCTCTTGTGGAGTCTCTGAGAAGATCCTCCTTTATTTATTACCTCAGTCAACATTGAAACATGAGGTCTGAATTATTTTGGTCACTTCTCGTGGCAAAAAAAACAAGATGGCGACGGCCCAAATGCCCAACGCGAGGCTTCAAAACGTCCTTAACGAGCCACCATGGAATTAGCAGCATTGTTAGGCTAACTTTACTGCTATCAAGGATACACAGCTAACGCTAACGGTAGGCATCGTCAATTGTTTAATGATTTACGACGCAACACTGTTAACATTGTCTCGGGCTCATTGATTTCATGTGTGCAAAGTTAATTATCTAGTGCTGGCTCTTAGCTAACGTTGACTTAAACATTAGCTGGCTGAGGCCCGTTGAAGCTGGCATTAACTTACTCCTCTTGGTCTTGCTTCAAATGTGGAATGAGGTTGAACGTTCTTGTGTCTCTGTCTGTAAGTTCAGCATTTACTACGACTAGTACGTGAACGTGACAACCCGAGACATCGTGTTTTGTCTGTGCTGCTACATTCGCTTCTCGTACTGCGACACATTTCTTTTTATTATCTTCTAGCGTTGGGAGGATAACGAGGGATTTCAAGCAATAAGACTGAAGTCCAAGTTAAGTCAAGAGTCATTTGTGAGTCACAGTCGAGTTCGGCTTTGTTTTCTTTATCAAGTGGAGACAAGTGGATACCAAAGTCACCAGATTTCTAGCTCGCATCTGCCTCTTGTACGAGACACGTGACAGACATGGAGTGTCCTCAGAAAGTGAAGTCACACAAACAGGCGTGTGCGCGCACAACACAAATGTGTGTCAGTGCTCTGCTCTTCCTTCTGGAGCTCACTGTCTCTTTTATTCAGACGAGGCCGTCGTCCGACCAGCGGTAATGACAACCGGGCTACTTAGATTAATTCTTAACTGCACTTTGCCGTGATCCTTGTGACGCCTTTAATACAAAAGCTGTTTTGTAACGGCGTGTCTATCCGTGTGTGTCTTCGCTCTTCTTAAAAACAGTTGGTGAAAACAGGTGATGAGCTCATAGCATAAAGATTTGGTTTGGGAGCACTGCTTCGCTTTCGATCAATTATTCAGCCAATCTGTGCTCTCTGCTCTCTCTCTCTCTTTCTCTCTTTCTTTTTCTCTCCATCATCTCACGCCACTGATTGTTGGATTCTTCTAATTTTCTCCCCTCCTTCCTCACCCTTTACCTGTCAGGTACGCCGCGTGACACCAAGGAAAACAGAGGAAGGAGAAGACAACCTCCAGACGCACTGAGGCTGAATGAGCGCGAGGAGTTGTCACGCAAAGAAATATGAGGTTGTTGTCTAAAAATACCAGCCGCTCAGTGTCACAGCCCCAAATTTAAATATGCACGCACAAACCGACATGCTCGCAAATGCGAGGGTGCGTGTGGAAGGCATGCGCAGATGCACAAACACACACACACACACACACACACATCCCAAGGTCAACCAGCATGTGTCTTCGCTTCAACTCATTTTCACAGCCACTCTGTGATGGCGAGGCCGTCGGTAATTAATTACAATGCCCCTCGTGTGTGCACGTATGCAAGAAGGAGGTGATCTGGTCAATTACTTGCTTTCCGCGCGGCGCCATTTGTACGTGACTTGATGTGCTGGTATGCATTTGAACGTGGCGGCGCCCCCCCCCCCCCCCCTCTCCTCCCTCCCCTCTCCGAATTCATTTCATTTTCCTGGCTCCGTTTGTTTGTGTGGAGAAGCTGCACGGCGAGCTTGGTGTGGGACGGGAATATGTCTATGGGCCACACTAATTACGAGCAGGAATGGAAAGTGTCTAATGTGCTCTGGGGAGGTAATTGACATTGATTTATGTAGCGGAGGACTATGGAGGGGTTCTATCATAGCAGGCAGCCGGCAATCACAATTCTGTATCATTAGGGCCGGGCTGTGTGTGTTTGCTCGCGTCCGTGTGTTTTGTGTGTGAACACTGTGGGATTTTTTTTTTCTTTTTCTGACAGTGGTCCAGCATGGAAACGTCACACATAATTAGAGAGGGCTGACAGAGACCCCTCCCCTCCCCCCCCCTTCCTCCTTCTTCCACTGAGCTGCCAGCAGCCCCCCTTCCCCTTCCCCATCCCTCCTCCACCCCATGAAGTCTAACCATTGCTACCTCGCTGTCATGCATCCTGTCTTACACATGCAACCCACACACACACACACACTCACACATACATGCAGTACTAGCAGGCACTAACTCACACACTGACACACATTTGCACACACTCAGACATGGGCGCCCGCTCGCCCGCCCGCCCACGCGCAAACAATAAAAATCCATGTGGGTTTTCTTTCACGAGATTGCCCTGTGCGAGCTGCTAAGCATTTCATTTGCATCCTCGCGGAGCGAAAAAAAAAAGTGACCTGAGAGAGGGATGGAGGACGGAGGAGGGAGGCTATAGATTGGACGGCACACAGAGAGAACGGGAGGATATTTTCACTCCGTTCCAACCCTGTCCCCCCCATCGAGAGAAAGAGAGGACCTGGACAATTAACCACAGAACAGAGAGCATGCTGGGTAATTAGCAGAGAAGTCAAAGCTCGCATTCCCCTCGAGCGAGTGAACGCGCGCGCTCTCGCGCACACACTCTTCATTTCCTCGGCTCTCACAAACATGTGGTTGCTCGGGATAGCGCTATGAGAATAATCATCAGAGGTAGAGAACAATTAGCCGAGGTTGGCTCGGCGTTGGGGTGACTGAATTTTCTTCTCTCTTTTTTTTTCTTTTCTTTCTTCAAACGGTCAGATCTCAGAATGAAACAAAAGGCTCGGGGATCGGAGAAGGCTCGAGGACGGCGTCGTGAGAATTGTTCCCCGCTACAATTGTAGGAAACAACAATCGGCAGATGGACACAGTATAATGGGCATTCATTCGCCGAGTGTTGCTTTGAAGGAGGACAGGGAACAATGAGTGCTGAGTGATATGTGTAAAAAGAAAAAATATACAAAGCATCAGCTCGTATTCAGCCATGCAGAGGCGTTAAGAAGAAATTATTTACATTTAGGGAACTCAAATGGCTTGTATTCTGGCTTTTTGTGTGTGTGTGTGTGTGAGTGCGCCCCATATGCCCTGAAATATACACCAACGGCTGAGGAATTCATTACATTTCTTGTTTTATGAATTTATGCTTATTAAGCTCCGGGGAAAATAATCACTGGTATTTAATAAGGGAGGCAATTGATCACCGTCAAGTAGATGAGATCCGCCCGGATCTATCTGATTATGCTCAGCAATGATCGATCGATCACATTGCATGCGCGCTGCGCATTAATTGATCAGAGCGGCTTGTTGCAATGTCGGCGAAAGGCATTTTGAGACCAGTTAGTCGAGTCTGCATCAAACCGACGTTAGTTTTAAGCTCATTTTATCGTTTAAAGACGCTGGGACAGGAAGTGGAGTGAGTGTGACTCGGTTACTTTGTGGAATTTTAACACAAAATCAGCCAAAGGCCCGTGCGGAGAGTCAAGGGGTGTGGTCCTGCACTATACTAGCCACGCCCACTCAGGTTGGATGACCCAAAAGTGTCTGTTAAGACGGTAACAGTGAGTATTGCATCAATGGTTACATTTGCAAAGCAGGACATTGTCTAACTTCAGTTTGAATCCATCCTCCAGATTACATTTAATCGAGAAGACAATCTCACCGGGAGGGCAATTTAGTGCTGGATCATTTATTAATCCAGCATGGACTCCCATCGTCTGATGAAGTTCATGTAATGTGATGAAAAGCTTTGTAATAAAACTTTAAAATCTCAGACGAGGAGAGTTTTTCTCTGCATCGCTCATGCACAGTAGCGCAGCATGACATGACACAACGCGATAGCATTCTCTACATACACAATAGGATTGTGTTAACTCAAATCATTTGTGTTTCACTCTTTAAAATGAATACCTGAAACAAGTGAAAGTGCACTTGAGAAAAAAAAGAGAGCTTACTTTGTGGCTCTGCATAATAATACTGGATATTGTGTTTACATATACCGCTTGAATGAACCTGATATTATGTGGGTTGCACAGTCTCGGTCACAGGGCTGGCCATGAATCTTTATCTCTGTCACCGACTCCGTCTTCTTCTCCTCCTTCGCCCGCCCCGCATGGTTCCCAGGTAGCATCTCCGCATCTGTCCCCGCAGTAATGCATTTGAAAGTATCCTATAGCCCCCACCACCACCAAGCTCCACCGCCGCCATCGCCGCCGCCGCCACCGCCGCCACCGCCGCCGCGCCCCAGCCTCTGCTGCTCCTTCCAGATAAATTGAGATGCTGCAACCCTCTCAGTGATCCTATTTCTCCCCTAGAGCTGTGGCCCGGAGCGGAGGGAGCGAGAGGGGGGGGGGAGGAATGTCCTGAGATCCCGGAGACAGATTGAAACTGGCATCAGCTCGCCAAGAGGCTCCAAGGGACCGATTGGAAATCAGCTGCTCTCTCGCGAAATGCCGCAACACATGTACACACACATGTGCACTCGCATGGACACCGAGAATGTTTTTTTTTTCTTTTTCGCCTGCCTCACACACGCGCACACACACACAGACACACACACACAGTTGGCACCAGCCATCTATAGTCATTTATCTCACACCGGTAAATGTATCCATGTTCGACGGGCCCCAATCTCCTCTGCCTTTCTATCTTCTCTCGAACACACTCCCCAAAACAATCTCCTTCAATCACCGCCTCTCTCCATTTCTCTCCCTCCCTCTCCCTCTTTATCTCTCCCTCCACTACCGTAAACTATTCCGTTCCATTCCCCCTCCTCCCCCCACCTCCACACCTCCTCTACACCTCCACCCCGCCACCAATCTACCTTTCTTCTATATCAACCCTCCTCCCCCCCCTCACACACTCTCATCTTGTCCTATCTCTCTCTTTTCCTGCCAGTCATCCAAGCCCTGGGGTGTTCTTAGGTGATCAATCTTCATCCTCTCAGCACTGTCACACTCTCGGGTCAAGCCAAAACACACACACACACACACACACACTCACAAACCAACACACACACACACACATACACACACACACATGCGCGTGCTATACTATAACGAGTGGAGTGGACAACAAATGCCAAAATTAACATAAGATTGCAAAGAGGAGCAGTCGCGGTCGTGTTCGGATGCAAACATACACACATGCGCGTGTGCGTGCGCGTGCGCGCGTGTGTGTGTGCCTGCGCGCGCTCTCTCCCTCTGTCACATGTGCCGGTTTACGACGAGTCTGGAGGGCGGGCTCCTGCCAAACGCGCGGGGATGGTGTGACTCTCTGGCTCTGACTCCGGTCTCGAGCTCCAGCAGCTTCAGCCAGCCCGCCCAATCTCCGCCACGGCCAGGCCCAGTAGAGGAGGGCCCAATCTGGGCTGGAGGGTGGAGCTGGAAACCCCGTCAGCCCACTCTGGGCTCCAGTCACTGCGGCGGGCTCGCGGCCATGCCCGACCCCCACCACCTGAACGCCACCGAATGCTGGCGCCCGAGCGTCAAGAGTGTCGGCGCGCTGGTCGCTTTGTTTCAATCTGTAAAGATGGCCGACCGCAGCGGCTTCTGTGAACAAGTGGATCTATAACTTTTATTTCTGTTTGTTTTTTTTTAAGAACAGAGAAAAACTAAAAAAAAACAAAAACGACCTGTCTCCTGAAACGATGTTCTGGCGTGGGCACCGCCATGGCAACACGCGCCTGGATAAACAATTTAACTGGAAATAGCTTCTATTTCAAGCTGTAGGTATTCTCGTTCGACGCCGCGCGTCTCCTTATCCATCATGCATACCGACGCGATGCGTCAGCACAGGTCGAGCGCGGACCCGCGACCAGCGGGGCTGAATTAAACATGGCCTGGGCCTCATAAATACTGCACAGGGCCGGCACTCGGGGGAGCTTATCTGGGACCATCGGCGCTGGAAGCCCCGGCGCCCAGCAGGGGAAACACAACTACAGCTTGCTGAGTAAATGCTCAGAGAGCTAGCGTGCGCATGCTTGCGAGCATGTAGGCAGCGCCCCCCTCTCACTGCATGCTTCATGAATAGTAATACCCTGCATGAATGCTCTATTTGCCTGATAAGTGTTCTTTGTGTACTGGCAAAAGCGCACATGTAAGGTGTGTGAAATGGTTTGTATTTCCTGCTCCCTCACTTCAGGGTGAATGCATAATGGCTCAGACAGCTTTCTGGAGTGTTGCATTGGGAGATGAGCTCGAGAACGCTTTCGAGAAGCACACCTTTGTGGATCAGTGGCCAAGAGCAATTTTCATTTTGTTGATACATTTGACTTTGAATGACGGGTGGGCTGTAGTGACGCGCCGCACATCATATTCTGTGGTGTTGTGTTTTTGCCGAGGGAACTAAAAAGTGTGGCTCGTGTTCACAGCGATACACAGAGATAAGCCGCCGCCCCCTTTCCGGCGCGAATGAAACGAATAAACCACAAATAGTCCAGCGAGTAAACTCGCACAAGCTTTCTGTGTGAAGCCAGCATTAGTCCTGATTTTTGGAGTTGATTGGTAAAAACACAAATTCATGGTGGGGAAGACAATCAGTGGGAAATAAAATGATCTTTGGTGTTATAGGGGCTCTGTTGCGCCATTATTTATAACTGTAAAATGTCATCGTGCAAAATCTCTTCATACAAATGCAAATGCATCCGTATGAATAGGCTCCAGGAAATCTTTCCGGAGCTTGGACACACTGTACAATTCAACCACGGTAAACATTTGTGCTGCTGACCAGTAGCAAGTCCATTAAAGCCATTCAACGCGGCTACCGCGGCCGGCGCTTTATTCACGTTTGGAGCATAGTAAAGCGCGGTGCACGAGGGTAGAATCGTGCGAGATGTGTTAATTTCAATGGAGTTGCATTGAACCTCACTGTGTGAGCGTTCTCAAAGTTGTTTACCAGCTGCAAACCACCTTGACAGCTGACCTTTAAAGTAATGGAGAGCCGAAGAGCCCGAATAGGAGCATTCATTTCATTTCGTAAAGGCTCCACAAAAGAGGCAGGTGTGCTGTCAGTCCGGGAGTCAGCAGTAAAAAAAACACATCTCTTCAATACACTTTTAAACTGGTAAAAACTCAGTTGGTTTAAAAGGTGGCTTGCGTTTAGCAGGCTGGCGTAAACACTGCTGTTATGCTAGCTAGCATGTTACCAGTTTAGCGTGCCAGCTGTTTGCCGTAGTGGTAACGGACCACTTTTGATCCGTGATCCATACGGATCCCTCCTCGCAGGCATGTGAACCGCAGATTAATCCCGCAGTTTATCGTTAAAAAAAAAAAGTTTAAAGTATAAAGTTTTACTGACGATCGTTATCCGCCGATATTCAGTAAAATATGTGATTCGTGCTTTTGAAGTCACCGGTCTCTGATATCGTTTCATTGTAAACAACCAATACGTGTTTAAAGTGACACGAGGAGGACGAGGGTTACATTAGGATGCGTTCAGGCTCTGTTCAGGGAACATTTGCATTGGGCGGTAATTTATAAAGCGATCGTGACATGTGATCTCTCAAAATGTGGAGTTGGTGAGAAACTTGAATAAATCCAGTTGTTTGTTTTCAACACAAATAGATATTAGAGATGAATTACGACCTGTTTACGCGAAGCTCTCAGCAGATTATAACACATCGTTCAAACTACTAATGACAAGATTTATTCTGATCCATAAAAACACAATCTTTTTTTTTCCATATGATTTGAATTATGGGGTTTTTATGAGGAAAAAAACCCACGATAAATTACTATAACAAAGTTCAAGGATGACGATTAGAATTTTTAATGGTTTACTGACATAAAAATAGTCTGGAGCCTTGTAGAGCAGCTGCTAAATATTCAATATGGATCATCAATTAAAAAAAAACATGATCACGGATCTCTGAAAGTTATATTTGCTAAATTATTTCTTCTTTTTGGCTGATCTGATCCGTGACTCTGATCCGTGATAAAAAGGTGACTAAAAATGCTGCTTTCCGCTGGTGAGATTTGTGTTCTTAACGCTCTTAACAAAGCCTATAACTGCCGGAGAGAGTAAACAGTTTGCTATCGGGTTACATCCGCCTCGGCTCTCATTCTCTCTGCGAGCATCTTTCTTGTTGTTCACAGGAATGTTGTTGAAGCCGCACGGCTCTGACCTTTTATTCCTCGCTATTGATTACTCCAGGCTCATTCCACCGCTGTGCTTACTGTAAGTGGCTGGAGAGAAAAAAAACCCAACAAAATAAAATAAAGATATTTTCCCTCTGACCTGGTCTCCAGCGGGACGTTGCTGTTGAGAACCCAGCTGTCTTGCAGCTGCACCGACTCCGGGGTGGTCGGCCCGTCTCCGGGGCCCGGGGCCGGGGCGTGGATGGGGTTGCGTCCCCCTCTCAGGGTGTTTCTGTTCAGGCTGTTGGCCGACTGGTGGGATAAGGTGTGGTGGTTGTGCGGAGGGGGCAGCGGAGGCCGTAGCGTGGACTGGCTGTGGTGGTTGGCGGCCCCTGGGAAGAAGAAGACGAGAGAACAGAAAAAAAACAGGGAGTTTAAGAGCCGCACTTCCTCGTGAAAAGGAAATCAAAGAGTTTCAGTCGACGGGAGGGAAGGAGTCGGTGCCAAAACGCTACAAATGTAGAACAGAAAATGTCATTTGATATTTTAGTGTTCCAAAAAAAAAGGCATGCCAACAACAAAAAAAAGAAATGTAAGCCTTTTACAGCTGGCAAATGACTTCAATAACAATCCATTATGTGCAACTTTTCTATCGGCGTTCATTTTGTAAGAGAAGGTGTCACATTTTCCAAATGGTCGATAACTTATTTTGGCAGGACGCTCCAGAAAAACAAATACGCGCAACTCGATGATCACGTTTTCACTTTTTTTTTTTTTTGGGTTGAGAAAACTCCCCATGTTTTTTGGTCCGCTCTATTTTTAGCCAATTCTTCCACTTTCTCTCACATTCGCTCTTTTTTTCTTTGTTCCTGTTTTCTTTTTCACAACTGAGAGAAAGTGTGTGTGTGTGTGAGTGTGTGTGTGTGTGAGAGCAGTAGTCGAGCACTCCGCACAGCGTGTGCCCTCATCTCTTGCTCTCAGACTTGGGGGAACATGTCAGCTAGAATCCAATACCAGCCCTTCCAACTCCGAGCTAATGGACTGTTGAGTGAGAGAGCTAAAAAACAAACCCGGATGAGTCAGACAAGAACACCCATTCACACATCACCTTTCTATCTCCGTCTCTCCCTGTGTGTGTGTGTGTGTGTGTGTGAATCAGTGGGGGATCTGAACCCGTCTGGAGCATGTGCGATCCTGTGTGGGCTTGTACAGGAATCAAATCAATAAAACCACATATCATACAGCATAGGAGCTCGGCGCGGCTGCATCATTACCGTGCCTTTTGTTCGCACATTGACAGGTGCGCGTACTCGCAGCACAACGGATCAAAAAAGAAGTCAAGGGTGCGCATGGCGCGGTACAATAAACCACCACGCGCGTTATCGCGCGGTCTGAATGGAAAACGTCGGAATTCGCTGCAAAGACACAGCGGAGGCATTGATGTTACATTAGGCTTTGAATTCTTCTTTTACAACACATTTTGCAGGTTTTTTTCCTTCTCTTTCTCTCTCTCTCCTTTCGTCAGCATGACACGCCGCGCTTTAATCGTTATTTTACACATCTGAGCGTTGGAATACATTATGGGGATTGTGTTTGTTTGCGCGTTGCCTTCCTCGGCGCTGATCAAAGGAGGGAGTGAGCGCACATATGCACACGCGCCGGCTTTGTCAAGCTGCGCCATCGCACTTGTCCTCCATTTGTCATTTCCTCTCGAATTGGTTCGGGGGGGGAAAAACAAGAAGCGGCGAGCGAGAGGAAGGGAGAGACGGGGCGGATGTGTCGCGCTCTCCTGTCTGCTCGGATATCTGTCGGTCAAGGGATTCCTGAGAGGCACGAACGATAGCGACTTTACACTCAGCCAAAACACAGATGCGCACAGCGGGCAGCTCATACAAATCAATGCAGGCAGCAAGTGTATTTATAGCAATATGTCTGCTTGCTAACTTCCCCTCTTTCTTCCTGCTTCCTCCTCCTGCATGGGTGTTCAGAGCGCACATACGGGGCAGCGACTGCAGCCGTAAAAGGTGACCTGTTTGTAAGGTGACCTGATTCCCGGGCGCCGCTGGGACGCAGGTGTCACCCGCGGCCCTCCCATCCCTCCCCCGAATAACTGACGCTTGTGAAAGAAGAGGAGAGAGCGGGAGAGGGAAAGGAGGAGCCGAGAGAGAGGGTGGAGGGGCCCGACCCCTCGCTACCAGGCAGAGACACAAAGCATCTGTTCGGGGCGTTCAAACGCGCTCCTATGGGATGAAACAGACGCACACGCGTGGGGTTCGCGCAACGCGCGGCTACACACCTGCGGGGAAAGTCAAACCCCTGCATCATATACATGCGTGAGTGTAAATTGATATTAAAGCAGAGAGTTTTATTTTATCGGAGTCTCCACCCTGCCGCAGCGTCGTTCCTTCTGGAGGATTGCTTTCCTCTCTTTCATCTCGCTTTTTTATTTGCATTTTGTTTGTCTCCTTTGCAGAGATGTAAAGTGCTCCGAGGTAAATCTTGTTCGTTAAAAGCGCAGTATAAATAAATTTGACTTGACTTCCACTCGCTGCAATGCCCCAATAAATGTGAAAGAGCTCCCGACTACAACAATGTCTGCATAAATACTTTTATCCAAGCATATAGCATCAATGCACCACAGCCTTATGATGGAGGGGGGGGGATGATATGAGCTTGCACGCACACATGCAGGCATGGACACGCGGTCCAAAAATAAAAAGGAGGCACTCCAGTGCTCACACACTACCCCACTGTCTCCCATGTTTAAATCTGCGTAGAAGAAGAAAAAAAATGGCACGTGGTTCGCCCTTTGTTCACTTTCCTGACATAAATATTGAACAGTTTTTTCATTCAAATTCAGATGAATAATATATGGCAAACCTTGTATGGAAGCAGAATACATGGTTTTTTAGCCTTAGTTTTCTATGAACCTGTGTGTGAGTGTGTGTGTGTGTGTGTGTGTGTGTGTGTATTGGCGCGCACTCATCCTGCACCACTGGGAGAGTGTGCTGTTCAACAGTCCAGCCACGACGTCGTTACACCGGGTCATATCCTGTGCCGTTGCGGAGACACACATCTACCGCATTTCGTAGTCGTAGACTTTGAACGTTTCCCTTTAAAAGAAGAGACGAAAGCGCTTTTATCTGGTTGCAAATTCTATTACGGGCGTCCAGATAACGCCAGGAACATGTAAAATACCGAGAGAAGCATTTCAGTGCCCTCTTTGCGGCCTCCTGGCGCCGCCAGAACAGTCCCGTGTCCGTCAGGTAGAAAAGTGTTTCTTTTTTCCTGCGTCGCATCAACATGGGGCTCGGCCTGCGTCGCAAAGCGCAGCTACAAGGCCGCTTTTGTTTGCTCTCGCACACCCAGAGAACTTTGGCCGAGTCTGACCAACCACTGGAACAGAGGCAGATAGCAGAGCCGAGTGGGCCGGAGGTAAACAGGTCCAATAAATTAAGATGGGTTAGTCAGATGAATGGTCCGGTTTGCTGAAGTACAACACCGCAGGAAGGCTAATAGGAACAGCCGTTTTTTTTACCGGGAACCCGGTCTGATAAAAGACAAAACATGCTGTGAGGAAATGGAGCAATTAGAGAGCAGCCGAGCAGATCACATTTTATTCCACTTTATCTTTTCCTTCTTTATTCCTTCCCTTCTTCCCCTCGCCAGTGTGAGTAAACAGCGATTCGCGAAGAGATTTTTCGCGACAGCCCTCTCGTTTTGTTTTCGCGGCCACTTTCTTTGTGGAGGAGCTGTGAGCCCTTCCGACTGCTGTTGAAGGCTGACCCACTTTATTCTGTCCACGGTTCCCATGCGACTGCAGCAGGGTAAAGGGGGGAGGAGGGATGAGAGTGGAGGGGGGGTGGAGGGGGCAGCTGTAGCTGTAAACTGGTGGGTTTGGCTCGGGCTAATCCCTGGAAGTTCATTATGCTCGCCAATTCAAAGGAGCCCCATTCAGCAGAGGAGCATTAGCCTGTCTGCTAACCTGCCTCCCCTGTAAAGCACACTGCACTCTCTCACACACACACACACACACACGCCAGTGTAAGAGGCAGGGGCTCGCCACACCATATTAATCTCACAGTGTGTGTGTTTGTGTGTGTGTTTGTGTGTGTGGCCAGCTGGCAGCAGGACCCAACCAAGGCAGTTTGTTTTGCAGCCCTGGATGGGCAAAGTGTTTATTGACATTTTCTGTGGTTAACAGAGAAAAGTCGCAGAGCAGGATGTGCATCTATGTGAGCGTGTGCGCGTGCGTGTGTGTGCGCACACGTGCGTATGCGTGTGCGTGTGTGCAGGACAGAACTGCCCATTCAGCAGTTAAAACGGATCATTGCAGGGCTCAGCCCCCCTATCCTCCCTCTGTCCTTCCCACTCCTCCTGCCTCTCCGTCTCTTTATTTCACGCCCCATATCTCCACTGCTATCCTTCTTTAAAAAAAAAAAAAAAAAAAAATCACTAAAAAAGCTGCACCACCCTTCATTGTTTCCCACGCGCCTCCTCCCTCCCTCCCTCCCTCTCTCTCTCTCACTCTCTCTTTCTCCCTCTCTCTCTCTTACTCATAGCTAATTGCTATGCTCCCCACGTTTTAAAGGTGGTATATCCCCATGTGCCCGCGCTTCATATGTCCTCTGCCTCCGAATGTCATATGCTCCCCCGTTTGTCATTCTTCTCAGAGCTCAGACGCTGAGCGCAATGGAAGGAGAGCTTGAGGTGAGAATAAGAGGCACGCGTGCAAACACACACACACACACACGCACACACACACACATGGAGCGCCGACGGGGCTCAATTTGCACATCAGCTTTATTATCCAGAGGCATACATGAAGGCAGAGTTAAAGACATAAATCTACACATGCAGGCACACACATGCACACGCACGCAAACGCACGCACACACACAGACGCACCGCCTCTGCCTTGGCTAGTCATCTCTGTCTAATTAGGAGGCAATAATCCGCTAGAGAAGAGTCATCAGATTCAGCCAAAAACAAACAGTATCCATGAGCAAAAATGCACATGTGCCTTTCACCCACACGCACACACACACAACTAAACACACACAAACCGTCCCGCTGTTACGCAAATGTCACCCTTACATAAGCACCATTAGCACGACGTTAGCGCGGGGGAAGGCGACGCGTCTTCGCCGTGCCTTTTGTTTCTGTAGATTTGTTTCAACAAAGCCATTAAACATGCATCGCTTCGGCAGCGACTTGAGGTGGCTTCCCCCGGCAGCGGAGAGCTAGCCACTTTAGAAGAGGCCCGGGCTAAAAATAGCTTAGCATTCCCCATGCATAATGAATGGGCAGAGACAGCGCTAACGCTAGCTCTTTCCAGGAGCGATCCGCCACGCTCCGTTTGGCCGTCTCGGCTCTCCCGGCGTTCCCAGACAGGTGCTCCGAGCCAGACAGTATTCCCACGTAAACACGCGCGAGCCCAATTCCCCGCCAATCCTCGGCAGCGCCGTTCCGTTCCCATTCACCTGTCACGCTTCACTGGGAACACAAGTCATGTCTGTCCACCTGTTAGCTTCGGTAATGGTGGACTACTTTACGGGAGCACGCACACACACACACACACACACACACGCACACACACAAAACACACACACATACAAACAGCAGGCACCTTCCTGAGGATTATCTCGCCGTGGTCAGTTTCTGCCTGGCCTGGTAAGGCTCATTTCCTGCCCAGCGTCCACTCTCTACATGACCCACACAGAAACACAAACACACACACACACAGTGTCTCCTTTGACGATTAGCAAACACACACACACACATATACACACGCACGGACAGGTGTACGCTCGCACAAGCGCATGCATAAACAGTCGGCTGGTTATAGGTGTTTTATTTCCTCGCAGCCGTTCCTGTGACTTCCTACATGCCAGGGTGTGTTTATGCAGTGCCAGACTGCCACTCTAAACTCATTAAGGTCGATTTTAATGGTCGCCCAAAGCCAAGGACTCTCTCCGCACCCATTAGATCAGCGGTCCTGGCTGGGAAACGTTGCAATTTGCATTTTCATCATCTGAATGTTGTTGCTCTTTCCATCCAAATGTCTCTCGTTCACCCTCTAAGCTCTCATCCGCTTACCCTTTTTTTTTTCTTTTTTTTTGTTCTTCTTCTCCCTCTTTGTTTCCCCGTGTCTCTTGGTTTCTGTTTCCCTTTCAGTCACTTTTCTCCATGCATTCTCACTTGTGCCCTCAGATGTTATTTTCGGTCTCCTTTTTGGCGTTTTTTTTTTTTTTTTCCTCCATGCAAGATGTCTCATTAAACAACTTCAAAAGTCAAAGTTTGGCTTTCTCCGATCTCTGCTCCCACTTGCCTCTTTGCGCCACCCTTTTTTTCTCGCTTCTCGGTCGTTGTTTTCTTTCCTCCCCCCCCCCCCACCCCGTTCTCTTTCCCGCTCTTGCTCGCCCGTCTCTATGTGTACATGCTCAGCAGAGACTAAAAAGGAGCCCCAGAACAGAAAGTGTGGGTGTATGTGAACAAGAGTGAGAGAAAGAGGGAGCTGGCTCTCCCTCTTTGCCAGTGTCTGCCATTAGGGTGTCAGTGGCAGAGTGAATTTATTTGCTGTGCGGTTACTGGGCTAATGATTGATGTTGCCCCAGCAAACAGTAAACCAATTAGAAGGCTGATGTAACGTCATTTTAAAAGCCTCCTAATCACGTTGCTCTTGAACCTGGGACCCGGGCCTTCCCTAATGAAGATTTATACTGGATCAAAGGAGAGCCTAACGCCATTAACAATAGATTGTATTCCACCAAAAATCACATTAGGACTTCTCTGCCCACCCTTCCCTTCCCTCCCATCAGGCCTCTGCTAAATATATCTGCTGATTACAAGTGCAGATGCACAGAGGGATGGAGAGGCAGGGGGAAGAGAGGGATGGAGTTGGCCCAACAGCGTAATTGTTAAGAATAAATGTGTATGCTGATGAACAAACTCATCACCGCAGATGTGTGCGCGCGTGTGATGTAAGCACAGCCGATGATGAAAGAGGAGGCTTACAGCCAGGGAAACTAACTAGTTTGCCTTCGCCACACTGATCCTCCTGCCGGCACTTAAAATTCATCATCCCCTTACCTTTCACTTCCCGGCGCATTATTAATGTCAGAAGGGAGAATAAGTACAAACACACACCTACTCACTGGCAAGCGATATGCGCTCGGCGGAGTGCAGGGGTTGCCTTCCCTTGCGTCATTGTTTTTCTGGCGGCAGTTGACGAAAGGTGCGAGGGTTACATTTAAATTTGTAATCCATTAAAAAATTACCGGTTGTCGGCGGGAAAAATGCGCTTTTTTGTTACGCGGACCACCTACGAAGTCGAGTTTGCGGAACGGAGAGTGTGTTTTTGTGTTTGCCGCTTCTTGATTGTGCTCCTTCAAAAAAAAAACAAAAAAAAACAAAACGGATGATCTTCTCGGCGTAAACGTCGGTTAATTAACGCGGCTCTTTGACAGGCAGTCGTCAACATGCGCCGGGTAATCTTTAACCGTTCAAAAACACAGGAATAGATTTGAGATTCACCCGTGCACGGTCCATCAAAGGAGTTCTTTCCACTGTAATAAAACCGTGACTTCCATAATTGACCGTGGTTACAATCAATATCTATCTTAAATATTGAACTGCATATTTTATGAGGCCTCACAATGTAAATACCAGTTGCATACATCTCCTCTGGTTTGATTCCCAGCCTCAAAGAAGAAAAGAAGCAAAACCCAAATAGCCAAAAGAACAAGATGTGACATTGAAATAAAAGGATTGCGCAATGACTAAATGGGATCAAGCGATGGACACAAAGTAACGCAGCGAGCCAGGTGATGTCACATGAATAAATTGAATGGGGGGGATGAGAGGTCGGGGTTGAATGGTGAGCTCTCTTACCCGCGGAGGAGGTCTGGGCCCGGAGCAAGTACGAGTCCTCCGGGTGGGGCTCCAGGTGAGAGTGGGTGGAGTTTTTCTCCAGCAGGGGCACCTGGCATTCCCTGATCGGTGGGGACGGGCCGGGGGAGGGGTGGTGGGGGGCGGACGAGGAGGACGGGAGGGACGGAGGGAGCAGGGAGGAGGAAGAGGTCGGAGGGAGTGGGCGACCTGGAGGATGGAGGGAGAGAAAGAAGGGGGGGGGGGGAGGAGGAGGGAGGGAGGGGAGGGCGTTAGACAAAACAGATGGCAATGACTGACAGTGAAACAGGAAGTCTGCTCCGAGGCCGGTCTACTGAGTCATCTGGATCTTTTTCCAAAAAGCCAGACTCCCTGAACGGGTCCTTGAAGGGAGCGGACTTTTTTTTTTCAATGTCGACACTTTTCATTGGAACCGTCGTCTTTGTTTTTCTTGTGAAAACAGGCGACAGCGTGATTTGCAGAACATCCAGGGAAACTGGGACATTGTTTCTAGTGCCGTGACTATAAACTGACTGATGCTGCAAAAACAAAATGATACAAAAACTATATTCAAAATGAGAAAATATTCTTTTTTTTTAATTTGATTTGGTTGGATTAAACATTTCAAAATGTGCAACCCTGATTGATGTTATCAGATCTCATTGGTCCAGTTGACTCAGAGGTAGACGTGCTTCCTGGAACAGAACCCTGGTCATATAGCAATGTGAAGCATACACACACACACACACACACACACACACACACACACACACACAGAGGCTCAATGTGGAGACGCAGACTCACGCAAACCGGCCATGAGACACATTAATAAGTGACACTTGAGCTCAGAAAGTTATGCTCACTTGAGCTCAATTTTCACTCATTTCATGCAAATGACTTCAACTGAATCAACACAGGGACAGTCAATGTATTTAAAACATCTTTTCATCCATGCAAAGAACAAATTGTTTGCAGGCCCGAGACATCCTTCTGCATCCATCCTACCGCTGCACAAATGAAACTTTTGCGGTTAATGTAGCCACAAGCGCCAATTAGGAGACGATTTTCTGAATATACTGATTTCTAAAGTCGTGCGGTACACGAGCACGAGACCGATATCCTTCCTCGCTAACGACAGCCGCCGAAGCTACACTCGAGTATACCGAGTCAGGCAAGTTGGCTCGTGAACTCAACTTTTCATTTGCAATTTCGTCCTCCAAATTTGGAAAAAAAAAAAAAAAAGCGTCAGGATTATGATTTTTTTTTTTTGTGTGTGTCGTCTACACGGGGGAGACAAAAGAAAGTTAACAGCCAAGTCTTTAAATAGTGTGAGCCATGGGACGCGTGGACACAATCAGGCTGTCCCGTACACCAGAGAGAGGAAGGAGGATGGAGACAATTCAGTCGACTCTCCAAAGGTTTGGAAATCAAGGACAAAGACAAATCTAATAAATTCTATTTAGAGACGGCTCAAAATATAGAATAATTATGTCTGCCATATTTGCAGCTCAATCAATCAACAATATGGCAAGAATGAGGCCACCGAGTCCAGCGAAGGACCCGAGTTATTACAACTGCTAATTAGAGAGTCGACCGAAGACGCTTCGGCGCGCTGATAATCGCTTATTTTCTCCTTATTTCACATTGAAAACTAAAACCTCGGGCATGTTTTTTTTTCTTTTTCTTTTCAAACAGCTTGACAAATAAACTTTTTCTTTCTTTTCTTTTCTTCGCGGAACAAAAATAGGCGAGCTCGTCCCCAGTCTGATAAACTCCCTCCATTCTTTCGATCGCCGGCGAAAACTTCACGGGGGGAAAATGAAGACGTTTTTTTTCTTTTCTTTAAGCGAGTCGGTTTCTTCTTTCATCGCACTTCTTTTTTCTTTTCTTTCCCGCAGAACAAAAACAGGCGGGAACAGGAGGGAGAGAAAGAAAGAAAAGCCGAGATGGCTGAACATTCATCATTATACTATTTTTTTCTTCTTCTTCTTCTTCTTCTTCTTCTTCTTCTTCTTCTTCTTTTTCTTCTTCTTCTTCTTCTTCTTCTTCTTCTCTTACTGACAGTTCTGCAGAACACAGATGTGGTGTGATTGTAATTTGACAGCATTCACCTTCCCGTCACAGAGTATTGATGGAAATCAAAATGTGTAAAGGCCATGATAGATGGGGAGCTTTTTTTCTTCTTCTTTCGCCAACGGTGCAATATTGCTTGGATCAGGGAAATCGTACCTGGGCAGAGACGATTTAAAAAAAAGAAGCAAAAACCAGTGGTTGGAGGGAGTTGGCTCGCTCGCATATATATCTACACTGCCACAAAATAAAGCGCATTAATCTTAAGGAAGCGCACGCTTTGAGTCCAGGTGCCATCGCGGCTTCACAGAGACACGTTTAATAGAAAATGGAGGCAGAGTGATGTCTCTGTCCTGCCGTCCAAACTGCTCCAGCTTATAGCTTTGCGTCATTGAAACCAGAGCTCGGATCGATCCGCAGCCCCACGTTAACTACACCCCAGAGAGACGCCGGCCCTGTCTTCTGTTTAGGTATGTGTGTGTGTGTGTGTGTGTGTGAGTGTGTGTCCAGTCAATCTCATCAGCGCAAACAGAGAAAAATGGATAAACAATGGCAAAGCAAACACTGTGGCCGACAGGAGGGGAAAGAGGAGGAGAGGCGGGGAGGGACGGATGGAGACGGATGGAGACGGATGGAGACGGATGGAGAGGGATGGAGAGGTCACGGAGAAATGTATGAAACGGGACGGACGAGAAGCTATGGAGCTGACAGAAGTTATTGGCCATAAAGAAGAAAGAAAACGGGGGGAAGGAAGCAATAGAGGAGGGTAATTAGGAGTGGAGGAGGCAAAGAGAAGGGACCGAGCAGTGGAGGACGAGGACGGGGACTAAAATGATGAAGAGGGGGAAAAAAAAGGGAAAAAAAGCGATTGACCCGAATGAATCGATCACTCACGTCAATTGATGACCGGTGGAGAATTGAGCTTGTTGCATATTTCAAGTAATGAGGCTATTGGTGACAACAAGCAATGAACAATGTCCATGTGTGTGTGTGTGTGTGTGTGTGTGTGTGTGTGTCTGTCTGTCTGCGCGCCTTAAATATTGTTTTATTGCGGTTAAATGTTTTTTTTTTATTGCACGCAACTACGTGTGCGTGCGCTCTAAGGTTACGCGTATGCCGGCGCGGTTATTAATATTTTAAATCACTTTAATTACAAAAAAAGGAAGCAAAAAAAAAAAAAAAAAAAAAATTGCACTAGTTGGCCAAAAGCAATTAAGGGAACTTTAATCTCCTTAGCAATTACGCTGTGGGGCATCCTTAACGCCGTCATTTCTGCCCGCTACATTTCCAGAAAGGTCAGTGGAAATTGCTTTGTGTTATTAGAACAAAGACTTAGCGACGAGCTCGCGTTTCCTTCTCCTGCCGGTTGGCCTCGGCGTCCGGGCCCTCCGCCCGCCTCCGCCCGCCTCCGCCCGCCTTCGCCCGCCCGCGCCCGCCTCCTCCCCGGCCATCTGCACACATCCCTCGATCCATCTCCCCCATCGCCCGTCTCTCGCTCCTTGGAATCTGCGTTTCCTCTCGCAAGTGTTGATTGGTGTGAAAAGTAAGTGCATCGCGGGGTTTTGTACAAAATACCGAGACGGCGGCGCTGCATTCAAAGGCATTAGCGGAGTCCCTTGATGGTTTCATCCATCGCAGCGTCGGAAAAGAAACGCCATCGTTGATAGTCGGTTGTGAGAGTGGCGGGCCTTGACTGGCTGTGAGTCATCTCAGTGTGAGCTCTTTGTTACTGTACATCTCTCTATTGTTTCTCCCTCCACCATTCTTCCCTGAGTCACGGCGTCACGCGTCGGACTCAATTCCTCTTGTTGACTGCTCAATGACTTCTCTCCTCTTCCCTTTTCCCTCGTCCTTGCCTCTACGTTCCCCCCCTCCCCCCCATCCCTCCCTCCCTCCCTCCCTCCCTCGCTCCGTCCATCCATCCGCCCATCTGGCTGAGGTGAGGAGTGGTAGGCCGAGGAGAGCGGAGTGGAGTGGAGCGAGGGATGGAGCGACAGCTGGAGCCCAGTCAGACAAGGAGAGACAAATTACCCCTCTAACGAGAGCCATTCATCATCTCTTCATCTCTCCCTCCTTCCATCTCTCTCTCTCTCCCTCTCTTCCTCCTCCACACCTTCTATGTGAAATACGGCACACCTGGAGAGCGGCACGGAAAAAAAAACAAAAAACCCCTCAACGGATAAAACAACACTCTGATCCACCAAACAACTTTACAGTCGATGTTGTTCTCATTTAACCGCCGGTCGCCTCTTCCAACAAGGTGAAAATAAGGAAGAGGAGAGGGGGAGGCAGGGGATGGAGGGACGGAGGGACGGAGGGAGGGCACAACAAGATAAGGGAGACGCGGAATGATTGAACGAGCGTTGCGCGGGCAAGAGGGAGGAAAAGAGAAACGACACACCCATGCTGGCACATGCAGAGACTCATTACCATGGCTGCTGTCAGCACAGATGTTGGACTGAGGGGGAGCTGTCAGTCAGTGCGCGTGTGTGTGCAAGTATGCGCGTTTATGAGTGTGTGTGTGCGTGTGTGTGTGTGTGTGTGATAGTGTCTGACAGTGATCTGAGGGCTATTTAGTGATGACAGCTGCTGACACAATGGGCCCTTTTCTCTATTTATCTATACAGTGCAGTCTGTCTCCTCCATCTCATCTCTCTTCCTGCTCCCTCCCTCCTCCCCCCTCCACACATCCCACTCTCCCCTTTGTATTTTTTTTCCCCCCAAATCCTCGCCTCCTCTTTCCTCTCATTCATTCCTTTCTGATATTTCCCATCTTGCCCCGTCTGTGGCGAGACGTGCACCTGTTGCCGCCTGTGCCCGTGTGTGTGCGTGTGTGTCTGTGTGTGTGTGTGTGTGTGAGAGCAACAAATGGATGTCGCCGCCCATCCAGGATCCGTCACCCGCCTCCGCCACAACCTTCCCTCCCGCCCTCCCTCGCTTCATTCCTCGCTTCATTCCTTTTTGTAATGGGGGCCGGCGCGAAAAAAGAGCGAGAAAAATAACGCTAGTAAAGCGGGAGATGAGGAGATGATTCAACGGACGTGATTTAAAGAGTAAAGTTGAGCTTTCGCAGCCTGAAGAGACGATTGTATCGCCGGCTCCTTCTTTGATGTGGAACGTATAAGTGTCTGGGTTTTTCTCTGGCCTCGAGCTCAGGCACACACACACACACACACACACACACACACACACATGGCTTCCGACTGGGTGCCTCGCACTCGCAGCGTCACATTGTTTGGGTCTGAATTACAGCGTTTCTCGATTTCCGTTTTTTTTTTTTCATTCATTGCGGGACGATAACGACGGCTCATCATTTGCGCTGCGGCAGATCCGTTTTTTGAAATGATTTCCAGCTAAACGTCCTGCGTCCCGCGCAAGAAAAAAGGCCCCATTGTTTGCACGACCGACTTTATTTGATATTACCGTCGCCCAACATTTGGTGGAAACGTTCGTGACGCAGTGGTTTTTCTTTAAATTCTGATAGTGACTCCTCAGATGAATGACTCCATCAAACATTCCCATGAAATACTCAACACACTGAATTCTTTGAAAAGGAGAAAAAAAACACTGCACTTACTCAAAGGACCTCGGCTTCTTCCATCTTTTCAACCGTCAGCTAAACCCCACCAGCGAGGCCATTCAGGAGCGAAAGGTTTCCCATGATGCCTCGCTTCTTCACGACCTTCTCTCTGCCCGCACGGTGCCGGAATAAAAACTCGCAACTCCTCCGAGCGATCGCACACGGCACGCCAGCGGACGCCGCGTTGCCATAAACACGGGAACACGTCGTCTCCGAGCGATCCCCTGTCTCAAGTGGCAGTTGTTTCTGTTTCTGTTTTCCTTTTCGAATTTTTGAGAAGATGAGCGGCGACGCGCGCCGAGTCTGTGCGCGCATGCACTCGACCTTTTGAACCGGACGCACGATAAGACGCGCCAATGTGCATCAGCTAATTGAAACATGCCTCGGCGTTGCTGGAAAGTACAAGTGTGTGTTAGTGTGTGTGTGCAATACATAGCATTAGGATGCTGCGGCACACCCGTGCTGTCCATTGTCGGAGATGTCCACTGCGTAACTTGGGGCAACCGAGGAGGCCGCATTACCATATAAATTACATCCATGTTGCTGCTGTTGCTGTGGATTGATGGTATTGTTATGGATTCGACGCATTGGACCCTCATTGAAAACAATCAAAATAAATAGCCTCCTCCTCCCACTTAAATGCATACACACACACACACACACACACACACACACACACACACACACACACACACACAGACTCGCAGAGACACTCGATCAGAACCGCGCGCTCACATGTCCGAGCATGCGGCCGTGAAACCACACAGGAACAGACCCTTAACCTCAGGTGCAGAGCGACAGACACCCGTCGCCTCGGCCTCCCGTTACCTTTGAACATCTGTGCGGCTGCATGTGTGTGTGTGTGTGTGTTTGTGCGAGCGTTGCGCACGATGTCGCAGCGCGTATGCTCGGCAAACTGCCCGATGCCGGTTTGAGAGGGAATTTGACGGCAGTAGACAAACGTGTCATTTCAAAAAAACTGAGTGCGGGAGACGCAATAAACATATTAATCAGTACCAAAGTAATCACAAAGAGGTATAAGATTCAAACACAGAGCAACAGGAACCAGATGAAATGAAGTCATTTCTTGTCACAGATTACATGCCGGAGCTTTAAAATAAAATAAAAAAGAGAACGCAACCCAATTATCTCTAAATTTGTTATTCAATAAGAAAATACAATGACAGCGACTGCACCACCACGATGAACAAATCTCTTAATAAATGTAAGGGCCGGGCCAAAGCAATTTTTCACATCAAATTCAAGTGTTTCACATAGTCGGGAGGAGATTTAATGATACCAGCGAGGCCGCTTCCATATTTTCTCCTCTTGAGAGCGAAACACGGACGAGCTCTCTGAGGATTGGAGACGGCGCTTCGGCTCTCGGCACTTAGAGAAGACGCGAACAAAACCCTCGGAGTTTGATAACGTATCAATGTCTTTGTTTGATACCTCGGCGGGAGGAAGCTTTTTTTGAGGAGGAGGAGGAGGAGGAGGAGGAGGAGGCGGGGTGAAGAGCTCGAAGCCGAGCCACTCGCCGAGAAAGTTTAGCGACGCGAGACACAAATTGCGAACGACAGATAACGTCGCGCACAACGCGTGCCGCGTTTTTTTTGTTGTTTTATTATTTTTTTTTTACCCCTGCTTGTAATTTAAAAAGGTGAGTTACGGTTGGGAAAACAATCTGAGCTTCATTAATTAGCACTTGAATGTGAGCCAGCGAAGCTTAAATTAAACGTCGACACCTAATCCGCAACACCCGAAATTTCACCTCGGAAAAAGTTGCAGCTAACTGCCCACAGTCGCCTGTTTTGTGCTGCGTTTCCCTCGCGAAGAACACGACGCCGTATTTGCTTTTTGTGACGTTTTGTGAGACTCGTGCAAAAAAAAAAAAAAAAAAAACCCACAGAACCACCCAGTATTTTGTATAAAAAGAACGTCAGTCTTCGAGAATTCAATGCAAATGTTCTGAAGAAAAGAGGCATAAAGAAACATGTGCAGAAACGCACAAGCGCGCCACACAGGAACAAACATCTTGCGCACATGCCTGCACACGGGTACCTATTCAAACGTCGCAGGGCCCCGCTGAACCGACCGGTAATTGCAGCAGTTGCTATGACAATCTGGTTTCTGGTTGAAAAAGGCAAAAAGGAAAACGTCTGAAAAACAACAAAAAAAAAGACAAAAATATAAAGGAAAGAAAAAGAAAAAGGGGATGGAGGGGGGGGGGGGGAGATTTGAAAGAGAGAAAAAGATGGAGGACGAGCCCTGGGAGGAAGATGAGATGCTTCTGTAAGCGATGAGGATTTGTTCGTCGCACGGATCTGCCGGTTTGCGACCTTGTGCAGTCACAGACAGCGCGTCGTATTGTAATCTCATGAATAAACTTGATTTCAATCTTTTTTTTCTTCTTCTGGTTGTGATGTTACATTATGTGGAATACGTGTGTGTGTGTGTGTGTGTGTGTGTGACCGTGAGCTTGTGAGGCTGAGTCAGCAGCGTCTCCTTTGACGATTAGCAAATACACACACAGGCACACACACACACACACACACACACACACACACACGCACACACACACTGTGTGTGTTCAGAGCCAGTGGATAATGAGTGTACTGCAGCCTGTTGCTGAGAGAAACCTCTCCTCTCTTTGATGTTCTGCAGGCTCTATTTATAGCAACAGCTGAGGAAAAAGGATGGAGAGCCGAAAAACACAGTACACAGCCACATTGTATTATCTCTCTCTCCCTCTCTCTCTCTCTCTCTCTCTCTCTCTCTCTCTCTCTGAACAGACAGGAGTCAAAACACTCTGGGCCAAATTTACTCAGCCTTCTGCTTCTCGGGTTTCGGACGCACTCCACGTCTTGGAGATGTGTGCGCGCTCTTCATCAAAGAGACACGCTGCAGTCGCGCTGTCACAACTCGTGGGCCTCTTGCTTTTGTGGACATGCGCGCGAGGGGAAGCGCTCGAATAAGAAACACGACAGGAGGAGATACGACACTGGTTGAGTGCGCCGGGCTTTTACGAAGACGCTGTTTACAGTGACGATCCTCGCCTTTTCAACAAAAACTATCTGTGGCAAAACCAAAGAAGAGTTTATCAAACTGTGTTTGGGGGGGGATGCAGTGAGGTTGTGTTCGGCAGGCGGCAACCTCCAGGCCAAAGGGGAAGTGCGAATCCTCTCAAAAAGAAGTCGGATAGAAGTCTATGAGAAATATGACCCTTGACCTCAGTAAATGTTGTAGATATGAGTTCTGGTCTCAAGTCTTCTTCCACACAGCTTGATGTTCATTTAGTAAATGATGGTCATATTTAGAGTCAAATAGACCATAAAGCAGGGGATGTTTATCTTGTGATTGACAGGTTGCTAACATGGCGAGTGGTCTGTGTTTTCATCTTACAACTTTGACCCTTTCACAATTAGTTAATACAAATTATTTGTAATCATTTTGGTCGACTCCAAAGGTCGTACAGCGCGGACCGATAGACAATATGCGGTTGTACTTGGCTCCGCCCTTTTATGGGACTTCTAGTTGCCAAAAACCAAGATGGTGTCGGTCAAAACTCTCGGCCAGGAGCGCACGGGCGCGTCACAGCAACTATGACCTTTTCAAAGATGAGCTCTCTTTTGTCGAGGCGTGCGCTTCACGGGGGCGTGATGTTCTTTTTTCATGCAATCAAAAATCAAATCTGTTCCTTTCAGAAGCCGGTTTAATTACTTCAACTGCTTTACTTGTACAAACCTTTCTAGTTATAGGTAATTATTACAATTTGATCATAATAGACGGCCAATTTATTTTCACGGCGAGAGTTTAATTGTAGGCTTAGTTAATGTAATTGACATTTTGGATATTCCAAAAAATTGAACATTTTTTGGGATCCGTGGCAAATCCCGCTGTTCGAGCTCCTCGCCGCGTTAGTTAGGAGGCTGTCCCGAGCGCTGATTGCATTATTAGCTGCTGCCTGATTCAAATGTTAATCGCTTGCAGATTGCGAGCTCAAACTGAACAAAATGTGAACAAAATGTGAACAAAATGTGAACAAAATGTGCGGCGCAAACTTCCACACTGCGCACCTTCACGGATGCGACACAAATCGGGCCGAGCACCTCCGTCAGGGTGGAGAGAAGCGGTTGCATGTCTGCGCTCTTTGAAGTAGCTGCTGCATTGGTTATGGATGGCTGAATGGACACGTGTGTGTGTTTGTGTGTGTGTGTCCATATGTGTGTGTGTGTTATAGGTTGAGTCAGAGACCTCTGTGGCCCACTTCAGCAGAACGGTTGTCAGATGCACTTTGTGTTTTGATGCGCGCGAAAAAAAACCTGCATCAACACACCGCACGTACACGACAACCTACACCCACCCACCCACTCCTTCTGCGGCATCACACGCTCGTCATCATGTCGCCTTACAATTAGCACAGCTTGCATCAGCTGACTCGGAGGAATACGGAAGTCCCCATGATGATGGACTTCACATGCGGTATTGCATCTACGGTAAGTGTGTGTGTGTGTGTGGGAGCGCTTGTTTGTGTGCCCGACCTCGCACAAACACTCTCTCGCAAACGTGATGCAACTCTCCAAGGCGCAACCTGCGAAAACCTATTCGGCTCATAAACAGTTGTGCTCAGCCGAGCACATGCGAAAGACTTGACTCGGCACTGGAGGAGGCAGACGGCCCAGTCGAACGCTCAACGCCGGGCTATTAGCCTCACCCCCTCGCTACGCGGCGCGGGGCCTCCGAGACAAATAATAAATGCTAATCTTTGTAGGACGACGCCAAGTCAGTCAGTTTAAGCTGAGAGCGTCGAATGAGATTTTTAATTACTGCATGACCTGGGGTATATTAGCGCATATTAATGAGGATCATTAACCTAGAGGTAACTAAGACCCCTCCTCCTTAACTACAACTGATAGCACCTCTGCTGTCTGGCACTGAACTATCAGCGCGTCCGTGCGCGTGTGTGCTTTTCAAAATTCACAGATGGCTTTATATCGTCCTTTTTTTTTGAGGGGGGGGGGGGTGTTTAATAAATCGCACGTCCTTGGTAAAAGTAAGTAATTGGAGTCAATCTCCTTTTTTTTTTTCTTCCAGCTGTGGAATTATACAGCGGAAATCTCTGGGTTTCCAAATCTTGCAAATGGTAGGGGCGTGCGCTGTGGAAGAAAGTGCGTTCATCTAGTGTCTCGAGCAGAGATGGGGGGGGGGGAAAAAAAGAAGAAACGTTTCAATGGGCAGCAAGTAGAAGCGCAGCACAGAGCAGGATGAAAGATGAGCAGAGAGAAAGAAGCCTTTCAGGTGACACATGCAAAGGTCAAGGTAATTTCCATGGATAAAGAAGAGGACGGGGGAAAAAAAAAGGGTTTTCTTTTTTGCCAGTCTTTCTTCTTCGACTACAAGGGTTGATGTGAGGCAGAGGAGCCCCCCCCCCCTCCGCCCCCTGCAGTGTAAATACCAGGGACCACGCTGACGTCATCCACCCATCCCGTCCTCCACCCTCGCGTGTCGGCTCTGCTGTCGGAGCGCCGCTCTCAGTGGTCGAGAGACGCAGGCGCTTTTATCTGAGAAGTGGCCGGACCGGCCGTATTTGGCTTGTAACATTTACTAAGCAAACACACACACACACACACAGACACACACACACACCTACTCGTACACTCTCCTTTATCTCTTACTCTGTCCATTTCTCCGCACTCTCCTGTCTCAGCAGTTTATCCTTTCATCTTTACATAACTGTGCCGTCCCTCATTGAACCCGCTCTAAAACTAGATGTTCAACACACACACACACTCACACACACACACACACACACACACACACACACACACACACACGCGCTACACAGCTAATCCGCAGTGCAGGGGACTCGTCCACCGGAGCCTCCCGTCCCACTCCGACTCCATGTCGCGTGTCTCTGCTGATGCCGATACGTCGGCTGGAGTAAAAAAAATAACAATAATAAAACTCATATATCAATAAGATGACAGGAGTCAGTTGTGCCGGTTACAATCGTCGGGCTTATGCATGAAATACAGAGCGTGTAGCAGCGGATGAAAAAAAAAGGGCTTCTTTGTGCAGCGAATCCCGGAGAAAGAATGAGGGCCGCGTCGCTGAGAGTTCTGGGTGGTTACATGCACAATAGAGGCAATCGCTTGAGCTTGTGTGCTATTCTGCTGGTGCTGCTATGGAATAATGGGGCACGCCGCCGCTCTCCGCTCGCCATTTACATTGTGTAATCTGATGGCGAGGGTAGTATGGACGTACACTGTTTGAATTTAGACAATGGGGCTTTGGTAGGTTTGATGCAAATTGTCTGAGTGTGTATTTGCCATTGTATGTGTGTGTGTGTGTGTATGTGTCTTCCTTCAGTTCATTAATTGCCATTCCCAGTGGTCCGTGAGAGAGCTCGGGACTCCTATGGGCATCTGCACCTTCATTAGACTCTACTGATCATCACTCCGCGGCACCAAGAGAGGCCCTGTTCCTCTCTTTCATCACTCAGTCTTCCTCCTCAGCACTCCCCCTTGCCTCTCTCTCTCTCTCCCTCTCTCTCTCTCTCTCTCTCTCTCTCCCGTTCTGCCAACCCTCGCCGCTTTTTTCCCCTTCTTTTATATGTCGCGTTATTCCTCAACCACACCCCGCGGTGTCATTCTCTATTCGACGCTGTCTTCACGGCACTTCTGGGTTTATTATTGGGCCGGTTCCGAGGGGGTGGAGGGGCAGGACAATATTAGAAAAAAAGAGTACAGCAAAATATATGAGAAAGTTCTGCAGTGAAACACAGCCGCTCTTCTTCTCCACCTCCAACTCCCCTCGCCCCCGAAAACCCCGCTGCTGCCCCTCGGTGTATCCCGCTCCCTCCTTTTTCTAATAGCTCATGATTTCGCCGCCTCCCTTACTCATCCTTCAACATTTATGTCACTTTACCCCCCCCTTCCCTCCCGCCCTTACCCCTCATCCACTTCCTCCCCGCCCCTCATCTCGCCCACGTTCTTTTGCATTTTCATTCCCACCAGCCCTTCCTTTCGTCATTATCTCTCAGTTAATACTTCCCAGTGTCTCAATCCCCAGCGCGAGTGGTTCTTACCCCCCAGGGGGGCGGGTTCGCCAGCACTTCACAGACCCTAAAGACATGTAATGCACCCAGTGCACCCCCCCCCCCCCCCCTCTATCTCCTCCATCTCCTCCATCTCTCTCTCCCTCCCCTCCCTCTCCTCCCTTTCTCCGCAGTGCATGAGAGACGCCAGCTGGAGGAAACAGAGAGAAATGGGCCCAATTACAGCATTGGGAACTGAAAGTTGGCTAATTAACTCTAATTCGCTAACAAACTGCTTTTTCACCAGGAATCATCTCTCTCTCTGTCACATGGCACGCACATGCACCAGAACCTGCATTTTGAGAGCGCTGCCAAATATTAAAAAAAAGAAAGAAAGAAAAGGAAAACGCACATCCGCATTCAACTGCAGGTACACGATACACACCAAATAAACTTTCCCTCGCCCCCACCATCCACACACCCCACCGCCCTCCCAACTCCTAATTCCATCGACACACACAAGCTCACACAAACGTGCGCGGGACCCACTCGCTCAGCTGTATTTACCGCAAGGGCAATATGTTGATTACGTTAGAGTGGCTGATTATTGCACAGTGACAGTAAAGGAAACAAATGTCTTTCATAGGCAGGCATCTATCTCAGCGAGAGGGCTCCTAGCTACAGACCGTGGCAGCGAATGACTGCGCCGCATCCAGCTATGACAGACGAAAGGGAAAGAGGGCAGGAAGAGAGGAGGCAGGGTGGGAGGAAGAGAGAGAGAGAGGGAGAGAAAGAAAGAAAGACAAGAGTGATTGCGCAAATGAGGTGCGGGGAGAACAAAAAAAAAAAAAAGTTAGAGGAGCGCCAGATGGGGAGGAGGAGGATAAAAAAGAAAGATGAATAAAGGATGAAATCCAAAAGAGAAAAAAAGGAAAAGTGGATGGATGGAGGCAGAAGAGCGAGGAGACGGAAAAAGAGAGTCGCCGGGTTTTTGTACTGAAGCTGTGAAACTGTTTGTCCCTACAACGGGATAATGGCGGTTAGAGGCAAGAACAATAGGTTTATCTGGAGCGAAGATGCTATCTGGAGTAAAACACACACACACACACACTCACACACACACACACACACAAACATACAGGCTGTAGGATGTTTCATCACTTGTGCGTTACAGACTGTACGTGGAATTACAGTGTAGGCAGCACTTGGAACAATACACTTGTCAATGTTGAGTTATAAGAACAGGTGTCAGAGCACTTCTGAAACGTCTGATCCTACGCACACACACACACACACACACACACACACACACACACACACACACACACACACGCGCACACACAAGGAGAAAGGGTGAAGGCATCACTTAAAGCCGTTGTTAGCGATGCAGGGTATCCTTTATAGCCTTTTACATACGTGTGATAATGTACATGACACACACACACACACGCACGCATCTGTGCAGATGTTTTTAGACATCCTCCCTCCAGGCACAACCTTTTCTAACCGATCACCCCTGCGATGAGATGAAGAGTTGCGCCTCCTCCTCCTCCGTTTCTCCCGATCCACCTCTTTTTTCGTCGTGCACTTGCTCCATCTCTGTCCTTCTCTCACACCTCATTAGTGATGCTAATACCCCGAGTAATAGGGGACACCATTCACAGCGTGTGTGTCTGTGTGTGTGTGTGTGTGTGTGTGTGTGTGAGTGTGTGGGTCTAGATGACCACACACTCGGGAAGAGACTGTGTCTGGGAAAGGGGAGATGAGTTTCTCCCCTCTGATCCCATTTCTCCGTCTGGGCTCTGCTCTCTTTCTCGCTGGGAGAAAATCCGATGGAAATGCAATCACAATCAGTTAGGGTCCGGACGAGGACGGACGGACACACACACACACACACACACACACACACATACGCACACACACACGCACACACACACACAAACACACACACTATTCCACTACCGCAAGGGAGCCATGCAGAAAATTGTTTTGGACATGGTGATGAGGAGAGAGGGGTCCGGGCTTTGGCAAAGGTGGGGGCTCTTTTTTTAATTTACATTTTTAATGTAAAATATAATTCAAAGAGGGAAAGTTAGGCATCTCATTATAACGCTTCTTTATTACACACGAGGCACATCACTCTCAGGGTACCGCGCCCTGAGAAATATGAACGTGAGCACACACACACACACACACACACACACACACAAACACTTGTGTGTACAACCTGCTGAGCCCTGCAGCCATAATCACCAAGTTAGAACCGGGGCTCTTCTTCAGACACCATAAATCTGGAGAGGGATAATCTCCTCTGTTCTCCTCCAGATATCATCACTCATGGATAATCTACGTTTTTGGACCTCCCCCTCCCCCGTGTTCTCCAGCCACCCAGGAGGGCTCACTTTGGGGAAAACTTTCCAGGGAAAAACAAAAACTCCACGCGCCAGACAGCGACAACACAGCTGCAGGATTACGGACGCGGAGGAATTGACTTTGACTTTTTGACTTTCCTCCTCTGCTCATGTCATGACTGGACAACAACAAGTGCTGGTGCGTGAACGGCCAAAATGAGTTGTTTGCCGGTGCCTTTCCCGAAAATGACCCGCGTGACCAGGATAAAAATGAATCATGTGAGCGTTCTCTCGGGGAAGGAAAGAGAAAACTCTCCCTCTCTCTTTTGCACGAGGAGGTTGCTTGTCATGTCGAGTATTTAAATGAACTTAAGACATTTGGATGATAAAAAAAACAACAACTTCAACACAGCCAGACATGTTTCCATTCACGACCAGTCATTTTAAAAGCAGCAGCGACATCGTGTCTTTGGACGCAGAACTCGATAAAACAGCTGAACGTCACGTTATTTGATTTATTTGACGTATTTGACGTATTATGGCCTTATGAGGGTCGCTCTGGCCAGTGTGTCAGCGAGCCATGGCCCATTCACACGTCCAGCAGGCATGGAGCGACATTAGCATTTATTCAGAGTCATGTTTCTGGCAACATGATGACCAATATTTACTCGTCTCTCCCCTCAGTTGTGGTCCCAGAGGGGAATATATATTTGGCTCTTTCGCTGCGAAAAATGCTTCATCCAGTTCGGGCCGGCTCGCGCACAGTCGGTGTTTCGGGCTTTTGCAACATGGACACCTGGTTGACACCCAAAAAACCTGTTTGGGTCGGGTACGAGCTCCGAGCCAGTGCTCTGCACCTGTGGCGCGAGGAAGAGGAGGACGAGGAGGATGAGCTCAGCCGAGGAGGCTACTTTGCGCTCGCCCTCGCGTGGTTGTTCCCGCGCGAGCCGTCCGCTTCCATCGCTGCAGACGCCGTCGCTCCGCTCGATCCAACGAGACACTTCCCGCCTTCAGCGGCGCCGGAGCCTCCGAGGTCAAAGCCAGTGATGGTCGTGCCAAAACGGGACCGCGATGGGAGCCCGGAGGAGAGGGAGGGGTGGGGGGGGGGGGGGGTCCTCGTGGCATGCCCACGTCACGGGCGATCATCATCGGGTACGACATACCGCCGCGAGGGCCGACCACCTGCAGGAGGCGATGCCTCGAATGGCGTGCGTGCATGTTTTTGTATGTATATGAAACCATCTGCACAGTTACAGCCATCAGGATGACAAATGATCTTCTTCTTTTTTTTTTTTCTGTTGCCGCACACGAACGTCTGAGCGTTCATCACCAACATCTGCGTGTGTTTGTGTGGACTAAGAGGACATCTGGCCATGTCAGCAGTGATTTAAATGTTCCCTAAACAGGAAGAGCGAGCTGACACGCAGTTAATAAACCGCTCATCTGACGGCTGAGTTTGATTGATGCCGATTCGTGTAAACAACGGTATGCGTCTATTTAAAGCCCGGGCCCCTAACCTGCGCTAATTCAAACTCTGTTTGCTTATCATATTGAGTCGTGCTTTTTTTCTTTCTTTTTTTTTGGAAATCAGCAGGATTTGTGTCGGCGCTCTGATAATCGTCCCGCAAAGACCTCTCTTGTCAAAAAAAAAAAAAAAAGTGTAGTTTCACAAAGTAATGCAAACACACGGTTGGAAAGTGAACCCGGCGCTGCCCTCCCTGTCCTTCTTCCTTTTTTCTCTCTCCTTTCATGCTGCTTTTTGTCCTCTACAAGTCTCCTGCAGTTCTTAAAGGCTGAGACGGCACCGTGGGAGTCTGATCACTACTGAGTCCACACACACATACACACGCGCGCGCACACACACACACACACACACAATGCGTTTCCTTTGTGCTGCTGAAAAAGAAGCCGAAAAAAAAAAAAAAAACTACCTTTAGAAGTGTGTCTGTCAAAATGAAATTGCTGGCTGCATTACAAGCCTTTGAAGGTATTGGAGACTCATTTTTTTCAATCACCCCACAGGCAGGTGGAGAGACATCAGTGTGAGTGTGTGTAGTTGGACCGTTTGTGGGTTAGGCAATGTTTTCGGTCCTTTTAGTCTCTTTAGCGGCTGATTATTATTGTCTTGCCGGCAGTTTGTTGCTGAGCTTGTTGTCGGTCCCTCCACCGCCCCCCCCCCCCTCCACCGCCACGTCGTCTCCTGGATAATCCTTACCTCTTTCTTCCCTTTTCGAACTCTTCGCAAAGTCATTTCTCCCAGAGACCCCCCGCTGGGGGGAAAAAACAACAAACTTTCAAAGCCAGCCAAACAATGAGTCACACGCATTCCTCCGTGAAAGAAAGAAGAAGAAGAAGAAGAAAAAAAGACACGCTCCCGCGGCGGGACATCAAGAGGCAAAAAAAAAAAAAAAACCGACATAATGGCTTTCTGATAATTATTCATAAAGGTGACTTTTTTCTAAGTGCTCGCGCTCAGCGGCATGGAAGGAGCATGGAGTTTGTCACAACACAGGCAGATGACCAACATTATGGTCCGGCTGAAACAGATTGACACACACACACACACACACACACACACACTCCTATACTGTCACACAGACACACACACACACAGATTCCGTGACTCCGATGTTTCAATTAGCCGCAGAGGACAGCCTGGCCGCACGTTGCCTCCCATCTGGGGTGACTGCAGTCAAACAGGACGCGATGGACGGACACGCCGACGGCCCTCCACGCTTGTTTAATTTGGGAGTTGAGGAGGGCGGGGTTAAGCCGAAAACGCGGTCGGGAGCGGTCCCCTCCCCAGAATCACAGTCTGAGAGCATATGGCTGTTTCTGTGAGCGCAACACCGCCGGCTCAACAGTTACATAAGCCCCCCCCCCCCCACACACACACACACTTCCCTCACACACACACACACACACACACCCCTCTTTGAAAACAATCCTGCACCTTATCTCCTCCGCAGTCTGCTTGAACCCGCTTTTGTTTGCAGCTGCGGGGACGCGAGAGCGGCGACAACAACAGCAGCATCATCCGCCACGGCCGTCCCGGAGGACCGGGAGGAAGGAGGCTGCGTCGCCCCTCCACAAGCTGTCCCTCGAGAATAAGTCCAACTACCCCCCCCCCCCCTCCACCCCCCCCAACCCCACCCACCACCACCTCCTATTTATTTATATCCCCTGTGTTTTCTCCTCCTCTGGTTTCCAGAGTGATGCTTTATCGGTCCCGTATGGAAGTTTTTAAAAAAAAAAAACAAGCAAAAATATTGTCAATAAAATACAAGAATAAGCTAAATCACCCCCCCCCCCCCACCTATCTATTTGCTCACCTCTCTTTCTTTCGCTCTGTGCGGCCCTCCCCTCCCACCCTCATCATCTCTCTCATCCTCCCTCCATCTCTTTCTCTACATCACCCTCTCTCTGGTGGAGGGTAGTAATCCCATTAGGATCAATATTCCAGGCGAGTGAGCATCCTTTCACTGCAGCAATTACAAACCTTTAGAGACATAAAGGAGAGCATTTCTTCACAGCTTAGACCATCAATCAACTATTTAGCTTCAGAGGCAAAGGATGTTGCGTCTATGTGTGTGCGTGTGTGTGTGTGTGTGTGTGTGTGTGTGTGCGCGCATGCACGTGTCTCTGAATTCTGCAGCATTGTTCCATCTGCGTTACTGAAATGACTGTTGGGATTTTTTTTTTGTCTTATAGATCCTATTATGGCCGTATGAATACATGAGAGAGCTTCTTAATGCACACTTCCCAGTCGGCGATGCAACAAGGCCCGATGGTCTCCCCTGTGAATGCACGCATTAGCATTGTCCACACTGGGATTTCACAGACGGCTAAGCTCGGCTGTTTAGCCAGGGGTTAATATTTCATGCCTCCACATGCCCCCCCACCTCCTCCCCTCCCCTCCATCGCTCCCTGCCCCGCCAACCACCTACCCACCGTCCTCTACATCCACTGCCTCTGCAGCAACACCTCATTGCTATGCTAGTGCGCATAAAAAAAAATAAAAAAAACACATAAAGAAAACACACAGCGTGCAAATTTAACAATCTTTTGAAGCGGGTTCCCTTTCAGCTGTGGAGCCTCCCCATGACTGCAACACTGCAAATAAAAAAAAAAAAGTGCTTTCCTCGCAAACATAAATACCACCGCAGAAAGAATCCCTCTCTCGCCATCTTCCCCCCGAACGCCCCGCTCTCCCTTCTGTCTCTGGCTCTAATGAGGTGACGTGACTGACAGCAGCGGCGAGGGCACATCACTACTCATCTCGTCAACTCTGCGGCCACTTGTGCCCCTCAATGTCACAGGGCTCCTCTTTGAGCCCCGAGGCCCCCCCGGCTTCCATCTATCTCGCTGCTCCACAACCCCCATCCGGCGCGTCCGGCCCCCCGGGACAGAGGCAGCCTCGGCCGGGTGACGTCTGGAGGCGTTCGCGGCGGCGGATCTCCGCTGCACGGCTACGGCTT
Source organism: Clinocottus analis (assembly GCF_023055335.1). Taxonomy (NCBI): domain Eukaryota; kingdom Metazoa; phylum Chordata; class Actinopteri; order Perciformes; family Cottidae; genus Clinocottus; species Clinocottus analis. The sequence continues at coordinate 4,897,488 of NW_027175821.1, forward strand.
GCGACGGCGCTAAGGAGGCACGTTGTCCAAAAAAGGTCTTCGTACGCGTTCGCTGCAGCGGAGACGGAGAGGATATCACAATGCTGCACGGCGTGTCGGACGCAGCTATGTGGGTTGCAGTGGCTCTTGAAACAACAAATCCGGACTATTAAGATGGCGGGAAACAAAAGGAAAGAAGAAGAAAACATCCAGGAAATGACTCGCTATTTTTACCGAGGATGCAGAGCTGCATCATAGCCCGTGGCTCGCACTGTCAAAATGATCGTTCTAATTCTTTGCCATGAAAAAATTCAATTAGACTATCATTAGACCGGGCTGATGATGAGGTTCTGTTTATCGTTAACTGCACATTATTCGATTCTTCATTTAACAGGCAGCGCCTCATTTGCTGATGATCCATTTAACAAATGCCTTTCCAAAAGTTTCTTTGGGCAGAAAAAAATGTGTAGTTTGTGAATGTGTTTTCGGCTTTTTGTGACGACTTCCCTCCCCTGCCAGCTTGACTCAGAAACTCGAGCATATGACGGCATGTGAGGAGACAAAGGGAGTGGCAGGAGAGGGGGGGGGGGGGTTTAACTCGTGGATTGTTGTGTGTAAAAAAAAAAAAAAGAAAAGAAGAAGGGAGTTGGAGCAAAAGGCGTGCATGTGTGGAGGAGTGTTAGCGAGAGCGGCAGAAGGGGCTTGATGGCACTTGTGGTAGTGGATTAACTGGTACATCCCGAACAGAAACTGGAGAGAAGCGGCTAAAGCCGAGCCCTCTTCTCTTCTCTTTCTACCAACAATAGAGAGGCGGACAGATTGACTCCTATAGGGCCAGAACTGTCTGTTCTTCTTTTTCCTGCATCCCATTTCTACAAATCGTCGTTCCCCCAGTTGCACTTAAAACCCCACGGGACAGAATTTGGCACCCCCCCACCCCACCCGGTCGATCCACCCGCTGCCATTGTATCTGCTGCACATCCTTTGCCTTTTCCGTCACATTAATCCCACTTCCAGCATGCACAGATCCGCCCGTACCGACCACGCACGCACTCGTTCCTTTCAGAGGACCCTGGAGACGGAGAGCACAGCCTAACAAGGGAGCAGGGGGGATGACAACAGAGCTCTGGGAGAGGAGCAGCGCTGGAGGAGAAAGTAGCAGGGTGGAAGACATCTTTCCCTCGGATTCAAACTGTGCATATTTTCATCTTTGCTCATGGACCAACTCCCACAGGACATCCGCGTGCCAAAGCAAAGGCCCCGCTGTGTCTGTTTACTCCGAAGAGACAGGAAATCAAACTCATTTCGGTAAAGGGAAATTATATCTCCTTTGATTGCACCATGCGAACGCAGGGAAGGGAAAAAAAAAGAAAAATTGCTATCAAAGCCGCTAAGCTCCTAAAGTCCTGTTCCAACACCTTCGAGGAGCTAAACGCCCGCTCGACAAATACGAACCGAGCGCCGCCGCCGTGAAGCGCAGCGGTCAAATATAGTAGAAGGCGGCAAAAAGTGCTCACAGTCGAGCGTAATAATTGAGAGATTAGATTTTATTTTGATTTCATCCAAAACTGTGAAAATTGGAAACGCAGTGTGGGAGCTTTGACGGAGCGCCTCCTCGCTGCCTGAACTTGTTTACCGAGGCGACCGGCGTCACCGGCTCTGACGGCCGGCCGGCCGGCCGGCGGAAAAACACAGTCCGACCGCTGCGACGCGGGCGAGACGACGGCGATATCACACACGCCGGAGCGCCGAACACAAACAATGGCTTTAAAGTGTGTTTATCTCCCCGCACACCTTCCCAATTATAATGTCAAGAGAAACGCGCCCGTGAATCAACAAACAATTTTCCTCCTCGACGTCCCGCCTGCAAGACGTATTTAGAGGAAATAAATGCATGGAAATTCAAATGGAGCTCAGTAATGTGGTTGTATTGTCGCCACTTTGTTTGCCTCCCCTGCTCCCTGCTGCATGTTAAGCGGATGCATTCCTGTACGTGGGTGAGGAGATATGTGCTGACAGTCTGGCAGCCTCCATCAGAGCCCTGCATCTCCGTCAAGACTGCAGGCTGGCTGACTGAAGAGGAGAAGAGCAGCAAAGTGGAAAATGAGCGGAAAGGAAGAGGAGGAGGAGGAGGAGGAGGAGGAGGAGGTGTAAAAGAGAAGAAGGATGGGAGGGAGAGCACAGTGGATGATCAGAGAAGGTTAAATAAAACAAGGGCTGGGACAAAAATAAATAAAAAATGTGGCCGTGATTGTGCCGCGAAGTGCCGACGGAGAAGATATTGTAGCATCAAAGGGTGTGTGGAGGAAGGGCAGACAACACGGAAACGGGGTGACGGGAACTGCCGAAAGAAATTTGCAGAAGAAGAAGAAGAAAAAGAAGAAAAAGAAGAGATTTGATAGGAACAGGAGGTGTGTGTGTGTGTGTGTGTCTCTGTTTGTGTTGCGTGTATACGAGCCGGGACTGGTGTAGGTGAGTGGCAGGGTGTAATAAGAAATGTGACCTATTGATTGGCTGCAGAAAAGATGTCAGAGCTCAGCGGTTGTGTGTGTGTGGGGGTGCAAGAACATCACAAGACAAAATGGCTTCCTTCCTCTTCCTCTCCTCCGTGTATTCGTTTCATCCCCCCCCCCCCCCACACCCTTACACCCTCCCTCTTGCTCCCAATTCCGACTCGGTGACGGATAAAAATCTGGTTGTTACATGATTACGACATGTGGTTAGGGTAACGGCGCCCTCGGGCTGCGGTGCGTTATCGCGCGGGAGCGTTAAACACAAGAGCAAGTTGCCCCCCCCCTCCTCTTCCCCCTCCACCCCACCCCTCTTCCCCCGAATTGACAATCCAATTAAACGGCCGCGTGTCGTGTTAAGAGACGGCTGCAGACCACCCAGGGAAACGTCGCGTCGCGCTATATTTGTGGGCCGTCAGAAGTCTTGTTTGTGGAGAAAAAGAAAAGAAGCGATATGAAGGCTCCCCGCTGGAGCAAAAACACACACACTTACACACAGCTCATATCAACCATCTCCATCCCCCCCACACCTCCCCCCGCCCCCCCGCTCCTCCAGGCTATCGCGTAGGAAAGCGGTGGGTGGGGAAGGCGGGATGAAAGAGCGCGACTTGACCTCGACTCTTTCCAATTGTCCGTAACGGCAAAACCGGGGGCCGGCCCCGCACGCTGTGGACTGTTCAACCTACGGTATCTGCTTCTCTGTAACAAGCTCCCGCTCTCATGGCCTGACTTTGTCAGTGTGCCTGTGTTTGCAGGAGGAGAGGAGATCAGAGGGGTAAGTACACAGGAAGCCTATAGACACACCAAACACTTCAAATGCCACGCGGGTGATTGATTAGCTGGCTTGACCCGGACTCCTGCGTCAATGAGATGGAGCATGAAAGAGCATCAAAGGGAGGATGTTTAAGGGTGTGTGTGTGTGTGTGTGTGTGTGTCGGCGCATGTGTAGGGTTCCTAATGCTGTTAGAAAGGGCCGTTTATTGCTGATCAACTGCCGGATCAGCGCTTAGGTATTGATTAGGTTGTTTGATATTTAGAGGGGAGATGAGGAAGAGTGACACAAACTTTATTTTCTTTAGCTCTGCTTATTTTCATTTCCAAAGGTTGAACATTAATTCAGCTGGGCTTCGGGGAGCCGAGGCGCAGCGCTGTGCAGCTACTTGGAGCCCTATTTGTGGATATATAATCACCACTGGTGCATGATGGGTGATGATTAATTGTAAAAATACTCCGTTGGGTGAAAGTTCAAAGTATTGTGAGCAAAATGGAACCAAGGTGAAAGGTACTATGTTTGCAGATGGTATTAGTTCCATTTACCTGTTAACTAAGGTTTGTTTTATTATTAGTATTTTAGTGGAGTTGGCTCCCAACTTGAATTCAACCTTTATTCATCCAGGATAATTAAACAAAGCAGCATGTAGTTAAAAACAGCATAAAATCCGAAAAACAAACCGAGACCACAGACTTAAAGCAAAGCAGCAAATTGCATCAATCAAAGCATTTCATTTTCCATGTTCGGGCACGTACATTCAGCACTCAAAAGATCCCTAATCCTGTTACTATGCTTGCTTATGCAATTATCTGGCTGCAAATGAAGTAGACCAGGGTCAGAAAACTTTAACTTTAAAAGTTCTCCCACAGAAAATGGCACGACGCACCGCACTTGTCCACAAGCGAGGACGTTGCAGTTTGTGAGGATGAATTACAACAAATATTAGTATTCATCCTTTTGGCTTTTCTCTAATAGCTTTTTTTTGGTAAAAATGTTTGCTCTTTGGTGCACGGAACAAAAAAATACCCTATAAAAGTGATACTTAAGTGCAGTACTTCTAGCTGAGTAGATGTACTCATTTACTTTCCACCAACAGTCTGTGGAAAACAGCTGTGTCTGTTCCTCTGTGGGGAGTAAAATAAACCTTTGTCCGTACGCGTGATCTCAGTTTGAGGACGACAACTTTATAACAGGGAACCTGGGGACGAGGAGTTTGAAAGATGTAGTCATTTACCCGACAGCAAAGGAGCGGTGGGGGGGGGGGTTAATGTACTCTATAGGATGCTTTTGTATTGCACTAAATTGCTGTCGTGTCCTGGATACACGGGGCTGACTTTGCGCTGAGTTCTTTCACAGATTACAGGAACCTGACGCGCTTGACACTGAATGTGATTTAAGGTCCCCTGAAGTGACACCGTCACCAGATCCAGACGACGGGGGCGCGGAGGCAGAAAGCGCCGGCGATGAGCGGAGGAACGCCGCTTTTCGATTCGCACGGAGCGGCGTTAAGTGCATCCTTCATTGTTTCCTGTGAGCCTCACGTTGCGCCACACGTCCGATCTGTTCCCCCCTTTTTTTTTGGGAATCCGCGTCTCGACTTTATGCCTCGTTCCGTCGCCCAGTGTCTGCCTGGCTGCGACCAAACCCTGTGTCGACCGATTTATGCGGAGGCACATTATCCCATACGGGGCCCATCTAGACAATCAAGGCTACCTGATGAGACCCTCGGGGACACGGGGGGGGGGGGGGGGGGACACATGCAGGAGTTGGAGGTGGAGAAGGGGGGGGGCCGAGGAAGACGAGGGTGGGAAACAGGCGCCGAAAAAAACAATGAGGCAAAATCAGAAGATAAACGAGGCGCTATTTCAGTGGCAGGATTTATGTACTGTCAACATTACCCTCGCTATTAGGGGGAATCCAATTACTCTGCGCCTCTCCTCTCCTCTCCGTTCTCTCCGGGAGGGAGGAAAATAAGGGAGCGAAGGAGTGAAGGATGGAAAGAAAATGGATACAGAAAGGGGAAACAAGAACACCTCTGCATGATTTATCCAATTTCCAACACATATTTAGATATTAAGGAGCGGCAGCACGGAAAAGGGGAGGGCGGAACGGACTCGACAACTGAGCGAAAGCGACAGCAGGGAGCAGGATGCACAATGGCGCGCGGCCTGCAGCGGTAACACGAGGTAAAGGGACGCGACTGACTGGCTCTTGTACGCGTGAGAGAGGGAAATAAAAAAAAAAAAGTGAGTGGGAGAGAGAAAGAGAGAGAGAGGGAGGAAAGACAGAAGCTTCCTCTAGATTTAATTGCATGCACCTCAGCTTTTAAATGGCTGATAAATTATACATGAAGGATGCTGAGACAATAATTATGAGCTGTTTCAGTGCGGAGCGGGCGGGGTGAGGACAGACAGACAAGCAGCCGGCGGCGGCGGCGGCGGACGAGTGGAAAAGGGCTGGAGTCGGCCGAGAAAAATCCCCGCGGAAAAATCTCTGGAGAGAGAGCGCGCCGCGGGTCCGGAGAGGGGAGGAATCACAGTGCATTATGGTGATATCGAGGAGGCGACGCAGAGCAAGTAAATTAGAAGGGCTGTGGGTAGTCTCAGGGAAGCATCACACACACACACACACACGCACACACAAAAACACATGCGCTGGATCTCTTTTCAATCCAGTGCCCTCAGGTTATAGCCCCGGAAGCTGTGGCCCCCCAGATTTCCGGCTTTGTTGACGTGACCTCGCCTGCAGCGCAGATAACACACACACACACACACACACTCACACACACACCGGGGCTCCTTGCATCCTGTCAATGCTCCCAATCGTCTCCTCCATCCAAACTCTTTCACACTGTCTCATCCCCCTCGTCCCACCACGCTCCTCCATCGCCGGATCTTTAAGCAGCGGTGACGCATTCTTCCTCAATCTCTTGATAATCGTTATAAATCTCTATTAAACCCCCACCTTTTGGATGGATGGGGTGTCAGCCCACATCTGGCACTCTATGAGAGATTGTGTGTGTGTGTGTGTGTGTGTGTGTGTGTGTGAGGGTTTTGGAATCCATAAATGAGCGTGTGGGAGAAAAAGGAGAGGAAATGAGAGAAATACAAATTGACTATCTGGCGAAAAAAAAAGAAAAAAAGAAAGAAGGATGACAGAAAATCAAACATCTCTTCCTCCGACACGCCGTCCGGCCGGCCGGCCGCTCTTCAGCCGGCCGTGTGCGTTTTTGTGTTTTTCATGAGCCCTTTATCTTGTTTCGCAGGGCTCCGTTCGGAAAGCTGCGCGGGGAGCAGCCAGCGGTCGCGGCAGTCGCTGTTGTGCCCTTAAGCGCAGCCACTTAACCCGGGCTAACTCACTCACTCAATGCACTCAATGCCCAGTCGGGCAAAAATGGAAAAGCCTGCAACGGCACGCTGCTTAGCATAAGGAGCTATAAAAAGACACAGAGCCGCGCTAATGCTGTGTCCACGGTCCGCATGCTTGTCCTATCAGCTAAAGCTGTGTGTGTGTGTGTGTGTGTGTGTGTGTGAGTGTGTGTGTGTGCACACTTGGTCCTTAGCGGCTAGCTGGGGGCACCGCCACACTGGATGGCGCCATCAGCTCAGAGGCAGATAGCGACTTAGCTCTAACTGCGTCCCTCTGCTTGGTGTACAAACACACACACACACACACACACACACACACACACACACACACACACACAGACACACAGACACGCACACGAAAGGTCAATTTCTTGCCACACCACTGGTCTGCCCAAGAAACCTGAATTGATTGATTTGACTCGATTCCACCACAGGCAGAGTGAGACGGAGCGAATGGGAGAAAGAAGACGGACTGACAGCACAGATAAAGAGAGAGAGAGAGAGAGAGAGAGAGAGAGAGAGAGAGAGAGAAAGAGAGAGAGAGGGAGAGAGGAAGGGAGAGGTCGGAGGAGAAAAATGAGCGTGTTTCATATCGTAAAATCTCGAAGAGCAACACCGGGAAAGATGTGAATTACGAGCCAACAATTCTGTCATTGCCTATTATCTTCACTGCCACACAAACACACACACACACACACACACACACACACACACACACACACACACACACACCTTGGTGTAAACCTGGCATGGTGGAAGTGTGTGAGGAGAGGTGCGATTGGATCACTCTATTCTAGTCGTGGTGTCGGAGGGGGCCGGGGGGAGGTTTTGTGTGAACAGATGGTGTTTACCTAGTAGCAGGTTGGTTGGATCACCTTACCACCCCGCCTCTGTCGACCAGACCATTTCAGCAATCCATAGAAAAGACACGCGGCGGAAAAAAAAAAAAAACAGGCAAGCACGCACTGGTGCAAGGAAAAAACAAAACTCACACACACACACACACACACACACACACACACACACACACACACACACGCCATTCCACTCATCTGAATGAGGGGTGATAACTCACCGAGCTGCAGTCGGGGAAAGGATGGAGATAAACGAGGGGTGACGAAATGAGAGAGAAAGAGAGCAGCGAGAGAGGGAGCGGCGGAGATAGAGAGAGTGGAGGAGAGGAGAGGAGAATTGGGCCATTGGTGGGGATTTTTTTTTCTTTTTCTTTTTTTTTCTCTCTGGTCTGTAGTTATGTAGGTCACTTTTTTTTTTCTTTTTTTTTTTTTTTTTCCTCTCCGCGACTCTCGGAGTGGGGGAAATTTGTAAAACTGACATAATAAGGCATTTGGCCCGCAGTGACGCTTCTGAAGACGCTCTCTGTCTTCGCTCGCTCATTTGCATTTCGTGCCACAGCTTCGCCCGAAATGCTGCTCTACCTGCTGATCGGAGAGAGAGAGAGAGAGAGAGAGAGAGAGAGAGAGGGGGGGGAGGATGAACGGCGGGAGGACAGCTGATTTCTTATTTTGGCCCGGGGAGGGAGAAGTGAGAAAAATGAAGAATATTTAAATGCGAAATGAGGAGCCTCCACACAAGCACACAGCAACAAAAAAAAAAACACACTTTTCTCGCGGCCTCTGAATCGGAGAATGTTTTCTATTTCATGCTCGCCTTCCTGCGGAGACCTCTCTTGCTCTTCCTCACCTCTTCCGTGTACGAGGCGGTGGGAGACGTGAGGTAGAACTACAAATCCCTCCCTCGTTAATAATTCACCTGTAGCCGTGCGACCGCTCGGCCAGACAGAAAGAAAAAGAAAGACAGACAGACAGAAAGAAAAGGAACGGGGATGTTTTCTCGATGACATCGCATGTCCTGTCAGTCTCGGGACATTGTAAAATGTGCACGTACATACACCCCTACACACACACACACACACACACACACACACACACACACGCAGAGGAGCAGCCGGTGCAGTGTATGAGGTCTGACAGTGATCTCCCAGGACCAGCTTGGGTTGCTAAAATAAGGCTGTGTCTGGAAAGAGGTGGATTCCCCTTGAGTGGGGCACAGAAGAGCACTAAAAGCTAAGTGGAGATGAAAAAAAAAAAAAAAAAAAAAAAACGCCCCTAGATTTGAAGGAGAGAGCGAGAGGATGGAGGAGAAAGGGGGAGAGAAGGTGAAGGGCAGGAGAGCGATGGAAACACGAGACGAGAGGAGAGCGAGGAGGACGGCGCTCCTGAGGAACATCTCCAAGACAACACAACTGGCACCTGGAATCCATAACTCATCGATAGTGAAGCTGGATTGAAACGAGGGAATGAAACGGTCGAACCCCCTCGCGAGCCCACGTAATGTGACGGGAACGTTCTCGGAAAAATGGGATGGATATTTCCGCACAACGTGGCTGAACGCGCAACCGAATTGTCTCTTGTTTTCTGTGATGCCATCCAACCACCGAGCGTTAATAATTCGCCGCACACACACACACACACACACACACACTCACAGGCGTGCGAGTATATGCCGAATATGGAAAGAAGCTGCTGTGTGGAGCGGGACTTTAACGTGGGGCAGCATCCTCAGCGTGTGGGGGTGGAGCTTAAAGAGAGTATTGTTTTCTTTACTCCCCTTCTCTCACTCAATAATACAACTGTGTCACATATTTTTAAATATGCATTGAAAAAAGAAACTTTGGTCTCTAGATTACCGCGGGATCTGCACAAACAGCATTTTTTCACTGTTACATAATCACACAGAAAATATGATTTGTATACCAAATGGAAAAAAAAGAGTAAATAATTAAAATATTTGCAAGTTAAAGCGCTAAATAGTCACACATATGCGTGTGTGTGTGTGTGTGTGTGTGTGTGTGCGTATACAAGCGTGGTACAACTAGTGGGACTTGCGAAGTACAACTTGGAGCAGAAGTATAGGAATAAAAACACAGCGTGTCACATCGGCAACATGACTTGAGAGCTTTTTACTCTCCTCTCCACTCCGCCATACAACACTGAGCCCCACCCTCCATCCCCATCGAACTCTATCTTTTATACCCTTTTATGCCTCCATGTCCCTCCCTCTTCTTCTTCTCCGTCCATGCCTGTGTGTAAGTAAAGTACTTTCCTCCTCCATTAGCTGCTTTTGTCGCTGTTCCAAGGGGACGCCGAGTCTGGAGAAGTGAGTACGAGAGAAGGATGACAGAAGATAATAGACGGGGCTCAATGTGGCACCTCGTCCGCATACACCTGCAGACGGGGGAGGCGCCGCAGAAAAAAAAAAAAAAAAAAGACTGTTTTTTTTCTTTTTCCGGAGGAATTGTGTTGTGAGAACGCACAAAGCCGAAAAACCAGGAAGAAAGAAATAACACAATTTGCAGATTTGGCAGCAGAGCAGCGCTGTCTTTAAGTGGGACTGCTTTGTGCATCTGTATTCCTTCATGCGTGTGTGTGTGTGTCCATTGTTTTAGGAAAGTTATTTGTGGGCCTGCTGTTGCTTGCTGAGTCTGGAACAACAGAAACATGTAAATGAGCTGCTTTTTTTTTTTCAAGTCAACCTTGAAAAGAAAAAAAAACAGAAGAAAACTCACCTTTGATACGTTTTCACTCGGCCGTCACTCTCGCGCGTTTTTGATTCCCCTCCCCCCCCCCTCCGCTTTATTTATCCGGCAGCTTTATGTGCTTGTATTGTTTGTTTGTTCTCAGAGATGAGTCTACAGGCCCTGAAATTGGCAAGTGACGCTTTAAATGTGCGCGCCCTTGATCGGGTCACGCCTCCGACAGAAGAGACGGAGAGGAGCGCGACGCTCGGGCACAAAGGCCCCTGGATGTGTTTGAATTTATTCTTGGTAGGAGGGGGAGTTTTTATCAGGGGGAGTGGAGGGGGGGGGGGGGTATTCGGCGGTCGAAAGTGCTCGCCAGCTATTCTAATTGAGAGCGCGACAAAAGTGTGTGACGACTTTCTGATGCCGACACCGCCCGGGTATAATATCCTCGCCGCGTCCCCAGAGCGGCGTTTCAATCCCACACGGTCGGCGGGAGAATGATGGAGCGAGATACGGAGCGCATGAAGGGAAAAGGCGAAGAAGTAGAAGAAGAAAGAGGGAAAAAAAAGGGAGTGTGTGTGCGTGTGTGTGTGTGTGTGGCGGTAAACAACCTCAACCTGTTCTCCGAGCCGCTCCCGGTCTGCGTGGCGAGAGCGACCGGGAGATAGGGATGAGACAAGGTGGAGTGTGTTTGAGGGGAAGCACTCCCACTGCCTTCCTCGGTCTCTCTTTTCCCCTCTTCTCTCTCTGCAATCCCTCTCTCCCCGCGAGCCAGTGTGTGTTTGAGTGGGTGAAACACTGCCACAGTCCTATAGCCTCCCGTGAGACACCACTTCAAACAGACTGGAGAAGCACTGCCAAGGGTTCACTTGCTGGATCTGTGTGTGTGTGTGTGTGTGTGTGTGTGTGAGCGCTATGTGTCTATACGCACGGGTGCTCCTCAAGCCTCCATTCGCTCTTTAATCTACTCTTTTTCTTTTTTATTATTTAGTATTCATTGCATTACATATGCGCGGATCCCCCAAAACAAACTGCCATCAAAGTGGCACTCCAACTTTCTCTCCCTCCCTTCCTCGAAACACACATGCCACTCGCACAGAAAACACACACACACACACACACACACACGCGCACACATATACACTTATACCCGGGCACGTGCACAGACAGGCGTAATTAAACAAATCCACGGTGTCTATTAAGCGCGGAGGCCTCCCCGCTGCGAGAGACATATTAAAACTCGGATTAGCCCAAAACAATTACAAAATGCTACAGACGGGCCCCGCAGTCCCCCGGACGGCGCCGTGAGGCGCGTGAGCGGCGCTCCTGTCGCTCCTGTCGCCTCATGTGGGCTTTAAACCAGGCAAACGCGGGTTTCTTCCCCCCCCCCCTCCCTCTCGCATCGCTCCCTCGTGTTTTGTTTTCGCGGGGACCTTGAAGCGGCACGCGGCACTAAATAAAAACCACTCTGAACGGCGCGATGAGTCAAGTCTCATTATGTTTGGAATTTGCGTCGTCGTGCTCAGGCGGCGACGTGCGCCGGCGACAATGTTAAGACAATGTACACGATTTTACTGATGCACACCAGGTGGGTGGATGGGGGAGGGGCGGTGATTCGCTCCTGTTACTGGATCTGAAAATGCAACATTGTGTGCTTCACCTGGAAAGTACAAAACCATCATCCTCCATCGTCGCTCCTCCTGCTCCGCGACTTCCCGTTCTCTTTTTCTCCCCCCCCCCCCCCCCCCCGCCTCCCCTCACACTCTCTGACTCACAACATTTGTACCAGCTATATTTGCACATTTGTGTTCTTCTTACTTCTACACCAGGGTTTCAGTCACCACGTAGAGTGAGAGAAAGAGAGAGAGAGAGAGAGAAAACTGTCTATAAATCATTAAATGGCTCAGCCTCCAAGATACGACGCTGACTTGCTTGTACGATATGGAACGACTGGAGCTCGTAGATCACCTGGAGCTGGTTTGTTTGCCGTTCTCAGAGTGAGAATCTTCATGTCGTTACTGTGCACTTGTGGCACACACGAGCAGAGGATCTTACGGTGTGCATTTCTAAGCACGCACACGTCTCGTTACGTGACTGACTTTACAAATGGGCTCTACATGAGGAACACAGCTCCCCGAGCCTTCTTGTGCAAATACTTGCCTTGAATTCTTCAGTTTTCATTCTGCTCAAACACTTTCCACACGTAAAACCCTTCCAATATGTGTATGAATTATGCTCTATCAATAAACCTCTGTCTCCTCCTCCCTTTAACTGCCCCCCCCCTCCCCCCCCCACACACACACACACCTCTCCATCCTCTGTGCCTCTTTCCATCTCCTCGGCAGAAGAAGTGGGAAGTCTACCTGCTGGATAATCCTGCATTACATCCTTAATCCTCTCACCGTGTACACACACGCACACACACACACACACACACACACACGCACGCACACACAATGCTAAACAATGGAAGCAGGTGTGTTGGAGGGATTGCACACACCTGCACGTCCTGCATATTTTTCTGCAAATCGTAAATTATTATTATCAAGTGACACGTTTTGCACGGACGTGGCGTGAAAGCACAGTCCCCCCCCCCCCCCCCCGCTGTGACACAGATTGGACGAGCAGAGCGTCGGCACACAGCGGACTGTCACCACGGGGTCCGACACTGGGCCGTCTAAGAATATCTGAAGGATCAAAATAAACCAGAGAGGCATATGGAAAAATGCGTTTGAGGCGTGTATGTGCGTGTTCTGTGTTGGGGGGGGGCAAAAAAGGTGGGAGACATGAGAGCGATGGCATGAAAATGAAATAAAACAGAGTGAGGGATGAAGGCAGAGTCACAGACAGAGAGGGATGAGTGGAGACGGAGGAGAGGATGGAGATCTCTGAGCAGTGGCTCTCATTAAGAAGTGGCTCCGGGGTCCAGTCACTTGCCATTGATTTGTTTAAAATCCAAAGCTCAGGCATCGACAAGCTCGGCGTCCTCGAGTCCCCGTTAAAGCCAAACAAGTGCACGCGGAGCCGCGGACCGACGGCCAATCACGGGTCGCGGTTTTATCTTGCCGGAGCAGACTTAGCACTGAAGTCAGTGAGTCATCTCAGATCGCCCCGGCATAACACACAGTGATGTTTTGAAAAGAAATAATAATGAAATGAAAAAACATAATCAGAAGTCAAACGGATACAACGGAATCCTTCTAATTCCTCTCATGAACCCCGGAAACAAATCTGAACTCCTCAAACACTTAAGTCTGCGTCTGCTTTCGAAATACTCCAGACTCACTCGAGTGCACTTGTGTGTCCGTGCGTGTGTGTGTCCGTGTGTGTGTGTGTGTCCGTGTGTGTGCTTCTGGCTGAACAGCCTATGAATAGAGGCCATAGTCAATCAATAGCAATCTACGGCCAGCCTTCGCAATGCTAATGGAACTGTGCAAGAGCTGGCATTTGGCCAGTGCCATCACTGCAGCATCAGTCTGAAAGCAAGCAAGCAGGCGCGCACACACACACACACACACACACACACACACACACACACACGCAGCCAGAGAAAAAGGTTAGAGAGACAAGAGGTGAGAGCCACAATGTGTGTCAATACGAGAGAGACAAAGAGTGAGACGGAGGCAGAGAGAGGGTGGCGGGTTTGTGTGTGTGTGTGTGTGTGTGTGTGTGTGTGTGTGTGTGACACGCGGCACAGGGAGATGAATGTGTGGTGTGACATTGTTTAGGTGATCGGGAAAATGATCGATGGAATCATTTCACTGCCCCCTCTGCCCTTCTGCATGGCCGTCTCCCATCATCACCCCCCTTAAGCAGTGCTCATTAGGGACACACACACACACACACACACACACACACACACACACACACACACACACACACATGCTAGCACACATAAGAAGGCTGAGTTTCATTTTGTCATCATCCCTAAGGCAAGGTCATACTGCCCTGTTTCCTCAAAAAACTGTTAAGACCGCTGTCTGGTGAGTTGTGTGTCTGTGTGTGTGTGTGTCTATGCATTCAAGCCTGCAAATTAGCATGAGAGAGAGAGATAGAGAGAGAGAGCGAGAGAGAGAGAGCGAGAGAGCAACACTGGTCATGTACATGGAGAAAAAAGAGGTTATGTAACTAGCATAGACTCTGTACAAGTTGTGCGACTTATTTGTGTATCGTGGCTCCGGTGACCTTTCTCAAGTCCTTCCAGAGTCTCCAGAACTGAATACTGTACTGCAGTATGTGCCGAGTAAATCCCTCCTGAGCTGGAAAAAGGCCTTATACGCTGTGACTGAAATCCAAAATGGGAGGACAAAAAAAGAAGGAAAAAAAAGAAAAAGGGAAATAAAGCCATGATTTTGCTCCGTTTAATCATCTCCGTACGGAAGTGAGCACATTATGTCGAGTTAATTGAGGGGAAAAGACAAAAAAAAAAAAAAGAGAAACATTTGAGTCGAATGTGTCACCCAGCTCACAAAATTGATGGACGGCTAATGTACCTTTTTTTTTCCCCCCAAGAAAAGTCATTTCAGCGAGTTCATCAAAGTAATTTGAAAGTAATAAAAACTAACTCTATAATGCATAACTGTCTCCGTGAAGCCAGGTTGGAAGTCCTTGCTGTGATTTAAAGGACACATGTAGGCTAATCGATAACATCTTTCTTTAAAATGAATGGGGTGGCAGGGACCGAATATGGCCCATATAACCTGTCCCTGTGTCCCGGGAGGTGACCTCAAGTAATCCTTCACTGACAACATGAAATATCTTCATTTCAACAGGTTTTCACCGGCTGCTATTTCCCAGCATTAACAATGTCAAACCATAATGTTTCCATACAACTGAACTGTCAGTGTGAAGGTTAGTTTGGGTGTTTGAGTACCACTTGGCAGCATTTTCATATCCCTTTTATAGATTTCCTTTTGTTTCATCATGTATCCAATAGCTAAATATTCCAACTAGTAAACTATTTCACAGTTTGTCCATTACTTAAGCTAGCTGTTTAACTATTAATCCTTACTTTAGGATAGCTATTTCACCATTTATCAATTTATTACGCTATATATTTTACCCTTCATCCATGACTTCAGATCGCTATTTAACTATTCATCTTTACTTTAAGATAGCTTTTTCGCCATTTACCGTTACAACTATGTAACCAAAGTATATTCATAACTTTCAGTTCACTCTCTGCAGGCTACAGCTTGTGGAGGCTTCTCGATGGCAAGAAACAGACCGGTAGTCGCGTGTTACAGCTGACGCAATAGCGGCTATTTACATGAATTCCATTACATATACCGTCTTCCTTTTTCTTCTAAATATATAGCCACTGCACTTTCTTTTCAAGTGTCTCCTGACAGCTGCAGAGTACAAGTAACCCGGTTGGGAACCACCGCTACGAGGTGCGCCCTGCCACAACACAAGCAGAGACAACTGCACACAGGCAGCTCCTCCACTTACAAGAGTAGCCTCATTTCCACTAATGCTTTGTAAAAAAAAAAAAAACACCTCCCTCTCTGCGCTTGTGAAACAATCCTATATTTGACCTATTTTTGCTCCAGACGCCGCGCAGCCGAAACTACCTGGCTGTCTGTCTGCGCAAGAGGCCCCGCTCTCCCGAAAACTGTCGGATGCGGCTCTCTAACGCGCGATCCGCCGCCGCCGCCGTTGCCGCCGCCGCCACCCCGTTCCCCCCCCCCTTGAAATTGGTTTCACATCTGTGGCGACGTGACAGCCGAGGAGGCAGCCAGTAGTTGTCCAGGGTCGGAGTGACTCACAGTCTGGCCTGGAGGAAAGGTATAGTCTCGCCTCTTTTCTTTTCTTCTTTATGGTAATAACACAGACCCGAGGAGAGCGTTTGGGAGAAAAGGAGGAAGAGATGCAGGAGACAGAGAACAAAAGAACAGGGTGAAGAGTTCAGGAAGCTGGAGTCAGTGCTTTGGGGAGAAGGATATTAAATATGAAGGGAGGTGCTGAGAAGGAGACGTGGACGGGAGGTAGCAGAGAGGCGGAGAGATAGCGGAGCAATGGGTGAACGTTAGATAAGACGAAGAAGGGAATGGAGGACGGCTAGTCGGGTTTCCAGTGTCCAAACACTGGCGTGATGAGTCATGGAGTCACCGCTGTTGCTACTACCCAAGAAGGTATAATGAGGCCGTGGAGAAGAACAATGGCACTTCTAAGACAGAAAACCCTTTCCAGCAGAAATGCCGAGATCAATTTGTCACCTCGGCATGACTGTAATTGTGACACTTTCATCTGTCACATAGTTAGCTCTGTCATGGATCGATCACTTAGAGCGTTAGCGTCGCGTCGCTAAAAAATGGGATATCACTCGCATCCTACACGGTCGCTTTGATAGAGGGTACAATGCTTTCCCGGCGTACAAGAGAATTAAAAAGGTGAATGAAGATGATGAATAGCTGCGCGCAAACACTCGTCTTCTTTATTAATATGCAGCGCAAAGTGAAAGTGAAAGGATTTAAATCAACTGCGATGGCAGCGATTGTTTTCTTCATCTTTTATTTTTACAAATTAGCGTTTAAAGTGAGAGCCGGCACAAAAGATGGAGACGCGAGGGCCATGAGAAGACGGCGCCAGGTGTGGAGGGATGGGGGAGGGGAGGGGTGGGAGAGAGAGAGAGAGAGAGAGAGAGAGGGGCGATATGGGAGGAGTGGGATGTGTTGGGGTATAGGTGACACACATGGCAGCGCCACATGCAGATGGTACACATGGATGAGCAGCCAGGGTAGTCAAGCATAAAAGCAGCCAGCTCACTGATCAGGCACACACGCGCGCGCACACACACACGCACGCGCGCGCGCACACACACACACACGCACGCACGCACGCGCGCACACACACACACGCTCAAAAAAGCATGCTGAGAACACCAGTTAGCTTGCCAGCCCTTTACTCACCCAAATCACCACTGTGAAAATTAATACCTCCAACCGTTCATAAAAAAAAAAAAAGAAAAACAGCCACTCACTCCATAAAAGACACAAAAACACACCCGCACACACACGCGCACGCAAAACACACTCCAGAAATCAATAAATGCATTAAATATTTACATAGGAAAATGCATCTCTAAAATTTGCGGGGGGAAACCATTTTGAAACATTTGATTTTAAAGTGGGCTCAATAAAGAAAACAGTCTGCGATCCGAACGTTTTTATATCGCTCGTGTTAATCTAAACGGTTTTGTCTTCAGAAAAACGACTCCAGAACACGAAGACCGACCCGCTGGCTTTACCGGCGAGAGGCGAGACAATACGTAAAAATAAACCCGGGCAACCTTCCTCTTTTGTCCCGGTTTCAAACATGCGCACAGAGCCATCAAACCGCATGTGTTATACACAAACGCGCGGGCCCTGACGGCCATGCACACAATAAAGCGCGGCGCGTCGGGGAGGACACGGGGGGCTGAAAGCAATCTTCCAGCTGACCTTGAGTGGGGAGGACAAAACGTGTGATGGAGGGAGGGAAAAAAAAAAAATAGAAAAACCCAAAGCGAGGGAAAAGGAGTGAAATACATAATCTATCTGCACTGGCAGATGGAAACAAATGCTTTCACTGTGATTGAGGACACATCGCCCTCACACGTCGCCCGCACACAACGGCCCGCACACATACACACACAAACACACACACACACACATATATATGTATATGTATATATATATAATATATTGACTCACACATGTTTTGGCTTAAAGAACACTTGATGGAAAGGAGAAAAACTCATTTTCCTAAAGCAGGAGAGGAACAGAGAGAGCGAGAGAGAGAGAGAGAGAGAGAGAGAGAGAGAGAGAGAGAGAGAGAGAGGGGAAATGGAGAGGGCGATGCGGCGAAAGGAGGAGAAAAGCCTTGGGTGCAGAGAGAGAACAGAGGAGTCGGTATAAAGAGGCCAAAATAGGTGGAAACAAAGAGGGAGAGGGAGCGAAGCAGACAGAGACAGATGGACGGAGTGAAGAGAGGGTCGGGAGAAAGAGAGGGATGCCTGATCGTGACCGGCCTTTGTAGATGACTGTCGTTGCTCACTTTCGAGTCGGGCTTCACTGAGGCAAAGTCTTAATGACTCACGGCCCGATACTCCGCATAATCAAGCTGTGCATGTGTGGGTCTGAGTGTGTCTGTGTGTGTGTGTGTGTGTGTGTGTGTGTGTGTGTGTGTGTGTCTGCGTGTGTGCGTATGAGCCACTAGTCTTGTAACAGAGAACTTTATTACCATCTGTTCCCACACATGCTTATTTGTTTAGCCGTGACACGCACGTCTTCTTCAATTGCTTTGCTATTTTTTTATTTTTTTTTGCTCTTCTCTCTCTCTCTCTCTCTCTCTCCCACTCTGTGCCTCTTCCAATCGCCTCTCTATTTCCGTGTCCTCTTCTCCCCTCTGCGTGGAGGGAGAGAGGGAGGGAGGGCGAGTGGTATTCCAATAAATAGCGTCCGACCAAAAGAAAATCAGCGATCATTACCTCGGTGGCTTTTCAAACTACCTCGCTCTCGTCAAGGGGAAATGCGCTTAATCCAAGCGTGTGTGTGTGTGCGTGTGTGTGTGTGTGTGTGTGTGTGTGTGCGTGCGTGCGTGTGTCAGCCTGTGTCACTGTGTGTGTCAATGTGAGTGTGTGCCTCAGTACCTGCAGAGGCCATTAGGTGGAGCTGGTGACTGACAGAGAGAGAGAGAGAGAGAGAGAGAGAGAGAGAGAGAGAGAGAGGACAGGGAGCTGAATGAAATGCAATGGAAGCCTCACTCTCTTCTACTTGTTATCACCAATGTTGCTTTTTCTTCTGGCAGTGTGTGTTTTAAGCTGTCCAACAGTGTGTTGTACTGCTTGTGTACAGGAGCATCAATTATTCTCGGCGCGGTGGGTATCACTTGCCGGTTGTAGTATATTAGTGGTTGTAGGTATATATGAATAAAATCGTATTTGCGCACCCTTGAGCGTGACGTTTAGAGCGACAGGAGAGACGGTGTGGTAGACCCCTCCCCCCCCCATGCAATACATTCTAATGAGTCATGGCAGGGAAGAGCGCAGGTGTAGCTAATATCATTAACGACATCCCAGCAAGCGACCATGCACAACGCCGCGGTCCCCAAATCTGGGGCGGCTTAGTGGAATGCAGCCATCGTTAATGTTATTAATTACACCTGTGCTTCGCCCCGCTTCTGGCATGTACTTAAAAAAAAAAAAAATGCTCACAAGAAGGGAAGCGGGAGGGGGGGCGGTGTTAACTGAAGGTGCAGCTGATGTTGTCCAAAGCCAACGGGGCGTGAAATCGGCAAGACTTTAAACGCTGTCCAAAAAAACAAAAACAACAACCCACAGATTTCCTGAGGATTTGTGAGAACACGCGGACACGCGCGCACCTGCGCAACCACAGATCTTGTTGTCGGTCCAGAGAACAGGGACGGTCGCCTGGAGGAAGGGGCAGGTGTCCACAGATGGAGCTCTGTCTGTGTCTCTCTCCCTCTCTCTACACCACAGATGGACCCAATCACACCTATTCCTCTCTCGCGTGCCCTGAAGCTACACGATAAGCGCCGTGCGGCGCCAGCGTCTCACTTGTTTGCTGTGACATGAGATGCGTCGTCCTCCGAATGAGCCTCTACGTATGCGTGGGTGTAGGGCTGCAGTGTTTACGGCCTACAGCAGAGCACGTGTCGGCGTGGACGGTGGCGGCTGATACTGCAATGTGGAAACGCCAGGCGTCCATCAATCCATCAGGGTTAGCAAGCTACCGTGTGCGTGTGTGCGTGTGTGCGTGTGTGTGCGTGTGTTCGGTGAGACGTGCGCTTCCCCTAATACCAACCAATTTTTCAGAGCGCGCCATGCAAATGAGTCCTTAAGATTCACAAGTGTCCGCCGGGCTCGGGATGACACTTGATTTCATGTCATATTTGCCCGCTTTTTCGGAGACGGCTGAACACGTGTGAGGCGGCGTGCAGAGGGTCTGTGTGTCTGTCTCAGATGGCGGCGGAAGGCGGCGAGGGAGGGAGGGAGGGAGGCGGGAGTCCCGCTGGCCAACGCGGGACCGCCCGCTCCGCAGAGCAGGAAGTGAACCACCGATCTGTCATCTGTCTTCATAAAACCCACCAGTCAGGACCCTCCTAATTAGTCACCATGGAAACCGTGGCTAATTCCCTGGTCTGCCATGCCAATCACGTCCCGTCTGTGGCAGCAATCAGAAAGGCACATTTATCCACCGCTGGGCCGGATCCGCCAAACAGATGTGTGTGTGTGTGTGTGTGTGTTGTCGGTGCATATGCGTGTGGGCGGTTCAGGGAGCTTGTCTGTGTCTGTGTGTGTCTGTGTGTGTGTGTGTGTGTGTGTGTGTGTGTACTTGTGAAAGGCCTGTATTTCCTTAGACAATGTTGCCTTTATATTCTGGCAAAAGAAACAAAAATACCAAAAAAAAAAGAAAAGAAAAGCCCATGCTCAGCCTGTCTGGCTTGTGAATTCATAACGTTTGTTCAGATAGGAGGCAGATGTGTCAGAGCGGCGGAGAGGGGTGTGTGTCGTGTTGTGATTGTCTGTGGGAACTGTTTGATTAGCTTGACGAGTGCTAGCAATCCCCTCACACCCACAAAGCAATCAAACAACTATTATATGACGCACACGCACACACACACACACACACACATGCACTGAGACATCAGCATGCTACCTTCTTCCCTGAGGTCAAACTGTTCCTTCAGAACACACAACATAGCCGCTACCCCCCCCCCCCCCCCCCCGCTGTTCAAAAGTAACCCGCACATGCACACGTGTGGGGTTTTCGTGACAAATCAGGCCGCTTTGATTTTCAAATGAAATCACATCTAAATATCCAATCAATTCATCAGCGATGAATTAGAAAGGCAAATACCTCAAAGTAACCTTGTAAATATTGAGGACCGCACGCACGGGAATAAATTATGGATCGGAGGGGGAACGCGGTTCTCCCCGCGTCCCCGTCCATTCCTCGCCATCAGCGACCCGTCGATCACCCGTAATTACAATCAACTGGAACCACCAGAAGGCTAAGGGTGGGGTGTGGAGGGTGTGGGGGGGGGGCATGGGCGGGCAACACATAAGAGCGCACGCATGCACTCAATGACCCCCCCCATCCCCAAAAAAATTCACAAAAAACTCACACAGGAACACACACACGCAGAATGGCAGCGCATACAGCACTGGCATTCACCGATGCCAATCATAACTTCAAGCGCACATCAAAGCCAAGTTCTATATAGATGTATGCCGTTTGATCGCCTCCACCGTGCGCACACACACACACACACACACACACACACACACACACACACACGTACACGTACACGCGCTCGCCCGCTCCTCCATACGTGCGTGTAACCTACATAGGAATGATTCAAGAAGGCTTTTTTTTTTTTTTTTTTTTAGAGCGTGCTCGTGTCTCCATCCACAGCAGAGGACACGCTGGGAATTGGCTACAGTCAAGTTACAGCCAACGCTCTATTGTCCTCACACTGTTCAGTCTGGAGGGAGTGGAGCACAGCGCCACCCGACGAGCGACAAAGAGGGTCTTACCTGTCTCGTGAGAGAGGGTCTTGCTTCTTCCAGTGTTGCCTGAGTGATGCATCGCTCCGTACTTGTCTCTGCCTCTGATTAACCCTCTACCCTTATCTCCGCTCCTCTCCGCTCCCTTGAGAGTCCGCTTCTCTTGGTTCTCAATCTTTTGCGCACACACCACCGCCGCCGCCCCCCTCCCCTCCCCTCCCGCCACCAACACCACCACCACCCCACCCGCCGCTCACTCTCCGGCTCTCGACAAAGTCCTCGCCGCCAGGTCGCCCTTCCGCCTCGACCGACCGCTCGCTCGCTCGCTCGCTCCTCGCTCTTGTGTCGCTCCGCTTCTTTTTTCCCCCCTCGTCTCCCCCGTCTGTTTGCGGCTGAAGCTCTCGCTGAGGCGCAATCCGCGAGCTGAGCGCCGTAGCCGGAGAGAGAGCGAGAGAGAGAGAGAGAGATGGAGCCGGCGCCCGAGAGACACACTCACGCGGTGTGGGTCGACACACTTGCACACGTGTAGCTGCGGAGACGAACGCCACACACCAAAACACCAGAGGTGGTGGTGGGGGGGGAGAGATGGAGGAGGTGTGGAGGGGGGGGGAGGAAAGATGATTCCCCGCGCTGCTTTTTTCCTTTTCTCCTATTTTGTTTTGTCTCCCTCCTGTTTCTGGTCCTCAGTCCTTTTCCTTTTTCGCGCAATCCGTCACAGATCAAGGCCGGCTCTGGCGGAGGGGAACGGATGGATGAGGAGACGCTGAGAGTGAAAAAGAGAGTGCCTTTCAGCCTGTGGCAGGCGGAGCAGAAAAGATGTGGAGAGATGTGGCTGCGGCTCCATCCTCCATCTGCCCACAGCTGAGACTGAGAGCAGACTCAACGCACACACACACACTCTCTCTCTCTCTCTCTCTCTCTCTCGCTCTCTCACACTCGCTCTCTCTCTCCTCCTCTCACTCTCCTCCTCTCTCTCTCTCTCTCCCAGCACCGCCGCACCAGCGAGATGGAGGGGGAGGAAGGATGACGGCGGGAGCTAACAAACGAGCCAAAAGGAGAGGAAGAGAGAGAGAGAGAGAGAAAGAGAGAGAGAGAGAGAGAGAGAGAGAAGGGGTATAAGGGGGGGAGACAGTAAACGAGGGAGAGCGGAGCGGCAGACAGAGGGGGGGAAAAGAAGAGAAGGGAGGGAGGAGGCTGCGACGAGGGCGGGAGAAGGCGACGGAGCCCACGAGCGCTGGAGAGTGAAAAGAGTGACAGGATCATGGGAATGTGACAAAGCGTGCACATCAAAGGCGAAGGGGAAAAGGAAGAGGGGAGAGGATAAAATGAGATGTAGGGGACGCGAGGGAGGGGGGGGGAGGGAGGCGGGGGAGCGAGGTGAAGCAGAGGGAAGACGAGGTTGAGGGTAAAAAGGAGGAGAGACAAGGGAGGGGGAGGAAAGACAAGGGGGATAGTGGGGAGGGAGGGGGGCAAAGGACACTGCGGCGATGAAGCCGGTAATATGTCAGATCTCACATGGGCACAGTCGCAACCACGCAACGTCCCTAAATAGGAAAGGAGCAATGTCAAACCATGCGGGGGTGAGGGGAGGACAGGGGAGTTTAGATGACGAAACAATCGCCCTGGAACCAAACTGCGCCGCGAAACGTAAAAAAGGTAGGGGGGGGGAGGCAGGGACACAAGATTAATCATTTCGTCCTCTGACTTCGTAACCGGAGCCGCGGAAACACACACAGAAAAAGGTGCGCTTCCGTCTCCGTCCCCTCACAGACTCCAGCCAGCAGCTCAGGTGTAAGGTTACCAGGTGAGTGAAGGTCCCTGCAGTGTCCAGCAGAGGGCAGACATCTTTGTCACATGGCAGCCAGCAGGGCTGAGGTCATCTCCAGCTCATCAGCACGCTGGAGTATTACCACCAGTCCTACACCTCTCTGAACACGCTGCTCAACTCCAGCGTCACTGAAGTCAGACTGCATGTGGACAGCCTCGCATCTCCAAAGCCGTTAGTGCAAACTCGCGCGTGACTCGATGCGGCTAAAGAGGAGCGATACTGAAGCTTAATGTCAGGACTCTATTCCCTTTTCGGTCCTCACTCGCTGCGAAAACGAGCGAGGACGCTGAAGGTTACGGGAGGAATACATGAATGCAGAGGAAAATAAAAAGCGGCCAGCTGAGAGCGAGGGAGTACACGAGTGCCGGGAGCCTACACACACAAAGCAGGTCTGTGCTGTGTGGCGCTACCACGGTGAAGAGGGAGGAGGAGGAGGAGGAGGAGGAGGAGGAGGAGGAGGAGGAGGATGAGGTGGAGGAGGAGAGGAGCGCTGCGAAGGCCGACCCACGAGCCACCCCTCCAGAGGCTCGCCGTCGGCCTCATTTTCTACCTCTTCACGTGACATTCTCGGAAGCCATCCATCATCCTCAACGAGTCGCAGACGCTCGCACATAGGAGGCGCACACACACACACACACACACACACACACACACACACACACACACACACACACACACACACACACAGACATTTGCACGCACAGGTGTTGAGGCCTTCGATTTACGGCGGAGGGGTTGGGGGCGCGGAGAAGAAGGGGAGGGGGAGGGGGTGTCTTTCGGCGATGACTTCATCATATTAAAGGCGGAGAATCAGCGGGAGCGCAGGAGGAGACGCTGGATTTCTAGATGAGGTTCGCGTCGATTTGTCATGATAAAAAAAGAAAGAAAAGAAGACCCCCCCCCCCTCCTCCCCTCATGTCCGAGACAGAAACAAATTGCTTTCTTGACAACACCTTGTAATACTCCATCACGCACACGCACGTGGCATGAGCCGCCGTGCGTATACGTACACGCTAACACCTTCTCAAGCAGGTTATTTATCAGTGCCATTCAGGGTCATTATGCCTGTATAACTGTATATATCTGTGTGTATAGAAATACATTTTAGGTGCATATACACTCCACTCAGCGATTCACTGGAGAGTCCATTCTACCCACATTGCTTTAGCATTGAGGGGGCGAGGCCGTAAGGGAGAGATGTAAGGACAGGAAGCATGTGTTAAGGGAAGAAGAGAGAGAGAGAGAGAGAGAGAGAGAGAGAGAGAGAGAGCACATGGAAAGGTCGCGCAGACAAAAGTGAACAAGGATCGTGTGTGAGATGAAGATAAAACCTCTGCTCATTAGGCCTATTATGCAGATTGACTCAATCTGTCCCTCCCTCTCTCTTTCTTCGTCTCTCTTCTACAGTCTTCGAGTTCATCGCCCAGTTTCGAAAACTCAAGGCAGTTTGAACTACAAACTGATTCATACGTAGCATGTTATTTTATACTTCAGTTTTCTCTCCGCCACACAATTCCTTTCTTCCCCCTCAGTGACAGTTTTTTGTTCTTTTTTTTTTTTTTTCCTGGCCCCACTCTTTCCCCTCGCCTATTCCCATCCACCTACCTCTTGCTTCCCCTCCTCCTCCTCCTCCTCCTCCTCCTCCTACTTCTACCTGCCTCCTGAAGTGAAACACCAAGGGAGAGCAGGTGAGGGGGTGAGAGGGAGGGGGGGAGGGGAATGGATGGAGGGGGAAGGTGTGCTATAAGGTTCCCTCATGGGTTGAACACGGTCATTTGTCATGAGGCTGAAAGCTTAAGAAAAGACTAGTTAACCTTTACAGCTGATCCCCGCGAGACATCGGGAAAAAACATAGCCTGGCAAAACACCTCCAGGACGAGGCGTGCAGGGCGGGTACACACACACAAACACACACACACACACACACACACACAAACACATGCATGAGTGGCCCCTGCAGTAGCCTTCAGAATCCCGAATCGATAGCGGTGAAACCGCTCTACAAGAAGAAAGCCCCCTGGTTGTCTCCTCCGTGGTCCTTTCTCCTTCCTCCCTTCAATCCCACCACCCCCACCCTTGTCATCTGCACCCCTCCCCTCCCCCCGCCAGAGTAATTAATCACCTTGTGCTAATGAGCTATTAACTAATGACAGATTGACGTGCCTCTGCCCGTGTGCGCATGTCTGAGCGTGTGTGTCGGCGTGTCTGCGCGGGCATGTTCGAGTGTCGCCAGAGCCACCCCCGGCACGCTAATGTGATTAATAAGGTTAAGCTCTTATTAGGGTGGGAGCACAAGGAGTACACTGCGCGCGCACACACGCAAACACACACACACACAAACACACACACACACACAGAAGTCATTCATGCTCACAAATACAAAAAAACATGAAAATCTCCTATCCTCGTGTGACTTGCGTCGGCCTGCTGCAAGTCTAAGTCCAAGTAAAACTAAGGCACAGACAGAAAAAACAACCTTATAGCATCACCTGCTTTGTATCCTTCGCCATGTATTCTCATTACCCATGAGGCTGACTCCACTATACACTAATCACATCTCGGGGAAAAAGAGGCGAGCGTCGGAGGAATGCGCATCGGCTGAAAACGCGGAAGTTTAAGTTTGTTTGTGGCAGACGCTCCGAGTCGTTTGACGACATTCTTACGGTCGTTTAGCAGACGGCTCGCTCCAGCCCGTGGAGATCGACACGGACGGTGCTGTGCGTGATGTTCTTGACAAAAAAAAAAACACACACACACACACAGCCGACTCGCACCGCCCTTCCCTGTCCTGCCTTCACCTTCAGGACTAGTTTCAGCACCACGGACAGCGACGCAAAAAGGAGCCGCCGCGTGAACAAAGCGTCCTCAGGACAATGTCCTCGTTCCGGTGAGCAGCGCGACACCCTCCTCCTTTGTAGTAGCGCTCACACCCTAATAGACCAAACAATTACAGTGGAAAGGAGAGGCACTATATCAAAAAACGCAACACAAATAGGAAAGTGTGGCTTGAGACAGGGAGCTACAGTGCACACATACGCACGCACCTGGGCTCCGCTCAATCAGATGTATCGGACTCTGAAGCCTCTGCTCTCCAATTCAAAGGGAAATGTAGTTACATCAGGATCATTTGACGCTCAGGAGAATCCTCTGCACTTCGTAATGGGGAGCCTGACTGAGGTGCGCGTGCGTCGGTGGCCGCGGGTGCACATTTGCATGTGCCAGCGCATGCACGGTACCCCGTGTGCTTCAGTGTCTCTGTGACCTAACAGTGCCCCCCCCCCCCCCCCCCCACCCAAAGGAGAAGTTTTGGCGCATACCGCGACTCATTTGCATTCTCGCAGCTCTCTCAAATTTTTCTCTTTTTTTGTTTTTTCCTTTTTCATTTTCTGTGGCTTTCGACGCGAACAGCTGCTTAATGGTCATGGCTCTTTGGAGACAGGACATTGGGAAGCGCAGAGGGGGTTAGCCAGGGTTTTCTGCACCACACACACACACACACACACACACACACATAGACAGACACACACGCCAGGTAAAGCCTGGTTCAGCTATGGTTCTGAGAGCGAGATGTGACCATTTAGCAGATGGTTTTCTTCCCAAAAGTGACTTTGGAGGCTTTTCACCACAATAGAAAACAAAGCCAGGCACACGTGCATTACGCTGTCGCTGGTGTGACAACCAGAGAGCGAAATCCTTTGCTCACTATGTCAAAAACAATATTGGTGTTTGAAAGGAGATGCAGCATGCGACGAGCATGCTTTCATGTCGACATGTTTCCAAGCACTGGAAGGGTGTTCAAAAAAGAGAGAAAGAAAAGAAAAGGGGGATTGAGGCTGCACTTTTGGGATGCAGGGAGGTTCAGTGCTTTCTCCTTTTTTGTCAAAAATGTTTTGTGGGATTCAAAAATAATCTGAACATAAGCTATTTGAACCTGTCGCACCATAAACACACATCCAAGCATGACTACATCAAATTGCCTTCATCTCCACGCTCATTGAGTGTTTGCCTTGAGCGAACAGCCCATGCACACGCACACACACACACACACACACACACACACACAGACACACACACGTGTGTGTTTCATGAGAAGCCAAAAGAGGGGATTTGGTGAAACACGAGACAAGTGAGAGAAGGTCATCGCCTCGCAGTGTGCGAGTGCGTAGAGCCGCTCTGGTTCCACCGTGTTCTTCTCAGCGGGGAACCTCACGTCTTGACCTTTACGTCTCCGGCAGTACTCAAATGTTCTTTTTTTGGACAAAAGCCCATTGTCAAGAGCAGGTCAACGCGGCGCGCACAGGCACGAGCACACACAAAGCAACCGATCGATTGATTGACAGGTTTATTGACCCGCGAATCGTAGCCGTTTGGTCGCCCGAGCTATAAATGAACATGAAAATCCTGAAAGATATTTGATCTAATATTCAAAAACAAACAAAAACAATTGATTTGATGTGGCTGTTTTGACTTAACTAGGTTGAAAAAAGTAATATGTTGAAGGCTTAAGAACAATTTGTCAATTTGTGTCTGGTTGAAATGAATACATCACGGCGAATACGAATAAAGATTTATTCGATTCTATGCAGACGACTGTCTCATTCAGTTTGGGTCAATACACTTACTTCACATTGTTTCATCAGATTGAAACTTCATGCCTCATGAACATATGCTTCTTATACAACGAACATCCATGAACTCTTATCCTTGGAAATTTAGAACAGTTTGTGTGTTTGTTTGTTCCCTGGGGAATTACTTTTTGACAAACTATAACACATGAAGTATATCCTTATTTGGTGTAATAGCAATGCTAAATGGTCATTCATATATATATATACTTTACAAATAGCAGTGTACGCAATGACATTGCTATCGCTGCCGATTTAATTCCTCTGTGTGCAGTCAGGTGACAGACTATTAACTCCAACAAGTGTGTGGTTGAGATTCATGGGCGCTGGATTGAGTGTAAATCCGGCCTCTTTCTTTGTGATCGTCAAACAGGCGCCACAACTTGGGAGTAGGTTTAGAAAAGGCTCCAAAAACAAAGCGCCTTCAACTCCTGACCGCAGTCAAGCAGTGGCGCGTGACACAGCATTTATTCTGCAGCTCTAATTGTTGTGACAAAACGTTGCTTTTCTGATAAATGGCACCCTTCTGGTTTCCTCCAGGTTGGGCGAAACACTTCACTCATGGGCCTAGCATTGCACATAGCACATTCTCAAAGAATGACATTCACCGTAAAATGAGCAAAAAATAAAAAAAAGGATGGGGTGTGGTCAGAAGGGGCCAATAGACGCAGACACAATTGCCCCTTATGAAAAGAGAAAAGAAAAACCCAAATAAAAAGACTCACGCGCTCACATATCTGGATGATGAGGAGGAGCCGGGCTATGAGAGGCAGGGGACAGGCCAGCGCTCACATCGAGACAAATCACCCGCCGACATCACAGACATGGCGGGCCTGAGGAGAAGGCGGGTAAATAGAAGCCCGGATACGTAGAATAAAGAAGGCCGTCGACGCGGAGGGAGAAAAGGATCAAACACAACGATTGATGGGCTTGTAGTTTCTCTCTTTTCTGCCCGCTAAAGATGATGAATCCCCTCTGTGGCGAATTTAATCAGACTGCCAACAAAGAGCATGCACATGAGCCGGGCTGCAACAAACCTGTCGTTGGGGGGCAAGTAAACAGCGCAACACAAAGCCAACACAACGCAGGCGAGCGTCTCCCGCGCGACACCGGGGCACACGCGTACGTTCACAGACGCACGTTTTTTTTTCTTCTGTGTTCGTCCATAAACAAACATGAAAGTCAATAAGTTTTGTTTACTTTTTGAGGACACAACAGAAAACGATGCACACGCAGTAATTAGCTAAGACCCCGGGAGAAAGCGCGCATGCCTTTTTCCCGGGGAAACAAGGGATTGATTTCCAGCTGGAAAATGTGTGCATGTCCTTTGCTGGCTCTTTACTGGACATGAAGGCTGCCTCTTTACCAGACTGAATAGATTACAATGCCTCTGCTCCACAGATCAATACGCGCAAGCTATATGGCCAAATTAATTGCTTGTGACAACGCAGAGGAAGACCACAGGACTTGTGAGAAGAGGACTCAACCACGGAGGGGTGGTGGGAGTCGGTCATGTATTTGTGGACGTGCATTGTCCATGGTCTGGCTGAAAAGATGCTCAAAATAGTCATTGTCAGTCAATAAGCAGTTTCAATGCGAGCGGCCCGCTGGATGTACAGTCCATTCATTTGTGTGCGGCGGCAGACGCCCTTGAAATTTTCGAAAAAATACA
Source organism: Clinocottus analis (assembly GCF_023055335.1). Lineage (NCBI taxonomy): Eukaryota > Metazoa > Chordata > Actinopteri > Perciformes > Cottidae > Clinocottus > Clinocottus analis. The sequence continues at coordinate 4,927,295 of NW_027175821.1, forward strand.
AATTTGGAGAGGAAAAACAAGGGAATCTGGGAAGTGGAGAGGACAATGTGTGCAAAAATAAAGAGAAAAGATGGGAGAGGGGGAGGGCAGAAGCAAAAAAAAAGGGGAAACAAGTGAGTTTGGGGGGTTTCTGTCATCATGATGGATATATCGAGAGAATAGGGGCTCCCAGAAGGGAGAGGTGTAAAAATAGGATAGCACCTCTCCCTTGACACCTCTCCCTCTCTGCCCGTTTATCCAATCACGAGTCTTCTCTCTCTCCCTTCCTCTCTCATCCCCCTCTCTCTTATCACCTATGACTGTCCTCTTCCTCCTCTTCCCCTCTTGGTGCTGTTGCTCTAGACATCACCAGCCCAGCATCCTTCCTCTCTCCTTCCTCCTCTGTGTCCATTTACTCATCCGCTTACACCTACACCCAACGCAGACAAAAGACAAAAAAAAACCTCTCCATCCCACTGGGTTTTCCTCTTCAGTACACTCAGCTGTAGAGGCTTTACTTTTTTTTCTTCCTCTTTTTCTTTACTGCGCCGATCCCAGATGACAGACTTCTACAGTACACTTTGACTATTTCTTCTTCTTCTTCTTCTTCTTCTTCTTCTTCTCCCCATCAAAAAAAAAGATATTTACACCCGGGGACTGCCCGCAGAGCCTGGCGTCCTTTCATCTCGACTCTCTCGCCCCGCTTTGCATTCGTGCCGCCGCGCGGATTCAACACGTCGGAGCTAGTGGCCGACGAGGGATGCTAATGGCAGCTGTTCAGAGCGCCGCTCATTGTCCCGTGTGTCTCGAACGCTCGCCGAGCCAAACAGCGCCAGGACCACCAGGGTTGGGGAATAGAAGCGACCCCTCCGCCGGTCCGCCGGACGTTTCACCCCTACGTCGTCTCTTCTGTTCTTCTTCGGTCCTTTCCCCCATATCTATCACTTTCTCGCTGCTTAACCCCGCCCCCCTTTGACCCCTACGTCGTCTCTTCTGTTCTTCTTCGGTCCTTTCCCCCATATCTATCACTTTCTCGCTCCTTGACCCCGCCCCCCTTTGACCCCTACGTCGTCTCTTCTTCTGTTCTTCTTCGGTCCTTTCCCCCATATCTATCACTTTCCTCGCTCCTTAACCCCCGCCTCCCGTCCACCCCGTTTCCTCTTCCTCTTCCTCCTCCCCGGAGAGGGAAAACAAACAGCTGTCAGGGTCGGGCTCGCAGATGAATTCCAAATGACTTTGAAGGACGGAGAGGCCGAGTAACTTTCTCCAGAGGAGAGGACGGTTACAAACACCGCGCGTGCACGACAAACAAGCATGCAAACGGCGTCGGGTGAATATGGCCCGAACCCCGACCCGCACACACACACACACACACACACACACACACACAAGCTGCGCAGCTACTCTTTGAATCAATACTGCATCTTAAGTCAGCCTATTGCCTCAAGGTGAAGGCAGCTTGTGTGTGTGTGTGTGTGTGTGTGTGTGTGTGTGTGTGTGTGTGTGTGGGAGGCGCATGCCCCACACTTATTTAATAAAAGATCTCTCGTTAAATGTAGAGGCAGGTGAAGCTCAATGAACAGAAAATGCACCGCTCGCAGGTTTGCTCACTTCTTCTGGCTCCGATTTATTTTACAGGATTTATCTCAAGTCCTCCTCTCAACTTTTCTAAAGACACAAGGAGTCAATTTCACCTCCGTCGGCTCGCCACCCGTGGCTCAATTTGCAGCTCTCGCTGGGTCAAGATGAGTCGATGAATCACTTTTCATCTTATCAATCATATCGGTGTGATATCTCTCCGTCTCATCTGCTGTCCGAGTCCTCCCTCTATCACTGTCTGTTATAGTTCATCCATCACGCACAAGAGAGACCTCTACGTTACGCAGTGAAGCGAAGCCGATGTTTAATTAAGACGTTTACATCACTCTCAATTCTTTTTCTGCCGTTTTCCCTCGAACGGAGTCGATACCGGAGTCTAATTTGATTAACCTACAAAACTTTACGTTTAGAAACGAGTCGATCTTGAATGAGAGCCATTGGGAGGAACTTGATGTGCAGAGGTACTGAAAAATGAGGAAATGACGAAGGTTCACTGCACTTTGTGTGTCTCTATGTGGTCTCTGATGTCACAAAGAGAGCATGAAGAGGGTTAGGGTTGGGTTATATTTCACACGAGGGCATCAAGGCTCTTCCCACCTTTACAATAAGTGGTGCTCCGACTGACACGGTTCCATGAAGTTGTTTGGATTGGAGATAGTAACACTTAAAGATAATCTCGCACTGAAGGGCCACTTCGGGTTATTAAGTGTACTTTGGCTTTTACGGTTGAAATAGCCTTTGGGGGAACTGTATGTGCTGATGTACTGACTGACAAATGAGGAAATCAGAGCTTTAGTGCACTTTTTGCTTGTTAGTACATGATCTCTGATGTCACAAAGAGAGCATGAAGACACGCTCGATGAGACGACAACCTCGTATCCCGACATGACACAGGACAGGAGCAAGTTGCAACATGTATAGATTGATTCACACAAATGTACGTTTCAGTTACACAACGTATTATTATAATTGCGAGTGTCTGTCTGGGGCTGTCGCCCGACTGGTTCCAGTCTTGTGGGTTGAAAAGAAAATGTGTTGGAATCACTTTCAAGCCACACATGAAACCTGTGCTTGTGTCTCACAGAGTCGGTTTAAACAATGGCTGACAAAATTCAATTCACTTTTTACCGCTTGGGTAACGTGGCAGTGTGTATGTGCCTGCTTGTGTGTGTGTGTGTGTGTGTGTGTGTGTGTGTGTGTGTGTGTGTGTGTGTATGTGTTGGTCCTTCCAAGTCTTTGAGTTCTGGCAGGAAGATCAGAAGAAATGTGCGTTGTTCTGTTTGTGTGTGGGTGCCTGATGGTGTGTGTGTGTGTGTATGAGAGAGAGAGAGAGAGAGAGAGAGAGAGAGAGAGAGAGAGAGAAAAAAAAAGAGTGTAGGCATGAAAGTGAGATTCTGCTCTGAGACGTTTGATGTCGAAGAACAGCGTCTGCTGTCTGTCTGCCAACTGCCAACCCTCTATCACCATCCCAACACATGGCCTCTGCAAGTGTGTGTGTGTATGTGTGTGTGTGTGTGTGTGTGTGTGTGTGTGTGTGTGTGTGTGTGTGTGTGTGTGTGTGTGTGTGTGTAAGTGGCCTGATTAGGCAGGGGTCTCGGCTATGTGACACTGCTACGGAGCTAGTTAGACTCATAACGTGCACCTCGGTGTGTCAGTGTAAATGTGTGGGCCAGAGAACGCAAAATAGGATTTTGTTTTTAAGCACATGACAAAGAGACGAGGGAAAGAGGTGTGTGTCTGTGTGTCTGTGTTTGTGTCTGTGTGTGTGTGTGTGTGCACGCACGTGGGCGTGTTGGAAAGGGTGAGTAATCTCTCACTTCTCATACCTCTCATCCTACATCACCAATCTTTGGATAGGTCCTTAACATGGAGTCAAGCACACTTATGGCTAATTGTTAACTGATGCATGTGTGGTTTATGTATGCATTCATGTGAACATTTAGGTGTGTGTGTGTGTGTGTGTGTGTGTGTGTGTGTGTGTGTGTGTGTGTGCTTGAGCATACGTGTAGGTTGTGCGCAACACTTTGTGTGCCAGAATACTCTCCAAAGCCCTTTTGCGACATGGCTGTTACTGACACGCTCCTTGTTTTCAACTATAACTGCAACTTTGTTACTTTGTTACTTTGTTCCAACTTATACATAAGAGGGTAAGGCCATATATATATATATATATATATATATATATATATATATATATATATATATATATATATATATATATATATATATATACACATATATAAATCATCAAATATGTGTGTAATTTAGAGTTGGAAGGGTGTTCATCCCTCCGGTTTATAATATATATATACATGAGGGAGAAAATAAATAAAAAAACGAAATGAAAGAAATGAGACAGTTTCGTCTATATTGGGCCTCAGAAGGCCATGGGATGCTTTCATGATGATTTTTAGTTAGGTGGGGAAAAAGAAACCGCAAAGATCCAGCAGACGTGTGAAGAGCTAAAAGACGGAAGAACAAAAGCGATGTAGGGGAGAACTGAGAAGAAAGGCAGAAATAAAATCTGCTCCAAAAGTCAAACACTTGTCTTTGACTCACTCGCAGACACGCATGCATGCCTACGCAAACTTAGGCACGAACAAACAAAACAAAAAACAGTGATTGAGGCGCTAGCATGTGTGCGCGCGCGCAGAGAAACCACACTGAGATATTGGCAGAGCAAAAGGCTGAAAGATCAGGTGGATCCGCGCAGCGAAGACACACGCGGATCTTTCTCTCGCGCGCTTCTTGACATTTTCACTCTGATGGGGCTGGATATAGCTCCCCTGCCTCCTCGCGGCTCACAAGAACACACACACACAACCCACACACACACACACTGTGAGAATGAATAGTTGAAAGCCGAAGGGTGGGGGGGGAAGTTGTTTTGAAGGGGGTAAAAAATGAATAGAACGTGGTTCAGAAGCACAGAGCGGCCAGGCGCTGGAAATGTCCCGTGGCAGCAGACAAATAAGCGCTGCTGCTGGAGCGATCGCAGCCCCTCAGGTCGCCTACATTGATGGGGGGAGGGGGCGGGGGGGCTCACAATGATGTTCGCCCCCTCCGTTCCCCTGAAAAGGCTCGAGGGATGGAAGGAGAAAGAGGGATTGGAGACAAAAGTATAAATCAAATCAATATGTAAGCTCGTGACGACATGATGCGACGGGGGCTTGAGATGTGAAAACTGGATCACGCGACGAGTAGACGAGGACGTGTGGCGAGATCGTCCTCCTTGTTTCGCAAATGTCCCCCCCCCCCCCCCCCCGCGTCAAAATTAACGGCGTCCCGTCAAAGAGACAGCAGCGACCTACCGATCTGAGATTGGTCAATCCATTTTCGGGTAGGTCCAGAGGGCTGGGTCGCATTAATTACACCCAGAGGTGACTGGGACGCACTGGTATTGATCGGGCTGGAAGGTTCTGACTGTCTATTGCTCAGCTGGTGCGGCTGGTGGAAAGTGGTGTCTGAGGCATATTGAGTAAAAGTGTCAATATGATCTGGTTTCAACGTGAATTTCTTTTGAGAGCCGCGTGTTTCACATGAGGACATCGAGGCTTTTCCCGCCTTTGCAATAAGCGGTGCTCCGACAAACGAAGGTCCCAAGAAGTTGTTTGGATTGGAGGTAGGAACACTTACATAATATCGCATTTGAGGGGCCACATCGGGTTATTAAGTTTTGGTTTTAGGGTTAAGGAAGGTGAGATTGAGTTTCTTTCGTTCTTTATTTCTTTCTGAATGGAACAGGATTTGGGCTGCCTCTCTTTATTCTGAGTGTTTAACCTACACCATGTATGTATGGATATATATATATATATATATATATATATATATATATATATATATATATATATATATATATATATATTTGGTACAGCTCTGGTTGCTTCTTCTGACTGTTTTAGTGCATCTTTGAGTGGTGGCTTGGAGTACGCCACTAATTTGTCTTTGCATGGTTCATCCCGGATCTATTAGAAATGCCTCAATTGGCTCTGGAGCTGATTCCAGAAATCAGCTTGGTGCTTATGCACTGTATGCATTGTTATTGATTGCAGAGACTTTCTGCTGTCTGCCCTAAAATAGATAGTTCAGACTTTGCAAAGGGACCCGTAGGAGCAGAGGCCGGAGTGGTCCGGGCTGACCCATTGATTAGGTAGAAAGGTGACCGGGGTGGACTATTAATTGGAACTGGAGGGGACGGATACGCCATAGAACTGTGGTGGACTGAGCTTTCAGCGCGACAACTGAGAGAGAGAGAGCGAGGACAGACTAAAACACTTCTCATGCGCCTATGAAATGGGCCCCTAAATAAAAAAAAACCGCTGATGAAGATCCAAAAAGTGGTACTGCTCTGTTTCCTGGGCTTGAGCTCCGCTGCCTGTACAACGGATACTTGGCTTAGCCATGAAAGGGTTTTCAGAAAGGGAGATTTGGGACCAGCTGAGATGCCAGTGGCTCCATGGTTATGGAGAGAGATGGAAGATGGAGTCAGGGACGTGTCTGATGATTAGCCAGCGCCGGGTATTAAGTGGCGAAACAAGAGGACTTGCACAATCAGAGGTTAGAGACTCTAATATAGATTTATTCATCTATTCTCTTTCCTCCCATTTGACTCCTCGCAAAACAAAGCCAACCTATTAAAGCAAGTATTGAGCGGAGAAGAAACGCTTTTAACAGAAATATTGACATCAGCGCTGCCGCTGCGCTGCTTTTTTTTTTTTTTTTTTTTTGCCAGCACAACAGTGGGGTTTTAATCAGGATCCGTGTCTTCGCTCGGTATCCATGCAGCGACTGAGCACAGGGGTCGGCTTCACGAACGCACACAAACGCAGGGCTCTCGTGCATGCTAGCAGGCTTCATTTATCCATTTCATAAATAGAAAGTGTACATCATTATTTACTAAGAAATGGATGAATACCAGAACGGGTATTTACGGAGGGATGCTACTGAATTGCACAGATGACGGTGGAGGAGTTTTTCCAGAATGCACAACGGAGTGTGAAGAGGTCACATTGCTAACGTTATGTCAACAACGCGGCTTTGTGTTGTGCTGCAGAGAGATGGACTGAAATGAGCACGCTGACCGGCCCTTTCTTGTAATACTATTTGCTGTATTGACTTAGCGGTTAGCTGCAGCTACTAGCATTCAGCCAGCGCTAACTCAAGCTCTGACCGACGACATTGAAGTCTGTGTATCATTGCCGTTGATACACAAGGCTTTTTTTGTTTGTTTATACCTTACACATTGCAGGTTTAAAGCTTGACCTACTGGGGAATGAATTTGTCTTTTGAAGTAATTTTAACTTTATGCAAATGTACAGTTAAAAACACCTAAGTTAAAGACACTCAACTTGTCCAAACTCCTCACATTTCTCGCGCTCAAAGTCAAAAGGGTGTCCACTTTACTTCCATAAAACATTATTGAACGCATTTTTAGTGGGTCAGAAGTTTAAAATAAATGTATATGTAACAATCATACAGAGACTATTCATCACGCTCCGATTTCTTCAGAAATCAGCACTTAAAACTAAATACGTGAGAAGCCGACCGTCGCGGTCAACAGCTCCTCCATTGAAGATGATTTAATCGTAACAAGTGTAAGAGGAAGAACAATGTGCGGTAAAATGTCACTTACAAATTGACTACTTTGTTGGGATCCAGTATGTTGTTAACGGGAGAAAATAACTGTCCAATCAGCGCTAATTACATACATTAGCTACTCAATGCTTAACCCAAGCTTCGGGCTGGAGAGGTGTGAGCGAGCCTGCTACTTTAAGAGTGAATCTTTATAGCAGGAGTGCACGTTTAATCACAACTTGACGCTGACATTTCACAGGTGAGTGCACGTGTGCGACATGTGCTCTAATGCAGAACTGGCTCTCGGTGAAAACGGAGCACGTTGCTATTAAACCGCATCGGGTCCTCTCGCTCTCTCTTTCCGTTGCACAAATACACAAACACCGGCCAGCAGAGACTTGCAAGCTGACGCCACGCCATGCCTCGCCATGCTGTGCGGCGCCCCGCGGCGCCGCGCTCCATTCGATGAGACAGCATGAAGCACAAATCAATATGGATTAAAGCTCTGTAAGGAGTCACCGACTCCTCCTCCCTCGCCCGAGCCGGGAAGGAAAACATGTGCACTTATTATGCTGGATTGCATATTTTGTTGTATCTTTTAAACGATCGAGGGGTAGTGAGGAGCGCGGGATAATGTGGCGCTGAACGCCTGTGCCACGCCCGCCTCTTGCCCACCCGCGGGGCGTATCCATCAAGCTGTTTAGAAGGCGGCTCGGTGGGGGTGGGGGCTGGAAACAGCACCTCGTTCCACCTGCCACACCTCGACTGAAAGTCACACACACTCGCACACACACACACACACACTCGCAGAGGGTACAGTGGCAGGCCTGGCGGTAGGTCTCAACCCCCCTGGCTGTGGTGTGCTCCCCACTGCGCTCGGCGGGACGCCGCAGATTATCCCAGCGCTCGCAGACAGTCACAGAATGTTAATCCTCAGCCATCTCTTCGACTGTACCGTTAAATCTGGATCCTCCTCTCCGTCGCCCCTCCTCCTGAGATCCCCCCGTTTCGTAATCCATCGCTCTCCACCCTCTCCTTTTGCGATCCGCTGCAATCTCCCCCATCCTAAATTCCCAGCTCCATCCGCTTTCTATCATCTGCTTTTAACCCCGTCCTCCCGTCCTCCCCCCCCCCTTAAATCTCTTGATCCCCGTTTTTTTTTTCCCTTACTCGAAAGCGACAAGGCCTCGTCCCCGTTCCCTTCTTTATCCTTCCTCTCCGCTCGCGGGCCCGGCCCTCGCTATCGGGCCCGCATTGATCTCCTCATCCCCGGGAAAACAAAACACCAGTCGGCCCGTCATAATCACTCTGCTGGAGGACGGAGCGCCGAGCGCAGCTGCTACGTGTTGATGTAGAGACAGTGGAGAAGCTAACGGGGCTGCTTTTTTTGGGGGGGAGGGGGGGGTTGTTTTTGAATGAACTTGTGCCGGATGGGTTCTATTTTTAAAATATGTGGACAAAAAAAAGCAAGGGGGACCATGAAGGTTTATTAACTACACGATTGATTCCATTCTGTTAATGATGATACTGACTCATTTTTAATTTTTTTTTTTTGTATGCTGGAACAATAAAGTGACAGCTGCTGGAACCGTTCCTTCTAAAAATTACACAAAACAACCTCTGAATGATATCTGGTCTCCCGCAGCTTCCCTCCCCTATTCACTCGCTCTCGTAAAAATTGCCCTCTACTGCTCGTACATTTATTTATATATTTTTTTTTCACCACTTGTCCTGCAGGAATTTTTCATTCGGGACAGTGTGGCTGCTAACTTCCAAACAATAAATTCAGTTTGTGATCTGTCAGCAGTCTCCCGGCTGTTGCCCCCGTCGCACTACGCTTTGTTGTCATGCAAAACATGGATTGCAAACTTTACGTCTTCACACACCTCAGCATCTTTCCACCACGGGCGATCTGGCAGATCCAATGAATCTCCGGCTGAAATGTTTGCCGCGGTGCATTTAGACGTTGCATTAACCACTTGAACTGTACATTTCCTCCTTAAATGTACCCTTAAATGGCTTCAAAGTTCGATAAATCACTTTTTCTCCGCAATGTTTGACACCATCTGCTTGTCCCAGCAGATCATTCTGGCTGTAAAACACACAAAATGTTCACATCCAAAACGCCACTCTTTCTGGCTGCTCCACGGCATCAAATGGAAACGTTTTGGACCGTCCAATTTGAGTTAATTATGATGGACACGCCAACAAATCTGCAGGGGTGAAGGGGTTAACGCTTACTGATTTATTAATATGAATAATTTTTACAGTCAAATTCGTGCTGGTTTTCACACACCATTAAATACTTGATATAACTCGATACTATAAACACAAGAATCGTAAACGAAAGCCATGCAGCATTATAAAACTCCGACCTTCCTCTCCAGACAGTATTTCTAAAGATCAATAAAGTTGTCTGTTACAGCTCAAGGTAACATACATCATCCACACATATACGATACATGTGGAAACAGTGTTAATTGTGTTATGACTGGTGGAACTCATTATTTTTTATAACATCTATTCTGTGTTGCTCGTGCTTGTTTCTCCTCTCGCAGCTCTTTCATAGTTCAACAAACAGTGTAGTCGCATGATACGGTGATGTCTGCAAGAAGAATAACACATCATACACTACAAAGCTTATTTGAATAAGGGAATGAAGTAGGTTGTGGTTTAAGATAAGGCTGAACGATTGTGAAAAAAATATCTAATTGCAATTATTTTGACTGATATTGCAAGTGGGATATGGGTCGCTCGGGGGAACGATCGTTTTTCCTTCATTATTTCTTATATATTATTTCTCATTCAGTATTCTCCATTTTATTGAACGCGCTCATAAAATGACTGTGGCGAGGATTTGTACCAGACAAAGATGTTTTCTTAAGTCTGCGGAATATAAATTGTAGGCAGAGAGACAATATTTAATTAAAAATGGTATTTTCACTCACACATTTTGCCTTTAACAAATGCAAAGGACAAAGAAGAACATTTTAATTGCAGGAGGCATTGTGATTTCGATACAATTTTGATGAATTGTGCGTCCCTGGAATAAGACGTTACTCTTGAATTTCATGTCTGACAAGCTGCCGGCTTTCTGGAGAACATGAAAGTCTGCAGCACATTGTAACGGAAATCCATCCGATAGCGGTATATTTACAAATGTCGCGCTCATGGTGCCACTAAAGGGAAAGTCAGGGGATCACCAAAGTCATCGGGATTCACTGAGATAGTTTAAACGTATAAATAAAAGATTGAGAAGTGGGAACATGTACATGTTTGATAGGCTGAACCAGTACACAAGTAGCTAACGGTTAGCTTCCTAGTGATGCTAGTGATGCTGAGCTTTCCACCTATCGCCTACCTGCCAGTTGTAAGATTGATGACAGTGTCCTCCACGGTCACTGGTGGGTTGTATATCATCCTTTGGACAGGTGACATCTGTTTGAATGTTTTGACCCGGTTAATAGGTCAGTAATTGTTCCATCGTATGCTGCACTAAAATCGTGTCATTTTGTGAAATATTATGACGGTGAGTTGGTAATTTCAGATTAAAAAGGTGAAGACTTGTCTACCATTTTGAATTCATTCAAACAAGAAAAATACAGAGCGTTGCATGGTTCACTGTGTATGCTGGACCTCACTTCTTGCAAGAACTCAGTATGCCTCTGGTATAACACGGAGCAATAAATTGAGAAAGCCCGTGGTGTCAGCCGAGGAAATTCTTGTTGGAAATTGAATGCTGCTGAAGAGCTAAAAAGTTCAAATGTACCAATAAATGAAATACCGCTTTAATAAGTGGTGGTAGGAGAAAGAGAGTTTTTGATTAGTACAGTTGTCAGGCTCTCGGCTATTGATTGTACTGTATCCTCCACATCAGTATCAGTGATAAACCATCAGCTTCCGCTTCTGTGGCACGACTTAACTCTCAAAGCTTTAGCTGGAATAACTTCACGTATTGAGGGAAATTCATCAGAATATAGAACGTGTTAGGCCGTTATCCTTCCCAGTATTTGGAGACTGTATATGTGCTGTACGGCAAATCAAATATATTTCAAGACTTTCATTTCCATGGAAGTCGTGCATATTTACTCACTTGAAACCAAGGCGACCGTGATCAGCAAATAGTATATTTTTGATATGTTTCCACAGACAGAAAGTAATAAAATAAGGCATAGAGGGAAATTAACATCAGTAAATATCAGCTGTGATAACTTTGCCTCGTACAGGTACTCTAATTTAACCAGCAGAGCCGTGTCTGAATTTATATTAACAGCAATTTCATTTAAAAATGTCAGTGTCGAGTTCCATTATTTCTATACTGTGCATGTGTAGGTCGGGACAAATGAAGTTTTCCAGCTGCATATCAATCTGTCTGTTTGTCGGGGCCGAAACTATTGCTGGAGAAACATCAAGGCCTTGTTTAACCTCCCCGCGGGTTTGAGTTGCTACTAATCAACGGAGTGCAGATTGAAATGGACTATAAATATGTGTTGAAATCGGCAGAAAGAGAGCAAGTTGACGTTAGTTGTTGCACAGTCCTGCACGGCTAAATAACGGCTGGCGCTAACGGCTGGCGCTAACGGCTGGCACTAACGGCTGGCGCTAACGGCTGGCGCTAACAGAGGTTGCACTGAGTTACGATGCGTTGTGTTCTAGCTCTATTCAACACACGACAGTTGAGCAAAGATATATAATCTTGTAAAATATGGTTATGGGCAAGGAACTTGAATAAATACACAAATATATTATGAATATGCATCCTAGAATGCATAGTTAAAACTATTAGCATAAGAAGTTTTCTCGTTGTCAAATCATGTATCTAAATAAATGTACAATCGTGTATTTTTTAATCATTTTAATTGTGTGTTTTTACGCAAAAGACCACAAGAGGTGACGTTTACACTGACGTTGGGAACGTTAATATCATTTTTCGGGACGATGGTCAAAAAAGTAAGAAACCTGTAAACTGAAAATGTAATATGGCACTTAAATGTTGAGCTTTATACTGCACATCAATGAGGCCGACGCATTCCTTTACCTGAGTACTCTTTGAATTAATTAAATAACCGGTTGAATACTCAATTTCCTAAATTATATATATATATTTTCATCTCCATATATGCGAGTTCACCAACTGTAATTGTGCGACTCTGCGCCTGCACGCTGTAAAACCTGATTTCACCTCTTTCTTTATATTCAAAAGCGCTTTCAGAAGATTAACCTTTACATGATTCCGAGCCTTATCTCCTCAGCTCTTTGCTGGATGTCTTACTCCTTTACTTTCCACTCCAAGGTTGTGACCTAAAGTATCACGTCCAACAGGTTCATAATGTGCCAGACAAATCCTATTACGCAAACCATACGGCATAAAAAAATAACCTTCACCTCCCAACACGCAAAGGTTTATTTTGCTTCCTTCCTTACTATGCAGTCTCTCCAAGCACTCTCATTCAACTAATGAAAACAGATGAAAACTCCACAGCCCAATAACACCAACATTAACACTAATTCTCGCTCGCAGAGACAAACAATCTCCGAGACGCGAGTAAATACGGCGGAGTTTCCGGTAGGGGAGAGAAAAAAAAGAGAAACACAGAAAATAAAAAAAAAAAGACTCACCCTCTGGGAAATTTTCTCTGATCAAGTGCAAAGAGATTAACCAGTTGGACGTGCGCTAATGAACAGGAGATCATAATGAAAGGCGCTCGTAAATATAGATGAGGCATGTGAAAAAGAACAATGGTCGGCTCGTGTCGGAGGAAACAAGAGTAATGCACAGAAACCAATTATTTGACTGTTTCCCACCTAACGCCAACATCCTGGCAACTTTTCGCAATGAGCTGAAGAAAATGTTTCATTACAACAATTACAGTAATACGTGCAATCACACTTTCAAAAAACGAGCCAGCCTTTGAACCGACTCGGGGGATAATGTTGTACTCTCAGCTGGAGCCCGGTTTGAATCTATTACATCGTGTGCAACAGCCTCTTTCATAAAAAAAAACAACAGCACATCAACTTATAGACAAAACAGTAAATCACGCACAGACAAAGGCAGCAGAGGGCACAGAAGCACATCAAACACAATCACACGGCAACAGATGGGCCTGAGGTGGCCCGAGTAATCTAGGAGAGGCTGGAGTCAGACGTGACTTACTGATTACATAGTCCCCAAACGGATCCTGATCCTCCTCATCATCTAGGTAAGCTGGGGGAAGAGGGAGTTGGAGGAAAGAAAGAAAAACAGAAAAACACAGAAATGAAAAAAAGGGTTATGACAGAAAGAAAGTGTGAGTTTTGAGAGCAAAAAATAGAGAGAGAGAAAACTGTAAGAAAGAAGTAAGAAACATAAAAGAACTGAATTTAAAATGGACACAAAATAGGGTGTAAATAAACGGATGAATAAATAGTGGAGTAAATAAACAGTAAAAGCGACCGCGGCCTCCCGTCGTCCATCTCCGTTCTTCCTCTCAATCTGAGACCTCCAGCCTTCATTAGGAGGCAAAGCGCTGACCATTAAACTACTAAACTAGTTTCAGAGACATGCAGAGGAAAATATGATCGCTCATAATTGGCTGGAGAATTCCCAATTTGCTCTCAGTGCGCCTGCTCCCTCTTTCTCCCTCTCTCTCTCTCTCTCTCTCTCCCTCTCTCTTTCTCCGGCAGGTCTGAAGATGGCATGAGAGGCCATTACGGCTAACTAAATTCCCTATTAGGGCGGCCGCGCGGTCGTCGGCGGATTACAAATCCGACGGCAGCGATGGTCCCGCGACTCTGTCACCTGGCCATAATGCAGTTAGCGCGCGGTGGGCCCTCACTGCGGATGCACCTGCCGCCGCCTCGCAACAAGAACATGCTTTTTGTCCGACGCCGACGTGTGAAAATCCCTCCGTCCACCTCTCCCTTTTCCATTTATTCATCGCTCATGTTTTCCTCTTCTTCTTCTTCTTCTTCCTCTCTCCATCACTCCCTTTAATGTGAGTTAGCATCCTTCTACTGTGATCAATATCCCAGGGCTTTTATTAAACACTGCTCTTATGCATCTGTGTGTGTGTGTCTGTGTGTGTGTGTGTGTGTGTGCGTGAGCAAGCAGCCGCTTCCCCGAGTGTGTCCGTCTTCGTGCATGTCCTCACTTTACTCTTCATCGGCCGTGCTTTGTGAACACGTATGTTCAGTATGTTGAATGAACCGATCTTTATTGATTCTGACCGCGTGGCAATTTTCAGACTCGAGGCTTAACCCAAACACGGACACTCACAATTACACACACACATGTGTGTGTCCGCATGTGTGTGTGTGTGTGTGTGGATGAATGTCCACCGCTACTTTGCTCATTCCAGCATTTGAGCTCTCGCTGCATGGACAAAAAGTCCTTGAACCGGTGGATGAAGTATGGAGGCGTACGCGCACGCCGACACGCGCACGCGCGCACTCACAGTGGCGTGTGTTTGTGAAAGCGAGCTGTCAGTGCTGCTCTCACACACCATTCATCACAAGCTACTAATTCTGTTAGACCATTGTCGAGCCTTTCGCACCCCACGTTGCTCTCTGAAAACTCAATCAGAGGCTAATGCCCCCAACCTTCCTCACACACACACACACACACGCACACGCACGCACGCATGCACGTCTATGCACACACACACACACACACACACACACACACACACACACACGAGCTCTCGCTTTCAGTTTCTTACTCACATGCACTCACGGAGACCCTGAGGGGACAGCGGTGGTCTTGGGGGACCCCCGCCAGTCCAACTCTATAAGTGTTGCCTGCATTTGATAGACAGGAGCTGCATGGACCGAGTTACTGGTGCCGCGAGAGGAAAGAAAAGGCTCCTACAATCACCGCGTGACATATAATTACAACATGTATTCCAAAGTACAGAGCCCTTGTTATTCCAAACTTCTAAATGATCATGATTAAACATTATCTTAATTTACCTTGATTGCGAGACAATCCTTCGAAACATTCCCTAAAGCAGCGACGCGTCGGCTGACGCGAGCTCGGTTGATTTGGTTTGATTTATGGCGGTATGTAAAAAATAGAAAAAAAAAGAATAAAGAGGACAGCACGGGTGCAGGCACTCTGCCACCTGTGCTAGCAGATTTGATTAGTTAATCAGGAATCACTTTGCCCAACGCGGCTTTTATAAAGCATAATTACAGCTCCAGCTACCCAAAAAACAAAAAAAAAGAGGAAAAAAATCTTTTGACTGCAGATGTTTTAAGGGGCATTTGGAAAAGTTTTTCTGCTTCGTCAAAAAAAAAAAGAAGAACAAATTAACATAAAGTTTAAGAAACATAAACCAGCTTCTATGAGCAAAGAAAATCACCAAAAAAAAGAGGAGGAGCCAGTGAAGGAAACCAGGCGATGGAGCGTGCTCAGACAGCGGGCCAGGGTCGGGAGCAAAGGCCACACTAAATTTAGCGCCACCTTTTCGTTCTCTAATTACGAGATTAATACATCCTGTCACACGCGTCACAATACCATCCCTATGATTTATTATCCAGTCAGCCAGATGGGGAGATTGAGGCGGGGGAAAGGAAAGGAGGCGAGGAGGCGTCGAACTGAGAGCGACCAATCGGCGCGCGGGGTGGGACTGGGGCGGGGCCCGGCGCGAACCCGAGCTCGTGAAGTCGGCCGTACGAGTAAAGCCGAGATGTGTCCATGGAAAACAATGGTGGAGTTGAATTAGGTTCTCCCTGATTCCTTAACCGGGTGCTCTTTAACGACCACATATATGGACCACACACACACACACACACACAAACACACACACAGAGCGCTGCACTATGGATCGTGGCCGTAACGTCCGCCCCGGGCTTCAGGTTTAAATCAATGTCGAAGTCTGATCTTATTTCATCTAATGCATGTTTTAATCATTCTCCCTCCTGATCAATGCAGTTTGGATGCAGTCATCAGGCACTGCTGTGGGAATTTACAGGCGCTCCGATTCTCCCGCCTGTGTTTCCAGACGGACGTTTTACGAGGCGGTGCACAGCGTGACAGTAAATCTCCTCCTCCACTTTGCCAAAATGAAATCTCCCACCGCCGCTCTCCGCGCCCGTATTTGTTTGTCTCACTGTGCTGCTCGTGCAAACCAAACTCGGATTGGCCCTGCCAAGTCCACGTTCTAGTCTCTTTATTTTAATAGTGTCTGGAAGGGGCAATAAAAGCAAAGTGTCTTTATTCAATACTTGACAATAAAGCGGGATGTAGGGAAGAAATCCCTGAGTTGCATTTAGGAAACTAATTTAACAGGCTTTACATACTTGTCGGTAATTGGAATTTAGCAGTAAATGAAAAAAAAAGAGAGAAGCCACAAACAAATGAAAAAATAATCACAGAGTTAATTTTAGAAACTGATTGAACAGGTGCCAAAGGTCTGCAGAGGGAACCGGCGAGCCACCTTTTGTTTGGATGAATTAACACCTGCGCCCTGTCGTTGCATGTCATGCGCCTCCGTCATCTCGGTGTTTTATTTACAATGTTCGCAGCCTCGGAAAGTCAATCTGTGCGCGTGCATTATTGTTCGGCAACTTACACAGTAATCACACTGCGATTATATTTTCATATTGGGGAAAAACATTTTTTTTTTGTCGGCCATTTTTGGAGATTTTGCGCTATTTTGCTTCCACGTTTTTTTTTCTTTCAGACTATTGGAAAGAATACATCCAACATACTGGGGGTTTATTCTAATGCATCAAAATATAGCATTAGATAATGCCTCACATGCATATTTAAACATAATATTTTAGAAAACCTAAAAAAAAAAAAAAATGTCTTAATGTCTGTAATCAACTGTGAACGTGTCATGGCAATATATATTAGTTTAATCTTTTACCCTATTTACCTGGGGTGTCACCCTAATGTTTTAAAATATTGTGACGGACTAATATTGTGTCACTTGATGACAACTGCACAAACTCCATCAAGATACATATGGGGAGTTATCAAAAATATCAATATATAGCATATACACCTTAGTGGAGAGCGCCTGCTGAGTCAGTTCGCTCTGTGGCAGCTGCTCAAAGACGGCTTAACGGTTCCTGTCGGTGGTAACCTCCGGAGGCGACCTCGGGGGTCCTCTCCTCTGCCGTCACAGTTTGAGAGATTTTTTTTTTTC
This sequence comes from Clinocottus analis, assembly GCF_023055335.1. Lineage (NCBI taxonomy): Eukaryota > Metazoa > Chordata > Actinopteri > Perciformes > Cottidae > Clinocottus > Clinocottus analis. The sequence goes on from NW_027175821.1 coordinate 4,944,583, forward strand.
CAATGGTGAAAAACCCGCCTGCCAATACTCCGAGATTTCATCTCAACCTCCCCACGGCATAAACCTCTGTCTACCCGTGTCCCGGTGCGTGTTTGGATGTAGTTGGGTGTAGAAGGTTGGCTTCGTTAACCCGTCACATACGTAGCTTACCTGGCCCGGTCTAACAACCAGAGCGAGAGAGGCCTCACGCTTTCTTTTGAAGGAATTTGCCGACTGAGGCTGGTGGTTAAATCCAGCGTGCCCGCAGGGGGTTTGCCGTCGGCGCTCACGGCTCTTCGTGGTCTCCATTTTGAGCCCATTGACTGCATTCAGTTGGTCGACATCGCAACAAACTGTTGTTGGTATTTCGTACGTAACAGCTCCTTCATTCCTTCCTTCCAGACTGGCGGCTGCTCTCCGGGACTTGAATGCACGTCTCACACTACCGAGCGAATCGACCGAAGGGGACTGTACCGTCGTGTCTGTACCGTCTGTTCCCTTGATGAAGAGGAACACCTGTTTGCCCCGCGCCGCACAGCTGGGCTCGGTACGTCACCGCCGGTCACCTGCCTTAAAAGGCGTGAATCGGGTCGGCCGCGTGGGGCCGCCATGTCTCGCTCTACGCGAGTTGTACCTCATCCGTCTCCTTGGCAGACGTTGTAAGACCTACCATTTTGATTTGGTTTGCCTGTCATCTCTCAGTGTTACCTGCCTGCCTTTGGGACAACCTTTTAAGACTGTGTTGCTTAATTAAAGCATATCTTTGGACGTAGTCCATATTTCTCTCCCTCTGTCCGTCGCATGCACAAACATGAATACGCCAGCATGGCCCCATGTATGTATTCATGCAGAAGTTCTACAAACAACAACACGAAGCAGTATTCAAAGTTCTCTGTGAGTTCTACTTGTTTACTTAAGGTGTACTGGTGGTGCTAATTGTGTTGAGACTAGCGAAGGCACCAGGCACCATGACTGACGAACGCTATCCATCCAAAAGATCACACTCTTTAATTTGTTATCGACTCAGGTTTTGTTTTTTCTTCCTTTTGTTTTTTTTACAGTCATTTTTACGCCACCTGTTTTAGACATTAAAAGAAAAACAGCCAATGTGGTGAACCTGAAACATGGCTCCCTCATTTGTTTTGGAGTCCAAGTGTAGTGCGTCAATTATTATTAGTATTATCGAAACTAATTGAGTCATTAAGTTAAAAGAAATGAGGCAAAATAAAGGTATGATTTCATCCATCTGCTCTGTAGCCAGTTACCCTGTTGACACAATAACTGGCACACACACAGACACACACAGACACACACACGCAAAGTGCTTTCCCTGAGGTTTGTGGTATTTGTCACCGTGTTTCTGCGGGGTTTTCTATTTCGGTAGTGAAATCTGCAATAGGCCGCGCATGCACACTCATCCACATGTGCACTCCTGCCCCGGCGGGGAACCCGAGACCCTTAAACCGACACCTGTCAGTCACGCTGGCAAGCCGCACTGACGGGAGCATAACGAGAGACGGTGAGCGGCGCAGCGCGAGCGCGAGGAAGACAGACGAAAAAGAAGAAGAAGAAGAAGAAGAAGAAGAAGAAGAAGAAGAAGGAGCTCTGAAAGATGAAGAGGAAAGGCGGGAGAGGAGGCAGATGAGGAGGAGGAGGAGAAGCAAGTGGAGGTGAGACTTCTGAAGCTTGTTAAGAGACGCGGCGAGATGAGAGCGCGGCGGCGCGCTGTTTGGTGTTTTTAGCACGTCACCGTCTTTTTGATTTGTTAGCATGTGTTTATGATGTTGTTCCTCCGTCTGCCTCTGTCAATCGCTATTATTAGACCCTCAGATCCTCCTCCTGCTGTTTTGACACTCCCGTCGCTCCTGTTTCACACTTCCTCTCACACACACACACACACACACACACACACGTGCGCGCGCAGGGTCCCGCAGACAGTGAGAGTAGCATATAGAGAGACAATGGGCAGTAACATACACTCTTGTAAACCCGGCATGCCGCGCCGCTCGGGGCGCGCGGCCCGTCTGGGTCTGGTGGGGAGTGAAAATCGGGTCGCATTCGCTATCAGACGTTCTGTTTGCAGGAGCGAAGGGTGAGCGTCATCCTCATTCAGAGCAGCTAAATGACTAACGAGTTGACTCCATCTGACGCGAGCTCGCACACCTGGCGCTTTTATCAGGGCCGCCGCGTTGCCTCTGATCTCGTCGCGCTGGCAGCGGCGGCGGCGGCGGCAACGCCGGCTAAGATCTAAATCTCTGGTCTGTGAAAACCAAGAGACGAGCCTGAGAGGCGGGAGCCGCTTGTTCCCCTGAAAGCTTTAGCAGCGAAGGGCAAACCGGCATTTAGTGGAATTGACTTTAATTGAGCAGCGTTCTCCATAATCATGAATAGGAATGAGCGGACGAGCGAACGCTCGGATCCTGTGCAGAGCACTAAAAAACGCCCGTGACGAAAATATCAACGGGGGAAGTTACCCGCGTTGGAAAGTGAAGACGAAACAACAACTTTTGATCTTCCCAACAATCACCGCTCAGCGAGATCATACTGCAGGCAAAAACCATTATCGCAATGCGGAGCGGGATTAAGAAGCTAATTTCGCGAGGTCTGGAAAATGCCGGCGACGGAGCGCTCAATGGCGTTTCCTCTTGGCCCTGAGACAGACAGAGCGAGAGCGGCGGCTGCGGCTGATATCTGCGGCGGCGAGATTAGCTTGGTAATTAACCACAAAGCAATTATCGGGCGGCGGGATGAGAGGCGCGTCTCATGGAAGGTGTTTCTTGACGTGTTTAATAGGTGTTGAGTAGTTTGATCAGCCGGCATAAGTTGTTTCTGATTCGGAGGCCCGCAGTCCAACAGAGGTCGATCCACAGCTGATACGCGCTTCCGCCGAGAATTCAATTAATTAGACTGTTGCTTTTCCTTCCTTCCACTTTTCATTAACCTCCGTCGACACCCCGGCGCATCATCCGCGAAGGTTTTTTTTTTTTACGACGACGCCGAGATTAACGAGGAAAACGGGAAGCCGGCGATAAACAAAAGTTGCCGGCGGAAGGGAAAGTCACTCCGGGAAGATCGCATTTTTCGCACCTGCTGGAAAAAAAGTCAAAGGCGTCTTCGCCGCGTCTCCGTCTCGGATCGCGGGAGATAAAAATGCCGCAGCTCCCCCCCCCCTCCCAAAAAATATAAATGTGGTTTTTGATTTGGACTGGCAGACCACTTGTGAGATCTCAGCAGATATGCGGTGTAAGAGGGTAGAGTTAGAGGGCTAAGTGCTATTGAATGAATATAAGGATGGCTCTGTGGGGTTGAGGGGGATGGAGAGGGGAGGGAGGGGGGGGGGGGGGGGGTCCAGCCACCGTTCAGATCAGAAACAGGCTCGATCAATAAATCCGACTGACTCGCAATTCATAAAATGAGTGCCCGTTTGAGAGGCGGTGGAAAGATTTCAACAATATCGACGAAACTTGAGCAAGATATACATTCTCGCTCACGATCCCTTCAGACATTGACTATTCCGCTGTATCAGTCCGACGCGTTCCTCCTCGATTTGTTCTCACTCGCGCACGTCTTACTCCCTCCCTCCCTCCTTCCCTCCCTCCCTTGCTCTCTCCCTCCTCAAACCAGCGGGCCTGCGTCTTGATCAACACATCCTTCAAGAGCCCCCTTTTTGTCCTACCTGACTCGTCGTCGGACTTGTTGTCGTTCTCAGAGTCGGTGAGGGTGAGGGCGGAGTTCTCGCGACTGGACACCCCGGAGCTCCGGCGGGACTTTACCCGTCCTCGCCCGGACCACAGCTGGATGGCTCGCTCCGGGGACAGCGGCCCCTCGGGGTCCGAGTCGGCGTCGGAGCCGGCGCTGAGGGAGTAACCCCTCTGCAGGAGGCCCAGGTCGGGACAGTAGGGCGCGGCGGCGGGGTGCGGCGGGGGGGTCGGCTCGCACACGCCCAGCTCGGCCAAGGTGAAGTTGCCCCCTGCGAGGGAGAGAGCCGAGTTACACGGGTGGAGTTGCGGGGAGCAACATCGGTTGAAGTAAAAGAAGGGGGAAAAAAACAGTAAATGGAGAACAATCACACAAACAAATGCTCCCACAAGCAAACACACACACACACACACACACATCTAGCAAACAAACCCACAATCACACGCAGAGAAGCACACTAATTATGAAACTACGGAGGCGGAGGCTGGAAATTGGTCTTTGTTGCGGCAGGCGGGAGGGGGAGAGATGACACAGCATGAATCAGGCACAAAGTAGCTGCTGGAAGGAATGTGCGCCGGCCCCGCAGGCTACAGCGAGCGTGGAAGGTCCGCCTCCCCTCGCTTTGCTGCTCTGCATTGGCATTCGTGAGGTGTTGATGTGAGATCAAGGAGCGGTTCACTTGAGGCCTCTCAGGCTGTAGTGGAGCCGCTTCGCCGCCTTCTGGGTTTGATCACCTCCCCAACCTCAGCGCCGCCACCGCCGCCACCGCCACCGCCACCGCTGCCACGTGCCCGGATCCTCTACCCCGGAGGCTCGCCGGACACACTGCGGTCTGCTGCAGTCGAACACTTCTTCCCACCCCCCTTCAAGACAAACCGACTCGTCACTTCCAAAATAAATATATAAAATTATCCAAATTAAAGCACATCAAAGGAGATCAATAAACAGTGCTGCGGCCCAATTAAATCCAAGCTGAGGAAAAAGCAATTAAGGAAAAAGGCATGCTCAACCAATTTATTCTCTATACTAATTAAAAGAGTATTGTGGATGCAATCGCTCACCATCAGCTGTTGGGGTAAAGGGATCGGGGGAAAAAACAGTTGTGATTCACTTCATTAGCGGTTTGCGAGGGAGGGGCGAGGGAGAGAGGGGGCGAGCGAAAGCGATGGCGGCGTCGTGGCGCTGGATGAATCAGTGCGCCGGGAAGCGCGCAGCTGTTTGCCTGGGTTAACTGCGACTCATCAGGCGTACGGACGCAATCAAACAGAGAGCGGGAGACTGAAGGAATTAAGCGGATGAAAATCGTCTGCTGGATCTTCACGGCTCCTCTTCACGGCGCCGCCGCAAACTCGAGAGTCGCGCCTGGAAAGTATGGAGGAGGAGGCAAGAGGAGGGAGGGCCTGGGAGGGAAAACTTAGCCCGGAGGGGGGAAAGTGGCGACAGGCTCTGTATTTCTACTCAGGCGAACAGATGGGCTGCACCAGAGAGGGAGAGGCACGCCAATAGCTCCACAGGTGGATTTAGCTTCTAGGCTAACGCTCGCCAAGCATCCAAGCAGCTTGTGGGAGGGCGTGTGGCGGGGAGGGTATTACCGTTCCTCGTCCTCTTCGCGTCTTTGTCCTTCCCCCTCACTTATCACAAAGGATGACAAAGGGAAACTTCTTAACTACACGTGATACAAGGGACTTTAAACAACGTGTTTGATTTTTTTTTTTGGGGGGTGGGGGGGCGACACACTACAGCACTACTGCGTCTAACTCTAGTAACAAGCCCATACCTGAGATGAAGTATCGCAGGAGGACGGGCGAGAACTCCAGCAGGCCTGAGAGAGTAGAGCACATGGGTTCCTTAACATCAGCGAGCAAATCGTGCCGGAAAAAAACCCCAAACTGCTCGGCGGGGAAAGTGTTTGCTCCACCATCCCAGTGACAATTATGCAAATCCTCCCATCCAAAGACAATGACAATAATTGGGACGCAAACACATCCTCTACTCTAAACAAACACTACATGGAAGCAGTTGCACAACATCAAAGTGTGTGCGTGTGCGCGTGCGTGCGTGTGTGTGTGTGTGTCCCCGCTCATATCTAATGTTACATCCCACAGGCCACCGCGCTGTACAATTAACACGCCATAACCAGTGATTACATATGCAAAATCCAATCACTCCCCATCAGCATGAGCGGTGGGCGGAGCCAATCTACATGTGCTCAAAGAGAGACGGATCGGGGCGACAGCCCGAAGCGGACACGTAAAATCTATCTCCGTCATTCCCGCAAATCCAAAACCAATCACGTGTTACATGGCGCCACGACAGATGTGGGGGTCCAAACAAGGCGCCGTACTCTAAATCAGGATCAATGCCTTTTTTTTTTCTCCCGGAGACATTCCTGAGCTTGTAATGCGCATTAACGGACCGCTTCGGGGGGCCTTGAGCGGCTTCCGCGGCTGCTGCCTTTGGGCCCGGTCTGCGCATTCAACGCGGAGGAATTTGCGTTGAATGCAAGGCAGGAATAAAAAGCAGCGCCGTGTAGGACGCTTCCCTGAAGGCTTTGCACTTACTGAGCGTGAGAAAGGGAGAGGAGCACGGGGGGAAAAAAAAACAAGTGAAAAGAAACACATTTCATTGTATGCTACGGAATTTCCTCAATTCAGCTGATTGAGCCTTTAAATGTGCTAATTCAAATGGAAGTAGGACTATATTAATTGGTACAAAAAGAAAGAAAGACAAAAAAGAAACGATATAGAACGCAGCCTTGAATACTGTTCCCAATGGGGTGAAGGGCAGAGCTTAAGGAAGGGGAAAACAAGGCAGTAAAACAGTGTGAAATGTGTGTAAGTATGTGAGAGAGAGGAAAGAGAAAGAGAGAAAGAGAGAGAGAGAGAGAGAGAGAGAGAGCGAGAGAGAGACTTGGCACTAAGTAACACGCTGTACACGAAAGAATGCAATTTCTAGCCTGCATGGAAAGATGAGATGTACAAGATGGGACTCAATTAGTATATGCTGAATCAAATTCAGATGAAAATGGGTCTCTATTAAGTGAAACAGGAGTCACAAGAAAAAATGGAACGGATGACAAACTGCTGGCTGAAACGACCGAGGTCTCATCCCTCTACTTCCCTCCATTCTGCTCGACATTTGTGTGAAATTGTCACAATGAGCATTGGAAAACTCTGACGACCACTCGGTCGCACAGGTTTCATTTCAAGTTACAGTCAGAAATGTGTGTTGTGGCCTTCGATCACCAAATTGTAATCAGTTCATTCTTGAGTCCACGTGCCAAACGTGAAGGAATTCGCCCAAAGCGTTCCCGAGGTATCAAGAGAATGGAAATGAACGCCCTCCGCCTTGACCTTTGACCTTTTCCAAATCAAATAAGTTGATCCTTGACGACCTGATTGCTGTCCCGTCCCGTTCAGGAGCAGGAGTGGACGGTTCATCGTATTTCATCATCTCACCGGCACCTGGAGCAACGCGGCTCGACCCCCGATACCAGCCCCCGAGCACATTTTTCTTGAAGGCAACAACCTCCAGGCCACACTGAATATTACATATGGACGCCGGTTTACAAAGGCCCGTCGTTTTGTTTCAAGCATTACACGGTTTACGGCTGCAGTTCCACTTGTTCCTCGGCTCAGCGGGGACTTTGGTTTCCTGCACCTGCCATGCATCATCATTTAGAGTGTTCACGCCGAGCGTCTCGGAGAAAGAAAGAAAGAAAGGAGAAAAAAAAAGAATAAAAACAGGTGACACAGGGGAAAGAGAAGCATCTTGTTGGAACTGGAAAACAATAGTGCGAGTGCGAATGGCATTTGCAGTGATCCATTAAAACCGCATGCACTTCCCTCGATAAAACTCATTATGGATGTGTGTGGGAGCGAACGAACGTGTGCAACGTTGCGGTGTGTGTGTGTGTGTGTGTGTGTTTGTGGGTAGACAGCTTTGTGGGATAGAGGGGCCTATCATTAAAAAATCATTTGTGCTTGTTAGCAGTATGACAGGCAAAGTATAGGCAGCAGGACTCTGCATTATGCTGGTTGCCTTTCCCTCACCCCACCGTGTCATTCTGTACAGGATATAAAACAGGCAGACCGTGTGGGCTTCAATGTCTGCAATTATGTTGCTTTTTTTTGGTGTTTTTTTCCAGATCCGATAGCTTGCACCGCGGGCCACCCTCGGACATGCCATTTTTGGAGCTTTTGAGCAAAGCGGCAGCTCAGACAATTTCTGATTTGCCCTGAAGTGCTGAACTAGTGAACTGATTTTCCTCCCGGTTGGAGGACGCATCACAATCAGGAAGCACACGCATCTGGGCGCGACAGGCTCCTCGGCAATGCCTCCTGAAATGGCTGAAATTACTGTTAATAACAGTAAAAGCCTTATTTCCTTTGTCGCAGCGAAGAACGCGCTGAAACCCGTGGCTAATAGCAGCCAAAATGTGTCGTTTTTTTTTTTTCTTTTCCCAAAATATTTTCCATTTTCATTTGCATCCAATTCATCCAAGTCATCTGCACAGCACTTTACTATCCCCCGAACGAATGAATCTCGCCTTTGTGTTTTCTTTTCCGCAAATTACGGAGCAATAAAATATACATATGAATTCTCCTCCCGATAAAGGAGAGCCTATAAGTGAAGAAATGTTTGGGCGGACACGGGAGAAAGGAAGAGTGAGGGAAATGGTGGAAGCGGCAAAGCGGAGACAATATAGGAGGCGCGACACGTTCCCCGCTCTCCTGCGATCAAATCCCAACTCAAGTTGCTCTCCTGCGTCTGTCAGGCCGTTTTAAAGAAGAAAAAATGAATCCCACACATTTCATTTTAGTCCACCTCACTATCACGGAGGAACAGAATCTCATCTCACGCTATAAATCTACCAAAACTCTTTAATTATTCAGTTTCAATGGATTTCATTCAAACGGTTCAGTATTTGGACCTCTATACTTCCGCGCTGCTGTCACTTGGGGGATCAATAACGTTGTATTCTTGCCTCATCCCATCTCCGTGGAACACCAACAAAAAAACTTAAATTACAAATTGTGTGTAAAAGGCCGTGGACTGACGATACAGAAATAATGGTGAGCTCAAAGCCCGTCGGAGAATACAGTACAGATGGTCGTCATCTCGTCTCACACACACACACACACACACACACACACACGGACACACGCACTCTCCTCTCACTCTCACGGCCACTATTCATCCCCCACCAGACACTTGTACATCTCTGCCCATACTTATGTAAATCTAGTGCTCCCTTCTTTGTGTCGATAGCAATGAGAATAAAAAAAAGAGAGCAGTATGCAACCACGTGCAGAACGGGCCGCAGACGCAGTCCGGAGACGGAGGCCGGAGACGGAGGCCGGGGGGGTTTTTGAGTGAGAAAAGGTGGGAATTCATACATTTCAAGAGACGCTCATTGAGTTTGAGGACGATCCACAGGCTGTGCGCCGTGTGAAAAGGGAGACAAATGTCCTCTTCGGTTGACGAAGGGGACGGGAGGGGCGGGAGAAAATAGAGAGTAAAACCGAAAGTGAGGCAGGCCCATGATGAAAACGAGGGTTCACGAGATGAGGTGGTGAGGACTGATGAAATCCTCAGTGAGGGTAAACAGTTTCTGCAGGGGGAGACGGACGGAAGGGAGGAGGAGGAGGAGGAGGAGGAGGAGGAGGAGGAGGGACAAAAAATAACGGAGAAGGAGCGCAGACAGATGATGAGCCACAGAAGCGTTGCTCCTGTTCATACAGAGGTCAAGGTCAAAGGTCACGGTTGGCAGTGAGAGTGAGAGTGGAGTTTGTGGGGTTGCTGTGTGGTGATAATTATCACACACACTGTTATTACTCACACACACACACACACATCGCAACCGTGGAGAATACTAATAAAGGTATTCACAAATCAGGGTTTCCATGGTGATGAAATAAAAAATAAAAACTTCACCTCAACACACAAGATGTGTATTTCTCTCTCTTTAAGCAGAAGAGAAATGGGAAGTGGAAACACGTTCGTGTTCGTACGCTTACATTGGAGGATTCTGCAGGGACCGATTCAGGAAAAGCGGAGCTGACCTTGTTGCACGTGAGCAGCTGTTCGCTCTCATCCTCATCCTCACACCGCGATGAGGATTAATGTGTCAACGTTGTGTGTGTAGTTTGCTCTGTTTTAATTTCATTTGATACCCACAACGTGTACGCCACGTGCCGTCGACAGAATGGATCTCAAAAGCTTGTGTTTCAAAAGGTTTGTTGTATTATTTGAGGCTTTTGCAGGATTTTTAATACCAATATGCGGATATATTATAATAACTAAACACTCTTTAGCGTGAGTGAGGTCCTCACTTTAGATGAGGTCACAGAACATACTTAACTAATACTTAACTAAGGAGTAGAATTAAAATATATATATATATATATATATATATATATATATATATATATATACACACACATGAATAAATTATTACATTTAAATATTTTTTGTCCATTGATTACGACTTTTTAAATGATCATATTAATCATCTATTAATCCATAATACTTCATTTAGAAATGGGGAATCCATAATGTATAAAGTATGAAACGCATGATAGTCAAGCTTTTTATTTAAAAAAAACCACCTATTTTTAGGCTCTTTCCTGGAAAATTGCATCCCCAAACTAAAAAGGGTGTATCTCTGCAATTACTCGGGCTATTTGAATAAGGTGTGAAAATAAAAGGTACACATGTGAGATTTTGTTCAGATGTGTAAAGTCTGTATGTTAATGCTTAAGAGTAAATAAAGATAATGTACAGGAAACAATTTAAAGCTTTTCAAGTCCGCCCAGAAAAACAACTTCACTTTCAGGGTGATGATTTGTTTGAAATGAAGCAGCTGAAAGGTCCAAGTCGAACCCACATCAGAGCACAACATGTGAACCTTTCCTCTGCAAAGGTTACTTTGATAAAGTAAAGCCGAAGAAAGTTAGAGAGGGTTTAGCACAGAGAAAATTCAGGCGAGGACTCCGAAATTTGCATTGGGACCCATTTGCGCACATCTGTGACATTTGAATTTGTACCAAACCATATATTTCACTTCCATCCAAATACAGACGTTTTAGGCTTTTTCTTCTTCTTCATAAAATACGCTAAGATTTACAGTTTTATATAACAACCACTCAGTCTTCCCCCATAGAGGGTAAGGGTTTTTAAAAGGTTTAATCAAGAATAAAACATGTAGAACTGTTTATGAAACGCATACTAATGAGTTACTAATGAGTGTCCATGTCGGAACAATGCTTTGTAAATGATTAATTAAGTGTTTACTCATGCTTTACGAATGCTAAACATGTGTAGTTATTATAAAGTGCGACCTAATATTCTTGATAAAATGTGTCTAATGTGTATTGGGCCTGTTCGCTGTTAAGAACAAAAACAATAACCCTCATAATAATGATAAAAAGATTGTTTTATGAGTTTTTTCTTCTTCTCTCTAATCAACCTGTAAGCCCTTATTTGTAGTATTAAAGGGTTTACGGGAATTACTGTAGGAGTATTTCTTTTCTCTTCGGCTAAACATCTTATCTCCGTCATCACTCTCGTGACCATCAGATAAACGGCTTCATCCCTCAAAAAGGAGATTATTCGTCGCTCCTCTTTGCCGGGATTAAAAAACAAAGTGGTTTGCGGGCAGACGAAGCTGTCAAGATTAAAGTGTTTCATCTTGACATCTGGAAAAGCAAATATGTGCATTTGTGCTCTAACAAGTAAACAAAGCGTTAGCACGCACGCTATCACTTCAAACAGTGACACATCCATTTAACTTAATGGATGTGTCGGGGGGAATCAAGGTATGGCTGTTTGAAAAGAAAGAGGGGGGAAAAAAAAGGAAATCACGTAGAAGCGCTGAAGTCACCGTGCGATCAGATTTGGATTTGGATGTTAATTTATTGAGCGTTTCATCAAACGGCGCCGTTACATCTTCTTTTCAACCCGCGCGTCGCCTCCTGTTGCCTCCGCTCGCCGTCCGCAGCGAGCGACTGGCAGTAGGAGAGACGTGTTCGACATTACCTCCGCTGTGTGACTGACATGTCGTGACAGGATGACGGGGCACACTGACATTCAGCCTCCTCCGTCTTGGTGTTGATTATCGACAATCCATTTCTTACACCCATACACACACACACACACACACACACACACACACGCGCGTACATCTCCCATACGCACGTGGCGTGTCATTAACGCCCGCCATGAGCGCGGGCAGCAGCGACGGATACAGATATGCCCCAATAGGAGCGTCATGGTCAAACACTTCCCACACCTCCCAGATGACATCCGCTCCTTTGGCTCCCCGCCTGAGCCACGGGGGCCCCTTTGCGCCTCCTAATGAGGAGGCCCCAAAAATAGGTGTGACAAATGTCAGCCGTCCCCTGGGCCATATAGTTCTACTCCTGCCCGGAGGACGGACGCCCGGGTCGGACAGGACGTAGACAGGACGTGACACGCCGCGGCGCGCTCCGGAGGCGGGCTCGCCACCGCGAGGCGAGAGCGCTCGGCGGCGAAGAGCCGAGAACGAGTGGGAGGCTCGAGCAGGAGCCGTGTCTCTCAGACACCGGCCTGGGAGACACGGCTCGCTGTCGCTTCCGACACGGAGGATACTCCGCTTACATCTACGAAGGACTCCCCGTTGAAAAGAAGTAGCGTCCGGAAGGATGAAAAAGCCCTTTGAATAAATGCAGACGCTGTCCTATTGCCAATTGATTCAGCATATATATATTAATATATATATGCAGATCCATATATACAGTATATATGGATCTTTTGCAGTGCTTAATAATACATGATTATATGTTGTGTGTGTGCGAACATGTACTTTAGTATATCAGTTGATGTAGACTAAGTTATATATGTTATTTAACACAACGGGAAGTTCACAGAGTTCTCTGTCTCTGCTTGTAATTTATGAAAGCGTGACCTTAAGAAGGTAAAGTTTTCTTTTAATGATCGTCTTCCTCTCGTTCCCATTAAAAACCTTCCGTGGGACTGTAACACTTCTTACTTTGGCAACTCCTAGCGGTTGTACGTTGAAAGATGCTTTCTTGCACGTCGCCGCAACCCCCCCCCCCCCCCACGAATCTGACCCGGGGGACACTGTGCAAGTTCAAGGGCAAAAATGTAAATGCAGAGCAATTACTGTGAGTATCGTATGAAATGTGAAGCACACGGAGGTGAAGTGACAGTATAATACCAGAGTTTCATAGCGATGAGCTCGAGAGTTCAAAAGTCGTGCGGCCCGTGTTGTGAAGCCCGTCCCCGAGCCGGGCGGCGAGGAGCCGGATGTTTAAAATATTAGAAAATAATTAATACACCATAGCGTCGCACCGGTTTGAAAGAAAAAAATGTGAAGACATTAAAGTGAACTCGTTTGTTCTTTGGGACTTTGAACTCTGAACTTCAGCTGAAGCCGTGTGAGCTGAACTTTGGAGTATTTCTTTGCGAAGTGTGAGTGAACTCAATGCTTTGGTTACACAGCCTTCCTTAAGCAAACGTGAGGGCTTCATCCAGCGGCGGGTCGGCCCCGCATCGGCTGAGGCAAAACCAAAGTTCAAATTTAGCTTGCCGGTTGTAGAAATACCGCACATGAAGCGTGGCTTCAGCCCGCGCGGGCAAACATTTAATCACTCCTGGCTGCCAAAAGAGGAAAAACCTGCTGCTGGTTAACAGACAAAGGAGAAAATAAATACATATTTTTCTATTGAATATATGACCGAATCACAAACAAATCGATGTTGAGGGGCACATTCGGGCCGATAGGTATACGCATGCATCATTTCTCTATCAAGTTGTCTTGTTATATGACTTATCAGTGGAGGAAAAGCCACGCTGCGTTGTGGCATTCTTAGTTATTTATGTTTATCATTACACCACACAGTCGACATATCTGCCACCTTCTCACGGCCACCATTTCTCCCTGGATCTATCGCATCATTCTTCGCGTGAGTTCATCTGCATGGTAATCCTATTGTGATTGAAGTTTATTTGCACATGTGGCAGCTGGAAAGAAAATCATTTGCATTGCTATCACATTTTTCTCTCCTTTTCCCACTAAAGCAAGGACATTGCCGGCATCTAAACACACACACACACACACGTACGCAATCATGCAGAACATGCAGAACATGCAGAACATGCAAACATGTACACACACACACACACACACACTCGCCTTAATAAAGTGGCTGGGGAACATGTTTAATTACGGCCTAGGAAGCAAGTGACTGGGCTGAGAAAAGAAAAAAACAAAAAAACAACAACACTTGATATCACTGACATTTACAATCTGCCTCATTTATCAAATGCTGCCAAAGCCGAGTCAAAGCGGGTCATTACATTGTAAACACGGATTAACTCAACGCTCACAAAACCCACACTACGTTGTCTGATGAGTGATTTTTATTCTAAGAAAATTGCAGATGCCAGCGTGCATTTCCCCCCAAACGCGGTCAATTAATTGTCTCGCTTGTAACTCGATATTTCGTGTGCGTGTGTGTGTGTGTGTGTGTTTTCGAATAGGGGCCGGTGCTAAATAGCTGGCACCTGAAGCCCACGTCTCCCCGGGCCTCCTGTCATCATTCGTCCCATTTGTTCCCCGGCGTTTACCCGCGTGGGCGTGCACCTGCGTGCGCCGGCATCGGCGTCAACGAGCCCGCGCCTTCATTGGCGGGACAGGATTTGAGGACGCCGAGGTGCGCTCGGGCCGCACAGACCCCGCACTTACTGCCAGCCATTTGTCCCAAAAACAACGATGAGTCACTCGCTCGCTCATTCACAAACAAATGCTTCAGCTCGCCTGAGATGCGGGGAAACCAGCGAATGTCGGCCTGCAAACTGGGACACTTTTTTTTTTTTTTGGACATGCACAGTGTCAAAGTGTTTGTCTGCGAGTGCCAAATGTGGGGACCAGATGTTACTTGGAGTTAAGTCGCCCTTTTAAAGACCTCCCTTGCATGTGTCAGGGGGGCCACGCACACACAAAAATTCAGCGCAAGAGCGCTTTCCTGTCTATAAAAGAGCGATTACGGGGCTCGGGTGAGATGGCGGGAGCGGCGCTCTGAGGAACCGAGGAGACGGCCTCCAGGATTGTTCTTCAGCGGCTCCTCCGCTCCGTTGCCGCAGCCGCGGGACGCTTTTGAGTGTCGGCAGCTGGCGGAGGCGCAGAATGCCGGGGAGAAGACAGAGATAAAGAGGGATCGGAGGAAGACAGTAGGGGTTGAATTTAATCTCGCCATGTATTTTTAATAGCGTGCAGCTGCTTTGTTCTCCCTTTGATCATCAGTCAGCGGTCCAGGTTGACTGTGACCCAATGGACGGGCATGCATTCACACACAGAATCCTACCCGCGAACATGATGCATGCTCTTATTAATGTGGATTTTCTTCCCTTTTTTTTCTCCATTTGAATGTCAAAATCCCCGGTGCGCTCCTTGTTGCTGTCTCCGACACATGGCAGCTGCAGGCTACGAGCTTCCCCAGGAACTGTAACGCGTGCTAGGTGCACACGCTTTCCCCCAATTCGACTTTTCGCCATGTGCGCAGGAGCCCCGACGAGGCAGAGGAAGCGGCTAGTGAGGCAACGAAAACAGACACCGGCGCCGGCTTCCCACCGGCAACCACAGACGGCTGCAGAGTGTCTGCAATGATGGGACTTTACTCCTCTAGCAGGCACAGTTTGACCTAATGGAATTAAGTGTGCAAAGGAAGTTTGCTAAGAACTTGCTAAGAAGTGATCTAAAGTGGTGCAGGACTTGAGAAAACCACATTTATGTCCTCGTAATGTGGGTTCCTCTCATCCCGCCGTGGAGGATTCTGCAAATACGTCACACAGAAGGCTGCCCTCTCTGGAGGGTTAGTGTTGGAGCCTGAATCTTGCTGAAGAGGGCACACACACTGTGAGAGGCTGCTGTTGCTGTTATTGTGGATACTTGGGCGCTTTCTATGCTCAGAAGCATTACTAATACACTGCGCATTGTCGTCAGTATTCAGGAAGTGCGTGACGAGAAGAAAGTCTGTTAAGTTTCTCAGGTGCGCATAAAAAAAGTCCGCCGCTCCGACTATCCGGCGACGCTGATTTGAATGGGAATGTCTGTTCTGTTCCTATTTCATTTCTATGGCCGCTTCTCTGGCACAGGGCCTCCTCCACCCATCAGTGCTTTTTTTCTTGCCATTCGGTCTTGAATAGAGGCAGCGGAGGCAATCATGCCAGGATACGAGTGGCAGACTTTGGCAGACTTTTTGGACAAAGCAATCATTGGCGACTGCAGTCATTCGTCACATCAAAGTCGACGGAGAAAAGGGAAGGCCGAATGTGGTTAACATGGCCGTGACGCCGCATGCAGGCCTGATTATATTATTACTCATTTTCTGTGCAATTGCAGAGATAAGAGGTCAAGCCTATAGAGCTGTGCTATAGCGGGCCAAAGCCAAGTGTGGAATAAAACACAAAGCCACACACACAGTGTGCTCATTCTCTGAGCCACAGCGGGGGCGGGGAGGGCCTCGATATAACCAATATGTGATATGGTCACTAAAGCTACAATACAGGAACAGCAAGGGTGAAAGAAAAGACTGAGGTCGAGGGAGCAGGTATGGAAGGTGTGACATGGGAACACAAGAGGAGATGAGGACTGAGAAAAGTGAGCGACAGAGAGGCAGCAGATGATGTGAAGTGTTGTCCGGGCAGCCAGGCTTGGCAGGTGGGTGGTGCATATTCCCCGTGGTTCCCCCCCCGTCCTCGAGGGAGGGAGACAAAGCAGCCGAGCAGGATGGAGAGGGGGCTCATTTAGATACAGGAAAGGCCAAAGTTTTCTAGAGGCCCCCGACGACGCCCGCCGTGTCTTGGTGGACCCGCGGGGACGTCGCACCCCTGAGGAGGTGCAGAGTGCGCACAGTGTGAGCGGGAAAGCTCGGCGACAGAAAGGCGAGGGAGGGGCAGACAAACAAAGGGAGACCGCAGTCGGAGAGAGAGGAGAGCCGTGGCGCGCTCCTGCGCGCCGCTCGGCCCGGCGTATTAGAGTTGACACGTTCGTATTTGTATTCTTATCTGTTTTTTCGCAGCGATCCCGGCATATTCGGCCCAAACGAGCCAGCCAAAGGAGTACGACACGGAACTGAGACTTTTTTTTTTTTATATGGGACATGAAGCAAACACGCGGGCAAAGCCGCCCCTGATATTTCCGCTGACGTGAGAGTGTGTGCCATTGTTTGGGACCAGTGATGTTTTTCAAAGATGTTGCTTTGTGCTGTTAAATAGTGAACACTTGTAATGAGCTTTCCGCGCCGCTGCACGCTATGGTGAGGAGAGAAATGTGTTATTTGGCTGTGCTTATCCAAGCAGACTAGGTAATAAGGGTGTAATGGGGGAAACAGTGGAGTTGAGATCCAATAGAAAGCAGGGGGTCCTGCTAGAATACACAAGCAAGCCCGCTTTATCAAAATCTGCAAGGAGCCGTTTGGGACAGCTCGTGTTCAAATACGGAGAATATAAACTGAAAAGAAGAAGAAAAAAAAAGGATTTACTCCAAATGTGCCTGTTACGTTCAGAAAACGTGAAACACATACAGCCTGGCTGTATAATTTGAAATGAGGATTTCAGCATCGCACCGCAACACGCAGTGCACGACAACAGCACTTTCTTAATCAACACTACTCAGTGGATCAGACCAAATATCAATTAGGCTTCGCTTCCCTCAGTCAGCCTGACATTGTAATAATTAGTAAGGAGGTAGGAGTCATTTTGTTTGATCAGTCGCGAGCGATTTATTCGTTCTGACATCATGTTAAGCCGTTTACCCTTTCAACCTGTTTTTGCTGCTGAATCAGTTCGGCATCCTGGATAGATCCTTCACATGCGTAGTGTGCAACCCCCCCCCCAAAAATGTGATCACATTTCTTCAGTGAGTGCAGTTAGTGACAGTGTGGGCTCCGTGACGGCTCTTACAGCTTGATGGAGTAGAGCAGCAGGGCACATGGGGGCTGAGCGAAGGGTCAATTGTTTCTCTAACTGGGTGTAACAGCTGTCATTGGGCACCAAACTTATTTGATAAAAATGAGTGTGTACTCTAAATTCAGATGTAAAAGTCTGTGTCATACTAGACCTTGTCTTATTAAAATAAAATACAGCACAGAAGACAGATAACTACTTTGGCGCAAACTATGACCACAATGTGGACAGGAAAGTCAAAATTGTTGGAGCAAGACAAATATGTTGGATGAAGGAGAATACATTATCCACATGTAGACTTGAGGCGAGCCTGAATAAAGTTCATTACCATCAGCTCCTAATGGACTGGGAGGTAAGTCCACAAAAAAAAATGTTTCTAGCCCAGAAGGCTCAGAGCAGCAAAACACAAACATACAGCTTCCCCCAAAAAGACTCCAAAGACACTCCAAAAACGGTTCCAAAGGGAGACGATGTTCCTTTTTAAGTTGAATTCACGCTTCAGGAAACACTGAAATTCCAGTGAAGCGTTTCATGCATAATAATGTGCAGTAAGTAAGTTATTTCAACAGGCAATGATATCTTTTGAGTAAGACTGGAGTATAACTAAAGTAAGCTGCAGCAGGACTTCAGTGCACATCCAGAAATATAGTGAGCAAAGTAATTATTTCCCAAAGGTTTTTTTTTTTTTTTTTACATAGTGGCAAAAGCAGAAATGAACCTATTTCTATCATTTTTTTATTAAACTGCTTTTATAACGGAAACGAGGGGTTTTGATAATTAACAAAAAAGATTCTTAGAGTGCAAAAATCCCATCTCGGGATCTGTGATCTGACTCAGGACATTTGATGCACTCCAGATATTTAATGGACCAAAGACGCCCCCAAAAGTTGACTTGCAAAAATGTGCATCGTGCCTGCATCTGCAAATACATGTGCAGGAGAAAGAAGCCTGCAAAATCAGTTAAAAATCATGTAAAAAAACATAGTCTGTCTCTGGAGTATGAGCTTTTATGCAGGTGGGTCAATAAGCCACTAACTCGGCAACAGCTTGACTTACCCTTTTTTTAGCCTCACACCATTCAGTGTGCATCAGCACAATAAAACATTACTTCCTGAGAATAGCCCGGTATGACCTCAAAACTTCTCAGCGAGCGAGATGCCGAAACGCCAACGAACAACATCATTATAATTTAATCAAAGTTAATCATATTTTCGAGTGTGGCCCCATCAGCGCATGAATTACTAATATCCCAGGTCAGTTCAGATATCAAACCTCCCCTTCAGACCGTTTGTTGGACGTTCAATAAAGCACAAGGACATTTTTCAGAACTCCGTCAAGACAAGAAAGTGTCTCCTCTGACCATCTTGCTTGTGAACTACAAGCTGCTCTGGAGGAGAACACATTGTTTCCATCCCTCAA
Source organism: Clinocottus analis (assembly GCF_023055335.1). NCBI lineage: Eukaryota > Metazoa > Chordata > Actinopteri > Perciformes > Cottidae > Clinocottus > Clinocottus analis. Next base: position 4,963,651 of record NW_027175821.1, read on the forward strand.
CTCTCAAGTACAAGTTACAAAAATATCTGACTGAAAGAAGAAGAAAAACTCTATTCATCTGCCGCTTCTCTCCCTTCTCCTCCTACTCCTCCACCTCCTCCCATGGTGTCACAGTCCATATGGTGCTGCAACACTGTTGGTCTCCTGTGACCACACTTCCCACGATGCATCTGTGACTCTGGGCTTCGGAGAGGGAGCTGATAGGCTTGGGAGGACTGTGGTATCGACCAGCTATCGCCTGGTGTGAGGTCAGCTCGCTGCAGCAGTGGACTGTGTCCAGACGGCACACACCACTGACTTCCAGTCTTCCGTGCGTCCCGCCAATCAATCCTCCATTTTCTACCGCTTGAACAAGATGCGCCATTTCTGTGTGCCTCGAAACATTTCCTTTCCTTAAACTAATGCCGAATTGATCCGTTTCAATGCTCACAGTCAGATGTGAGACCTTGACAATGGGTCTCCCTTGTGAAAGTTACTGTAATGAAGATGTTCCATTTGGAAAATACCATCAAGGACTCTCCATTAATTTATGTTGTTTTTTTGTTGTTTTTACTGTTATTCTTCTCTCCTCTGCATTAGTGTGCCGAGCTCTCTTCCTCACTTGTCTGTGTCCATGCAGAGAAAACAGAGCTTAGCACAGATCAATCCCATTGAGTTTGACTTCTCTCAGTAGCCGAGGATCAATACTGCCTGTTTCATGTCCCTGTGCAATATACACACATGTGCACACACACACACACACACACACACACAGACACACACACACACACGGTTTAAAGACATGCCTATAAGAGCTGGCCCACCCCTTTAGAGATGACCTATCGGCCTATCGGCTGACTCACTCCCCAGGGGCACACAGAGGTTCATTATGACAGGCTTTCCGGTGCTAAAGGTCTGCTTTGGTCCTGTGCCGCAAAGTGCAGCATTTACACCATCTGATCACATTACCAGCTTGACACCGAGGCCTCGCAAGTAACACGCAGTAGCTGAAAGTATGCAGCGGGGGAAAAAAACCTGTTTGTTGCATGTGTGATAGCAGATGTTTAGGGATCACATCACAGGACGGGGGCGGCTCTAAAAAGTGGGCTCAACCACACGAGCTGGACAGGACAGGATGTTTACCCTCTCGAACCGTGTGGTATTTCATCTCTTCAGTGCTTCATGATAATATCCCAAACATTTTGGGCAAGACATGTTTATTGGCTCTCTTGTCCAGAGGGAGAAGATAAGTTTGATACCACTCTCAAGTCTGTCTGTAAGCTAAATATGAAGCTAACAATAGCAACCTGCTAGCTTAGCTAAGTACCCAAATGGGAGGTAGGGGGACACAGGTAGCCCGGCTAAGTCCAAGGTTAAAAGAAAAGAAAATGGCATTTAATCGCCTCGGTTGCATTTGAATTTATCTGTTTATTGCATACAAAAAGTGGACTTGATTGTCCGTGAACACTAATGTCTCCCGTCCAGCACGGTACGGATCAAGCCCCAAAACTACGGTGTAAAAAAAAAAAAGAAGCCTTTTGCTCCACAAACTCACCTTGCCTGGAGTACTCGTCAGCCTCGTGGTGGACCAGGTCCGTCACGCAGCCGCCGTAGTGCAGCCTCTGCTCGTGGTCGAAGGCCTTGAGCGTCTCGCTGGAGCTGTAGGACTTCTGGGTGGGCACGCGGCACTCGTCCGTGTCCAGGGACGAGGTGTTGTACTGGCCGTCTTTGGAGCCGCGACCCCTGGTGAGGGAGCGGTGCCTGCGATCCTTCAAGTCCATGTCGGGGACTCGGGATGGAGAAGAGATGTGGTGAGGAAGAAGAGGAGGAGGTGGTGGTGGCGGGAAGGAGGGAGAGGGGTGGGGGAGATGGAAGGGACTCCTAGCGGGCCTCCGTAATGTCAATCTCCACTTCAGTCACCTGGAAAACAGCGACAGAGAGAGAGAGGGGAGGGTGGGGGGAGGGGGGGGGAGCGAGTGGAAAAGAAAGTGAAAGGTTGGTATGAAATTAATGGATGCACTGCTGTGACTCACTCTTGCTTTGCATTCCCCGGAGAATATACAAGGAAAGTTAGGTAAGAGGGAGCGTGGCAGATGGCCATTTTCGAGCGACCGGGGGGAGAATATACAACACATCGGAGTATTGACGCGGGATAAGTAAGGCTATTGTAGGGAGAACCAGCGCTGCCAGCGGCGGGGTCCACCGAGATGATAGTCAGCCATCGATTCGGACTGATGAAAAATGGTCGGGCTGGCATTTAAATCTGTGACATAAAAAACAGAGTGTCTCAAAGAGCGTCCAGTCGTTTTCAAACCGATGTCAGCGACGCATGAGCGCCGGCACGCAATGATGTCACGGAACGGCAGAGGAGGAGCGGATAAATAAAAAAAAAAAAGCGGGAGGTAAGCCGAGCGGAAAGACGGGCGGAGTGACGGGGAAAAAAAGGAGACGGCTGGATGAAAGGTAGAGGCCGAGGGGAGAAAAAAAAGAGAAAAATGATAGAAAAAAACCCCAGAAAGAAAAGCAGCCCGATGCAACAGGAAGGATGGAAGAAGAGGAGAAATGACTTGAGGGCATTGCTAGTCTCTCCCTCATTATCAGAGTGAGAATGAATCCTGCTCCCTTAGAGGCTGAAAGGGATAATCAAACACAGCCAGACACACACACGCACACACACACACACACACACACACACACACACACACACACACACACACACACACACACGTCGTAAACACCCAGAAACAACCTCAAATGCACATATGCAGCATAGAGGTGCTGAGATAACGGCGTTTCCTGACCCTGACTCAGCTTGTGGCGCGACTCGTAGCGCGGCTTAACATGTGCACGGTCACCGTCTCGCTGCTTTCTGCCCGATCCAACCGTTGCTATGGATATTGCAGCATGCGACCGGCCCACTTCTAATCCATTTAAATATTAGACTTGTGGATGCAGATTATACATGATTATGATGCTAATACGGCATGATACTACCGCAGCGGCCTTGAGCAACGTATTACATTAGCAGCTAAAGATCAAAGTACAACAATACAACAACCAGCAGTAATTGACGGGAGCGCTTCCAGCAGCTGCCTGTATGGGATATTTATGCTAATAAATAGGTCATCCGTGTTTCTATTGCTTCGGGGTAAAGGGAAGTCTGGTCCACCCACTGCATTACGGCCGTAGCATCGCATTTCCATCAGAAAGCTCTCAGAGTCTGGACGGTATGCATTGAGATCAGAGCGGAGGCTTTCTAAAGAATAGTCATTATCCGATTCAGGGTATGTGATGTAACTAATTGCATGCTGGGAGGGAGGAAGGCATGAGCGAGGGGTGGGGGAAAAGAAGTGAGAGGAGGAAACAAAATGCGAGTCAATCTATTCAATGAGGGCTCATTTTAAAATGCTTAGAAGGTAGTATCCAAAAGTGCCCTGCTATGTCCATTGATTAACAGTAGGTATTAAGTCTCATAAAGAGCTCATTATGCTCCGACATCCATCACACAGGCTATTAGGAGTTCAACCTTAATGTGTTTGTACCTTGAATGGAGGATGTGGAAATAGAAAGGGCTACTGGCTCCGCACATTTGGGGACATTCTGACTGGCGTTATGCAAGTGATGGGGCTTTTGCGATGGAGGTTAGGAGCATTAGTACGACTATTATGTCGGGGAAACGGGCCTAAGCACTGTCGTTTTCATAAAGTTTGAAGTGGGAAGTTTGAAGCAGTTTGATACCGCACTTTGTCAGTGTGTTAGCCTAGCCTAGCTTAGCATAGTGCCTGGAAGCGACGGGGATGAAGCTCGCCTGGCTCCTCGCTGAGTGAGAGATCGTTACTGGAGCGAGTGGAACGGTGGACGGCTCAGAGGTGCATTCTTCTTCTCGTCCTCATGCTAAGCTAGGCTAATAGCCGCCTGGCTTCGGAATGTAATGCACTGAAAAAAGAGTGGTATTGATCAGTGATAGGACTCTGGGAGTCAGCTACGGCTGAGAAATCAATAGAAAACATCCGAGTAACCGTTGCAGTGAAGCGCCGCCACGTCTTCAAACTTCAGAGAGGTACGAACGCGGCAATCGAAGTGGAAGGACTTGAGGAGCAGTTTGCAGGAGTATTCTGGGTTGAGTAACAGGAGAAAGGACACAGAATGAGAGATGGATGGATTAAGAGGAGAAAGCCGAGGGGGTCAATCACCAGATCTGGAACGCATATCCATCACATTCCACCCACGCGGCTGTTTTCCTCAAGGTCGCGGAAACACACACCTTCTAACACACACAAACACACACACACACAGCAAACTTTTTGGTTAATTACTCCGGTGACAACCGTCTAACCCTCCGCGAGCTCATTCATCAGAAGTATAATGACTCATTGTAGTTCTGAATGTTCGCATATCCTGATTTCAGGACATTCGCAGAGGCAAACAACGCATGTAGGCAAAACTTTGCCAGGACCCACTTGGGTCTGTAAGTAGCAGCGTTTCCTTTGGCAGTCGACAAAAGGGTGGTTAGATGAAGGAGAAAAGAGACACGTGCGCGACCGTGAAGTGACCATGAAATCCAGGCAGAATGAGAAATGTAATTGGAAGGCCACAGCGAGGGTGGAGAATTCATTTTCGCAATTACAGAGGTGAAGTTTGGTACGGATAATGGCCTTTTCTCTGCAAATAACAGCTCGGGAAAAGGAGGAGGAAAAAAAAAGAAGAAAAGAAGGAAAATGATACAATGTAAATCCACTGTAACTAGAAATCACACCAAGTTAATAGGAAGCTAATGACATCAATGGATTAGCGAGCATCAAACAAGACAGATTTCCATTTAACCTCAGAGAACAGAGTATAATATCAAAGAAACGAAGCCAGCAACATCAACTTTGTAAACACAGTTCTTAAAAAACATATTTTCGGAAACTCTCTCTCTCTTTCAACCATCTAATGTGCAATCACATGCTTCCGGAGTGTTTCTTACACGTGGACAATACGCATCTCGTTTATCCCAAACTAAATACATCGGACACAAATTATTCTCAATTTAAAACAATATATACATATTGTCAACGCAACAAAGCCGGCGGTGGGTCAGCAGCACTTCAGCAGTAAGTGCATTAGTGCATTTACGGTTAGATATTGCCTCAGGTAAGATGTGTTCTGTTGCATCATGCCTCAAATGTGCCTGAAGAAAGCGCCGCGGAGACGACAGACAGACAGACAGACAGACAGACAGACAGCTCTGGCTGATCGCAATCGACCCGGCCTCGGCTGCGCATATTATTTCACTGCATTTGCAATGCTTACATGCACATTGGCTGGATACCCAAAGACAATTAGCTGCAAAGATTCCATCCAGCCATCTCATTTATCAAACCAATAAGCAGGGAGGCTGTGTGTGTTAGTGTGTGTGTGTGTGTGTGTGTGTGAGAGTGCTCGTGGAGATGCTGTTAAGGGCCATCACGCTGTGGGAGGCTTCCTGTCCAGATGACTCCCACTGCAGCGATCTAGGAGGAGGCTCAACAAGGGCATGTTTACTCTGTAAAAAGCTACAAACTGGCCTGACATTTACTGACATTTATTGATATAGTATATCGTTATACTCCAGACAAAACTACACGACGGAGCTGAGAGTTTGTTGTGTGTGTGTATATTGCAGTAAACAGCGCCGTGTGCAGTATAGCTTCAAGGCTTCAACTAACGATTCTCTCAATAGATGGATCATTAACACTTAACAGGTGTAAAAGACACAAGACACGGAAAAGCCATAAGTCAATACAATAGAAATGCTGCAACTTCCTTTTTCGCAAACATCAAATACAACATTTTGTAGTATTGCACATGAATATATACCAATCCTTCTGTCATTAGACTAATCGATGAACCGTACTTCATCCCGCTCTCTGTTTAAATCTAAACCTGTATATGTTCAACATGCGCGTCTCTTTAAAGAACTGATGAACACGAACGCATATGTTTTTGTACCCACTTATAGCCACAGTAATTTCTATCTGATCTTATCTTACGGTTGGATTCAAAGAGCCCGTGAAGCAGTCATTATCTGGCTCGTTTAATTCAATTGGAACCAAACCAAAGGCAACAATCATCCAACAAGACTGGTGACTAAAAGCCTGATAAGACACAGCATGGAGCTTTTCCATCAGAAAATTCATCCAGTCTTGCAACACTCTGTCAACACTTCTTTATTTGGTGGCTTTTTTGTTTTCTTTCTCTCTCTCTCTCTCTCTCTCACTTTGTTTTTTTTGTTTTTTATTTGAAAGGAATTCAAATAGCAAAAGACGCCCTATTGAAAACACAAGGCCATGTTATCACAAAAGACAAAATTGTGGCTATGAAGTATTTTGCTCTCAATTTTCTGCATTTTTGGTTGTTTTTTTTTTTTTCGGCTGCTGCTCAAATTAAGTTGTTTACGCAGTTTGTTCACAAAGACAAAGAGAGGAAGACTCAGAGTGACTGGGAGAAACAAAAAGAGCAGACGGGGGGGTGAGAGGGAGAGGAGGGGGAGGGGGGGGGGGGCGAGAGTGTAAAGCAAAGAGAGGTTGCGTGAGAATAAAAGGAGGGAAAATGAAGTGTCATATTCGTCCCGTGCTCAATTACGGAGAAAAAAAATCAAATATGTGCATCTTGATTTCAGGACGAGTGTCCTCCTCCAGGCCCCGATACGATACACTTCATCAAAGCCTCCGACTGCGTGTTTAGATTCCCCTCAGGAGCACAACATACTTGTATCTTTAAGCGGGAATCCTTATTATTCTTATGATTAATTACTTCTTTTTCGCCAGTAAATACTTCTCCGAGTGTGCATAATCAACATAATTACTTTTAACACTCGATGGTAATTTAAAGCTTTTGGGACGAATAGCTCATTATGTACAATACGCTTTCAATTTTACAGTATGGATGACAAATTTAAGCTTAGGATAGATGTGCGAAAAATGTCGGCGACGAAAGGCCCGGGCGTCCTGATTACTTCCTGTTCCGAGATGGAAGTGTCTGTGTGTCTGTGTCCCATGTTTCACAGCTCATATGAACATTCTTGCATGTATCTCACGTCCGTAAACGCACCATGACCTCTATCAGTCTCTCACTAACACACTCACACACACACACACACACACAAAGCCGGGCTTCTGTGAGCTTTGGACGGCTCTGACTGAGAGGCTCCTCACCGTCATTAATCATGTCTTCGATCTACGGGCGGCGTGCGCGCACGCTCGCGCACAAACAGACGCACGAGGCGGGAAAAAAAAAAAAAAAAGAGGATGGGCCTTGGGGGGCTGCTGCTTCCGTGGCTCCGGTTCAACTGGAAACCGCCGTCCGTTCCGGGTCCAAGATGAGCCGCGAGCCAACAGCTGAGGGGCGCTCGGGACAGGAAGCGTTTCATCACTCTCTCTCTCTCTCTCTCCCTCTCTCTCTCTCCCACACACACCTCGCCTCATTACCTCACACACCTCTTGCAGCCAAAATAGGAAGAGAGAGAGAAAAAACAACTAAAAATCCCTCGCTTATTAAGTGTGACGGGTCGTGCCGTTCGCTCGCCGTGTCATTATTTGTGTTTGCGTGACTACAAGTTGGCATGTTTGTCGGTCGCTGACATTGCGGTGATATTGATTCGGGGATGTCATTTTTTGGGGGGGGGGGGGCGCTTTCCGCGGTATCGGCGACGATGACATCCGAATGCTGGGATCGTTGTGCGGAGAGGGCTCGTAGCGGGGATTTCAGAGCCCCTCATTAGCAAGCGAGCGCACAATAAGTCAGTGGTAGACTTTACGAATTAGGCCGCCTCTCAACCGCCACGCGACAATAAGGTCACTTACAAAAATAAACCCAGATATATTCCCCGTAATTGAACCTCGTTCTATCAAGATTCCCTGCAAAGTTGATTTTCCTGCTGTACCGAAAACACAGCAGAACGGAAACAAACACACACACACTCGACAGCCGACGGTATTACTGTGTGCGTTCGAAAATGTTGTGCGGCAGCAGTGTCGATTTTTTTTTTGTCGTGCGCACTAATTGTTTTTCCTCTTCGACGTCTGAGTTAACGCTGCGTTCTGGTTCTCTGCGGGCTTTGGCTCGGTGTGAAGGAGGAGGAGGGGGCGTCCCCAGTGCCGAGCCGGGGCTCAGCGCGGTAATTGTGAAGAATTGTTGGGGCCCGCGCAAGAGTACGAGGGATAAAAGTTACACATCCCAAGGTCTGCATGTGTGACTCCGGGTTCGCGGTCCCTGCAGGCGTCGAGATGGATGAAAGTCGCCTCGCGGATCGGGAACTGTGAAGAGAGCGCACCCGCCTTCTGTTTTCCCCTCCGCTGTATGTTTCTTCCCCTCTCATCCCGTCATTTGTCAGGGTGGATGGGGAGGAGACAATACCCCCTCCTCCTGCCCCTCCCTTCCTTGCTCTCGGTGCCTGTGTAATCTCCACACTGGGCTGCAGAGTGCCACAGAGCCTCTGTTTATTAGACTAATCCTTAAATCCACATTCTGCAGGCCTCGCAAACGCCTCGCAAAGCTCTAATCTGACTCAAAACAAAGGGATTAGAGACGACAAGGTCCCTCTCTCTGTCTCTCCGTGTCTTCCAGAGTGGGCTCGGGGTGGCGAGCGCGCACACATCTGCAGAGAGGGGAGGGGGGGGGGGAAGCGCGCTCGCACTGTTGCATGCTCTCGCCCGTCACGCCCGTATTTTGCCAAAGACTGACGCGAGCTGGCTGCGACGAGACAGGCGCTGAGAGCCAAGGTGCAAACAAACTGGGTAATTACACAGAGCTCCAAAAACTCACGGGAGAAATGACGGACAAGATGAGAATGAGCCGTGGGAATGAGAGGCGGCGACAGCAAAGGGGACTATGACGGGGATACCTAAACAAACCTGGCTTAATAACTGAGGGGGCGGATTTGTTTGGACACAGTGGCAGTGGAAAACACAACGTAAAGCAAAATCTAATATTTGTACGGTGTAAATCTGCGTGGAAGAGCCTTCACAGACGCGTCACAACCTCATAAGAGTATAAGCTCGATACGGACAGATCAGATGGGGCCCCTCCACGACACCGCGGGTCCAACATTTTTAGACGGATGCCACAGCTGCGAGGGTGGCACGCCGCTAACGTTGTGTTCTTCACACGGATCTGAATCACAATTTCGATGCGTTTTCTCCTCGACGTGGATCATGAATAATGCAACAGTAACGACAAATGCAACAACATCAAAAAATCAGCGCAGAGATTGCGTTCGCTCGGTTGTTAATGCTAATTTTACACCGCGATCTTCAAGTGAGAACAGGTCCGTTTAGCGAATGTAGCATCCGATAACGATGACAAGTGGGCTCCGTTTATTTTCTGGCTCCTTTCACACAGCTAACAGGTTTACTGGGTTGTCGCTTCATGCGAAAAGACTTCTTTTTTTTAAAAATCTCATAAAAAAAAAAGAAAAGAAAGTGGAATGAGTAAAAATGGTGCAAAATCACCGTTCATTTTGAATGTGGGGAGTGCGTTTGGAGCAGCAGACGATGGAAAAAAATGATCTCTCTATATTTTATGACAATATTGTTTCAACATCGATATTGAGGTCCAAAGCAAATGTTGAGATATTTTAATTATCTCCATACAGCCCGTCCAAAAAACTCAAGTTTAGCTTCTTTTGCTGTGGAGGTCTGGCAGTTCAGTTGTCCGTGCCTTCGTTTGTACTTCGGTCCATACTCGGGCATTACGGTGCCAACAAAAGTTCCAGCATGGGCCTTTCCAGAGTTGTTGGAAACATCTTCAATCATCTTTGCAGCCACTTACAAGTGGAGTCCTGAGTGACGTCCCCATATAGCCTGATAGACAGTTTAATACGGTCACCTCACAGTAATTTACCTCCACGTCCAAGTCTTCTCCAACATTGCCACAGCTTCTGCTACGCAATCTGCTATCGTTTGATCGTCAGCTGGTAGGAATCCAACCCAACACCTGCTCGCGGAACTTCATTTCAGCAGGTTTCCCCCTCTGCCCATATTGCTACATCCTCTGAAATACAAATATCAAGTCTGCCGTCTCGGTATCCCGTCTCCAGGCGGACCGCTAACCGCTTGTCGCTAGCCTTTGACAGCTAGCATGCGGGTACACGTTACGTGAGCGTAACGACCATCATTTCCTTGAATGGAGCCGCATTACGCCTGCGAGAGAGAGAGAGAGAGAGCGCAGGAAGGATCTGACCACACTGTGACATCATATCCTAAGGTTATGGCGCACATCCACGCCGGGGATGCGCGTCTGACGAGAGCGTTGGTGCGGTCAGGTTGAAGGTCTCGTGCGCTATCGCAAAAAAGGGCCCGGCGGTCCGCGGATGGATAATGTCAGCGGAGCGGTTTGGCGGGGGGCCACGCTGCCTGTTCTTTTATTCGGCGGTGGGGGGGGGGGGTTCCTGCGCAGCGTGCTCCTTCACCTGCGCCCTCGGTACGAGCTGCAGCGCAGAGTGTCAGGGCAAACTTTGCCGCGGTACCCGTACGCGGTGAGTTATTAAAACAATCGAGTGCTGACAAGCCCTGCATTCTGTTGCCGAGGGAGAGGACTAGGGCTTAATAACTCAGTGTCACGCCTTGACATTCTTACCATCTGTCTGGGTAAAATATTCAAATGTGCAATAAATGTCACTGGGGACAGACGGTGACACTGTCTAATTAACACTATGACAGAGGTGACACACTGAGGGCTTTGGCTGGCTTTTACTGTACAACATGCATCGCCATAGAGCGTGCGTGTCTGTGTGTGTGTCTGTGTCCATGTGCACGCCCTAACCGCGACGCAGAGGTACAGTGCTGCGGGGGCACCGTGGCGTCTTCCTTTTTAACCGCCATTCTGTCTCTTTGGAGGAAAGTCAGCTGTTGTTGGACAAAAGAGGAAAGTGTAGCGCTACCGCAGACGTTGAAAAGTGTAAATGACAGCAGCTGTGGGGCTGTGCAACCCTGGAGCGGGGGATGAGTTCCAGAGAGGAGTCATTTCCTCAAATGTTAAACAGGGGGAGAGCAAGGGGAGGGGGACTGGATCACCAGCCATGTTGCAGGTAGATGCATGTAGATCAGAATCCAGCTGCACGGGGAGCTTCACCGTGAACTCGTGCAGGGGATTTCTTTTCCTCCTCCTCCACCTCCTCCTCCTCTGTGCGGGGGTAACAACCACCAGAGATGCAGAGGGTGAAGTTGATCCTGATGTTAGGCCAAAGGAAAGCTCGGTGGATTCTGAATTAGCAGGTCTAAAACACACGACAGCAGCCGACTGCGTCACACAACATGTGAGACGCCGCCAGAAGCTTAAACGTGGCATTTTACCCGCGACGCCGCGACGGGCTGCAGCGTGACTCAAAAACAGCAGACTCAAAGCCCGTAAAAGTTTGTGTACTGTAATAAAAGAAAAACCGGGTATTTAAAAAACCATGGCAACATGTCGGGGAAAAGGGATGTCTCCAGGATGTTCTGCTTTTGTGTCTGTGTGTGTGTGTGCGTCCATGAATCATTTCATGATGGTTATAGGCAGGAGCACGCAGGTAGCAAACATTAATGCCACAGGCAAGACGATCAAAAGGAGTCTGCAGGTCGCCCTGCGAGGATGGAGGCAGAGTGGTGCTACACACACACACACACACACACACACATATATATATACAACGATAGTGAACTCTGAACAGTAAGCAGAATATGGAACTCATCTCGGGCCGTAGCGAAGAGTAGGAGGCTTTGAAGTTGTATTCCTCACTGTGATATTCAAATTGAAATACATGTTTTAATGCTGAATATATATATTTGCTTGCCAATTCATTCAATCCAGTACATCTCCTCAGTTGCAGACCAGATCAGTCTGCACTAATATTAGTATTCCAACATTTTTGATGATTCAGAGTCCGATTGTCCGACTCTGGTGATCCGATTTAAAAGAAGTGCAGAGCGTCCAATGTCAAAATGAACCGAAGGGAACGGAGATGGAAGTAATCATTCCTCTAAAAAAAAAATCACATGTTTTTCACATCTCACCAAATATTCAGTTTCTATCTATATTTGAGTTTAGCCTTGAAAAAAAAAAAAAAAGAACTGCTCGCTTCTCCAATTTCGCAGAGTTTCCAAGACAGTATCCAAAGTTTTTTTTTTTTCACAATTATTTTTCATAAAGCGGGATATGAACACGTATAGATACTTTTAGGCCAATCTGCCTCATGAATATATACATGAAGTGAGACATTCCACGATAAGCCAAAAATGTCAAACTGTTGGAGAAAGAATAGAAACGACAACAAAAGTAAACAAAAGCAGCCACTGGGATAAATCCAACCCATTTAGTGCACGTGAAGCTGCAGCGTTTCACTGAATAATTGAACGCTTAGTTTAAAAAAAGTAACTTATGCAGCTGCGTGTCATTCGCGTTCAACAACCGTTCAACATTTCACGGATATGAAATTGTGACGATTTTGCGTCACGCCGTCTATTTAGATCAATACGTGTGTTGCTGAGCTCCCCAACATGTTAAAGCGCCGTCTTATTGTCGACTGGACTTCACCCATCTGCACACCCTCTCTGAACCCGCCTCATTAGGCAATCAGCCAATCAGCTCCCGGCTTCCCCCCCCCCCAAGCCAATCACCTCACTCTTCACCACTTTGCATTCATCCTCTCGACAGTTGCTATTTATTTAAAGTCCTGGTTTTTTCCCCAGTTTGTTCCCACGTGGTACTCTCTTCTGCCCGGCCTCCACCAAACCTTGAATTCAAGTTATTTCTCCAAGTTGCCGCTCCGTTCAGCCCCCGGCGTCCGGGTCCGCCTGCTCCGCTCTGCGTGACATTTATACAGTAATCCTCCGCAAAAGACCACAGAAATATTTCATCCGCTCTCCAATTTGTACATTACGACTTCATAAGCGACCGCCGCGATGCGTTTTTAATATCTGAAATAACACCAGAATTTCACCGTGGGTATAAAACATACACACTTTTTAGCTGCCAGAATGAGTTTAAACTTTGAGCACCGCGGCTCTCCCACTCTCGCTGCTTCTCTCTCGGCCGGCGCCGCTCTCACTTCCCTCTCTCCGTGCTCTGTGAGAGGCTGTTGTATGAAGCACCTTTAATGGGTTTGTGAGGGATATGTTGGACTTGAGCAGGAGATTTGACACACTGTGTGCACGTGTGCGTGTGTCTGCCTATTGTGCCTCGTATGTGTGTGCGTGCGTGTGTGCTTTTTGGATTGTCATGTAGGGTCCTGTATTACGCCGCTTTTCCACTTGTGCCGCTGTGCGCGCTCGCACTCCAAAGCCATTAGATTCTATACGAAATCCCGGAGCTGAGAACTTTGAAGCCGGGAGCGCTGCAATCGACAGGGCCGGCTCGCCGCCGAGCACGTCTCTCCGCTCTTGATCTCCGATACTGTAGCGATCTCCGCTGCAGCCGCGCTTGTGCTTTGCACACACGCATTTTGACTCCGTTGCTTTATCCGTTCTCCCCCGGCCCACGCGGCGGGAGGGTGGAGGGTGGAGGGTGGAGGGTGGTAGTGTGGGGGGGGGGGGGGGGGGGGGGGGGGCTGGCATCTGTGTTTGGGATGCACGCGATGGCACCCGTGTTTTTCTTCGCATGCCGCGGATAAGCGCTCGCCTGCTCGGGCCGGCCGTGTCTGCGCTCCTAACTGCCGTCGACTCATCGTCTCGGGAGTGGTGTTTGTGCCTCCGGGGGCCGATCTGGAGACGGCCACGGCCGCTCCGGCACCAATGACATAGCTGACTGGTCGCATTTAGCATGCTAGATTTAGCTTCATTAGCGAGGACGAGGCTGGGAAGGCACGCCGAGGAAAAGAAATGAGGGGTGAGACGGGGAGAGGGAAAGGGAGAGAGGGGAGAGAGGGGGGGGCAGCTCGGCCACTCTGCAGTAGAGCTGGACAAAAAGCCAAAGCTGTCTCATAAAGATACTTTATAAAGCAGCCATATCCATAATGGCCACGCAATAGAGAGGAATGGATTAGGGAGCAGTTGGAGTCAAATTAAAGCACACCGCACTGGGTTCGAGTACACAGTGAGTCAAAACCATCCAAAAAAAAACCAAAACATTTTATGAAAACACGCTTTATGGACTGAAAAAGTTATTCATTCTAAAATAATTATCTCTAATTCAATATCCAGTCTTCCCGACAAAAAAAATACAAAAAAAACAAAAAAAAACGCATTCACCGCAAATAAGAACGCCACCAATCTACCGAGCGGGATGAGATATATTTAGACGTATTGCGCAATCCTTCATGCAACAAGTGCACTGGCGGGCGATCCTTTTTAAAACGGCGTCTTCATTCGAGAAATGTCTCCACTTTGGCACGACAGAAAACAGATGAGCTATCACATCCAATTGACAGATTTGTTCCGCTCGTATTATGAAAAATAAAGTCTGTGAAATTGAAAATAGGAACGACTGACTCTTGCGGTGATGAGACGGGGTTTTTTTTTTTTTTTTCCGTGGCGACTGGAGATAATATCTCAGACTGGGACTTTTTATCGCAGAAGAAGAGCGAGGAAAAAGGACATGCAACCCCAAGGTCATACCTCAGAAAAAACACACGTTGCCTAATCCCTGCACACTTCAAACATGCATGTGCACCTACGACACCATAAGGCTACACGTGCGCGCGTGTGTGTGTGTGTGTGTGACGGATGCACACCGTCCAGCTCTGACAACGGATTGGTATGAGGCCATCATTGCACTTAGCCCCGTCTGTCCCCTCCGCTCCTCCGGGGTCAATGTCACAATAACTGTCGGCGACAGGAGGGGGTTTCCATGGCAACCCGGGAGATTTTTCTTTTTCCGGCATCTCGGTGCGCATGCCCCCCCACCACCCCCCTCATCCCCCCTCCCTCCTGCACCACGCCGAACCATTACGACGACGGCGGTGATACCAGATGAGCGGAGCTCGCTGCCAAGCGAAGTGCCATCTTTCTTTTTTTTGTTTTTTTTTCAGAAAACGGCTTCGACCCCCAAGTGTCCTCACGTCAGGATTCGGGGGCCAGACGACACACTGTGGATCACCGGTCCCGCAGTTACAATATGCGAAGGCAACGCCGGGAAAAGTTGTCCCTCTTCTTCTTTTTGTCCGACGCCTCCACTGGCACTTTAGAAAACCCTGTTCGTGAAACCTGTTCTGTAGGCTGCCACAAAAAAAAAACAACAAAAAAACAACAACGAAGGGACTGCGTGGGGGACTTTCTGTTACCACGGCACCCTTGTCCAATTTCTCGAAAGAAACAGCGGCGGCGGCAGCAGAAAGCAGCGGCGGCGGCAGCAGGAGTAGTAGTGGTAGTTGTTGTTTCAGATGTGGCATGGAGTGTTCAAAATAATAGTGGTTGTATTTTGGTGGCAGCAGCCGCACCAGTCTTGTATAGTGCTGTATTGATGAAGATTGGAGTGGAGTGCTCTCCCCCCTCCTCCTCCTCCTCCTCCTCCTCCAAACACACACACACACACACACACACACACACAGGCCTATATTGGATTTCACGCTGGCTGCCCATTCACCAGACACTGCAGTGCATTCCTAACCGAGGGGCCTGGAGGCAATACGGCTGCTTTATTTGTTTATAATGTTTAGGCTTTTCCCGCAAATGGCTCGCGCCGCAGTCCCCGATAACTATGCACAGTTACATCTCGGCAATCGACTGGGCGAGTTTCGACATGAGTCGCCGCGGCAGCTCAATTCATTCGGAATGGACTTAAAAAAATAAATAAAAATCCAATGGCGGCGCCTAAGTGGAGGGGAGGGGGACGGGAGGGAGGGAGGAGGGGGGGGGGGGGGAGAGGAGAGAAGAAGGGACGATGTTGGGGGAGGGAAGGAGGGGGGGAGCAAACGATGGGAGGCTGACGTTGTACTTCTAAAAGGAGACGACCCGCACTGATGGCTGCTCAGTTAAGAAAGACGTTGACGGAGAGCTCTCCTCCCATCTTCTCCCCCACTCAAATATGAATGGCAGATAAAAAATGGATGCCTTCCCCCTGCTCTTGGTCACTGAACACCCCCCCCCCCCCCCCCTCTCCTCCTGTCTCTGAGTGAATCTACACAGACCTCCTGACACATCTGTGTGTGTGCTATCCTTCTGGCTACAGCAGCTCCCGCAACAAAATCCATAAAGCGCCAACTGCCAACTTCCACAACTCCACTTCCATTAAGAGATATGATTACATCCGAGACAAATTCCCTGGAAAACTCTCAGCCACCGGAGTGAAACTCTAATTTACTGAGCTGATGACAGACGGTGACACCCGGGTGACAACGCAGGAGGAATCAAGTGTTGCGCTAGGTTGTCCCGGGGATGACACACAACAAAAACGCAGGAACGGCGTCTGGGAAGCGAACTGGTGTGAGTCACGTCACGGCGATGTGTGTGTGTGTGTGTGTGTGTGTGTGTGTGAACTAGTCTGATTCATCGCTAAGCGCGCGTGTGAGAATCTCCCGTCCTCACTAGCCTCCTCCTTGTCCTTTGCCAGCTGCTCAGCTTCTCACTCCATTTGCTCCAGACTTCATACACATCTGCCCACAAAATCCATCCATCTCTTTCTCTCACTCACACACACACACACACACACACGCGCGCACACAGCCCACAAAACACACACTAAACACACTGAACACACCTCTAAACACTTATCGCTGGCTCGTGACAGGAACAAACTGAGCGGCGGCCTCCGCGTCAACCAAGGTCGGCCGCGAAAGAAACCCACCAAATTTACCTCTCCTCCTAATTACTTTCGCCTTTTCTCCGGCGAGCTCGCTGCACGTTCTCCCCGCGTGTGAAACGGAACGTCCTTGCAAACTTTCGGCGGCGTCTCAGAAATTCCTTTTTTCTACGTGGTTGTAGCAAATAAAGAATCTGAAGCCTCCCAAAGGCTCCTGTGAAGTGAAGGATGAAAGCATGTGAGCGGTAGAGAGAGCTGGAGAGTGTGTGTGTGTGTGTGTGTGTGTGTGTGTGTGTGTGTGTGTGTGTGTGTGTGAGGGGTTGAGGGGGGGTGATTCAGTCTCCTGAGTGAGGGAAGGGAGAGAGAGAGAGAGACGGAGAGAGACAGAGAGGGAAATAATAGAAGAAAAAGTGTCCTCTGGTTAAAAATAAAAAAACAGCTCATTGATTGCAACCGTTTCCCTTTAACCTCAAACGGTAGGTTTCTGAGGTGAAAGGGGGCGGAGACCAGGAGGAGGGGGGGGGGGGGGGGCTGGTAATCTTCAAAAAAATAGATGGAGCAATAGGCATCCGTCGTTTTTCCACAGGCTCTTGGAGGCGCCAGCATCTCTCAGAAAAAAATGACAGTTCTTCTCCAGGAATTTGGTTCTGTAATTAACCTGCTCGTTTGCTAATTTGACTGTAATCAAGCCTCTCATCTTTCCCAGCGGGGGAGCCGGAGCTCTTTGAGCAGACAAGGCAGGAGACAGTAGCGGTGAGCTCAGTGATGAGTTGCATCAAGAGCCTCCTCCACCTCCTCCTCCTCCTCCTCCTCCTCCTCCTCTCCTTTACTTCACCTTCCCAGGAAAAAGAAAAGAAGGGAGAAGACTCGCGGCGAGCCAACAGGTTGAGGTGAAATGCAAAGCGAAGGCGGACGCGTACGGTAAGGTGGAGTGTGAGAAGGGAGGCACCGGGCTCTCCTCGGGGGCTGCTCATGTCTGCTGGAGCCCTGCCGTGTGTCTCGGCCCCTGCAGCCTGTGTTAGGCTCGCGCACACACACACTTCAGAAACACACACACACACCTTCACGATCGAGGCCCAAACTATCCGGCTGACATTTTACATCTGTCGGGACCGAAACGCGCGCGTCCCTTTCTTCTCCCCGTGGACGATCGCAATCCTCTCCGTCGCGCCCCTTCTTTCCTCTCGCTCTTCATCTGCATGCCCCTCCTCCTCCTCGCCCCAACTCCATCTGTCGCCAATGGCAACAGAGGCGCGACAGGGCGGCGGCGTCAGGCCGCGCTATTCGTCTCCATGTGAACTTCCCAGGTAACAGTTGCGGCATGTGCAAGAGAGAGAGAGAGAGAGAGAGAGAGAGAGAGAGAGAGAGAGAGAGAGAGAGAGAGCTCCGCTTCGGCCCCGGAGTCACCTGCGAAGCCTCAATTTGGAGCCTCAGGTGGATTCTGATTGGCCGGCACTAGATCGGTTAATTGGAGACGGATATTAATGTAGTGCAGCGTGATTGCATCAGACAGCTCCGATGCATTTATTTCAGAAATCATATGAAGAGAATAATATCTGCAGTATTGAACTTTCAGAGGCCTGTTTGCATCATAGTTAAAGATTCTCAGGGATTCTTTTTCATTTTATATATATATATATATATATATATATATATATATATATATATATATATATATATATATATATATATAATTGTGACTCATGGTGAAACATGTAAGTGTGACAGGTCGATGCGATGAAAGAAAGGAGCGGTTTCATCCAATTAGGCGCTCATATAGGCTACACAAACTTGGAGAACCAACATACTTGAATATAAATACTTTGATGAAATTGTATAATTCTTTGGTGGTCTGTTTAATTGGCACAAGTACAGCCAGAGGGAGGCAGACTGAGACGAGGGGGAAGTTATTTAAGAACAGAGAGGCTCTGACTCAAACGGTCGGTTTTCACGGAGACAGAAGAAGAAGAAGGAAGAAAAAAAAGGATCTCTTTGACGCATCGACTGTGACTGAAGAAGTTCTCCCCGTCCCGGCTCTTCCTCCATCATTCTCTTTATGTCTAATAGTTTTTTATATTTAATTCAGAAGCCAACTGCCACGCCGACTCAATCTCAGTTGCTCCTTTTTGCTCCTTTCCCGTCAGCCCTCTTCTTCTTCTTCTTCTTCTTCTTCTTCTTTTTTTTTCCAGCACTGCTCTGTGGTTGCTCTCCAGATGACACCACAGCAGGTGTTGTGATTGGAGGGATCAGCTTCGTCTCAAGCCGAATCAGACGCTCCGCGAGGTGTCCAGGAACGAGGAATAATCCCTTAATGAGACCGGCACACTGACATACTTGTACCGGTGCACGCGCGCGCGCGCTCAAAGCAAACAACAACAACAACAACAACAAAAAAGGACACGGAGGAATCAGCCCCGCGGAGGACGCGAGGCAAGGATGCATCCTCGGGGTCTAATGATTGGTGCTTTCTGCCGCGTCGCGCGAGGCATCTGCATGCAGTTGCCATCTCGACACAAAAGTAAAGTGCTCGGTTGGCATGACGACGGCGGCGGCGGGCCTGAGTCAGAGTCGAAGGAGCGACCGGGCCCAATTATGGATGTCTGGTCGAATGCGCCCACGCACAGATCGGACGCTCACACGGGTAACACCCCTTTCCCCCTTTACCCCGCGCGATGCACGAGCCATAAAAGGTGAGCGAAAGGATGCATCTCTCCAATTTTTTTTACCCACAATGCACTTGGCGCCCACCATCTGGTCTTACGACCCGCGGAAGCACCTTTACCCGACACTGTACAGCGCTTTTCTAGTCTCCCGGCCGCTCAAAGCGCTTTAACGCTACGATGACATCATTCACCCGTTCACACCCTGGTGGGAGGAGCCACATCAGTCACATCAACCATTCACACTCCGTAGGCGCAGCTACAAGGGAGCGATTTAGGGTAAAGTGTCTTGCTCAAGGACACATCGACATGGGCTAGAGGCGCCGGGGATCGAACCACCGACCCTCTGGTTGAAAGACGATCCTGCTCACCACAGCCGCCCTTTCGACAGTTTCTGCAGAAGGCTGTCTCAGTGAAATTAAGTTTGCTGCCTCCAACGGATGCAAAAGAAAGAAAAAAAACCACACACTAAAACTTTTACTACTTTTTTGTTGTTGTTTTTGCTTAAATCTCCGGTAGTTTCCAGCAGAAGTTGCTCGTGGGCCTCGTGGCTGGGCTGTTCTCTTTCTGCTTTCTTTACACTATACAGAGACATAACTCGCCTACTCTTCAAAAGGCTGAGCCGCATCAGGGCCGCATAAAAAATTCCCTGATGAAGCAGGATCCAAATGAGCTGCGCGTTGCAGTGGAGAAAGAAGTCAATAAAAGTGGATGGATTTTCAACCGGGGAACAATTATGTGTTTGTTTTTTTTTGTGTATGTGTGGTGGGATGATGTTTACCGCAGTATTCCTCACAGTTTGTATCCTTTCTACCTGTGTGTATCAATGTGCTTTTACCGACAATGGTGGAGCCCTCTAATCAGCAACAACAAGGTTTGTGAATACACGGTGTGTGTGTGTGTGTGTGTGTGTGTGTGTGTGTGTGTGCACGCACGCCCTCCGCCCAGCAGCCCTCCACCTCCAACCCCTCCGGGCGTGGCCAGAGGGGAGAGCGGATGGAAGACACAAGAACACACACACTCCTGTGGGATTACGACTATTTTTAGATAAGCGCCCCCTGGCTGTGCTGGAGCGGCAGACATGTACCTGTGACTAATCCATAACACATGCGTTCAAACGAGCGCCACGCGCCCACAAAACCCAGCGTGGCCGCGTGCACACGGGGCTCGCCCGTGTGCACGCAAATGAAAAAAAAAAGGATGTAACGCTCGCCTCCATTTGATGGATTCATTTGTATTTCTTAGCACGCGGGCACGACGGAAGTGGAGTGAAGTGATTATCGTTTTGAAACGGGACTTTGTGGGCGGAGCCTGCGTGGATGGGCCATCAGGCCTTTGCCCCCGCCCCCACCCTCCTCGCCGCCGCCACTCCGAGACAAACCGCAGTTGCCACAGCAGCGCCGCCGCCACCGAAACCCTCCCCCTCCCTCCCTCCTCCTCCCCCCGCTCTCACCTCTACAGACAGAGAGGTCCCGTCTAAGTTTCAAACCCTGTAAAATATTCATCAGCGCCAAAAAAGGAAAACTTTTAATATACATGAAACAAGACCCCGCCGCCTTTGTTAGGCGCTCCCTATCTCTTGCTCCCTCTCTCTTCCTCCCTCTCTCTCGCCCGGTCCCCTCTCTGTGGTTCTCATGAATAATGAAGGCCCCATACAATCCAGTGGCTCAGATTGTCCCTGCAGTCGGATACAGCTCTCCTGTATTGATCAAATAAGGCCCCTTAAATAATTAACCGGGCGGGGGGGGGGGGGGGGTGTCATGCAAATGAGTGGCCGTGCGCCCCGTGAGCGTCTCTCTCTCTCTCTCTCTCTCTCTCTCTCTCTCTCCGTGCGCCGGTGTGGCTGCGAGTTCAAAACGCCAGAAGTTGCCGGAAGGTTCGCGTCCGCGGGCCTGCGAACGCGTCGCGTCTCACTTAACAAGTACGCGACACTCAAATCGATGGAATCAATTACTACGATCAGCTGCTCTGATCCCAACACGCCTTCACTGTCCTCTCCTGCATCGCAGCCCTTTCTTCATGAACGTCCCCCTCTCTCCAATCCTCCCTTCTTCCCCCCCCCCCCCCCCCCCCCCCTCCTGGTAGCGGTAGGTGATAAATGCTAGCAGTGAGGAAGCACGAGATAAAGCAACAAGGACAGAAGAATAACACGGGCGGGGGAGAAAGAAAAAAAACATAATTTGTAGCGAGCGGCATCTGCGCCGAGCCCGCGGTTTAACCGAGAGTTTACAAACTGTGAGAGAAAGGAGATGAGATAACTTTCACTCATTGTGCTCCTCATTCATCCTCCTTCTTCAATAGTTCTGGCAACATACAGGCGCTTGGAAAGGGAACCTGCCATGCGACTTTGTCTCTTTCTTCCAAGGACGGGCTCTTTGTAATGCAACAGTTCTTTGTGACAAACAGCTCATTTTCATTCAACCCTCATTTCCTTCTCCACCCTCCACCTCCCCCTTCATTCTGTGACTTCTGTGTGATACGAGTGGGTGTCTTTTCTCAAGTTACCTTTTTAGTTTGAGGTTGGTTTTTTTTTCTGTCTTTTGAAATGGATGTAAAGTTGCCCCTGTGACGCATGGCGTTTGGCAGGGACCGGCCAGCCAGCGTGCATTGTGGTGACTCACTGGGGGAGAGGGGGGGGGGGGGGTCGTTTGATTCTCACTGAACGTTCTCTGAGTCACGGCATAAAAGCAAAAGACATTTCTGTAATGATAAGTTATATTCATCGTTACATCCTTATAGTCATGGTCCCTGCTGTGCCTCTCTCTCCCCTCCAGCCTGTTTTCCCTCGGTGTTTCCTGTTGGTCCCAGTTCGTCCTGTGTGTGGGTGTGTCTGCCTGGGGGGCGTGGCCTTCCCTTCCCTGCCGCCAATTAACCTGCACACATGCAACCCATTCCCCTCATCAAGCCCCACAGTATTTTAACCCCAGCGCTCCCTCCACTCCTCGCCAGATCGTCTGCTCACATCCAAATAACGGCCGCCGCTTCTGATTCCCGGTTCCCTTTTGTTGTGTGACCTTGGCTTTCTCCAGCCTCAGTCTCTCAGCCCACCTCATGGTCACTGCCTCGTCAACCCAACCGGCCAGCAGCCCGCATTGGACGCCATCACCGACTCCCTCATCCTTTTCCACCTCTTGTTCGGTTCAAATAAAGCTAATTGTGTATGACTCCAGCTGCGTTGTTCTCGCTCTCGAGTCCAGCGTCATCACAACTACGACAGGTACAGTCTCGTGTCTCATCGTCACAACGAGCATCCTCATTGGTGACAAGCTCCAAGGCACTATTTTGCGGTGTTACAGGGAAAAGTGCGCGGTAGATATGGTTTTTTTGATCCATTTACCTGTTAGTTATGAAAAAAAAGAAGGGTCAGTTCTCGCTCTTATTTCAATGTGGAGCGTCTGAGCTTCATATCAAGCAAACATGGTTGGAAACGACTTGTAATCAAAGGGACCAGTTAGCTCCACATTACTAAACTGTTTGTTGACAATGAGGTGCTTTTTGGCAGCGCGTTTGCCGCGTCCTTTTTTTGACAAGCAGCACGGCTCGCCTGACCTTTTTTCTTTGAAATATGGCCACGCTCGTTTAAAGCTCAATTTTGTTTTATTGGCATAACTGGAGAGCGACCTTGGCTGCTAATTGCAGAATTAGGTATTAGAAGATATTAGAGTCGGCGTAACAAAAGTTCCTGCTCATTAGGATTAATTGATTGGTTTGATTAAACATAATAATGCATATCTTGAACCAGCTGCCCAGCTGCGTGTCTCATTTCATCCCTTGTTTGGTAGTAGAACCGACTCATTTTTGAAAATGTATTTTTGTCGTCATCATCCTTCCCAGTGAGATTAAATGATAATAACTTGCCATTGTTCTAGGTCACATAAAGCCATTGGAGCTATTCTTAACTACTACTTTTGTATTGCAGCAATAACGCGAGTCCCTATTAACAATTCAGCCCTGCACAGGCGGTTACTCAATTTGATGAACTCCAAAGTACCTGCACATATATCTATACACCTGCACAATATAGGACGGCTGAATTACAACCTGTATCTCTCCAACAAATGTAGAATTCCCATGGCAACTGGTGGTATGTACTCTTTTATTACTTTCTTTTCACAATTATGCTAATTAAGGAACAACTCATAAAGATCACACTAATAATTGCTCTTTTCTCTAAGTTCTCCTCTCCTCTCCCGCTGCGCTTTACTCGACTCATTTAATCGCGGCGGATCAGAGAGTAAGGCGCACAAAAACACATTTTTAACCCCGCTGCCACTGATGTGCCGTTCACGTTGAATGGTGCTAAAAGCTTATTTCATAGCAAATTAAATGTTAATTTTAACCTGCATAGCTAAGCGCCAATTTACTTCTTTTTTTTGGGGGGGCGCAAAGACAACTGCGCGTCTGAGTGTGTGTGTGGGTAAATGTGCCTGCGTGTGCCCGTTTGAGTGGCTGCAAGCGTACGTGCCGACATGCCCGTGTCCTAAATGTTCATGTGTGTTGCGGGGGATAATATTAAGCAAACACAACTCCCCGTGAACTCTTTGCAATTCTCACAGGGCAACTTTGGGGGCAACAGAAGCGCTGCCTCAGCACTCCACTTTGATCAGTGCGCGGCGTTTTATTGCCGCATCCCCCCCCCCCCCCAACCCCGCCCCTCCCTCCTCTTTCGTTCACGCGTTGCTGCAGATGTTGCCACGTTACGTCGGTTCTTAAGCTCCCCGTGCACCTCTACTTAGCTTTGGTCATGCAAATCTGCAGTCGCGGAGGTTGAAAAGAAATCACTGAACATTTAGTTGTCTTTTTTTTTTTTTCATCCGTCTCCGGGCCGAGCAAAGCCTCTCGTGGCAGTTACGCTTTCCTCTCTCTCCCGTATCTCTGTAAAAGAGGGATGGAGTGATGGTGGATGGGGAAAAAGAGAGAATTAAAGATCTCTGTGAAGGAACCGTGCTTCTTTCATTCATTATTTTAAATTTTTTTTCTTTTTTTATCTCTCTCCAGCCCCCCGAATGAGCTAAATAGCTCGACAACATTCGCAAATGACATCAAATTGGAATGGAAAGGGGCAGTTGACATTTGCGTAGATTTTTGTCAATAAGCGTCGTCACCCCCAGACGCCCCGTGTTTAACAGCGGCAGACCTTGATTTAATTACTGCTCGAGATGCGCATCTATCCACTGTCACTCACGCACCACCACACAAATGCCACAGAGGCATGGGGAAGCCTGATTGTGGAGGGAAGGTGGGCGGGGGTTGTGGAGATTGAAAATGCCACCTTCTTTGTCTCTTTCACAATTACTAAATACCAGGCCGATCTGCGGGGGGAAAAGAAAATAAAATTCACGAGGGGGACAAAAGAACCCTGTGTATAATTATGCAAAATCAACCAAGAATCTGATAATTAAACACGTCAGTAAATTATCCTTCATTTGCCCCTGCTGCTTTTCTGTTTTTTTTAATTTTTTTTATTGAATTGAAGTCGTATCTTTAGGGTGCGAATACTATCTTATTTCCTCTTGTTCATTTTCATATCTGCTCACATGTTGCTCCTCGGTTACAGCTCTTTATAATTTCTGTGTTTACCATTGAAGCCCTCGCTGAATCAGCTCTGCTCTCCTCTCTGTTTGCAACTCACGCATGCCTACAGGGACCCAAAGCATTCATTCCCCCACAGCTATTCTTAACATGCTCACTTGCTGGCTTTAGCGCGCACACACACACACACACACACACATACACAGAAAGAGAGAGAGAGAGAGAGAACTCAGGCCTTGCCAGGAGAAGGCGAGGCAAACTTACTTTCCCAGCAGCAGCGCAGCGACATCTCCCCAGGACAGGAAAAGTAAATGAACAAGAGTGATTTGTGTGTAAGCGTGCAACCGAACACACAGTGTGTTTTTGCGGTAAAGCTTTTCTGTCAGCTCTGAAGGCTCTGAGAGCGCCCGGCCCATACAAATAGGCTGCCCCGAGGCCTGCTTCCTCTAATACGGCACAACTATCAGCAACAGATGACAGAACTGGGGGCGATGGTGGGGGGGCGACGACAAAGCAAAAAGCTACATCACCCCTAACAGAGGGAGACAGAAGGCTGGCTGGGGGGGCGGGGGGGGGAGAGAGGAGAGAGAGGGAGGACCGGCAGACAGACATACAGGGAACAGGTCTGCGAGCGCGTTCGAATAAATGACGCAAGAAGCAAAACAGATTGGAGAATACTGAGAGTTTAAATGAAAAAGGGAAATTAAAATGTATATACACACGCGTGAAGAGAGCGAGTACGCGGCGCTGAGTGTTTACCGTGAGAGGTCACTTGAGCTGTAATGAGTCTCTGCATTACAGGTTGCTGAGACGAGCGGCGTGGGTGTATTTAATAATGATATGTTGTGAGAGGCAGGAAGCCGACGGGGAGACGGCGCGACGGAGACGGAGAGCGATGGAGGCAGAAGAGATCCGGACAAAGTGATTGACGGGGCGAGACGGAGCGATAGATGAGGGAGAAAGGACGAGATGGCGGGAGGGGGAGGGAGAGAGAGAGAGACAAGAGGGAGCCCGAGCTATGACAACCTTCACTCAACTCAGCATGGCGCCCAAATGTACAGCTGAGATGCCACCGACGGTGAGTGAGAGTGACTGAACATGTGGCCGGTTCGGTGGCATCCAACACTCCCACAACGGAAATTTCATCCTCTGTTTTGCCCCCAAAAGTTTGAGTTTATTCAGCCTTCAGCTCTCGTTTGACTCGCATGCGCTTCACCTACTTTTAGGCCGAATAATTTATCATTTCGGACCAACATTTATAGTACAAGTCTGTGGGACGCTTCAATAACAAGTGTAAATAAAATGGATGTATATATATATTTTTTTTCTTCTCTTTTTTTTCATATCAAAATATTTTTCAGATTTAATTGATAATAATTCAGGATAGGAATATATACGCATTATGCTTCTCAGTCTTTCTGTGTTGTATATTAGATTGTGGCTTTACTTATTGTAGTGATGCTAAATTGTAATGACTGAATAAAACACACTACTACACATACTACTACTACTACTACTACGACTACTACTAAAATAAAATGAGCAACGGCAGTTTAATTTTCACAGGAAACAAGAATATACACAACAAGCCTTGTGTGAGTCATACGCTCGTATCGACCACACATGAGTGTGTGTGCGTGTGTGTGTTTTCTGCTGCTTGTGACGGAGTTAAGAAGCACCCCACCTGCTTGAGCACCTTTTAATGATTATTGATGAAGTTGCTCAGTTAAAGAGAAAAACAATTAAGGCCCTGCCAGCGCAGAGTCACAGTGCTAATGAGCGGGAGAGCGCGCCCGGGCCCGCTCGCCGCACCGCTGACGAGCGCGTGAAACCCCCTAATGGAGGCGACGCTCGTTCGCGATCGCACCTGAGTCCTTGAGACTCGGCGTGGCTGTCACCGTCGATGTCTTAACGGCGGTGGGGTGAAGGGGGGGGAGGGGGGGGCTGCAGGCTCGTGGGTCCGCGGCAGTCGGCAGATGGGCCGAAGGGTTTCCGGAGCGTCGACACACGACGGGGCGGAGGGAACGAGAGGGGGGGAATGCTCGACTGTGCAGCTCACTGGGAAGGCCCCGGGGGCGGTGGCGTGCGCAGGCGGCGCCTCGCATCTGCTGTTTACACACAGGGAGCTGTGACCCTTCGCGTCCGCTCCCCCCCCGCCGAAGAAACCCCACGAAACAGTCGGCCTCTGCTCGAGTCGACTGCCTCGCCTCCCGAAGCATTTTGTGAGCTTCCTCTTCTCCGCGCTGTCATCTCCTCTCTGCTCTCTTGTCTCCACTCCGCCTCCTATCCTTTGCCGCCTTTTCTTCTGTCCTCTTTCCCTGACTCCCCTCTCCCCCCCCCACCCTTCCCTTGTTTATTCCACTATACGAGTTGATTCTAAGAATCCAACTACGGCTTTTTTCATTTGTAGCAGAACCACTGGCAGGCTGACCTTTTCCACCTCCAGCTGTTTCCTCCTCCCCCCATGGCCACACTCTCCTCATCCTCTCTCTCTATCTACATCCAGAAAATAAGGGCCAGAGAGTGTCATTGTATTGTACCATAGATGTGTGTGTGTGTGTGTGTGCGCGTTATCCCCCCCCCCCCCCAAAAAAGGAAAGAAAGAAAAAATGTGTGAGTAATACAGCTGGAGGGACAAGCGAGAGAGAACAAATAACATCGTCCTCCAAAGAGCTGCGTCGGAGAAACATTAGCTCTTCCTCTGTGTATGTGCGGGTAAGTGTGTGTGTCACGTAGGCAACGTCAGGCCTGACTGGAGGATTAACACACACACAGACACACGTACACACACACACACAGTCACAGCAGCACAGCTGGATTTGTGTGCATCATTCTGTCTTTCTTACTGTCCGCTCATTCCCTCGTTCTGAACCCCAATCTCATCTCGGAGAGGATTTACGAGGGGGCGCACCTCATCCCTCCAACGCAACACAATCTCAATTGGACTGAGAACAGCCTTATTCCAAACCAGACATCCATTAAACCGAGGTATTACTGTAATACAAATATCGGACAACTCTATCTTCCTCGCTCTCCTCCTCCCCCCACGCCGCCTCTCTCACTCGGGCTGAACAACAGCGGGAAGGATGTTATTAATATAGATCTGGCTATGGTGTACCGACATTTCATTTTTCTATGTATATCAGATTAAAACGCCTCGCTGCGAAGAACTTACATATTTAAATCGCGGAGCCTGCAAGTGGATGTAGGTTAGCACTCGGCTGATGACTCGGCGTGGGTCTCGTTTGGGTCGGCCATGTCGAATTATCAACTAAGTAAGTGTGTGATAGAGTCCACAGATATCTCCTCTGTGCTGATAGGGCCAGGAGACAGGGATTTTAACAATCTATTCTCCTCATCTGCCCCACCCTCCTACCAACCCACCCTCACTTCCAGTGTCTATCTTTCTCCCCTAAGACTCTCCGATCCAATTACCAGCCTGGCACCGCTCGGCTCAGCACTGACTCTGCCAAGCTAGGTGAGCTATGTCTCTTCTCCCTCACGTTCCCTTCATTCACTCTCTCTACCTTTATCTTAGTGTTGGCTCTTCGTTTACCCCCGCCACGTGACGCCGTCACGCTCTGTCAGCCTGCAGCTGGCTATTTTATATTTTATTTTTTGCATCCTTACATTGTGTGTGTGTGTGTGTGTATGTGTGTGTTTGTCAGCTGTATGCTGAGAGGGAATTTCAGGCTGATTAAAGAGATGATTTATAGGAGCATGATGTTGGAGGAATTCCCTGATCGCTCCTCAAAATCACGTCTTCTCAAATGAGCTCTCTCCACTCAACCACAGTCAACCGCAGAGGAATCGTGCCCCCAAGACACATGTATACATACCCACACACACACACACACACACACACGTACACTCTCACACACACATCAATCTAAGTACAACCATGCAGCTGAGAAGTAGATTTTTTCCTCCCAATCAATGCCCGTTATATTTCTGAGTGACTTCCAAACTAAAGGCTGGAGAGGCAATGTCTGATTACCTTGGCATTTCTTCACTGCTTCTACAGCCTTTAGTTCTATCCACTGCCTTATTAAAACCTGAAATGACACTAATCTCCAGATAATATCTCTCACAAATCAGACACCTAATATCTAACTAAGACTTTTGTTCTATTTCCATTATCTTAAACGCCCTGAAAACCTATTCCTTCAATAAGCTTCTTACAATCGGTAATGTGGTCGTACGCGAACGCAGCGTTGGTGATTTTGAGAATTTTGAGATTTTTTTGGGTGATTTTGCATGAGCTCTTCTTACTAGTCTGAAGTGCGCAAGGATCGTTAAAATGTTAGCTGTTGAACTATACATTAATAATACCCAATTATGTTTTTTGTATATGAACCTTTACGTTAATACATTCTTAGTAAGTCATTCATATTTAATGTTTTCAAAAAATATAGAAAGTTTTCAGGCTCCTTAAGTTTCATTACACTGACGAGAACACAAACACTTTGTTCCCCCCGGTGCAGCGAAAGCCTCTCCCGTGATTTCTGTGGAACAAATATTTGCGAAAACGCCTCACACACTTCAGAAGACACTGACTCGCTCACGCATATGAAAATCACTATCTGTAATCAAATTCAAACAAAAGAGTAGGCCTACCACCAAAGTTAATAAATTCAGGATCAGAGAAGCAAATACAACATGTTGAATCGAATCACTGTGATTCTCCAAGTCCCGAAAAACCAAGCCAATATGAATTATTGCACCAAAATGATGAAATTATAATACCTATGTATCTTTAAGTGGGCTGTCATTGATTATTTTCGGTGGTCATTTAACTTAAAAGAGACACCAGCCCGCTGTTTGTCTCACTTTCTGTAACCAGTGTAGCTTGAAAGCATTGGCAGGATTGGCCAGCTAGCTAACTAGCCGGCTGTCAGCCAGCTGGTTAGCTAGCTTGTTAATTCCACCAGACATTATTGCTCCACCGGTTACATAAAAATATGCAGCGCAAAGTTGACATTAGCAACATGCTTTCCTGCTCTGGAACAACAGTGTCTGAATAAATTACGTTTTATTTATTGACTCTGGCTCCGGCTAACTTTACCACGTCACGGCTGGTTTAGCCGCCGCTAAATCTCACTTCGGTGAGTTTGCAACTTGCCGGAAGACGGTTTCAGTCGGCAATGTCCATTCTACAATTTTTTATTTCTATCGTCTGTACAAACTGTACCACTTGAAGATGACAATAATGCTGGCTTTCAGTTGAGAATTACGTATACAGCTCCTCCATAGAGCCTGACCTTTGTTTATACATTGTTATAATGTGAACAGCATATACGTAGCTTTTCTTTTTTTTTAATAACCATGCTGTCTTGAGGTAAAAACAACTGCCTTAATTGGCATCGCAGAGAAAGCTGAAATGAATACTGCAATGCCATTTAACAAGGGAACCAGAGCAATAAGACAGAACGACAGAATCACTGGAAAAGGACGTAATAAAAGGAAAAAACATGAATATTATCCACAGCTACTTCCATCGACCCGTGACGTTCAGCATTCAACGAGCTATTTTGTGACTGAATGTGGAAGCTTGCCTTTTTTGTTTCATCCCCTTTTCTCGTGTATTCTCCGTCTACTTCTGCCCCAGTTAGGGATTTCCTATATTTCCCAGGAAGCCTTTTGACATACTTCAGAAAACGTGCCCATGGTGATTCCATTCGACTGGATTGTACGTGCAGCTAACGCTAACGTCAATAGCAGTATTGATGACATTAGCCTTATATGAGCAAAAAAAGCCAATTTCCAGAGAGAGAAAAAAACTTGACAGCCTTTATCCACATTGCACAATAGCGGCATCGCAATGTGGAGTACATATATTATTCTCAAAGCTACTGACATCAAAGTTTGATGAGGATAAAAGAAGATTTCTTTTGATTGCGTGGGTGTGATATTGATATTTTAATGTGTATTTTCTGATGAAATCTGGGAAAAAAAAGCCGATTGCAGCACTGAAAATGTATCTACGTGGAGTAACATTGTCCAAATTTGGAATCGAAGAGGGATACATACCACACACAGATCATTTATATTTGTTTAGATAATCCACCAGACCGAATTGCCACGTCTGTGGACTGCAGAAGGAAAAAGGTGGGCAGTGAGGAGACCCACCGATGTGCCTCGTAATCTCTCTTCTGTGTCCCCGTCATTCATCGCCACATATCTGTTCCATCTAATAACCATTGAGCAGAAGGGCGCCGCTATTTGCTGTCGTGCTAATTCTTCGATCGATAGCCAGTTAGCTTGTAGAACCACGATAAGCAAATTGTGTGCGATGGGAAATATACAGTAGTCAAGCTGTGTGTGTTTCTTAATTGTCCCAAGTTGCTTCAGGTAATTCAGTTCAATTGGGAGAGCGGTTTGATTCCTGACTCACTGGGCGGGTTTTCATTTTTTCTTCTTCTTCTTCGTCTTCTTTATCTCCAGGCTGTTCCTCTGGCCTGCAGAGAGCGAGAGAGCGGCCTTGAATAGTAATGAGTGTGTGCTGTAACGCTGCAACTTCAGTTCAGTTGAGAGACATCATTAACAAACTCTGATGATTTATTTATTTTTTGCCACATAACTCTTAGCACGAGGGGTTTTGTCTGATGTTAAAAAAAAAAGAAAAGAAAATGTTATCCTCTCTCAAGGTTACGCTTTCTCGCATTTCCCCTGATTCCACCGTTTCTTCTTCAAAGTAATTGTTTCACGCTACGGCTGCATTCAGGCTATGTGAGTTATTAGCCCAATCCTCCGGCAGGAGTGTAGGCTAAATGGAACGATGTCAAGAGGCTGGCTGCCCTGCTGTGTGTGGGTGTGTGCCTGTGTGTGTGTGTGTGTGTGTGTGTGTGGGAGGATAATTGGGAGTTAAGTAACAATGGCCAGAATTTTTGAGTGCGTGTGCTCATCTGCACACGCGTCGATCTGCAGTGTCTCAGCGACACGGTTCAACCAAAATGTCAAATTTGGATATGTTGCACGGCTGCTTGTGATAAGCGTGCCGTGTGGAGATAATTGCTGAACATATATATGCACGTGTGTGGGATGGTAGAAGTGTGTGTGTGTGTGTGTGTGTGTGTGTGTGTGTGTGTGTGTGTGTGTGTGTGCTAAAAGGAGAGAGGTCTGCATGTGACAGCGGGAATACCTGGAGGGCCAGAAAGCGAAAAAAAAAAGGAACGGATTTGCACACCGTTAGAGCGACATCCAAAACAAAGTGTAAATATAACACATCAACACTTCTACATACATTGGAAAAGCCTCATTGCCTCACCCAATCCCAAACACAGAGAGGGAGCTGTTTCTCACCAATTTGATGATGTGTTGTTGGAGCACCGTCTCCTGTTATTCTGCCATTAGAAGGAAAAACTGGAAAGGTGCGCTCAGTAGAGTGCAGATCTCAGCCGGGCGTGTCTGCAACGACCACCGCTGTATTGCGTTATTGAATGAATACGTCTGACAATTAGCGAATAATTAGTCGTTTGTTTATTTCAATGGATATTAGCTTTAGCGCTCTGTAACACACACTTCTCGTCGTGGAAAGTTAAGGGAGGAGAATCAAAGTCCACCGGACGGGAACGAGGATAGATCTTCTGAGTTCATTGCACTCTCCTTTATCGTCACAAACAAAACCCGCCGCCCTCCCCCGAGACCCCACATCGCAACGCGGCCGCAGACGGTTGGTTTTCGAGAGATTCGGATGCGCTTGTGCTTTTTGTCCGCTAAGCTAGCGCGCCGCGCCTCTGGCGTCAAGCAGAGGCGAGGAGCGGGCGGGCTGCAAGTTGTCTGGTAAGCTCCCTTCTTTCCTACCCCAAATCTCCAGATTGACGCTGACATCACTTGAAGCAATTTTATCAGATTTTGTTGTTTTTTTCCTCTCCAAATAATACCGTACCCCTCCTCCATCCCCCCGAGATCTGTAAACACACTTTGATGTGTAACAACGGTGCAATTCCCCTTTAAGGGAATCTTGTGCTCAAAAGAAATGATTGCCTAATTTAGAAAATATTGCGATTGACTGATATAAGAAATATAATACCGTGGTGCAATTTGTTGCTCAGCCCTACAACCAGGACAGCACCAGGTTGCTGTCATCTTGGAAGCCCTAATCCTCCCACATGTCCTCCTACCTGCTGCTGTTTCCCTTCAAGTCACAAAAAGAGACACACAGTTCCATTGATGCGCACCACGCTCCTCCTCTTCTCTTTCTGTCTCTCTGATTCTCTCTCTCACACACACACACACACACACACACACACACACACACACACACACACACAGACAGACGAGCTGCCCTATTAAAAGCTGCAGAAAAAAAAAAAAAGCAGGCCGTCTTTGTCCTATTACCGTGGAGTGGAGCTGATGTTAGTGAAGTTGGCAGCCACGGATGACTGGGAGCCACCAAGGCTTTGCTCAGCTGACATTATCCTGCCCCTCAAATGCTACCCGGCCCCACAGCAATGTGTGTGTATGTGTGTGTGTGTGTGTGTGTGTGTGCCGATTGTACCATTTGTCTTTGTCCAAATGTAACTCGGAGTGTCTATTTGTCACAAGGTGGACGGGAGAAGCAGAGAGAGAGAGAGAGAGAGAGAGAGAGACACACACACACACACACACAGCGACAAAGAAGGTGGTAATCTGAGTGGATCTGGAGCGCTGATCCTCTTTGGCTCTCGCCGTGTGTGTAGGAGGTCACGTCAAGCTCCAGCTCTGGGATAAGTTGGGCATAGCAGCAGCGGAGAAGCAATATTTGGACGGGGAGGGAAAAGTCACCAGGGACAGATTGAGAAGGATCAGCGTGATGGCCGCGTCAAAAAATACGCTGTTTTTTCTCTTTCTGTGTGTGTGTGTGCGTGTAACACTGAGGTGAGGACCACATCTGTCAGAGGGTCAGCGGCCATGGAAATTTTCTGCGACAGCTGTAATGCCGAAAGGTCCGAATTGAGCAAAGGCTGCGGAGGTGAGCCTCCGCCTGTGGTCCTGTGGAAGCCATGCAAAACAGTCCAGATGGGTCAGCGGCGCCGAGCCAAAGCCCTCCTTAACCTGCTGGATCAGGGAATCAGCCACACTTCACAGCCACTGCAGAGATCACACACAATCTCCCTTCACACACACACACACACACACACGAGCAGGCGAACCTCTTACCTCACACTCAGACCAGGTGCAGCCAATCTGATCGGTTTAAGCGGGTCCACGCCCACTGCCGAGATGTGAGGGAGCGAAACCCAGCAACCCGGGTTTGTTTACGGCAAAGTAGTCGCCGCCTCGCTTTATGGATTGAACGTCATAAACAAGATCAATTTGTTTCCTTGGGAATGAGCATTAATACAGTGCGTTTACTACTTTTTTTTTCTTTCTTTCTTTCTACAGACTTGTTTATTAGCATGTAGACTGGCGCATTAGAGCTGCCATTATAAGTCTTGGGTAAATTGCTCCTCTGAGGCTCGATCCGGCCCCATAACGAGCACCGCGATGCTGAAACGTTTATGCAACACCGCCCCAGCAGTACAGCTTTGAGCGCTGGTTATGGAGAACGCCGCGGTCCCTATAGAGGATCAACAGTGTTGTAATTGCGCGGCACGGAGTCTCCTTGTCTCGTCGTGCGTAGCCGACCTCGCCTCTCACCCGCCTCAAAAACAGCCGTTAGCTTGTTTGGGCTTTTTTTAGTTTCGACGCCAATTAATGCCGAATTAGCGGGACGATGGTCCTGAAAAACTTCCAGAATTATTCGAATTTCTTGGAAAGAGGTTTTGAAAATACCTCTCTCTCTCTCTCTCTCTGTCTCTCGCTCTCTCTCTCTCTCTTACGCCGTCTCTTAACGTGTGATTATGCACACCAGCCGCAGCGCTGGCTTGCGGCATCAAGAGACGAGCCAGACAGCGGGGGGGGACAGGGAAGAGGGGGATGTGTGCTCGCACGTTGTTAGCGATTACTTTTACTTTTTCATTCCTCCCAAAAAACGACCGTCGGGGGGCACGGAGAGAGCAAATAAGAGCATAAGTCGGGGGTTTAAGGCACATTGTTATCGCAGCCGCGCCGGGGCTGCGACAGTAAAATGGAGAATACAGGTTCGCTCTCAGAAGATCCCCCCCCCACCCGAATCGCCCACTGGGCTGGTGTTCCTCAAGTTGGGCTCATCCTCGGCGTGAGCTCCCTTTTGCCCACAGTGAGCGCCGGGCCCTGAAACGCCATCCCACAGCGGATTTCCGCCCTTATGTTGTGTCTTTAGCTTTAGCTGTAACACCAGCAGCGGCACATGCCTCTAAATCTTTGTTTTTCTTTCCTTCATGGAGCACTACTCCCAAACAAGCCGGTTTTCTAGTAAAACACAAGCGAGACAACGCCAGCGAACGCGAGAAAAGACTGAATCCCAATGCCAATCTTTTTCTTTTTTTGAGGGGAGGAGAAACATAAAATAACCAATCCATTATGTGAGCGCCACCCCCCCGCTGTGTTTCCCTGATTCCCTCGAGCTATTAGCAGCTTAGAACACAAATAGATCACACAAGATATTAAAAAGCAGCGGGAATCTAACAGTTTTAAAAGCTTCACCGTAATCCTCGCTGTGGAACAAAAACACACGCCTTCATACGCAGGCAAATTGTTTTCTCCCCCTTTTTTTTTTTTTTTTTTTGCTAAATCTTTCTTGTTTTTTGTTATTTTTGAGTATTAGCAGTTTATGGAGCATATTTTATTATGAGAAATGGACTTCACAGACACAACACGGGTCATAAGCCGGAGTTAAACTCATCGGCAACAACAAGGACGCTGACGTTAGCTCATTCTCTACTTTCAGAACGT
The DNA here is from genome assembly GCF_023055335.1 of Clinocottus analis. Lineage (NCBI taxonomy): Eukaryota > Metazoa > Chordata > Actinopteri > Perciformes > Cottidae > Clinocottus > Clinocottus analis. Next base: position 4,999,293 of record NW_027175821.1, read on the forward strand.
TCTTATGTTTTTATTTAATCTCATTTTGTCACACAAACACACACACACACACACACACACATAAATATCAAAGCGACCTGTCAGACCGGTTTATAGGCAGATTGTACAGACTGTAAAGCCCTCTGGGTCAAATTTGTCATTTGTAATTTTGGGCTCGACAAAATAAACTTTTAATTTATTTCAATAACAATGAAAAAAAAAACACCCTAGGAGAGAAAAGTAGAGATCCAGAACTTCAGACACAGCTGTGAGCGCATCAGGAAGTAAAAACAGTTTGTCAGAGCTGATCAAGGAATCGAGTGGCGAGTGGCGAGTGGCGAGCGGGGTTGACGTTAACGGCCTTTGACACCCGACTGACAGCACCTGGGTGAGCCGGCGAGATCCTATCAGAATGAGTGTGCAACACAACGGCACATCGGCGCAAACCCGACCCAGATATTCAGTCGGGATCGATGTTCAACACCTGCGAGCTGCTTGTTCCGATCATGGAACGAAAAGACTGATCCGCCAAAGTGCTCGAGATCTTTTGACGGACTGCGAGGATCCGCTTTGTCCGATGCCCCTCCCCCCCCCTCACCCGTCTGTACCTCCGATTTAATCTCCCCATTTCCATTCTGCTTCAAACTCTCGCTGGATTTGGCTCCTTTTGAAAACCACCGGCAGACATAATAAACATGAAGGCACTTTTAAGTGATTATGTCGGCGCTCCTTCACAACACTAAATCCATGAAAATCCACACAACTAAATCCATGAAAATATCACAGGATTCGAGTGTTTGCCGTGAAGACGTGGAGCGGAGCAGTTCGAGGCAAAGTCCGGATTTTAATACCAACATTGCACTTGAGCCTCTTCACATATTTTCACGGCGAACTTTCACCAGATTACATGGAGCGGGTTTCAGTTTTTACGGAAATTACCAATTCAGAGTCTAATCCCAGAGCGGTGCTCTTCTGTTGCGGCACTATTCTGACGCAATCGAGCGTGATCGGCAGCGTGAAAAATAAAAAAAAAGGGTTTAGTTTTGGTCAGAAAGACACATGATAATCAAAGACAAAATTCCCAAAAATACTTGGGCACTTTTTTTTTTGTTGCCTAAATCCAGTAGTTGGAGTCCACTCCAGTAAACATGGGAGAGGTGACGGATGGCCGCACAAGTATCAAAGCTGTGGAATTTGATTTGAATAAACTTTAAATTGTGTTAACCGTGCGGTGTGACTTTGTGCATCAAAACGTGTTTGGATGTGTCAAAAAAAGAGAAACGACGCGGCCGGTTTGATGACATTAGAGGTGTCACATCACACGATGTTCGCTTCACTCCAGATTCCAAATGACTCGAGAAAAAAAAGACAAGCTATCAACTCCTGTCTCACAGCTTCCAGCAGGACTAATAATTGTTTATTAAGCACCTAATTTGGCTGCGACGTGGCCGACTCTCGAGTCAAACAACACAATCAATTGATACTGTAACAAGTTAACAAGATAATTGTTCCAGCTGCCGTGACAGATTGCCGAAGGAGTCGCTTTTTTGACCAAATGGAAAAAGCCCTCCGTTCAACAGCGTGCGTCTCGTTTCCACATCGTAGGATTCGACCTTTTTCTTTACGTCCTACTTTCACTCAAGATCCCCACACATCCCCCTTAAATACACATTAACTATTCAAATAAGTTCTGCTTTTATTTTGACAATAAAAAAGGATTAAGAGAAGCAAACCAAGTTGAATTTCCCTCTGTGGGTTAATAAAGTGCAAACCTAACCTTAACCAAACTTTGTTTTTTTTTTTTTTTAATAAATAAAAGATGCATCCGGGAGTTTTTTAAAGTTTTTTTTTTTATGAGTACAGATTGAAAAAGTCCCCCGAGGCAGATTTTGGTCCGTCTTTCAAATCAGAGGATCGGCGGTTCAAGGCCCGGCTACGCTAGTCCACGTCGTTGTGTCCTTGAGCAAGACACTTAACCCCTAATTGCGCCGCGTTGCTGTGTCGACGGTGCATAGAGACACAATGTGAGTCGCTCTGGATAAAAGCGTCAGCTGAATGAAACGTAAAACACACACGCGCAGCTAAGACCCTCTGAGACGGGCCGCTTGTAGCCGCGACATAGATGTACGGTGACAGGTTACAGCCAACACGGGTTGGCGAGTTCAGTGTGTTTCCATTCACGGCGACACCTCCTCTCTTCTCTTCTTCTACCACTACGAGAAAATATGTTTTTACTGGGGGGTTTTCAGGGCTGTTTTAATAGGGAAGCTCTCGCGTGGCCTTCACAATGAGCCACGGCAGCTCGAGGGAACGGGCAGGCGGCGTACCGAACCGCAAAACACCGCCCTTAACCCCTTGAATCGCATGCGTCCGCTTCCGTGAATGGATAAATAAAAGCCGCGCGTCTGACTTTTGCTGTTTCAAGCCACAGTGGGACATGCGACCTCGAGCACCAATTTAAAAACGAGTATAGCGGTTAATCAGTGCGTTTCAGTCCAATTGGTGTCCCGAAGGATCCTTGATCAGTTTAGTCACCTTCAACACACATTAATTAAATCAGCGCGGCGTCTCACGTATGGCTGTGAAGAGGGGAAAAAAAAAAAAAAAAAAGAAAAACGCAAATGAACCTCTAATCAAGCAGAGGTAAGTCTCTCATTTGTGCACATCAAACACAACACGCTTCAAGGGGAACAATTCAAACTTGAGAGACCCAGATAAGTTCACAGTATGAAGTACGAATGCTTCATCCTCAGTCCTTATCAGACCTCTCTCCTCAATTACAGACGCATTCTTAGATCAATGTGGACTGACGGCTGTGAAAAGGAGACAGTGGAGTGGACGAGAAGACGTCTGGTGTCTAGACCACTCATGCACACACACACACACACTCTCTCACACACACACACACACACGCTTGCGCAGTGATGTGACATGCCCTTATTAACCACGACGTCACATCACACCGGGCGCCCGTCAGACTTAGGACCCGACACACAAACAAGAAAAGGAAATCTTAAGGCGAGGCGACACCCGCTCGCAATTAAAAGCCGATGAATTAACCTTAAGCACGGATGATCTGTCCAGACGTTACAAATAGAACCACTCCGACACACACACACACACACACACATGCCGCACTCGCATGCGAAAAGACACATTCCCACTCCCACACACACACACACACACAACATCCGCTGGCGTTATTACTGTTCGACTATCTCTTTGTAAACGTCAAATATGAATGTGTGGACAAGTCATTCTCTGTGTGTGTGTGTGTGTGTGTCCGCACTTGTGTGTGTGATGAGATTAGAATCATCCAGGACATTCATCTATTCTGTAGCTGGTGAGGAGATTGAGTGGGGTTGGGCGATACGATAGCACTTTCACAAAGGATTACATTACTCCCTCTCCCATTCTCTGGGCCGTACAGTACTCTTTACCCCCATGCTCACATTTGATAATGGACACAGCCTGTGTTATGAATTGAGCTGGTAATACGCTGGAAAAAGGATTAAGCCCCCAGAAAGAAACGGAGCGACGCGCACTCGAGCATTTGTAGGTGCGTTTGAATTGTGGGACCTTCTTTTTTCGGAGCCGTGTTCGTCCACCGGCTATGTGACAGGAGGGGTGTCCCAGGCCACGTGTGCAGTTTACCATCTAATCCAGCGGTTTTGCCGTGGGAAAATGTCCAATTTCACTCGATAATAATTTTCAACAGATACATTTCCATTGTTGAATTGTCTGAGCCTGCGAAATAGTGGCTGGCCAGGTAATTAAATACTCTTCCATGCCAGTCGGTAGCGCAATAATTACCTACCATAAATGCTGTATTATGCAACAATGTGACATTTTGTAACTTTTTGGGGTTGTTGGTTGGTGTGCCGCGGGATTGATTTGTTGTAAAAAAAAAAAAAGGTTGAAAACCACTGATCTAATCCATCTAACCGGACCAGTCATCTCATGTTGGGGCGGGGCAAAGGCAAGAGTGTGCACGTATCCGAGGCATAGAGTGTTCGGTACAATCGGTGCCATTACAGGGAGAGATGATTAAATGTATGTTTTAATGCCTGGTGCCTGTAGACATAATGATAAGGTTAGCCATTAGTTAATGAAATAGGTTGCAATGCTGCCTATTTAATTGCAGTTAGCAGAAGTAGGGATAGATGTATGGAAGGGAAGGCGGGTTCCTCAGCAACTGCGCGATTTTTATGTGAGGCTTTTAGTGCATTAAATGACAGCATGTGATTTAGCATCATCGCTCGGTAGCGAATCCTTTTTGTAATTGTTTACAGTTCCAACCCGTAAGATCTTTCACAGAATTTTAACGCTATTCATTGTTTTCACGAGTCCTTCAAATGTCGTTACGCGTCGATAGGTGACGATCATTTTCCCATGACCGATCAATACAGAGTTTCTTATTGATAACCTACAGTCGCGCTCGGCTTAAAACGTTGTTGAGCTTCTCAACATGTCTGGGTCCGCCCGGGGGGATTACACCGAGACGACTGCTGGGTGTGAGAGGATCATCTGAGCCTCGGGGGTCAATACTTCTTCAGATTGCAGAATTACAAAAGAAATGTGCAAATCTAATTCTGTACAGCCCCAAAGAAATACACACAGAATTGTCTCTGTGTGTATTTTCAATGCAATACATTTCATGACAGCAGTCGATCAACGTGGACACAAACATTCCACATTCTAGAGATGTAGGCGCTCAGCGATATAATTAAATGTACTCTTTGAAATTATTTATACTTGGGTTTAATACCATGTTGTCAAGCTTGTCACGTTGTCACATTGTATGGCTGGTACTGGAAGAAAAACGGACGTACGAGCGCGACCGCAGTGTGTTTCTAATAAAAGAAAAACTCAATCAATGCAAATTCCATGCCTCGATAAAAACAATAAAGACGAAGAAAGAAAAAAAACACGCTCATGCAGAGAAGGTCATCGTGTTCACAGGCTGAGGCCGGACACCAGAGAGGGGAGAGAGAGAGAGAAAGAGAGAAAGAGAGAGAGAGAGAGAGAGAGAGAGAGAGAGAGAGGGCTCAATAAACAGACAGGGAGGCCTTAATGACAAAAGCGTAGGAATCTCCGCCACAGTTGACTGTAAATGCTCTCCATTACAATAAATGACTTCATTACATTAAAGATGCGTTCAACCACCCCCTGTGTTTCAATGAGTGTAACTGTGCGACAATTCTTTGAAGTGTGCTCAAGTAGCGGCGCTTCAGATGCAGCCTGTGGTATTTACACCTATCCTCTCGACGTGCGCACGCTCGCGGACGCGAAAAAAAAACAAAAACAAAAAAATCCCTGGCGTTGGCGCAGACGCTCACAGTTCTTTCACGCTGCTGCCACCGGCCCCTCGCCTTTCTCTGCGCTTATTAAGACATCGAGGCTTTTAGCACCTGGCAGCACTAATCCTATAGCCTTATGCTCACTAGTGCTGGAGCCAAGCGGACTTAAGCGGGCTCTCTCTCTCTCTCTCTCTCTCTCTCTCTCTCTCTCTCTCCCTCTCTTTCTGTGTGCGCGAGTGTGAGCATCAGTGACTAGTTTGTGATGAATGGACGGGGGGAGCGGGGCCTGAATGCAAGACGCCAGCACCGCCGAGGTCAGTGAAGGAGGGAGAGCGGGGTACAAAAAAGGGAGAGAAAGAGAGGATGGATAAGGGAGAGACGAAGAAAGAAAAAAAAAGGGCCGGGTGTATGCGTGGGGTTGTGCGGGTGTGTGTTGCACACGAAAGCGCCGCATGCACTCTGCTCCCGCGTTTATGTCCCGCTTGCCAGGCATGTTTGTGTGGGCACTGGCGTGCGCGTGTGTGTTGGTGTGTTGTGCGTGCGCGCGCGAGCGCGTGCACGCGTGTGCAAGGCCGAGGTAGGTTAAACTTGTACTCGTGAAGTGTTCCCAGAAGAGATTAATCATCCCGTGCTGGAATGCAGCATGGCGGTCATAAATCATCACCTGACCCCTCTCTCTCTCTCTCTTTCTCTCTCTCTCTTACTCTCTCTCTCTCTCTCTCTCTCTCTCTGCCACTCGTGGCGGTGGAGTCAGGGTAAAAGGAGTGTCATTGCATATCTGCAGTAAACAAACAGCCAACAGCCTTGACAGAAGCGTTAAAAGGTAGAAAAAGACAGAGCTACCGCTCAAAATACCGGCGTCCACTCGTACAATCAATGGAGATCTACGGAGGCCTGTTAATGACAGAACCGTGGACAGAATAAAAGACAAAACTAATATCTCCATCAAGATTTGGGAGGAAACTCAGGGACCAAAAGCTGTCGGTGTATCGTGGACGTTTTGAGCCACACAATAAATCCGTCACTAGAGTTTAGATATTGTAAAAATCCAGTCCAATTGATACGGGAGGATTTAGCAAAGTCCTGCAAAGTCACTTTACTAAGTAACCACATTTTAAAAGCTTCAATGAGAGTCTGTTTCTCATCATTTATAGAATTTCAGCACATGGCAACTATAAAATGGTAAAAAAAAAAAATACAAAAACATCGTGGCAACAGATGATGTACAGCAATTGGTTGTTTTTGGGTGAGCAGGACTGAAATCACCTGTCGATAATGTACATTATCCTCCTTATTTGAAACCACAATTTATAGTAATTTAACAGCTGCGCTGTTTGTTCCGCTTAAAACACTGCATTGATTTCCACCACAACTGCATTTTTACAAGCTTTTGTACTGAAACTGGTCATTTGTATAAGTTTGTACCAGCGCTCTGTTCTTCAAACCGAACGAAAACGACAGACTTTAAAGCATTAATCGACCAATGAGGCTCGAGTGCCCTCTCCGTATTACCACACACACACACCTTTACATTCAAACCTGTAACAAATGGACAATAGGGACAGTTTTCTTCTTAATTCCCCTCAATAGAGATAATCTATTCCTGTCCTCCACTTTCGGAGCGGTGAAAGTGCTTTCGGACAAACTGTGGTTTCCAGCTGCGAGTCCGATGCGCAGGTGGGAGCCAAGAGAAGCTGCTGAACTCATTTCTGAGTTCGCACTCTGATTTCAGTGGGAGGCTCGCCGGAAGTCAGCGCTACACTGTGCCATTTGCAGCTCAGGTAGAAGAAGAAAAAAAAGAGCTTTTCTTGGTTATGTTCAAGTACAGGAAATTGATTTTTGTAATATTAAAAATTCAACAGCCGAGGTTTCATTACTTTTCGGAGCCTATTCCCTTTCCCTCGTGGAGTGGGAAAATATCACAGTTTATTAAATTACTTCTCTGAAAAGTCTCCGGGGAAGCCATCTTAACTCACGTCCTCCTTCACAAGGCCATTTTAGACTGTAACTAGGCATGTCTGCTTACCAAGAGAGACAGAACGAGAGAGAGAAGGAGTTAGGCAATAGAGAGGCGAAGGTATACCAAAACGACTGCCGCAGAGAGGCACGGAGTTAAATGATGAATCAAGGGTCAAGGAGTTAAGAGTACAGTAAATGGAGAAACCACAGCTAAAAAAGTTTGTTTGTGTGTACTTGGCGGTGCCCTTTAGCCGGCATGTCCTTGACTAGTTCCAGCAGACCCTCCATGCAACCTCAGCCGAAGTTTATCCAGAAGTTGCAAAAGGCCAAGGGTGTCAAACGAGGTCACCGCCGCAGACGATCCTCAAGCAACGTTGTTGACTTGCCCGACTCCAACGTCCTGTCTGGAGGAGCGGAAGCGATGACTCGGCAGTGTCTTTGAGCGTGACTCAACCTGGCAACCCCCTTTCCTCTCGCGGGCAGAGCCAGAGGACAAGCGTACCACCGTATTTCTTTGTTGACGGGGAGACGAAGCAGGACAGTTTGTTTGTAATTGGTATTGGAGACGACTCGCCTCTCTCTCTCTCTCTCTCTCTCTCTCTCTCTCTCTCTCTCTCTCTCTCTCTCTCTCTCCGCACGGATGGGAATTAGTTTCAAAAGAAAACTCTGCACTGCGGGGCCAACAGGCAAAGGCAGCGGTAGCTCCGCAACGGCAAATGTTATTTTTATTTATTTATTATTGTCTCCATTAATTATTTAGTCAAAAGAAAATGGGCAGAAAATTGCGAAGAAGTCCGAGACGACGTCTTCAGATTGCTTGTTTGATCCATCACAAGCTATTCAGCTGACTATCGTATACGAGGAAGAAAAAGCAGAAAATCCGCTCAGACGAAAAGTTGGAAAAACAACCGATTCATTTTCGTGGCATCAACTGACCCTTTTCGAGCTCACTGTCTCTCCTGTTTCCTGGAAGTGTCACCTTAAGCCACTGAAAATCATCCGCCGATGACCTCACACAGCATGTGTGGTCGAAGCTAAAAGACTTGTCGCCAGTCTCCACGAGTGCATGAGCAAGTAGGCCACGTGAGTTCAACACTTTATTTCTCGTTCGACTTCAATGTAACCGGGGGGACGCGCTGCAGAGCGCCACGGGCGTCCGAGGCGGGTGAGTTAAAACCAGTGGGTCAGCTGTCAGACAGATGTAGTAAATATCATGCCGCTCTGCCATCACTCCCAACACAGAAAAACCCCACAGGATCCATGAGCATGGTAATCCAAGATGAAGGCTGCTCTCTGCAAGCGCCCCTTTGTCTAAAGCGCAGCGAATGCCGGGTGTCGCGCTCACACACACACACACACACACACACACACGCACACACACACAGACGCCGCACCACATTGGGCACTGCGGTCTGAGCCACAGCCCCTTGAAAAGAGGACTATCGGGCCGCTGAGGTCACTCAGAGACTGCGGCAAAATTGTGGGAATCCAAAAACCGCAAAGCAGCAGTAACACGCGTGCAAACATGACAGCTGGGGCCGATGCAGGAGTGCACGGTACCGTCTGCTAAACGCCGGCTCCAAAAATATCAGACCGTTATGTTGCAGATTCCAGATTGTTTTCATATTGAGTCTCGCTGGCTAATTCCACGACTAATATGTGTCTTGGCGGCGATTTCGAGAATGGTTGTTCCAATAAAGAGACACCTAGGGCTCTATTTTGGCGGCAGTGCATTACACGCTATGATCCACTGTGTTTACCTTGATTAAATCACGCGCAACCAGCAGGCTGCCATAAAGTATCCAGACGCAATCCGCTGCACTCTCTCTCTCCTCTAATCCCCAAAACACAGGATTGCAGGGAGGCGGCCATTTTTAATATCTCAATGCGTTATCATGGTAGTAAGTTGTGATACTACAGATTCATGACTGATAGTGTTGGTTACATCTAATGGGGCAAGTCCATTGATGCAATGATAAAAGTAAATATATATATATATATATATATATATATATATATATATATATATATATATATATATATATATATATATATATATATATATATATATATATATATATATATATATATATATATATATATATATTTGTATGCAGTTATGGGAGCGGTGGAAGTGATGTGTTGCATTTACTTCAACCCCAAACATCTTTTAGTTTCACTTTCATGATAATCCAAATTGCAATTCTTCAGAAAACTAAAGGAGACCATCAATCTTTTTCTTTTCTTTTTACACTGTGTACACTTTGTGGTTTCCTCCCATCTACCCACCAATTAATCAATCACTGCGATTAATGTAATTTGCTCCTTCATCAGCAAGTCTTTGTAATCTTAGCCTCTGCGAGAGAAAAAAAAAAAAGTATAAAACCCACAGCGTGCCATCCAATATCGTCTGGGCGAGCTCCCCGAAGGAGCACAATTAACGTTGAAACGTTGAAATATGAAGCTGAGAGGACAATGAAGCGTGAATGAATCAAATTGAGGACCAAAGGCAGCCCGAGCAGGGAAATGTGGAGGGGCGGCGGTGGTGAGCAGTGCACGACTGGTTAGCAGCAATGAGGACGGGGGAAGTGAGACGGCCTCAGTGACGCCCTTGTATTTCGCGCCAACCGAGATCTGCCTTTTGGGGCGAGGAGGAGGGACGGGGGGGGGGGGACGGGGGTTTAGACCAGGGCAGCATAATACGAATGAAACCATTCCCGCAGCAGTTTTGTCCTCTCCATCTGGATTTATGACGCTGTGTTGATTGCATTTCTGACTCCAAAAAAAAAGCAGAAAAAAAAAAGCCATGAGCTTGTGAAATAGCTGAGAGGGGTATAGCGGGACGGACAGAGCAGCCCATAATAGAGCTACGCTGGTATTTTCTATTTACCGGCGCACGCTGACAATTACAGCAGCAGTATAAACAATGTCACCCCCTTCGCCGTATTCTGTCACAAAGACCATCATTTTTTTTGCCCACCTCTCCTCTCTCTAAAAGGTCAGCGTTCTTAGTTAATCAGCAGCGACAAGAGGTTGTTTCTGCTTCCATTACCAGCTATCCTGTTCTGTTCCCTCGGATGAGATGTTAAGATCTAATGTACCGTGCGACAGCAACGTTTGCACACCAAAAAAAAAGATTGTATTTCATCTGATAATATAAGAATGCCCCCAACTCTATTTAGCACTGAATCGTTCAAGACCTGCTCGTGGAAATGGCTCGAAAAACAACGCACACAAAAAGCCAAAACCAAAATAAACAATGGAGGTTTTTAAGCTGCATGTGTGTACATCTGCAGGGGACGATATGCGCGCTGTATCCGCTCCAGCGTATGCGTGGGGGAAATAAAGATCTAAACATAACCCCCGCGACTAAATCGGTAGGGATTTAAAGTGTTTTAAAGCTTGCTAACGTTGCTGTGGTTGCGCTGTGGGCGCTTAACGTTTCACACCTCGTTGAATTGTCCAGGTAAAGAACTAAAGAAAAAAAAAATAGCTGTCAACGCCGCGCAGCACAAGAGTCGTTTCCAAAACCGGAGACCAGTCAACACATGGAATAGCACAAAGCCTGCGAATAGCACTTTACAGCCTCTCGGGTAATTATACCTAAGAGACATAGGGTATAAGCAGCTTTTTTTGTTGCGACATCAGTTAACATGCTGCAACGCAGTCGCCATTGACAGGATTTAAAACAATCGACACAATGGGGCCCATTTTGCGCTTTGAAAAGGGACTTTTGGCTCTGAATCGCCGGCAGAATTGCAGTGGCCGAGTTGCAAACATTCAGCCCACTGTGCTGGTTCATTATCTAACACTGAGTGGGTTCTGAATTGGTTGGGAAGGACAAAATGTGATAACTGGCCGCTCAGCACCAATACGGGTCGGCGCCTGTAGTGTGAAAATGGCATTAGTAAAATTGGACCCTTGAGGTCTTCTTATGCCAGTTTCCATGTGTGAATGTGGACACCGCTATCTGTACAACGCAGGACCAAACACAGCGGGAGGGGGAGGGGTGAGTCACACTGGACATCACTGACCTCTGGTCAGCCCCGGCGGCGTGTGTTTGTGTGTTCGCGCGTGCGCATGCATTAGGGTTATTGTGTGAAGCCTTCAGTCTTTAATCCCCTAATCTGCTGAACCCTGGAAATCACTGCAGTCATCTGTCAGCTGGGTCAGAGCGGGCTACAACGCCAGGGTGCGCACGCACACACAGACACACAAACACACACACACACACACTCAATGATGGTCCTTTATTCAAAAGGGCCAGCCTCATTTCAGTCTAATGAAGATTGATGCTGCTCTCTCTAGGCCTCACAGGTGTCGCAGTGAAATGTATAAATACGTAACCCACATACAGGGAGAGAGGGGGCGGGCGGAGGTGATGGATCAACAGGAAGGGGACTCTCTCTCTCTCTTCACATTCACGTCTGACTTCACAAAATCTCCAGCTAAAGTTGTCTAAAAGTCAATCGACACTGTATCTCCGTGGTACCGGCACACAGTTAATCTCGTTGGATGCTCATGAAGGTCCAACAAGGACACGGACTCAGGGAACCCGTGGTGCTCAGACCCTTGTGTCAAGTCTAAACCTCTCAGGCCTGTGTGTGCGTGTGTGTGTGGGCGCATGTGTGTCTGTGCCAAATGGGACACCCTGAGGGCTTGTCTGGAGATTGCGGTTGACACGGCCTGCTGCTGTCCAGTGTGAGCTCCTATTAGCACTTAAGGCCGCGCGGCTCGCCACACACAAACACTCTGGTCCGAATGATTAATCTTGGCAGGTTTAAGGGCCGACGGCGGATTGTGCGTACTTCTAAGCATGCATTGCTGCATGTTCCCGTGTCGATGGACTTAAATGTGTGTCGGCGGCGGCGGCGGCGGCGTTCGAGGGCTTTGGCTTTCTTATTTTGCGTGGCCCCCTTGTCAAGAAGCTCAAGATGGAGGGATGGGAAGTGGGAGAGGGATCAAAAGAGCGTGCGAGATCACACAGACGCAGACAGCCTTGAAGAGAGCTGAGAGGTGGAGGAGAAGATGCAAGGGCCACCAAGAGAAAACGGCAGCAGTTGAGAGTGAAGTGCGAATCTTAGCGGGTCGTCTCACCCTTGCTAGCCGCGTGGCATCTGTGTGCGTTTTCATCCGTGTCATAAGGTGTCCGACAACTGCCAGTCTCTGGGATCTACAGCTGGTGTGTGGGCCTTGTCCCTTGACACCCGTACACTCGATACACAATCGAGTGACTGAAAAGTGTTTTTTTTTTAATGCAGCCTTAAACTTATTGTAAGCATATGGCGTCTGATCATTAACTAAGAGTCACACTGGGGTCCAATGAACACTCGCCCTTGGGTGAACTGCTTCCTGCTGTGTGTATGGTCCTCACTGCAGCTGGAGGGGAGCCAGCTGGGCTGTGGCGTTCAGCCTCTCTGAGCCCCACCACACACACACACACACACACAAAAAGTGAAAAATGTATAAAAACACAGAGCATGAAAGCAGAGGAGTGCCATTTACATTAAACACACATACACATACACTGCCTGTGCGCTTGGTTTAGTCCTCTGCAAAGCACAATGCCAGGCATTATTTCAAACCCAATACATAGCAGAGTGTGAGCAAGTTGAGGTGAAATATTCATGAGTACAAAGACTGTAGAGGGGGGAAAAAAGGTGCAGTGTAGCAATTGGTGTTTTTAAAATGTGGCAATGTGGAGAGTTCATGATAGGTGCGGACGCACCGCGGCGACGCAGAGCGACAGAGACAAGCGGCAACGATAGGTCGAGCAGACAATTAAAGCGCGGCAATAACTCCATCTTTGTCATGAGGATATTGATGTATTTTTTTGGGCGAAGGGCGAACTCACTTTCTCACGCATGTACGGAGAGCGATGAGGTGATGTGGATGCTGCGTCGGGAGCTAAAGGTTAGCCGAGTGTCTCCTCCCTCATGGCGACGGCTCCTACTAACTGGCATGCCACCCTTGACCCTTTAAAAAAAAAAAAGAAAAAAAAAGAAAAAAGTACAGAGTCACGCCAGGCACGCGTGTCATTTTTACACACGGAGCCGGTCACGAGGACACTCGCGTCTCCCCGTGCAGATGTGCGCGAACAGCTCTCCAGCAACAGCAGACACTCCACAGCGACACACGCGGAAGGTCATCCCCTTGCCCGGGAAAACTGTCCACCATGGCAGCTGGACGGCGCGCCACATCAAAAGGCACCGCGGTCACGCGACAAGGAGACCCCGTGTGACCAAACGCCAGTTAAGTGCGGGGCTCGCGCGACGACCAGAAACGCTGTCTTCCGATGAGAAGACACCTCAATGTCACCGCTCCGCTTCCCCCCTCCCTCCCCGTCCCGTGTCTGTCACTGATTGCGCACATGTTTGCGTTTGAAGAGGCTGTGTAAACAACACGAGCGCACAAAGCATCGTCTTGCACAGGAATATATTTGAAATATCACATACCTGTTTTACGTTTGTTGTGGTTGTTGCTGCTCCAGCTACGTGCGGCACTCACTGCATAATCCTGCTCCTTCACAACTTGAACTTTTCCCTCGCTCCGGTTGGAAAACAGACCGCAGCTACTTGACACTTGTTTATCGCATACTTTTTTTCTTTGCCCCGTGTGTCCTGTCAAGCCGCTACTGCACACGGCGGGAGAAGAGAGCACCGGGGGCGAGCTGATGGGGAGGACCGGCTGCGAGCCGCCGCTGCAACATCTCTACCAAAGCGAGGGAATCAAACGCAGCAATCCAATTCCGCGGTGACGCTCGGTCGTGTTGGGGAGCAATGCTGACGGGAAAAGGTGGAACACCCCCCCCACGCACACAAACCTTACCTCACCTCACCGCCCGAGAACCAAACGGAGGCAGCTGCGCTGCGAACGGCGCGTCCCTTTTTTTCCCCTCCCGTTTTGATCCTCCTCACACCCGAGACGCGGCGGGCATGCTCTGTGCGTGAGCGACGGCCGGTCGGTTAAAGGCTGCGCGCAGCAGCATCCAGGGAGCGACCATCCGCGCACAGTACAGAGGAATGACCGAGGCTCGCGGAGCGCGCGTTCACGGCCAAAGCCCAAAGTCAATGGTCATTAGCGGTGCGTGTGGAGAGTAATCCACTGTGGACCTACTGCAGCTGCATCCCGGCAGGATGGCACCCTAGGGGAGGGGGGCGACGGTGGTGGAGGGGGGGGGGGGGCAATTGAACAAAATTGTAAACAAATGCAATGCACCATCATTATTTAAAGATGACAACACAAACGTATGGCCACACTGTCTGACCATGCTGTGAACATCCTTCTATGATCTATACATATACTGTATTTACACACTAAAAGGCCAGTGCCGTAACGCCAACACAAAGCCATATATTTACAGCCTAACAGGCAAAGTTGCCTCTCAACTGCATGTTCCCCGAGCTTGAACGCATCTGCGTTGGGGGGCTGTTAGTAGCCTCCTTCCACCGGCCTACAGTGCTCATTACAGTGGCCCTCATGCATCTCTGTTTAAACAGTGCACCCACTGCACTGCAGGACACTGTTCGCATTAGCGCACAGCCTAATGGGCTTCCTCTGTATTGGCGGCAGCAGAAAGGTGCAATAACGCAAGCATGCAATTATGCACCATAACTAGGGAAAACATTGTTAACAGTTACCCCATTGCCGCTCACTTTCCGAGCTGTAAATGCATATTTCCCAGTGGAGGCATGATAATAACGTCCGCTTATTTGAAAACACCTTGTAAGGAGAACCTTGTGGCTCTTTTGATAAAGATTTCATTTTGGAGGCATTTTTATGCATAACTGGGGATTGGCAGGGGACATAAACCTCCCACTCCTGGCTTTATTTATTTATTTATGTATTAACTCTTCTGCATCCAGCATCGGTATATTTATTAAGACAAATAAGGGAGTCGGCTTATGGGATAAGTAGGCCGAAAAACCCTCGACGTGATTTGAATTCACAGATGGCATGGTTTAAATCCAGAGCGAGGGGTGAAAGGAAAGAGGGGATTCTCTGGTGGGTTTCACAGGTGCAGCATGAAATGAAAAATGCAGATGAGGGCAAGATGGCGTGCTGAGCCATTTTTGATGTCCCCAAGTGATAACCTCAAAAAATAAATAATAATATAAAAACAAATACCGCTTTGTTTTGAGCCAATGCTGCACTTAATCATGCAGGTGCAGCTTGTCCGCATCTTGAAGTCCCCCCCACACCGTCCATTGGGGAGTTTTGTTTTCTTACAGATAATGAGCTGAGTGTATAGCTCCTTTAAGATAAGAAGCATTGTTCCGAGTTAATTTTTGCCACTCATGTAAACTATCATCCCACAAAACAAGAGCCAAGAATAATATCGATGGCCTCAGAGCAAAACCTCCTATCTGAAAAATGCTCTTTTTTGTGAATAAAAAGAAAAGTTGTTTTTCGCAGAATGGTATTTGTTAAGGATACTCAAAATACAAAAAGAAAAACACACAGTGCAGATAGGAGGATTTTCCTCACTTTTCCTGGATCATTTAGCAGATAGGGGGTTTTGCACTTTGGCCATCGATACGTTGAAAATTAAGAGGTTGGCGATCGCGTGCTGATTTAAAAAACCGTGATGTCAGCAGATTGAAATCTGCCCCTTCGCATTCATTCGCCTGCACTTAAGTCTTTGCATATGGACACACCTAGAGATTACCCCTAATATGTCCTATAACAGGCCAACACTTAGCCAGCGAGCATAGATGTGGATCGCGGCCAGAGAGCGAATCCAGATTAGATCGCCCAGAAGCCGCGGCTACGGGTGGCTGACCAGCACGTTGCTCATTGGTTTAAAATCCACCGTCCGGGATAGACAGCCGCCAGCGCCTGCCCACAGGCGGCCCATGTTCCTTCTCCTGCCCATAATGCGGGATCAGCCGTGCCAATCCTCTCGTTGACCACCCTAGGGCACACCAAGGGCCTCTGGTGGCGTCTAAAGTACCTCTGGCAATGCACTTCTTTCCTCTCGCTTGTTAAACAAATCAGTCCTCCTCCTTTCAAAGTAAACGATGGCAACCCCTCTCATGCGGATCCTTATCTTTTACACCTTTACACCCTCCCCTCCCTTTTGTCCGGCGCAATAATTACAAACCGCCATCTGAAAATGTTGCTGTGAAAAATATATAAGTATACTCTATATATAAATCAAAATAACTTGACCCTCGCCATGAATGTGTTGCTTCAGACCTGCTCAAATGAGGAAAAAGAAAAAGATCCTGAGGCGACTTGTCAGACGCCGTACGCGTAGATGAGCCAGCTGACCTTTCTCTATCACGAGCCAATATTAGCACAAGCCATTACAACCTATCAAAACCTAATGCTTATGGCCAATGCTCAGGGGTCCTCGAGCCTCGCACCACTTCCAGCCTCTATCTCTACCGTCACAGCTCTGTTTGACCTTGTGCAATGAGTGAGTCCTCTCCCACGACACCTATCGCCATATCATGTCATCTCCGCACCCTGCAGTGTTGCCCCCCCCCCTCCCCCCCCCGCAGCGGGCTGTGGCGTCCGCAGTGCTGCCGGGTGCATGTGCACACGTGGGCCTTGCTTACACCGAGGAAGAAGATGCATTGTGCAGTTAATTACATAATCAATTCCATTAATTCTCAAAATGCAAATTAGCTAATTAAAGGACCTGAACTTATGGAATTACCACTGATTAGCTGGCGAAGCACTACAGCTGGCCTCTGGATACACCCTTATTAAGCTATATTAACTGTACCTTTTTTAATTCTCTCCCGCCAAAGCACTAATGTAACCCGAATTATACCTCTGTTCAAAATGGTAGAAAGGGAATGAAAGAGGAACTAATGCGTGGCTGTACCGAGACGTGCATGACAGCAGCAGTATAGCATTCAGAGTGATGGGAGCGCTATAGGCAGACGGTACCCTGAGCCAATTTGTGCTCACGCTAACCTTTGCTTCCCAAAGCGAAGCTGCTTATTTAAGAACCGCATTAACAGGCTTTTGAGGCATCTTTTATCTTCTGGTCTGTCTGCGTTGTCTGTCTCTTTAGTAAATAAAGCGTTTGACTTTGTGATCCCCCCCTCTAGTTCCTCCTCTCTCTATCTCGTCACGTCCCTCCGAGAGCTGCCAGTGCCCCCGCTGTAGTGGGAGACCTGGCTGATGCCAGGCAGTAACAGGTACGTCATGGAGAAGAGGAAGAGGGGGGTGGAAGTAGAGGGAGGAGAGGAGGAGGGGGAACTGGGTTTTGGCACACACAAGTCTGCCGAAATTACATCAAGCAGCGCGGGGGGCATTTACAATGTGAGAGGTAGGCGATGTGTGGTTGTGTGTTTGCGTGCGCGCGTGTTTTCGAGGGGAAGCATTAGATCCATCGGCATGAGTCTAGGAGCTTACAGGCAGCTTACAGAGCAGCGGGGGGGCTTGTGACAGGGGGTATAGAGGAGGAGGAGGAGGAGGAGGAGAGGAAGGGGGTGGGACATGAGTTGGGGGGAGAGGGGAGGGATGCTGGAGGGCTTACAGAGGAATAAGGCACAGCTGGTTTTTAATTGAGTCCCCCTCCCCTCCTGCACCCGAACTACACGGCACGTGCACACACACGCTCTTAGATTTACTCAGCAATTTCCCAGCTGATGGCTCGGAGGAACTAAAAGATGTCGGTACGGCAGCAGCCCTCGCGCGTAACCCTCCACAAGGGCTCTGTTTTGGTCGCGGGGCTGATAAAGCAACTCCACCAATCAAGGCCTCTGACAGCCGCGAGCTCGCAGGACCCAAAACAGCCCGCCGCCTTACCTCAACCTGTGATATCAGCTGGGAGGACCAGCCGCACACAATATTCCACAACCTTCTTTGTAAAAGCATCAGGAAAACATTATTATAAACATGACTTAATTGTTGTATGGTGTTGGTCTGTGATAAAATGAAAACCTGCCAATCCATAAGGAAGTGATCACAAGTTGTATCCCTCATTGACTGTGGCAATACTTTAATGTTTACATGAACAGATTGCACATCTAACACTTTATGAGCAAGATGCAACGGTACTTATTCCGCTGCCTTTATTGCTCGGCATTTTGCGAGAAAATATGTTTTTCAGGACACATACTGTGCAGAGCAGTTGGTCCTGTAAATGCCTCGCGGTGTGTTGAAATCCTCGGTACGGCTCTCGTAGACACTATGAAGGAGTCAGAAACTGCAGTAGCCTAAATGTTGCCCCACTAAAAAAAAAACAACGTTCAAGCTTTTTTTTTTATTCCCACGACGGGCAACGAATGAGCAAACACGAACAACAGGAACAACAAGAACGCCTGTTTGTTTTAATGAGTTGTCGGAACATTACTTGCAGCACTAACTAAAACGCTGCTTTTCCTGTTGTCTCAATAACGCGCAAACACACTTCCTATTCCAAGCCCGTAATTTCAAATCAAGCCGACTAAGGTGAATTGCCGGCGATATGTTTTTGATTCTCCTGCCCGGGTGAAATAATGATGACGTGATGATCCAGACGACACGGTTCTTCTCCACTCACATGGGTGCACACGGTAATTGTCGCCTACGTCGCGATTACTAGTTCAATCGGTGTCCTTGTTAATGCGCGCTGATGCTATTAGCTCAAACGCGGCGCAATAACTCGCTAACGCGCTCTCGTCCCCTCGCCGGAGTGCTGTCGCGGAGGCACCCTTTTGAGCTCTGTCCGTGATATGGCAATTTTCTGAAGCACACGAAACAGGCGGGGACCCGTAGCGGACACGATGAGGCCCCGTTCCGCTCCGTCTAGCCTCGCTTCTTTTGCTCGCAGAGGAGGCGTTGACGCCACATGACTGCTACCTCATTAGAGGATTTAGCCCGTGAGCTAACAGGCCACCGAGACAGTGGGCCATGCCACGATTGCTAATTATAATAATAACAATAACACTGCCTTAGGATGCTACTTGCTTTTCTTTTCAATTAATTTTATCAGATGCACTCCAGGGGAAAGAAAAGGACGAGGCAGAAGGGAAGTGGTGGAGGTTGTGGGGGGGAGGGGGGGGTGCCGTACGCTGGCTCTATAGGAGGGAAATGATGTGTTTATTCTACACACTTGGCCTGATGACAGGCTGCGTAATTGCCGCCAAATGACAGAGGCTAACCTGCTTGTGAGCAGAAACCATTAACGCATGACCGTGTTGTTGATGTGACTTGATATTGTTTACTGTCCCACCGGTTGCAGATAACTAAACCCAGCTGTGATGTTTTTTTCTCCAATACATCCGCGGACGTATGTGACACGCGGAGCGGAGCTTCTTTGAGCCCCTCGAGACGAAAGCGAGAGATGATGTCGGGCCTGAGATAGCGAGGTCTCGCCGAGGCGCGCTAATAAACAGATGTTTTCGAGGGGGAAGCAGTGGCCATCTGCGAGATATTGCTTTCGGTGTTCCCCAACTTAGCCCGGGATCAGACTTCAGCCTCGGCTGTTTCATGTTATTATGTTCGGGATGGATAGCGGCCGTCCGCAGGTGCCTCTTCGTCACGCCGACCGCACCGCTCCCAAATCTGTACATCAGCATAAAAAGTACACACCGACTCATGGCCAAAGATTGCTTTGTGATGATGTATTCAGGTTTGATATGTATTTCCCGGAGAAAGGTATAATTTATTTTGACACTTTCGTCAGCAGTATAACCGTGTCCCGACACCTCCTGTAACAAACGGGGTAAAACACGATTCTCACTCTGCCGGGGTGAGATTTCAACAACAACAGCAATAACTCCAAAAGCACATGTTGCCTACATGGTCTTGTTGGATAGAACTCAGTTTAAAGACATCTCTGGCAAAGAAAAACAGCTACATTGATTAATGCGGGGTTGGGGATTTTAAGGACAGAAGTCAACTAATTGCAATTAGACCCGTGAACCCTGTTGGCAGTTTCTTAGGTATCGGCTGGTTGGCACGCTCCAAACGTTCTGTTGCAGTGAAGCTGTAGGGTTCAAACAGCCTGCAGCTCCGAAGAGTCCTGAATAACTGCTGGCACACTCTTGCGAGCCAGCGAGGATCCCACAATATATAATAAATAAGACCACTTTGGAGTTGCGAGGGTTGAGTTTACGGCGGAGCTGAAGCCAACTGACTTTCCCCTCACCCTTTGACCCCTGAACCACGCCAACGCATACCGGACCAGTCTGTCGACTGAGCCCAAGCAGACCGGTTGTGATGCCGAAATCAAATGGGCATTTGGGCTGCCATGTTGTGCGCTCACGTTTGTTGGAAGGACTCATGTGGTCCTCTTATTGCATACTTCTTCTTGAAAGTACAGGTCAAAACCCCCAAGCAGCTTTGTAAGCAAGTAATGTAAAGATCTACCAAAAAATGACGTATATATATATATATATATTAGGGGATACAATATCGTCACGATACTTAAGTCACGATACGATATTATCACGATACTGCGATGCATTAAGGATTGCGATATATTGAGATGCTTACCTTTTCTCCAACAGAAAATTGTCCCCCAAAGGAAAACTTTGTAAACAAAAAATAAATATTATTCTACGACCAAAATGTTTAGAATTGATTAAATAAAAGTTTGATACTTTGCTTCCATGTATCGATACAATACCGCCACGCAAAATATCACGATACTATGCTATATATATATATATATAAATATATATATATATATATATATATATACTCAATACCAACTAAGGTAGAAAACCCAAAAAAACTGATATACCTTTTTTTTAAATACCCCTTACTGAGAGCAGGGAACAAATTAACGATGTAATAATACAGTCAGGATGACAGTGGACCAATGAGTTGTAAACAGGCGGCTGTGGGGTAATGTTGTCTCTGCTCTTATGTTTTACTCTTCTGTCACGTTAAACGCCCAGCCAAGAGAGCCAGTGATTGTAAACGATGTCCGCCGGGGGTAAATTACTGTCGCTCTCTCTGCATTAACATCCACTCTCCTCACTTCATCTCTGTTCCGAGACGCTGCGAAAGCAGGGAGGCGAGCCAAAACAAGGTTTTTTCACTCGCAACCGAAGCAAAGTCACGCACGTTCTACAAGGACCAAAAAACATACTCAAAGGGAATGCCTATTAACGGAAAGTAAAGACGACACATCCGTCCGCCTGAACTAAGAAACAGGGAGGGATGGAAAAAAAGAGAAGAAAAACTATAATTAAGTAAATTAAGCCCTGTCTTATTTCCATGCTCTCAATTAATGTGCGCCCCGTGTAGCTTGGACAGGCACACAGCAGAAATCAAATTAGCGGAGATGAGGCGGGCATCTGCCTTTGGCTCCCTCGTCCCCCCGGACCGGCGGAGATGGCAGGGCTGGCTCTTAACAGCCCATTGTTTTCACAAGAGCCTGATGAATGGGGGGTGGACGACGGAACGCTGCGTGTCAGTCACAGAGACAAACTTACTCCGGTCGAAACACAGGAAACGAGACCAATTAGGGAACAAGGGATCAATTAACTGCCACGCTGACAGTTATTGTGGGCCAATATGCGAGCGTTTTTTGGCAATGCCGCCTTGAAAAAAAGACTGCTCCTGTGAAGCCAACAGGCTGCGTAATTTATCCCGCTTTCCACTGGAAAGTTTGGATCGCATCTTTGTTAGAATTTTGCGGTTAACCCTTTTAGCCTGAAAGGGAAAGGGAAATATGATCCCTGACTTTTAATGTCCATGTGGTGCCCATGAGGTTTAGATGTGGGCTGCAGATGAGGATCCCAAGTGGGTTCGTCCGCAGTTTCCACGGTGGCTTCACCAGTGTTTGCCCACATGTCAGCGTTTCATTTTGAAGAAAAGTAGTGATATTTAACATGTATTTGACCAGATTTAACTAATTTCACATTGTAGGCCGATGCATGATTTTTTTTGTATATTTGCCGATTATATTATGGAGATTGAGTGATCGGTTTCTCTCTCTCTGTGTGTGTGTGTGTGTGTGTGTGTGTGTGTGTGTGTGTGTGTGTGTGTGTGTGTGCGCGATGTAATTTATAAATCTAATTTATCAATGTGAAAATTTACTGTGCAAACTACAACAACAGAACAAAATGAAATGCTGCCATCCCAGAATGCATGTTTTATACTGCAATGACAGTGAGATTAAAAAATGTGGTTTTCATGAAAGTCAATGAGGCATTTTTGGCCACCAAGATGTCCAGAGTGAGTATTTGACAGTGCATGAAAAATACTAATGCAATCAAATCAATTGTGTTGCTAATCTTTGACATTTCCAAGACTCTAATCACCACCACAACCCGATCACCGTACTATTAATTATATGGAGAATAATCCAACTTGAAACCCATACGGGCAAACACAGATAAGGCCACCGTGGAAACTGCAGACAAACCCACTTGGGACCCTCATCTGCAGCCCAAATTTAAACCTTATGGGCCCCACATGGAGATACTATACAAAAAAATCATATGACATGCACCTCCCTCCCCCCGACACATTTATTAGAAGAGCTGTACACTGAGACAAATGGATGAACAAAAAGGTCTTTGTGCTCGGGTGTACGCGTCAAATAACGAGTGGCTCCGAACTGTATAATAGTGGACTAGGGAATTGATATGTTTTTGCACGCGTGCATAAACAAGCGTTCGCACGCCGGTGTGTGACTGCCGTCGGATTCATCCGAAAATCCCATCCCATTGGAAAACAGGCCAATTTTCTCTGTGAGTTGCTTGTGACTGCTTTGAAAGAGAAGATGGAGATTCCCTCTTGTTCCAGCTTGGCCAGTAAATGGCGCATGTCTCCTCCCATCAATCACAGAGCTTCCCCAACAGACAGCCGGCTGCCTAATATACACCTCCATTAGGAGTATCTGCCCCTCGCCCCGGCATCATTGGAATCTCAATAGATGCTACCGTAGCGTGTGGAGGACTTGTCCTGAGGCAGATTTGCCTACACCGCTCCCGGCTGAAGGTGTGAATGAGTGTCAGGGTTTTCAGTTAACAGCTTTTCGAGCTCAAACACGGGCAGCGGGGAATTACATCGCATCCGCTGATGGGTGAAGACGGAATTAACCCAACGGCTGGGAAATAGAATGTTATCTCCGTGGAAAAACTTTTTGTGAAAAATAGTTATTTACATCATCACAAGTGGGTCAAGTGGTTTCAATTATTCAGCACGTCAGTGAACATTTGATACATACGGTATATATCCTCCGATTTCAGTGCTTTGAACCGCTCTTTGATGACCTCACAGACCAGGTTTGGCTGTGCTTCGCTGTGTTTGCCTCGCAGGTTGCTGGAAGGCAAAAGTGGTTAAGGTGATACTCGCAAACCTGTAACATATAGTGCTGGGGCTCAGAAAAGGGCTCCCCCATCTCTCCGGGGCTACATCCTCCTGAGGCTACATCCTCTATGTGTATTCTGCTATTGCACCGCAACATACAACATTCAAACGTCAAACTAAATACTGATATCTGCTCCTTTTGCCCACTTTGGCTACTTCTTTTAAATGGGATATTCAGAGCAGGACTATAGCGGCATACAACTATGTGCCATGTTATACCTTTACATGGATTATTGTCTAGAGAAACAAAATCAGCACCTGACAAGGAGTCACATTGTGTGTGTGTGTGTATTGCACGGTAGAGCTAATACCTCTGGTGTTATAGTGCTGGATTATATGTAAATATATAAATATAACTCAATATAATTTGATCATAACACATAACCCTGGGATGGTTTTGAGGCTTACATCAACATCTACTAGGATAGGTAACAGTGGGACATACAGTAAAGGCTTCATTGTTAAACAGTGCGCTTTATTTTGACAAAACACAAAATTGCAAGATTGAAAAACTAACATGAGCAAACATAACTCTCTGATACTCATAGTTGGCTGGAGTTGCTGGAGCTTAAAGTTCACCAAACCAAACAAGGAGCGGGACGGAGCCGAGCAAAGAAAATCTTCGAAAATACCGCTAAGCCACAAGGATGTCTCGCTTGTTATGTCACCTTGGAGTGAAGTGTGGCTTAAACTGATCACGACACAAACTCTTTGAAGAATCGGAGGCTGGCGGGTCAAGACGAAAGCAAACGATGATGTGTTGCGCTGAAGCAGAGATGGATAAGTATTGACTGTCACACCTCAGTCACATCAAACCACCATCATTACTCTTTCAGATGAAATGAAGACGCCGAAAAAGGAAACAAACAGCAATTTCACCGCTGTTCTTATGAAGTTTGCAATCTGTAAAAAGACACAATGAACACTCCGATCAATACTTCCCCTTTCCTCTTGCTGTCTCTTGGTAATATATTGGAAATGGAGTTAGAAAGATTGATTCTGTACACGGCGCTACAGGCCAAAGGAAAATTAAATGAAAATGTAAATGAAGACTGCTGGGTTTGGTCTGTTTTCTCCCTCAACTTGTTACTCTGCTCTGAGGCTTTTGCCTTAGCCATTTGAAATGTAGTTCATTTGCTGTTTCATTCCATGAATAAATTCAGACAGAGAGAGAGAGAGAGAGAGAGAGAGAGAGGCAGAGACGAGGATGGGAACCAAGGCTGTGGGTAGGTTGGTCAGATTGAGATTCAAATCCTTATTAGGCATTTTTAATGCAGTTAATGTCCGCCGCGTGCTGCCGTTAAGAAGAAAGCACAAGTAACAGCCATCCGTTTAGGAAAAGGAGGATACGGCTGACGGCACAAAAGAGGAGAAAAACTTCACAGAAAGGTCAGAAAGCTATTTCGGAATCTGACAAAAGAGGCGTGCATCTGCCACGCAAATGTGCACGACACACACACACACACACACACTCGCGCACACAAGCGTGCGCGCCAGTTCAAGGCATACACACACGCACAGGCACACAGCGGCGAACAAATACAACCACCTTTCCTCAGGGTTAAAGGAAACTACTTCAGCTGTGTACAGCCACTCCGAGTTGTCGGTAATGGCTCCGGGCCAGGAGTGAAGGAACGTAGAAATCCGAGGAACTTCTTTGTAGTACCAAGACGGCAAATGTCTGATCCAAACAAACTGTGAAATTGCTCGAGATTCTAATAGGACTCGATCTTTTCTTTGACTGAATAAGTCAGTGGTTCAGCCTCAATCTGTTCATCTCTAAAACAATAGGGCTTAGTTCTCGGATGTGAGATGATGTTTTAATCGGTGGGGGAAAGTAAAACGTATCATAATGCAGTTTTTTTTCAAGTCAAGATTATTTATTTTTTCTCCAAGAGCCCTGATTTTGACCTGACGATGGCGCTGAAACTCTAAAACGGCGCTTTCACCTTCACGGATGATCAAATTTTCAAGGCAATCCACTCGACGGTTGTCAAGAAATTCCCCCTCGGAGCGATCACCAAAAAGGACAAGACAAAGGATCACCGCAGTCATTAGGATACATCCTCGGGGGATCATGAAGACCTGGATTTATCCTCCGGGCACAGCGAATATATATGTACAACTCCCATGGCAATCCATCCAGTATCTAATTTAAGTCAGGATCAAAGTGGCGCACCGACCAACACCCCCACATCCCTGCAGCCATGCCGCGCAGCACGCCTCAGAATTATAGATGGGATATAGTCGGGATTGGAACAGCACTTGAAAAGTCCAAAAAAATGTTCTATTACCATGCGAGCTTCAGCAGGAAATCTCTATTCTGATACGGATGACATTTTAAAACGTAACCTTCTCAACCCTGCCATTACATAATTCTTATTTCAGACGGAGACAGTTTCATCAGGTTTAGCACATTAACATTTTCCAGGTGACTCTGACTAATCCTCTCCACGTGGTCTTCAGTGAGCGGCCCAATGTTCTGTTCTACGAGGACTGGGATCCGCCGATGACAGTCTGCCATAATACCTCATGTGAAGGTGTTGTTTGTCAAGATTAAAAGCCCTCAGCAAGCTATTGTAAGAAGCCCTTCTTCCATTTAAAAGCTGTATAATCCCTAGGGGAAGGTGACAGGCCTATAATGGTGGAGCACAGCTCCCTGGCGTTGATGTATACAATAGTCTTAACCTCACACATCTCCATTAGTGTGTCCACTGACACAGGCATTACAATCCCCCATGGGAAGTCAACTAAGATAAACAGCGTGGAGAAGCAGACCCGACGCTCATGCCTCAAATATAGCCGCTCATTTTTCAAAACGCAGCAGGTGGCGATGCTTCAAATGTGATAGGTCATCTGTCTGGTTTTGAGTTAGTTCCATTTAATCACATGGATATTTTACAGAAATTTGGTGCATAAAAACAGCAGCAACTTATATATACATATATATATATATATATATATATATATATATATATATATATATATATATATATATATATATATATATATTATCAGAGAACACTGCTAAAACAAACTGTGGATCCACAATAGATGTATGTGAACGCTGTTTCTTTGATTGCTGCGTCAATCCTCACTTTCGCATCCCCACAATTTGCATATGAACACACACACACACACACACACACACACACACACACACCATCACCCCCCACACACGACCTCCACGCTAAAAACTCTGGCCGCCAAAGGGAAGAGGACATTTTTGACTCACAAGACGAGACAACGTGAGCTAATAGAGCTGCTGGTTGCAGCTGAAAGCGTGCATCGTGTGTGTGTGTGTGTGTGTGTGTGTGAGTGTGTGTGTGCGCGCATGAAAGAGTGCATGTGGACATGTGGGTGCACGGAAGAGTGAGTCTTTGTTCTAATAAGTTCAGAGTCTGTTGGGATGCATAAAGACTTTGCTATGCAACACGGATACGTTCTGCGTGTGCATATCTGCATGCGTTCTGTGTGTGTGTGTGTGTGTGTGTGTGTGTGACGATGCCTTTCAACTGTGACACATCTGTGTGGCCTTGAGTATTGCAAAATTGGCCGAACATCTGTGAGGATGTGGGACGACTTTTATCCATGACGGGGACGTGGAGAGGATCACAGCGGCCCAGAGGGAGGCCGAGGAGTCCAGTCGTCCTGCTGTGGGGGGGTGGGGGGGTGGAGGGGGGGGGGGGCAATGAAGGAAAGTGGGGTGGATCAGAGGAAATGAGGTGGATCAGAGAAAATTCCACTTGGGGGCTCTATTTATTTTTTATTTTTTCTAGGCCTGTTGGTCGCCGACGAGCAGGGCGTAGCAGAGGGAGAAGGGGAGCTAGCTTTTTGCTTTTTTTTTCCGTCACACAGAAACACTTCCCTCCCTCATACACCAGCCTCCCACTCTGATCTCCCCTGGCTTGTCCCCAGTCATATTTCAGCAGAGAATACGTGTGTGTGTGTGTGTGTGTGTGTGTGTGTGTGTGTGTGTGTGTTAGAGCGGGGAGGGGATGGGTTCTGTCTTATTTGCTAACACGGTCCAGCCCAACAGAAGGCAAATCGCATTCTGTGGGGGTGTCTGTCCTGTTCCCGGTTCCATGGCAGAATTTGTTCGCTTTGTGCCACTCCACAAGAAATCATGCCACCCCCCCCCCCCTCCCCTCCTCCCTCACCCCAACCCCCTCCCACCCATCCGTCCTCCTCCACCCGCCCAGAAGGTTTGGACATGCCACCACTGGCAACCGAAACAAGCACTTCACTCGCTCAGATGTATTCCTCCCATCGCAAGGAGGAGAGGAGGAGGTGCTAACAGGGTCCCTGGGAATGGCGAGAAGGAGGTGCGTGCGTGTGTGTGTGTGTGTGTGTGTGTGTGTGTGTGCTCATGTATGCTAACTGAATGTGAGAGAGAGGACAGCGACGCTATCCTGAGTTCAGACCACCCTGATATCTCTTTTCCGGCGTAGGTGCTGGCAGACGAGCCGCCGCCTGGCTCCGTGTGACGGACTCACCCTGGCACCTGAGGAGGCCGGAACCAAGACCTCCTCCAAATACCCCAAAAAAAATGAAGAGCCACAAGCGCACGGGCGTGAATGCAGAGACGCGCACGGGAAAAGCACGGGCAGCGCCCGATTGGACGCGGTGTGAGAAAGCGGCTTCCTCCAGATAGCAAATTAATCAGCAGGCTGGAAGATGCAAATGACTGGCCTACATGGAACCAGCAGCACGGCGCCAGCACTCGCACAGCACCGCGGACAGATGGCCTGCAGGACCACACCAGCGCCTGCATGCACCTCTTTCTCGGTCTACGTCTGGCCTGCACTGCATCTGTGCCACCTCCCTCCCCTTCTATCTCCATCCCTCTGTCTGTCTGTCTGTCGTTTTCGCTCGCTCACTCTGTCTCTGACTCGACGTCTCTTTCCCCCGCTACCCTATCCATCTTCTTTACTTTCCTGTCTGACGTTTCCTCACTCTTCCCCCCCTCCCCCCCCCATCCAAACTAAAATCGGCACACGTCCCCGCGGTGCACCTGTCGAGCATCGCGGCAAACATTAAACGCATTCAATTAAAAACGAGAGACGGGAAAAAAAAAAAGGAAACCAAAAATCTAAGACGGCGGGACTTTTGGTTCAAATAAGGTGATGTGAAGTTAAGCAGATTGTTTTTCTTTGCTTGCCCTTTCTGGCTCTTTCCAGCAGTCTGCAGCACAGCTATAGCACAGTGTACAAGGCAGAGAGCAGAGTCTCTGACCTATTTAGGAAACTGGCAAGAGAGCAGCCAGGGAACATCAAAATACTTCAAAGGCTCCCTTTGAATCCGTCGTTATGCCCAACTTAGTGTGAGCGCGCGCACGCACACGCAAGCGCGCACAAACACACCGCCTCCGCACGCACGCAAACTTCATCAGCCAGCCCGCGCTCTGTGTTATACACATAGTCACACACACACACACACACGCACACGTACACGTACACACACACACACAGCTCCCCCGATATATTCTGTCTGAGCTCTTCGTTTGAACTGTGTCCCACATTGCTAAGTACGGAGAAGTCGAAGAAATCACATTAAACGGTGGGTCTGCCACCAGCATCATGACTCAGGATGTGCCGTGGAAATGCTGTCCCTGCCACAGCTGCATAGCATCTTCTTGCCCTTCATATATATATATATATATATATATATATATATATATATATATATATATATATATATATATATATATATATATATATAGACACTGTAGATATATATATATATAACGTTTATATATAACTTTCTTTCTTGCAGTGGCAACAGCTACAGTTAAGACAACTGATATCGATATTGCTGCAGGAATGATTCCTAAAACCAGGAAATGAGTTGGCGTTTTAGCCCCGACTTGTAGTCCTAAAACGATATCTGTGCTTTACTCGAGCTTGAGATACTTAAACGTTTTGTTCTACGACATGAATTACATCGGTAAATACCTATTTCCGGCCTGCTTGAACGTGTCTTAAAACAGATGGTTGCTCACCAGTGGCTAGACCAGACTACACAACATCATCACGCCGACTCGCACGCCTACACAGCCTTGTTGTGTTTACTCGCGCTCGTGTGAACTTGGTGCAGGCTTTCTACTACCGCCCATTACATCCACGGTATAAAAATAACATGATAAAGAAGGCGTATATTTGTAAAGATTACCTGGCTACATGACACATGTGTAGAGCTTATTTTCTGCAATAATCCAAAATGCAATGAAAAAACTCCCACTGGCTTTGTGTCGAGGGAACCGAGAAGATGACAACTTCCGGGATTGGCCGACAAAAATATATCATCCTCCCAGCAATCAATGGCAACTTTACCTGTAAAGATACTTATAGATTAAAAAAAAACATGCTTTGGACTAGCGTAGGACGTTGTAACTGTTGTTAAACTTGGCTTTTAAAAACCAGAGAGTACCTGAGTTCATAAGGAGTCCTACTTTAATTTTTCAAACTAACAACCAGCCAGCTGCTCTCTGCTGCAGAGCACGAAGAAGCCAAAGCAGGTTTCAGAACCCTGGACAGCTCTTGAGCCGGTCAGGACCCTGGACAGCTCCACCATCTTTGCTCCGCATAGCAGCCATTCTCAAGCTGAGAAAGCTGCAGCAGCCTGTAGTGTGTGTGTGTGAGGGGGGAGGGGGGGGGCATACTCAGGTGATTCTCCCTTTGTGACATTCCTAACACAAAAGTGTATTTATCGCTTTGAATGAGACAGCTGAATGCCGCGTGTGCTCGCACTGCCGTTGCCCCAGTGTAACTTTCATTTCTGACGCTCACCTCGGATAGCAGATCGATAGGAATGAGATGAAAAGAGGGATTCAACAGATGACAAATGGAGAGGTTACGGAGGATAAGAAAAGGGGACAAAAACATAGGAAGTCTTTGAGATATATTTTCCATCTAGGTGTGTGTTTCTGCCCGGGGGGCACTCGTGTGTTTTCTGACTATTTGTGCGTATGGGGTGAAGGGCACGCACAACACAGCAGAGACTTTCTTTGAGGTCACACCATGATGCCTCTTTACAGCGGGAAAATGATTGTGAGTGTGTGTTGAATGATAACGTGTGTGTGTGTTAGTGTTTCGGGTCAGTATGTCTGTGTGCAAAAAGGGGAGACAGAAGAGAAAAGAAATGCACGTCCCGGTGCTTGGTTTTGCACACGTGTATGTGTGTGTGTGTGTGTGTGTGTGTGTGCCGCATTGTTGCAGCGTTCCCTGTGCCTTGGAGCATTAAATAAATGGCAGACAGAGCAGAAAGCATTAGCAGGCCTTTTAGTTTACAGAAAATGCCAGCGGGACAATAAAGGCACAGTGCTGCTAACTGGTCGTGTGGCATTCAGGTCGGCCGGGGCAAGAAAAAAAAAGTGGACGCTTCTCTATGGGAGTGTGTGTATGTGTGTGTGTGTGTCTATTAAAAACAACAACATTCAAAGTATATTCGCGTCCGTGTCCAATATGTGTTTGCGTCACAGCGTCTTGGTGGTAACTGGAGCAAGCCCAAATGGACCCCATGGTTGTTAGGGAGAAAGCTGCATCCTGCTGAGAGGGATCTGGGACAAAGGAGGGGGCCACGAGGCCTTAGGAGGAGAGACTGAGGGGTGACTCTGGGTAAGAGAGATAAGTGGGTACTCCTGGGGTGAGTGGCTCGGGTCATGAATGTATTCAGGACACTGGAAATAACGGGAGTGCATGCGGCGTGGTGGAGCAGCATGATGCCATTTGATCCGGAGAGGACAAATCCTCGATACGGGCCCGATCGTACAGCGAGGAGGAACTAGTTAGTACGTGTCTGTTTCTGCGTGGGTAACAAAAGCATTTGTGTAGAAAGAGCAGCGCAGCCTATGTGAAACTGTTGAGGCGTTCAAGGCACATTCCCATACTCTATCCTATCAGTGAATAGTATTCCCCCGTCAGCCGTTCCAAAGCAGACAACTTAACATTCTTATTTTCCGTCTTCCATATATAAGAAACAAATCCAATTTTTGGGTGCGTTTTGGAAGAGCACATTTCTTCAAAGGACGGATGATGAAGCACTTCAGGAATTTGCGTTAGCTCGACATTAGCGTCTGCTATCGCTGTGTGTGCATGCGCGCCTCCGCGCGTGCCGCTGGAATTCCGAGCAGAGGTAATGCAAACTGATGTTAATTATTTAAAACGCATAAATCTGACCACTTTAGTTAAATTAAAGCCTAAACTCTGGTATTAAGGAGACCTCCCTCTGCGCTCCACACTGGTGAGGAGGAGGGGTGTGTGTGTGTGTGTGTGTGTGTGTGTGTGTGTGTGTGTGTGTGTGTGTAGGGGGATATACGTAATCAGGGAGAAGCTCATAAAGCATATTGCAATGTGATTGAATTTACACCTTTGGCTGTTACCACTACATATCAACGCATGTGTCGGGAGACAGATTTTAATTTGGCTTCCGGGATAATGAAGTCACCGCTCCGCAGGTCCATTGACTTTTTTTTACCGTTTTTAAGAAACGTTGCTCTTTTTTTTTGTTGCGTTTTGGAGCATTTCTGCTGCGTTGGACTGCAGACGCAGGAAGAGTGTGACCTTCATCAGCATCATCGTCGCCCTCAAAGGGCCGGTTGTAACTGTAACACTGTAGAAAAGTGTAACTGCCACCGAGCATGTCGTTGAATAACTGTCTTTGTATTAATTATTGTTTATTCAAGTGTTTTCTGTTACTATGACACTAGCACTATTTATGGTTTACAAACACACATTAATCCTTTGAAGATCAACCTTGAAACAGAAGAAAATAACAAAGACAAAGATCAAACACACGTTGTTATATTAACTTTGTTCAAAGCTTTTTTTGTCACAGTTGAGAAAGTATACTGGTCCGGGGCGCTGGTTCTCTACTGGTCCGGGGCGGTGGTTCTCTACTGGTCTGGGGCGCTGGTTCTCTACTGGTCCGGGGCGGTGGTTCTCTACTGGTCCGGGGCGGTGGTTCTCTACTGGTCCGGGGCGCTGGTTCTCTACTGGTCCGGGGCGCTGGTTCTCTACTGGTCTGGCTGCTGACCCACAATCACCCCTGAATGACAAACTGAGATCCCAAAAAAAAAACCGGTGCAGTTTGAACCTGAGAAAGGATATCACAGTATGCCAACTCACATACAAAATAGTTAGGAATATTCCCCTTTACACTCAATTAAAAACCAAAAAGTACATCTTAAGATCACAAGGTAACACAACACACATAATAATTATATAATTTAAGCCTTTTTTTTAACAGACTCAGCAGTACTTTTAGGCACAAACATTTTTTTTTAAAAGTCGGGAATGAAGCGAACTATCCCAAATAATCCGGTGTGTAAACTCTGCTGCACTGTGCTGCATTAAAAATTCCCTTCAAAATAAAAGCACAGAATTTGTATTTTGCCCATGCAAATGCCCATGACCACTTTAAATGACATGGCAGGCCGGATTTGGGCCGCAAGCCATGAGTTTGACACCAGTGCATTAGATACACAGATACTGCGTACCATTTGGGTCAATTAATTGTTGGTTTTGGTCTTTTAATTGGCTTTATTGACTATAACAAAACGTACAGAATATGACCTTCACTGTAAATTGCCATGTAACATTAAATATATTTTATTAATTTGTGTAAAAAGCTTCTGTTGTTATCCAAAAACCTATTTAAAAAAACAACAACAGTAATGACAGCACATCAATGAGCCACACTGGTGCACTGTGACATACTTATTAACATAAATTCGGGCACTGCGGTGCCCCGCTTGTTTCAGGAATTCTTTTTTTATACTTGATGTACATCTTCGGCAGGAACAAATGTTGTTGGGGGCTGAGAGCCACAAACAGCCCGGTGGAAGTCGGAGAGGGGAGTGACACACAGACACTCATAGTGTTGGTTTTGGTCGTTTCGTAGAGATTTGTTGACAATAACAAACAGAATGCCAGCATAACCCTTTTACCACACAACTCCGGTGCGGCGGCCTAGGCCAAAACTGTGACATACACCCAGGTGTAAACACAGGTAACTGTATGAATACAAAGCAGGTCGATGCCGGAGGGGGACAAGTATTCATATATGCAGTCTGCGCATTTTCTTTTGGGATGCATTAATGTTGAAGCAAAATTACATCAATGAAAGATAATGAACAACAAAGAGGATCGAGGTATCAGATTTTAATTGCCTCCATATTAAAATGAAGATATTGACAAGACAGCATGGTTGGAAATATTGGCATATCCTCGCTGATGCACAGTCGGTATCATGCAGCTGTAGTGAGAAAGGGAGTGCTCTCGCTTCCAAGTCTCTTGCAAATCAATTGGCTGATGGATAACATGTCTTTTGCGAAATGGACTGGCCTGCACGGATCACACTTGAAGAAATTGCTTTTGGATGACAAAATGGCAGCTTGAACCGTCGTCATGGATTCTTCAGACTTTGTCATTTGTAACATTATGGTTTGGTTGAAGAGTACACTCAGCGCTATAATAAGCTGAACCCTCGGCACATCTCGAAATAAATGAATTCCTATTGGCTTTTTGCGACCAAAAAAAAAAAAAATCAAAATCCAAAGTGCAAGGCTTGATGCACCTCAATGCTTTTGCCACACACACACACACACACACACACACACACACACACACACACACACACACACACACACACACACACACACACACACTTTTGTCTCTTCACACATAGGGCTGCCACAGCTGGCTGATGGGATAAGGGCAGACACAGGTAGGCCAGCTCGGCTCCGTGCCACGGCTCCCAGCTCCAGGGCAGTAGTGTGTCTCACAACCCGGAGAGGACAGGGGAGGGTGTAGGATGGAGGATGGAGGGGGGGGAGGGCGAGAAGACAGTAGCGAGAGCCACCGCTACACCATATCTCCGGGGGGCTGTGCGTCTCGGCGATCACTGCCACGGGCCTGACATAAGGCCCGGCCAAAGATGATGGCTCAGCGCCCTTTGCTGCAGGCCTCTGCCTCAGCCACTCACTTCAGCCGAAAACAACCCTCCTCCACCCCCTTAGAGCCCTGCACTCTAACGCCTCCGCAATACACTCTCTGCCCTCGGAACCAGACAATTCGCTCTGGATGAATAAAGCAACACAGGCGGGCGCAGACTTCTGCGGGTTTTATGGCGTCGGCGAGATGAATAAGAATGGCTGGAAATTAAAATGCAGATGGATGCAGGTCTTTCCACGCCTTGGGCTACACGTCTGCCGCCGGCCTTCATCCACCTCTTCCAGACACTCACCGTCAGTGCAAGTTCCATTCGGCCGCTTTGGCCTCTCCAGAGTGTGGACCCTCTGCATGCATACAGACGAACCCATAAACAGGCCATTTATTCCCATTACGCACTACACACTCGCGTCTGACAGCAAGTGGGCAGATTGCTCTCACAATATATCCTTCAGATCATCTTTGGAGAAATGTGTGCACGTCCACGACTCGCACGCTGTGAGAAACAACAACAACAAAAATGAAGCTATTCATTCCTGCTGTTTTAGTTACCTACGGTGCATAACACAACCATATTTAAAGTGCTATGTGATAAATACACACTCCTTTTCTTCCCTGTCGGCGTTGAGTAAAGCACACTTACAAAAGAAGAGAAAAAAAACAAGCGTAACCTCCGGCTGCTCCATAACACAATTTCTCATTTTTATAAGAGTTGACCACTAGAACTGACGGGTTCCCATCCGTAGCAAACACGAACTACTCTCTATGATTTGCATCCAATTTCAGTCCATGAATAGGAAGAGAGTGGAGTGGGGGAAGTTGTCCATACAACATCCTGTATATCCAAATAAATATGTATTTAAATTGGAAAAAGAAGAGACGAAAGAAAACTTTGCGAGCGAGCCGGCATCAAAAATGAAGACAGAGATACAGATCCTGTAAGAAGGCTGAGAGAGGGTGGAAAGGGAGGATGGAGGGGGGGGGGGGGGGAGGGGAGTGCTAACGCCAGCTGATTTAGTGGCGGCTGAGCCGGGAGGAACAGTGAGCTGTGTGTGCTCGAGAGGAGTCATCCAGCGCGCGTCCGACAAACACGCGCACTGAGAAAAACACATTGAATGGAGTCCTCGGAGGCAATGTTTCCTCCTCTCCTCTTGAGTCTCCTTGAACTGTCGCTGTCCTCCCTTACGCTGAACCGCGAGACTCTGCAGAGGGAATGGCACTTTACTTATACCCTGCAATACCCGCTAGAGAGCTCTGTGCCGTGCGTGTGTGTGTTAGTAACTAGGTCAGACCATCGGTGGAGACGTAGACCCCGGCTCGCCGCGGCTGATAATGTCCTCTGCGCGGCCCCTCGGAGGAGAACGCACTCAATCATCTCATATCTCAGCATTAACAAACTGTTTGGCTTCCACCGTGACAGGATGCAAGCGATATTTCTCATTCTACAGACAGGCAGCGCACCAGCCAGATGAATGCCAAAGTTCAGTTTTTTGTTGTGCTGTGATTGCGCCGGGTGTGAGGTGGAGCGCCTCGGGCAAGGTGCCTATTAGCAGAGGCCTGCAGCAAGAAGAAGGGGAGCCAAGTATTGAAATGAAGTGGAGAATGAAAGGGGAGTCTGTGGTGGTGTTTAACTTAGGTGCCGCTTAGAATACAACATACACAAGTGCCGTCGAGCCAGTAGCTACACGCTGTTCCCAATTAGGAAAACAGAGCAGGGGGTAGACGTTCAAACAAATGCATCCTCTGATTATTTTTATTTTTTTATCGTGAGGTGTTAAAATATTGTGACTAATCTACTCAACCAGATGCTCACCCTTGGGCCCGCGGAGCTTATTTTCACCTAAAGTGAGTGCAAAAGTTGAACCGAAAAATAATCACTGTTTTATAATTCTATTTACTGTAAGATTAATTGTTCAAACTCGCTGAATGGCTTCGTAGTAAGCATTATTATGGCTGCATTGTACCTCCAGCCAGGAAACACAGAATGTGGTAAAACACGGTGGAATAAAAGAATCCGAGCACGAGCGGCTTGACGTCTGTCAGAGTCTGTGGGATAATAGTCTGTCATAATACCTTGGAGCCAATTGCCAGGAATTGTAAGTGCTCTCCGTGTGATGAAATGATTAACACCTTGTGAGTTTTTTTTTTACTCATTGTTGAGTAAAATGAAATGTCTTGTAATCGTCTCCAATTTAACCAAAAAAAGCGGAGTGTATCAGAAAAGATTCCCTGTCAAAATTTTGAAATGTGAGCACTTATAATTTAGGATAAGTGACAGAGTTAAAGCACAGCCTTACCTTTTCAAAGACACACTG
This sequence comes from Clinocottus analis, assembly GCF_023055335.1. NCBI lineage: Eukaryota > Metazoa > Chordata > Actinopteri > Perciformes > Cottidae > Clinocottus > Clinocottus analis. The sequence continues at coordinate 5,036,067 of NW_027175821.1, forward strand.
AAATTTGAATGGAAAGCTCGGTATGCACCGGCTGGATCTGGTCTGATACTGTGCTCATGTACTTGAGCCTAATAGGCTTAACCGTTTGGAAACCGTGCGCGGAAATCCTCCCGCGACAATTTGAAGTCCCAGCATGCCCCATTCAGACAATCTTTTGGCATAAAATACATATTTCTTTTTCATTTTTGAACCGAACGACAGTTTTTTTGACTGAAACTCCTTCATAGCAGGCCAAGGCTTTGTTTTATTGGGATTTTTGTTGCAGATTCCAATTCTTTAGGTCCTAATTTTTTCCAAAAAGGTGTCTTATTGACCGCTCCAGGAGGCATTTTGGGGGGAAACTGGCTCTGGGAATCTCATAGTTACAATCAAAATATCTTTGAAAAGCAGACATACATTTTTTTCCCGAGACTTTGCTGAACCAATACATACAATAAACACAAGTATTGGAATCAATTTGGGGCTCCTACGACGACTCAAACACAAAGAAAAACACTCAAAACACAGTTGAAAAGGAGGCCTGGAGCCAAAATTGGTTCCAGAGTTTAACGGGTTAAAGCTGCAACCACAAGCCCATGCACAAACAGGTCAAATCCATTCGAAACAGTGTGTGTCCAGTTTATTTGTCGCTGTATAAATGCTTTAACTGCCAGTGAGGAGATCCGAGCTAAGCTCCCACCTCTTGCTTGTCAGTCCGTTTCTAATGAATGGAGAGGGGGTTAGGACCCGAGGTTAGCGAGAGTAACGGCTCTCTTAAGGGCGGCTGACCTTTAAGGTGGATCAGCTAATCTCCTTTATGTGACAAGCCGCTCATTTGAGTTTTACTTTTTTAAGCTGTTACACCGATGGCACGGTTAAGCGGTTAATTATTAACATCCCCGCTGCAGGGAACTGCGCTCTGTTTGTATCACACTACACAATGTTGAATGTTAAAACGCCAGCAATAGCATCTCGTTGTATATTTAATTAGTTCCACTCAGAAAGGCAGGAACATCAGATGAATATTTAAAAAGAAATGTCAAAGTCATTGTTCGAAGTGTAATGGTATTGTCTCGTACTCGTATTGGGACTCTGTATTTGAAAGTACTCGAATGTAAGTACTTTATTTTGGCCTCATTCACTTGTATTTATTTGAATTGGACTCTAGCTGGACGCTGTGGTTACCCATTTTCTCACCATAATCTATAATTCATTGTGAGCTTCTCAGCACGTAATCAAAAAGAAAAAGTGTCCAGGCCAAAAATATCACTGCTTTTTTTTTTCTCTCTCAAAGCTATCTGAAAGCACAGCTGGTCGTTGGAACCCCGTCCACTACCAGTGTTTATTGATCAGGACCGGTCTGCCCGGCTTGTCAATAGCTAATTTCATTACATGACTAATAAAAATGAATCAATCAATTAAGAGCTATAATCTGACAACCACTAACCTGCTGCACCGCAGAGCCCACTTAAACTAATCAAACACCACCCACTGATCAATCCATGTGGACTAAGCTGAATTTTCTGCAGAGGCACACAAACACACGGCTAAAAAACAACACAAAGCTCGGCTCATACGATTTTTTTTTTTAGGATTTGGCATTACTTTATTCTACCAAAGTACAATACTGCCACAAGCAAACTCTACTGTCGTTTTAACCACAGTCAGAAAAGTCAGATGTTAATAAATTACATCACTCGCTTGTTGTTAGCAGCTAATGTTAGCTCAGCAACCTGACAAGTACATATCATTGTACAAGCTAATGTTCAAGCACATAGTTGAAGTAAACGTGAACTTCTTTAGCGTGTCATCTGCTCCCGTGGGACTTTAAATCCTCGGGGTTGAACACAGTCTGATGTCGCTTTACGCTTTGATTGTACCGCAGCGGCCTCCCACTCAAGATCCAGTACTGTCACAAGCATCATTTAGTGATTTACCACATTGAATATTCACATATCTTATGTGCTTTGAATCTCAGTTGGTTATTAATACAGGTGTATTTACTTTTTACTTTATGCATTTTCCTGTTTCTCTCCCTCTTTCTTTCAGTGTGCTTCTTCCCTCCAAAGAAAAAGCCTTGGCGATTGAGCGATCTTGTGCTATGATTGGCTCCCTTTGTAATGTTACAAAGAACGATAACAGACAAAGCACTATAAAATGACCATTGTTCTCATTCATTCAATACTGGATTATATTGAGAAAAAATGTATTGTGTCTCAAACACAAATGGAGAGATAACATGTTTTATTTCAATAAATCTCTGGCACCTGCTCCAGAGGTTTAGGGGTGGCGATAAGAGTGCCAACAAAATACATAATGCAACATGCACCACGCGCACACATTTCATCTTCTTTCAAACATGAAGGTCAGCTGCAGCTACTGCATTGCAGGATCTGTTAGAGTGGATGGACTGTTTTCTCCTGATTCACCGACATCCCGGACCTGGGCGATATTTTCTACCTTAAGGACAATTTAAATGAGGATAATGGAGTCACTGTGAATACTGATACAGCTTGCTAGTACTGCAGATTTGTATAATAGCGACCATGAAAATCCAAATGTGAGCCGTCAGCTTGTCGTTGTTCATCGTACATCATCTCCATTCACCTTGACAGTAAAACAAAATGTTGTTTAATGCATGGATGTTAAAAAAAAGAGGAAAATATCAGCTGTTTCTTTCAAATGAGAACATACTGGTTGAGGACTAAAGGATTGTTTGCACACCAATCTGTATCATTACACAACATTACACATGTGTAAAAACCTTACTGGACTTCGGCAGAAAAAACTAAACCCCGCCGTGTCCAGTAAGATGTGTTCTTGCATACAATAAGTTGTGTCAATCATAATCATCCACTGGCAGTTTATCTCTGATTGACAGTTTACTGTGCAATACATAGTATTATAAAGAAGAAAAAAAAACACTCCTGGATACACTTAAGACACACTTAGATAATCATGATAGTCCGATATTGCCTTTGGCATGCTTAACCTTGTGAAAGTGTTTCAGGGTGGATTTAAGGGCATTTGAATGGATGATACAAGCGCTTCTATCGATGTCCAACCACACATCCTCACCATTTTAAATGAGCAGTGTTCTCCAGCAGTTGAATATCAAACAGTGGAGCTGGATCTGTTACAACACTAAAAGAAAACCAATTCAACCACATCTCTCCTTCACCTCTCCTGCCCTTTCCCATTTATTTAACCACCATGCTAACCGTCTTTAATACCCCCATCAATCTACAGCCCCCCCCCCCCTCTCATCCCCCACACACACAACTCCAGAGGTGGTCATCTCCCCCTCCTCTCTCTGTTGAGCTTTGTGGCTATCATTGAAGCAATATCATTTGTAAATGTCTGTGGACAATTTGGAAACTGGATCTCATTTCGTATGCGCTGATTCTGATTTGTGAACGTGTACACGAATCACAATCATGAGTAATGGCCCATGCTCAGCGGTCTGCGCTGCCAGACTGATGCTCGTCACTGAAGAACTTCCGTTGCCACACGGGTGAGTTGCCAAAACATCCATGACAGAGTGCATGGAGCTGTACATGGCAGTGTCTGGTTTCCGACTGCCCTAAAATTAGAAACGGGCACACTCAGGTTTTTTTAATCTTACAAGTGACAGGTAGCTTTATATCGGTGTTATCTCTCCTAACAGATTCTGCTGTCACATGCAGAATCTGTCGGACACGATTCTGGTATCGCCCATGGGTGCAGTAGCATGTTATACTTGCATTCTCTCTTCTGGCCAGATTTATTTCTGCCATCAGAGCTTCAAATAAATCAGATTGTATAGAAGTCTATGAGAAAATGTCCCTTGATTTATAAACTCGGTAAACAATGTAAACTCAAGTTTATGGACTAAATTGCTAGTTCCAAGTCTCCTTCAATACAGCATGATGTCAATTTTGTGAGTTATGGTCCAATTGAGAGTAAAACAGACCATAAAGCAGAGTACGCTTTAGAGTGGGCTATTAATTGACAGTTACCAGAACCATTTACGGTGGCTCGACGTCACTCCTCCGCAGTCCAAATGCTGTCTCTTGAGTTCACTGGTTGCAAAAAGCAAAGATAGCGATGCCTGAAGTCAAAACAAACGCTTCAAAACGGCAGTAAAACAACAAAGGATGAAGTGACGGTGACTACATCCACTTCTTACATACAGCCCGTGGTTGCATGCAGGAGCGCAAAAGAGGGAGAACGCAATGGCTGAACGTCTCGGACCCCACAGAGCGCTACCAGACGTAGCGGCAGTCCTGCTGTGTTTCCTCTACAACAACTCCAACTGTCAGTAAACTCTCGTGTCACAGATTAAAAAGGTGGCCAATAGAAAACTCAGATACGTTCTTTTTGGCCTCCGCCGAGCTCTCAACATGGCGACGGCTGAGCCTGCGGCTGGAAGCTAACGCTGCAAACAATGGAAACAACAGTGGTACCGTCGGTCGGGTCATACGAGCACAGTGCAGAGAGAGAGAGAGAACATACACTGCTTTATTATTGTTATGTATCCCTATACAGAGCCATTATATATTCTGTTTGTATTTAACATTATGTATGTGCGTGATCCTCATTTGTATTTTATTCAATATTATTGCCTGTGTGAGCATCTTAAAATGTTTTTATTATGTAATGGTAGGACCAGCTAGCAGGGAACAGACTCATAATTATACATTTTAATGTATGTAAGCGCTAAGTATTCAATAAACTCAGAGGAAATAATCCTACAAACAGCTGTGAGCAACAAACTTCAGTGGGTCTATTAACATTTTTGCAATTAACATTCAGGGGCACGAGGAGACATTATTGGTGTGCCTCATTAGTCTAACCTGATACAGACTCTGTCTTGATCACATTAAACGCTTTATCTTTATGGACATTTCAATTTGTAACCGATGTGACATTGTCCAGCGAAGACAAACGAATGAGGCAAAGGTCTGTGGAGCCACACCCTCACCAAGTAAACTGTTTATGTGCTTCTGTAATGTTTAGTCACCAATATTGTTGCAGAACTATGGGGGGGGGGAAAGCCTGACTTTGCCTTGTATGCACAGAAAGCCTATTTAACCCGTAAAACTATATATTAGTTAAGTTAAGTTATTAAGTTATTTAGTTCTCCTGGAGTTAAAGTATATTCAGCTCAGCAAACAGCTTGTTCAACCCAAACAGTACAAAGGGACAACTCGGCTCCGTTCCGGTGTTTTTATTCTTTTGAGATGGATTTGATGGTTGTTGACACAGTTGAGTATTTGTAGTAGTCGAACATAGAATACTAGGAGGATTAGGAATAGGTTGATAACCTTGAACACAAACAAAAAGAGTAGATTAAATTTAAATTCGACATCAGAATGGTTTTAAACAATAATTCATCATTAAACTACACATTCAAATAAAGTAATTACACAAGCAAATCAAATATAAAGATCCGATGAAATTGCCATTTGCAAGTATTTCCATTACATACATGTCATTAACTTAAGCTCCTACTTTTCCTTCAAGTTCAAAGATCAAAATTAATAGAAAATAGCAAACAAACGATTGCTTCAAACAACATTTGAAATTCATAAAATCCATACCAGTACTGTGTGTGGTTGAACACGAGCTGTGTTAGTTGTGGAGAAGAGCAAAGAGGGCGGCTGAGCTAACACCAAACATTTCACACCCACGCTTATGGAGCCGTGCGCTGGTGAATTTGGTCCCTCCAGAAAGAAGGGTTGCATTTTGGGTTCCACTTTGTTTGGGTTCGCTTTGGGTTCCGCCCCCCCTTCAGGCTTGGAGTTCACAGACTGAGACACAGTCTCTCAACACCCCTCCCCCTCCCTCCACGCTGTGCCATCACAATCAGTCTGCACCGCCCACTGGAGCACAGAGACAGAAAGGCCGGGATGTCGCTCAACCCTGACCTCGAACACAAGCGGGTTCATAACGTTTGTCAGTGCATTCGCTGCAGGGTGTCTTTCAGGTGTCACCGCTGATGGAAACGATACCCCCCCCCCCTCCACCCCACCCGCTCTCCTCCGCATCACTCCATCACTGAATATGGATTGTTCCGTGTGGTTACGCTCCCGCCCCTCATGGCGCCCTCCCTTCACCAATCATGCCCAGGTGACAGAAACAGGCAGCGGGTGTCCGGCTCGCCGGTGGGAGAGGTGATCGACAACTTCTCCTACCTGGGAACTGTATGCTCTTTCCCCTCCAATAACTCGGATCGACTCTGCGAGGGAGCGGAGGGCGTCAAGAAGGCCCGGAGAATGACGACTGTCCCGCCGAAGCTGCTTTCCTCTCGTCTTGTCTATTGGCAGCAATTACATATGCATCTGCCTGCCTCTCAGTGAGCCAGCCAGCAAGAAAGACAGCTTGGAGAATGAGGGCTGATAAACGCCCCATTAGACAGGTAATTGCCGGAGTTTTCTTTAAATCTTAATTACATTACAAGTCAACAGTGATGCCGTCTTGTGATAAAGAGACAGATGTTTAGCAAATACAATTTCTTACCCTTTTTTGTTGTCATAAAAGTACTTGATATGCATATATGAATAAACTGAGTTAAATCAAGGACTGGCGTAATGAGGCGTTTGTCTACCGTATAAGAGCCTAACGCAGTACATAATCACCACAAACCTCGCAGCGTTGTTTACAACTTCCCACCATGAAGGGAAAGCCGATTTAATGTCGTCGCAACGGCGACAGTAGTAGTTTGTAAAGAAGGGACAAATGGCCCAACAAAAAACAATAGTTCCCCTTTGATTTTTTGTGAAGGACTGAACACAGTTTTGTGCAAGGAAAAGAACATTCATATGTCCTTTTCATACTCCGACAGGTTGTCCATTTGACACATGTTGACTGCAAAACAATGAACTCCAGTCCATGCATTGGTTCTGCTTCTGCACTTCACTGCTGTTACAATGACTTACATAGCTGTTCTGGCAAGGGAACAAAGTGCCACACGGCAGGGTTTACCAACAATCTTTCCTCCGTGGATGAATCTAAACTAATAACCGTCTAATAACCGTCCCTGGAGGCTGAAGCACCCGCATGCAGCTGAACAAAGATTCACGAAGGAGCAAATGTTGACGCAGGGAGTCTCACAGAGCTCAGAGTTGATTTCACGTAACCGGGGCCAATGTACTTCATTTTTTTTGCATTCAGGTTTTAGTCATTTCCTGGAATTAGTCAACCGAACAGAATCGGGTGAAAGCAGAAACTCCGCGAACGTGTGCAGGCCTTGTTTCGAAGCGCACACCTTGCTCAAGGGGGCACATTGAGCGATGAAGGTGTAATGCGGTGAAGCTCGTCTTCAATTTGACAGCTTCCCCTCCGACGGTAATGACATTAAGTGATGTGAGTCAATCTAGCGTGCTTCTATTTCCTGGTCTCGACATGAATAGGCTTCCTGATTGGCCTCATGCTGTAACAAAGACCTTTAATACCGTGTTAATGCAATTGAAGGCAAAATTGATTGTAATCGATCAGCCTAATGGAAAGATTGGCCAGTGTCAAACCGCAATGTCTCCAACCACTCTTGAGGGAGCAAAGGAAAAAGTAGTTGTTTCCTTCTCGAAAGTCCACATATCAGGATATAAGACAGACCCAAAGGACATTTGCCGAGTCAACTTTGTGGATCCGTCCTGTCATTTACCTAATCCTGATGTTCACACTCCAATGGCGAGACTTGAGGGACAAGGAGACGGGCGATGAGAGGATGAGAGACAAAGAAGAGACCAGAGTTGTGATGGCTGTCTGTGGACGGTCCCAGGAGTGTGTGAGTTGGTGGTGGTGGTGGTGGTGGTGAGGGCGGTGGGGGGCGATGTTGGGCGCTCGGCTGGACTAGGCTGGTCAGAAACGAGAGCATGCCTGACAAGCCGCATCGGAGCCACTGACACATCTCTGAGTCTGAGCACTGACTGAAGTGGACACTACAGGACGCAACGCAGCGAGAATCTCAAACACAGTCACCCAGGCAAGGCCATTTGAATGACATTACCTATGTATCGTCCAAAGTGTCACGAATAGACTCGAGGAGAAAGTCTGACCCTCTGAAACATAGATTTTTTAAAAACTCTTTGCACCAGTGGCGTGTCGATTTCTTTCTTTTTGGAACGGAAACTATTTGTGACCGATTGTGTGATGATCACGAGTCATACGAGTAGATGGACATGTCCGATTGGTGGTTGATTGTATTTGCTGTCTTGTTTTGGTGGGATTTTATACTCCTTCTCACCAAATGACGTATTAATAACACAGCGTCATTTCAGGCCACGGCAATAGATGCTCAAAGTGCTCAAAGCCCAAGTATAAGCTGGAGGGTTTGGGGTGACAAACATGACTTAAAACCTACAGAGAACAGTGTTCAAGACCTGTTTGAAACCAAAAGTCCACCATTGACTTGTTTACCTTTACTACTTAACTTTTGGCCAACAAACATGACCTGAGGAACCTGCAGATTCATCAAAATGTGCCTGAAATTAGGGTTCAAATCTAAAACGGTTTGAATAGTTTACAGCAAAACAAATCACTCCAACCACGCTGCTTTATGTTATTAGCTGAGGCAAAATCTACAAGCCTCTGCCTCCTGACATTTATTTCACTTAGTCTAATCGCCGTCGCCCTCCGAGCGGCAGGCCGACAGCGGCCCGACAAGGGGAGACGTCGCTCTGTGTGCTCCGCACCAGGTTTCCAGCACCCAAAAAAAAAATCCACTTTTACAATTTACTGGTTTTCACATATGCATTAAATCATTTATCTGATTACAATGCAAGAAATAGATTGCAAGCTGATTTATAATCATACGCGAGCAGGTAATGCCAGCTGGGTTTAATTACTTCACAGAACTTTCCACTTCCAGCCTGTGAAGGTCGGACAAAAACGGTGATGTTTTTTTTTCTTTCTTTCTTTCTCGCTCCCAAAGCTGTGGGAACCAATTTCAAACTAGTGATTTGAGACAGAGAAACTGTGTGTGTCTAATTCATCTGCGAGAGGGGGCGATTGCTGACTGTGATCAACCCAAACATCCCCGCTTTCACTGTCAGTGCTTGTGTTCATTTAGATTCTGCCAACGCAGCGCCGGCGCATAAATCAGTCGGCACATTTGTCTATAGGTGAACTAATTTGGCTCTCGGGTTTGGTTAGTTATTTGTGAGATCATCGCATAATGAAAACTTACTATGGGAAGGAAGGCTTTCAAACCCTCCTCCGTCCTCAGAAGTCAGGCCGACGCGACTGTGATTAAAAAGCAAATGTGGGGAAAGTTGTGCACGGAGTGAGAAATTCTAATCAACAAACATACATTATGATTTTTTTTAGCAGTTTTTAGGGAAACTAAAAACAACCACATCTATGTGAGTATACCTAACATTATCGAACTACTGCACTATAGTTAGCGTTTGACCGATCTCTGAACCCTTCGGTCTGACGAAGGATAGGCGTCTGGGTCAGTGAGTGAAAGGTCTTCTAGTCCCTGTCTTGGTATGTGAAAATAGGAGAGACGATGTCCTGTTTAAATCAAGGATCTCACAAAAGGCGCTGAATCCAATTTGTCCAACGGGGCGTCCATTGAGGTCCACAAACAGACTCGAACTCCCTATTCACATTCACGAATGAAGGTGTAACAGTTTGAATGATGTAAACTCTGATGGCATTAGCACACTATTAAAAGACTTCTGAGGGACAATCGCAAGTGACAAATAATTGTCTAGTGATATGAGAGACTTCCTTTTCTGTGCGCTGCGACTTGACGTGCTGGAGTTGAGAGACAACGTTTCACAAGGAGCTGGTTTACGAGCTAACTTTCAGCTAATTCAAAGCTAAATCATCGTCAGACTATTGCCAGTAGGTCTGGGGCAATTCAGTGTTCAGGCTCTTTTGCTCGCCACGCTGACTTCATTTAACCAAAGCCTGCTTGAACGCCATCGGTTAATATTATATATAATAATTTTATTCAGTGCTGTACAGATTTTTTTAAAAACACAGTAAAAAGCACATTAAAAGATGGAGCAGCAAAACATGTCACTACTAATGCTGCTGTGATAATACATGTTTTCTTAATCAACAACAAGACCATGAATAACAAAGTCCTGAATCACATTCATGGTTCGAGTGCCTTGCTGAATGGCATCATGTTTTTCCCTCCAAACAAAGGGAAGAGGTTAGCCACAGCATGTTTAGGTTCAGTGACCTTGCACAGGTCTCGTCCCATCCCTCACCTCTGTCCCTTTATGAGATGTATATATACCCTGCACAGCTTGTTGGTCCTCCTGCAGACTGAATTGCACTCTGTGTGACATTGAATCGTCTCCGCACAGAGAATGAAGATCTTAAAGATGCTAAAGACAGATTGTGTTCCACTGTATTCTTTACTTCAGTAATACAAGACTCATCAGAAGTAAAGGATTGTTCCACGACACGAGTCAGATTACAAATCTTGTCTCTTTTCTGCACATGAAAGCAGAATCTGAGGAGCAGTTAACTGACAACGCGTGGTGCTGTATATATATTTATATATATATATATCTAATGTGTGAGCGTCACATGATACTCTTTACTATCTTGAAGCATGAATGAAAAGAGAAAAAAAAGGCAGAATTGTAAGTTGTTGCTGCTTAATTGACTACTTTCCCTCTATTGCTGCATGGGGCTGCTGCTCTGGTTCTGCACTATCCGTGTTAATATTATTTAGCTGTCCATAGGGCAACATAAAGACGTGCGCACCTGTGGAGACGTATTACATTTATTCATAAAACGGTGAGGTGTGTAAGCGGATAAAGGTACCCCGTGGAGTTGTCAACCACAAATATCGCTGTGGAGCAATGTTTTTACGAGTTCCCATGTTGTTTGTATCGTGCACATTTCCTTTGACTTAATGACGGCTGTAGTCATTTCAGCATTTTGATATGATGTGATCATTCGCTATGGCGAACAAATAACATTGGGCCTATTTCTTGTTTAGGTCTGGAAGATGTCAAACTGTGGAGTTGGAGCTTCTTCGCATATTACATGTACCGCTACTACTAAAGTAACTAAACACACAAATAGACTTTCACTGATAGTATTATATTACAAGTACAGGCCTTCAAAATGAATTCTTTTGCAGGTTTTTTGTTAACAACTTAATACATTTTTTAGAAGTTCTTGTCAAACTTCTGTGGTTCTGCAAAGAGCTTAGGCCGCGCTAGTCCAGGCAATATATATATTTTTTTCATCCGATTAAAAGAAAGAAAGAAAGAAAGAAATCGTTCCACGAGAAAATCACTTTTTATCTTTTTGTCTTTGTGTTTCGCTGATTCGTGTGTCTTCTTTATATGTATCGGAGAAAGTTTGGTTTAACCTGCAGAGTGCAAATTGTTCTCACTCACTTTGCACCAGCACTCTTCCACCTGGTATCCCCGTGCTTCAATCTTTGGAAACATCTTTTCTGAGATGGGCTTGCGCTGGGAGATTCATTTGGGCCTTGAATTGCACACATCACCGCAATATTGGATCTAACCAAGCCAGACTGCAGCAGAAGCGCATTTGGGCCGGGTGAAATTGGATATTCTAGTAGTTCAATAACTCCGAGGACGGACTGGATGGTGGCGAAGACAATTATTCATGTTCGGGGCGGTGAAGTTGGGCACAGTCTGACACGCTTTTAAATACAGTTTTTAAATCTCAGTGGAGACGATGAAGCCTCGAGGATGAGCGGTGAAATGCCCTTCAAAACAAACAAGTCCGGCTGCATTTGACTCACTATTTCAACACATCCTCTGACCCGGATGACTGAGAATATTAGATATTATTTCTATCCCATTGTTTTCCTTCTGGGGCCTGACTTTGCTTCCTCCCACAGGGTGAGGATCAGCTCCCCTCAGCACCATTTCTAAATAGAGAAATTGTTTGTTAGAAAAGGTCAACGCCGTTAATTATACACCTCGCAAGGATGAATGTACCTGTGAGATTGAAGACGGTGTTCATAAGCTGTCTCCGAACAGAACGGACGGGTTTAAATCTTTAATGTGCCATTATTGTTCTTCCAGGCGTGCTCCCTGAGACATAACGATTTGAGCCTGGTCATTTCCAACGTACGCCGGGGAGATTTCAAGTCTATTAGGCGTGAAAGTACGCGGGGCCGTTTAGAAAGTGTCGGCTTTTAGCGGAATGGGAATGTGAGGTCATTTTGACCACATCTCAAGAGTTCTTTTGCCTTTTGTTCAAACTGCATTCCTTCAATAGACTTGAATGATTCACACCCTGAATTCAGTTTCATATCTCTGGCAGGCAGGCTCGTTGTAATTGCAGGTCTATATATTTTATGGTAATTACAAATTCTAGCGAGAGAAGGGAGGGAATTTTTTTTAAAAAAAAAAGCAAACTTCCCACAAGTTTTAGTGATGTTTTTTTTAAATTTTAAACGGGGGGAACCTTTCGCAAAAGACTGTTGCATGAAGTCTTGTTGTTGCCAATCACAACCGCACGAGGCTTCGTACGAACGCGCGAGCAGAGGGAGGGGGGAAAAAAACACAAAAAAAACACGGACCACATCATTAGCGTCTGTGAAAAGAGCAAAACCACTTCGTTCACTTTGATGAGATATTTAAAAAAAAAGTCCTGATTGTGATCATTTAGGAGAAGATTGAATCTCCAGATTGCATTACCATCATCGCTGGTGTCATCCACAGTTCCGGCGCATAATGACGACTGATTTATGGGTACGGCATCGGCAGAATAGACAGATATTTGGCCAATTTTTTGTTTTTTTTTATCCTCTCCCTCTTCCCCTTTGAATGTTGCGCAAGCACATAATGTAATCCATATGATTTAATGGAACGCAAGATAAAACACTGAATCAAAAAGATGCATTGCGCCGCGCACTAATGGAATATGTAAGTGAATCCCGAAATGTCCAACAGTGTCTTTAGTGCACTTACCGGGAGCTGAGTGTGCGGGCTGATATTATTTGTTTGCTCTCAGAGTGAGCTGAGGCTGCGCTGCTGTGCTGTGCTGGGTGGGTGCCCAAGGGTGGGGGGTTGGGAGGGGGGGTTGTTGCAGCTTGATGGACGTTGAGAGGTGCTTGGCTGTAGCCTACTGTAGTGGCTGATCTGTCTGGGATCAATAGCAGCTAATTACAGCCCGCATTGATCGGGAGGGCCCGCTAATTTAGAGCCCAGCCCAGGCCCCTTTCCACAGAGAGCCAGTGGAGCAACTTCAATCCCGGCCCTCTGGCCCGGCAAACATCTCACTCAGCACTCAGCGGCTCATTATCTCTTGAGGAGCAACTGGTGTGGAGGGGGGGAGGGGGGGTGGAGGGGGGGGGCGTTTGTCTTTCTCCCCGGGATCTGCTTTCATACTGGCGAACGGGATACCAGTGATGGGACATTAGAGACTTCTCACATGTCGTCTTCGACGGCCTCAATCGTCCCCCCCCGGAGCTCGACGGCGTGGGGGCTTTTTGTGTGAGCTAAACTCGATGTTTTTTGGCGCACTGTGAAGGAGCAAAGCACCACCACAAAGCCACACGCAGTATATTCCTTGTTGTCACATGATGTGTTTCGACTTGTCTCGGATAGCCTTCGCCAGAGCAAACGCCAGACACGGCAAACAAAAAGCCCAATTCTCTTTTCTCAGTCTGCACGTCCTCGGTTCCTTTCCTCGCTTCCTACCCCCCCCCCCCCCCCCCCCCCCCCACCTCCGGCGTCTTAATCCCTCCCACCTGAGATGTGTGCGTCAAAAGACAAGGAGGAGACACAGGGAAAGAGAGAGAGAGAGAGAGGAGTCGAGGAAACTGGCATTCAACAAATGAGACATCTGTGCTTTTCAGCCTTCATCTTAAAGAGACGTCAGTTAAATATGACGTGTGGTCAGCGGGTCACCTGTCTGTTGTTTTGTTATCCTCCTGCTGTATTTTATGATCTCTGTCAGATTCAACAGTGTTCATGACCTTTTTATATGCTTACAGGACAAAACCGCACGGATTCAGGCTTCACATGTCTCGTTATATGAACCACTACAGATGCTTCTATGGAAGGTTTTAGACACATGAAGAGTGACATACATCACGTATATGATTGAGTCACGTCTCGCGGTGGTCCGCGCAGGATACACCTGTGCATCCTGGCTTCGGGCCTCTTCTTTCCTCAAGATGCACTTTAGTAATTGAGACCTCCTCACGGGCACGAGGACGGAGGAGAGACGGGACGAGGAGGCACAAAAGAGATTAAAGGAGAAGAGCTACAGCATGCGTGAGTCAGATGACTTCCTGTCAGGTTTTATATGAAAATAAAATGCACAATTATTATTATTATAAAACAAAGCACTTCCCTACTGGAATCTTGTGAGCTTACTGTAGCAAATATTTGGCAGCACCTGAAGGATTTGTGACTGATTGATGGATTGATTGATGGATTGATTTTGTAGTGTCAAGCTCCAGATGCAGCACTGCATCTGGAGCTTGACATATGAGCCCATTAGGACTAATGGACTTATAGGGCACTTTTCCTTTTTCCAATCTCATAAACAATGATCAAGCTGGATGGGGCCAGACAGATATAACCAGAGCAAAGCAAAACATGCCTTACATAAAGAGCTGAGATCGCCTTCCAATCCAGGATTTATAAATATAATTAGTCCAACGTCTGTCGTCCGTCCACCCAAAAAGACTCAGGACGCTTTTGCATGACGTCAAACAAAGATATCTACGAATTGTCAGATAATGTATGATACAACATGAAATTCAGTTCATTTGAACCTTTGGATTGAACTCTTTGGATATTCTACTCTCCTCTGTCATCAAACTACTTACCAGTTGTAATCTGAGCACAAGATGACCTCTGACTTAAAGAAATAACCATTTTGCTTTTCTTACATACAGTACCACATCTGTTGCATGTCTGCTCCGGAGGAGGAATCCCTCGTCTGTGGATCTTTCTGAAGTTTCTTTCAATGATATGTTTTTTTCTCATATCCAAACTGATATCCAAACTATCTGATGATATTTTACAGATTTTAAATCCCCTTTGAGGCAAATTTACGGTTGTAAAAGTAACACTATTCACATCAACAGAACTTTTCCATCCAGTCCGAAAGAAAACGCTTTAATTTGGGGATTCTCGATCGAACCATCTGGATGAACGGTACGGAGGTCCTTTTTTCCTTTTGGCTCCCCGTCGCCGTGTTCATGTGTGTGTATGCGTTCCGGCTCGTGTGTCTCCGAGATCAAGGCCACAATCTTTTCATCCTCTGCCCTCCTGCGAGCTTTGATCTGACATTTGAATGTTGCACCTTCTGTTCTTCCACCATTGCGTCCGGTCTCACAAACACACACACACACACACACACAAACACACACCTGAATCTGCCTGTGGGATGTTTGGTCCAACTTAGCCACGGACTATTTTGGTGGAGGCGGCCTGAGGTCGTCGACCCCTCCTGGTTCCTCCTAAAGAGGGAGGCAGTGGGCGAAAAAACACACAGCGAGGCAGAATAGCGTCGAATCCCAGACTCACCACCAGCTCACACACGGGGACGACACGTCTCACGCGTCTGTCCTTCAGAGCGTGTGACCTCCGCGCTTTACGCCAGCATTCAGCTCAGACTGAGCTCTTTTTTTTTTTTTTCTCTCTCTCTCTCTCACCATTCTATCTTAGCCCTTTCAACACTATTCAACGCCAGGAGATTGCCTCGCTCCGCAGCTATTATGGCACATCGCCACTCTTCCTGATTGAGCGTTTTCGCTCACACACCTATCCCCTTTTTTTTTTCTTCCCTTCCTCTCCTGTTTTCCATCCGCCTCACCCCATTTCCGTCTCCTGCTCCAATTGCCGGATCACCCCGGGCTCTCCTCTCCTAAAGGTCCACACTCGCGGCGGCAGCTGAATTCGGCTCAGAAGGGTTTGAGAAGAGGGGGGGGGGGGTGGAGGGGGGACGGGGATAATTGCTTTTTGTGCTCTGGTGTAGTCATGTAATAGCATCGGTAAGCACATACATGCACGCGGGCACACAAATGAACAGGCCCTAATTTGACTCTCTCAGACGCGCACACTGGGATCGGCAACAAAAACCATTATAGAGAAAGGTTTGTCATTATTTTTTGGTAAAGGCTTGAGTGTCTCTCGCCCCGCTGTGCCAGACACGGGCAGAAAGGAGAGTCTGTGCTAATAGCGTGCGATGAAGAGGACATGTGAAGCTTTTCATTTCTTGTGGATTGTTTGAAAACGCGCGTTTAACACAAAAAAAAAGAAATCTCAAATGGCCCTGATAAAAGAGTCATCAGCGGTCTAAAGGTTAGGAAATTGGAATTGGAAAGTTAGAGAAGCTACCACTGTGTGCTCTCTGATTTAGCGCCTAAAATGTAACCAAACAAGCCGGCATTGTGTTATTTATTTTAGAAACAGACTGTGAAGTTCCAATTAAGTCAAAATATACTATATGAGGACATTGGACTATTCTCATCTCAGGAGAGTGTGAGAGAAAGGTCAAATGATTCTCACTAAGTCCTCCTAAGCTGTGCACAGTAAGTTTCAATGCACCTCTCACATTCTGAAAACGTGCAACACATACACACGGACACACACACACACACACACACACATTTGAGTGTTGAAAAGAAACACACACATGCACATTGTAAAAACTGCATACACACATCACTGTAATGCGTCTATTCCAAACAGGAAGTTTATTCTGTGGTAGTATTTGAAATGAAATGAATTAAAATAGGTAATAGCCGTTTTTATGAAATGAATTTAAAAAAAAATAATTTACTTTATTTTGAAAGCACAAAGATGGAGCATACCAAGCTTTTAAAAGTGAACATAATTTGCACATTTTTGGAGAGAAAAGACTAATTCAGTGTTTTCCCTGAAGTGTGTGTGTGTGTGTGTGTGTGTGTGTGTGTGCTTTCACTTATCTGTGTGGATGAGTTCACGTGTGTCTGTAGTGCGAGGTTCGTCACAGGGAGATGAGAGCGTTAAGAGTTTGAATTACGTCCCCCGGGCGACACTTCATTCAAATCCGTTCCATAATGTGAAGAAGGCCCTGCCCTGCACATTGAACAGTGCACAATGGAGGCCATTGTTTGCAGGGAAACCACTGGGAGAAAATATTAAAACGACATGCTGACATGCTGATGTGTCAGCATGTGTGTGTGTGTGTGTGTGTGTGTATGTATATGTGTCACTGGAATATTTTGCTCGCTTGACAGCTGAGTATTAACAATAGCCATGTTCATTTTCTTATGCTGTGTACAAAGGCAGAAGATACACAAACAGAGCCAACACTTACACCAATTTACTTCAAACATACATAGTCATCACATTTATTACAACTTTAACTAACCTTGTGCCTCTTCACGGGAGCGCTAATACTGTTATTGTTTCTAATTTGTGTAGAAAAAGGACCATATTTAACGTAGCTTTTCGACATTAAATATGTACACAATGCAACTTCCTTTTTAATTCCGAGCCACCTTCAAAATAAAAGCATCTCATCTTAAAACACATAGGAGACAAGAGACAAGAGCGAGAGACGAGAACGAGCGGTTTGGCCCAGAGGTGCACATTCTCGTCAGATATTCGGAGAGGACGTGCACGGAAAAGCATACATTTCATCTTATTTTACAAGTATTACTGGGTATATTCTATATTTCAAAAACACAAATATTGACAATTTGTGTGATTTATCATTGTTATTGTATTTTATTGTGGCTCTAGGTGGGGTCGGGCCCCATGGCCCTCTATTGGCCGGCCTCCACTGCTCCGTAATGATAATATGGAAGGCGTGTCTGGCTGTCGGTGTTGCCGAGTTGGCGACTTTCTCTCCAGATTGAGCAACTTTTGGATCATAGTGCTGCCAGTTACATTGGAAAAGAGCTGGGCTGGGTTTTCAGGTTGGATAATAAAATTTAAAAAAAAGTTTCTTCAATGTTGCAGACGGCAGCTTTCAATACCACAGAGTATACATCATCTGTTACAAGAAGAACCCTGCATTTAAAATATTGCAACAGCATCAAAACAATACTTTATGTCAAAATGTAAAACGTACACTAAGGTCTTCCTGTGTGAACTCGCTCACTTTTTTAAACTACGTTGGTTTTGCAAGTGGGCAGACTGATGCCAGACTCACGTTGGTGTCTGACGGCAGAGACCGACCCAAGCGGCTTTAGGAGTGAGAACGGGTTGGTTCAAGTCAGGTGAGAGGACACAAAGAACCCGGGTCTGCCCAGACATTTCTAATCAGACTTGGATCTAGATTTTTTAAAAAACATAAGAATCCCAAAACTCATCTGTTTTTCAAGAAAATCATACATGGCAGGATGATGAAACAATCACGCTAATGGAAATGTCTCATTACTTCTTTCTTCTTGAAAGCATGTTAAATGAGTAAACAGGTAACTAAAGGACCCAATTTGAGCCAGTCTCCTCATCATCTCATCAGAAATTGTCTATTTCTGGGGGCTCTTCACTGTTTTTTGCCCCCCCCCCCCCCCCCTCCTCCTCTCCCACACACATACACTCATGCTCCTTCTCTCAAAAACATCTCCGTCCACATCATTTCTGCGGGAGGAGCTCGGGACAATTGGCTGCATTTCCATATGAAAAGATGGGGACAGAGAAGGAGCAGGGGGAGATACAGAGTGCTTTGCCTTTCATCTGTGTTACCATGGGAATCGATCGCATTGCACCCACTAATTGGCTGAAGAGGGCTCCATTTGGCCCCTGAGAGTCCCACTCGCATGCTCTTTCTGTCGTATGTTCCCTCTACCAGCCATTCCACGCTCCTATTCCCATGACGAATACAGATCTTGGTTACATTGGTTGAAAAAAACTTTGAGTACAACTTCATTCTCTTTGTCGTGCACTTATACATCGAGCTGCGTTTCCGCCCGCTAGTTTTGTTGTTTTGTTTTTCATAAATATCACAAAGGACAAATTCAACTTATTTCAACATACAAGACCCGAAAAACACACAGAAATACGTTGATATTCTGCCTCAATCTTTGAGAGAGCTTTACCTTTACCACACAGACATGAACTTTACTTTACTTATTTTTACTTTACTTATTAATATCACTTGTGTTCGTTTTTTACTTACTTGTTGTATCTCTACTTACTTATTTGTTTTATTTAAATTTGTATACTTCCATTTTGAATTATCTGTAGATACTATTTTTTTATATAGTTAAATGTTTGCTGTTATTGTTGTTATTGTTAAATGTTGTGCTTGTTTGTGCAAACTCACTTGGCAATAAATAGTTCTGATTCTGATTATTCCTGAAGAAGAAATGCCAAATAAAGCACATCGAAAATACGGCACAAAAAAAGTCACATTTTACTGGATAGATAGATAAATAATTACTTTATTGATCCCTGAAGGGAAATTCAGGATCCAAATAGCTCAAGACATCACACAACATAATACATACATACACTCACTACACACACTATTAAAATGGATTGTCAAAAAATAAAAAAAACACACATTATTTGGAGTTGAGTGAGAAGAAGTGGTGTTGTGCAAACACAAGTCAGTTGTACAAAAGGCATTGAGAGACAATGTCTGATGATACAGTCGTTCTCTCTTTCTGTATTCACCCCCTTGCCCCTCCGCACCCGACCAAACACACACACACACACACACACACACACACACACACACACACACACACACATTGCTTTTCAAATGATATTCACAAAAGGTTATTTCACAAAATCCGCTCGCATAGCCCTTTCCGTTATCAAGATGAACTGCTGATGTGCCTTCGGTGCAGAAGACAAATGTGCAAAGTCAGACAGCCCGTCTCCAAAAGAATGCCCTCAGCCAGACGAGCGCGCTTATCTCAGATGTACTCTCAGAGAGTTCGCAGCTGACAAAGAGCAGCAACTTTAAACTGGAGGGTTTTATTTTTGCGTGACACGTGTCAAAACATGACGGAGGAGACGATGCAAAGGTTGACATCCCGCACCCTGTTGTGAGGCTTTTTTTTGTACCATGGTGACACCAGAGGTAAGGGGAAGCATCGTCACTGTGTTGTACTTCTACTCTGACGGCGTCTGCTCTATTTTGCCTCCTCTTGTCCTTCAGGCTATCTGCAACCTTCTGGATGTGAAAGAGTTGTTGGTGTGTGTCACCGCTCTGTGTTACTACATTCTCAACGGTAAACACACACACACACACATACACACATACACAGTGTCACATTACCAACAAGGTGGATGATTCACTGATTACTCGTAGATCAAGTTACTTTTCGTTCTTGGCCACGTCTACGCTCATTCCTTGTGAATGACTCTTTTTTTTTTTTTTCAGCCACGCTGGCGGCAAAAGGAAGACGGTAGGAAAAGGCTCAGGTGTAAACAATGAAATGAATGATGGCTGAATTCCATTTCGCTGCTTTGGATTTCAGGGCACGCGGCTTCGCTGGCTCACTGTCACTCTCGCCGGAACACATCGTTAGTTTTATTAGTAACACCCGGGCCTCCGCCACTGGCACCGCTGCGACCGTCTGCTGTGACAACGGCCTCCGTCGGACTGTCGGCGGGTTCGTCCGCCACTTTGGCCCACACTGAAATAACTCAGCAGCTACTGGAGGCAGTGCCATGAACTCTGGAACAAACATTCCTGGTGCCCATCTTCTCACTTTGCCACCATGAAGGTGGACTTTTGGGGGTTTTGATTGAAAGCTCTTGACAAATGTTAGCCCCTGCAATCGCTATCTACTGGCTATGTGCACAACACCCCTACTGGCTACTAGCTATGACCTCTTAGCCCTCTGCACAACGCCCCTACTATCTACTGGCTATGTTAGCCCCCTGCACAACGCCCCTACTATCTACTAGCTATGTTAGCCCCCTGCACAACGCCCCTACTATCTACTAGCTATGTTAGCCCCCTGCACAACGCCCCTACTATCTACTAGCTATGTTAGCCCCCTGCACAACGCCCCTACTATCTACTAGCTATGTTAGCCCCCTGCACGACGCCCCTACTATCTAATAGCTATGTTAGCCCCCTGCACAACGCGCCCCCCCTCCCTCCACCCTAGCCTCGACTTCTTCTCACTCAACCTGTTTTTAATTTTTAGGACATTCCTTTTTAATAGTGTGTGTATGTATATATTATGTTGTTTGATGTCTTGAGCTATTTGGACCCTGAATTTCCCTTCAGGGATCAATAAAGTAATCATCTATCTATTTATCTATCTATCTATCTATCTATCTATCTATCTATCTATCTATCTATCTATGAATTCATACAGATTTCTATCATCAGGTACGATTTTTTTATCCTATATTTTGATTACCAAATATCTGCCTAACCAATTTTCACACATATGTGGGCATGCTAACAGGCTAAACTGAGAAAATATCATATCTGCTAATCATCAGCATTATCATTCAGCTCAGATTGTACATACTCACAGACTGCTCGCGTGACCTTAGGGCTTAGACTGTGACTCGTGCTTTGTCATTTGTCTAAATTATAATGTTCATCCCTTTCGTCCTTCTTCTTGCAGCTTCATTTTGATGTCCTTTGCTCTTTTTAAAAAAAAAACATTTCTGCCCATCTCCCTTTCTTTTCTCCTGTCTTGGCAACCCTGCTTCTGCTTCCTTGTTGCTAGGATTAATTTATCCAGGAGACACTCGTGATACATCTATTATGGAGCAAATAATTGAGCTGCTCGCATAGTTGAATATGACTGTTCATGTCACAGTGGTGTGGATGAAATGTGTACGTTTCCAAATGCCCCAAGATTCAATGGTAAAATCAGGACTATTAACCGTATTAACAACTGGCTATACAGAGGAACCCGCTCTTCGATCATGTCTGACAGCCTTTAATCCCAATCGGGGGTTAGTTTGCTTAGTGAAAACCTTCGGAAGACCCCGGGTCATCATTAGCTGTGTCGGCTGGACCAAAACATGGCCACGCTGTAAAGCGATCATGCCGAATCAATCGGGTCAAAACCTTACCTGCGCTCTAAAGCGCCATTAAGCTAAGGTTTACAGACACTAATGTTTTCCAGTCTTCTCAAAACACAGTCACGATAACATTTTAAAAAGCAAATCAATGTGATGGATGAACCACTTCAATCCCTAATCAATCGGGATTCCCTAAACATGAATGATGCAGTTGTATGTGGATGAAGTGTTTATCTGTCATGGCAACAGTACGTCTAAAAACAGAGAGAAATGAAGGTAAAAGTCTCAGTCTGCAGCCATTATCTCTCTTTCTCTCTCCCACTCGGTTGCTGCAGTGCAATCAAACCTTAAAGTTGTGTATTCGGGAGCTTGACACGGAAGACAGATGCGGGTTTGAAATGTTTTTCATAAAACACACAGTGTGCAAAGAATACCTACTTTGAACATAGTCGAGCACAACCTGATCACTCATATTCTGAAAAAATGATTTTCCCAGACAGGGGTGTCTCCTCCGGCACTGAAGCGGTCTGATCTGCCTACCTAACTACCAGACACTGTGACCTGAATACAGCGCGAGGGAAACTGTCAACACTCCCTTCTTTTCTGGGCTCATTTGCGAGTTGAACAGATGCATAGGCCCTAAAGGAAAAACAATGAGTGCGGTAATGGGATAGGTTTAGTTAGACGCATTCTGACAAATGCAATTGACCTTGACGTGATGGCTCCGTTGTCTGTGTCATTGTGGGCATTATGTGTTATCGGCATTAGGTGTTGTCAGCCTCAAATGATTCAAAATGCAAGTGCCTTTGAGTAAATGGTGACAGAAGATTAATTGAAAGTTGATGAGTCGACGTGCATCGAGAAAAGAATGTGTGCATTTCCAGCTCGCAGTCAGCATTAGCGAGTAGCAGGTGACAGGTTGAGTGTTTCCTTTTGCAATGCGTGACGGCTGTATGACAATGATAGAATGATGCATTCCCAGCAACAAAAGAGAAATAGCACCGTTTATGCAATGTACATAAGTGAACCCCTTAACAAGCACCCCCATTAGTGACAAGCCCAGCGTGTCACGCATTACTGGTGGTAGAGCAAAGGACTGAGGAGCGGAGAGGGTGACACGGGAGACGAGGAGAGGCAAAAAGGTCACGCGCTGAGGGTAGGCAAACACATCCGCCAGGGAGGCAAGGATCAAAAACAGAGACAAACGCAGAGTCCAAAAAAACAACATAAAGCTGACAAAGGGAAATACTGATGGAAGGCCATGCACACACCAGTTGGAAACAAAGACAATCTGGCACCGTAACAGGGGAGTATACATGTGGGGTCGGCGGGGGAGGAGGAGAGGGGGGGGAACCAGGGGCAGCTGACAAGGACACTCACATGGAGCTAACGGGATGTTACACGGCAATGACGAAAAAGGAAATGGATGCCGCTCTTAAAGCCTTTGGATCGAGTCACGGTCCTAGTTTCTTCCAAAAGCAGCCCGCTGTTTGGCAAATTTGCTGTCACAAGTGCAGCATTGGAGCATGGAGGAATTAGCAAGTTAGCTAATTTGCCAGCTGTCTGCTAGTCACTGTGCGCTGACACACCCTGGACTACACTTCTACATCACTGGCTGAAGGTCAGCAAACTCTCTATACGCATTGAATATATCCACTTCTTGATTCAAATGTCTGCAAACAGGTAAACTGAGATTTGCGTCCTGTATGTTATGGAAACAAAATGTGTGTTCCACTTTTTATTCCACTTCACAACAAAGTATGCTACATACTGTACGATCGAAGCAATGTTCTCTATTCTTTCAGAGATAAGAGATACACGACACGAGTGCACACCAATCAGATGGGCATCCTCTTGGGGTCTAGATTTTGTGTAGGAGAAACAGAATAACTAAATACGTGAATTGAATGCAGTTGACTGGTTTTATAATAAAATACAAAATTGTTTTCTAGCGTGTGACAGTTCCATCTTTTTAATGTCTGATCCCTGATCCCCCCCGCACCCCTCCCCCCAAAAAATAACACACATGTAAGTGCACAAGGTTGCATTCATTAGCGTTTGCTCTTAAGGGGAAAAAAGCAAAATGTATCAACAAGAATGAAAATTTGACATGGGTTTATTCTCCCTACTTATCCTCTGAAGTCCTTCTTTCAGTGCTTTACTTCCACCAAGCTTCAAAAAAAGGCATCTTCGAAGTGCACTTACGGAAATTTCTCATTATAAACTCAGCTATGGGCAATAATTCACACAAATTCACTTCAAATGCCCTCAGCCAATGGAGTAATGAAAGGTATTTTGCAAACAATTGGTCCCTTTCCTCCTACTGTGCACGGTGCACTGACGGGGGGAAGGCGCAGTGACTGAGTGAGCCGTGGCATTGTGCTAGCATCAGCAGGCTCTCGTGGAACTGGCCTCCCTGGCACAGGAGTTAGTCAGGATTAATGAAGATGCCAAAGTCACTCCTCTGCTCCTGGCTCTAATGGCACAACACACAACACAAATGCAGTTAACACAAGACGCCATATGGCATGATTGCCACCGACACGCCGGGAACTTTTGGGGCTGGAACCCTGGCACAGGCGAGGCAGAATGCGCGCGTTACACATTTACTCGCGCAGGCATTTTGTGCGCACACACGCGTGGGATTGTTAAAATGACATCCGAGTGCATCCCCGGCTAATTTAGACCAGCGCCGTGGCAGGAAATCCTCTGGTGCCCAAGCATGAGTGATATACAGATCCACCCACAAAGGCCCCGGCTCTATCCATCTCCCACGTCATTGGCATTCTAAATCTCTCAGTCATGGCTGCATCCATAATGGCCCAATTACTGCCGATGGGGATCCCACTCCCTATCTGACAATTACATCTGTTAGGGTTTGAGAGCAGTAATGCCTAAAAAATATCAATTAAGGTGATTGATCAGGATGTTAATATGCTATTAAACAGCAGTCTGGGACTGCAGAGCATTTCTGTTGATTGGGCTGAAATGAGAGATACTCTCCAGGATGAAGCGACTGTAGTTTAGTGGACCAGTTAGATTGCGGTTCTAATGAACACAGAGATGGCCCAGGGTTTGCATTTTATTGCCAGATAAACCTGGACAAGAACAACTTTGGGTAATTGCTACTGAAAGGCATTTCATGGGGCTATAAAAAAGAGCTGAAACGGGCGGACAACTTTCTGGACGGCCGCGCCAGAAACAGACAGGTATCGATGTCGTTTTGCAAAGAGCCGGGGACAGCGAGGGACAAAAAGGGCACTTTACACATTGTATTACACACTGCGGTATTTGTCAAAAGTAAAGGACCCTTTTCTGCAACGGACTTGAATCAACATTTATTTTTCATTAAACTCCCTGGCAGTCATAGTTGAGCTACAGTACGAGGCGCTGATTCTCATTTACAGATTGACTGAGTAAACTTTGACACTGTCTTCTTTGTTGAAGTGGCACATTTTGTTTCAACAATGTCTTATCTCGAGATGATGGTATTTTCTTTTTCTAGGGCTTCGCCATTTTAGCTCTATGTTTGAAGAGCTCTACCCGCGTAGCCTGATATTCAAGTGATAAGTAGTGTTAGCGAGACATTTTATTACTCCATTCAGCCCAATTCAGCGGATTTTAAGAATACCATAAATTGCTATAAAAATGGCGTTATGATAAAGGTGCATTTGTAAATATGTGAATTAGTCCAAAACTAACACTAGGTTTATATATAAGAAAAGTTAGCGCCCTATTTCATGACAATTTAAAAAGGTGCTGTGAAATAAATACTATGTTCTATTCAAAAGTGGTATGAGGAGGAAGTAGTCTGATTGAATTTATAGATTAGATATACGGGTTGAATGAACGTAGCTTAATACTGGTGGCGTCAGAGTCCATTAGCGGTAGATTAGGGGACTCAAGACAACTCAACGAGAATATAGGTAAAAGAGAAACAGCACAACAACCCCATAAGTATTCTCTTTCTGTAAATTAAGTCACCTGAATTAATGAATGAGTCCTTCCCTGACTGAAGTAGGGATAAGTGGGCTACATGCTATTTAAGCTCTCCGAGATGATTGGACGTGCGTTCAATTGCAACACGGCTCCATTCTGCCCGACTGATTGTTTGAAAACATAAAGGGTCTCCTTGCATTGTTAAAGCGCACAGTGGAGCCTTGAATGGGGGCAATTAAATCCTGAAGTGTAATTTCATACATTTGCAGTGTGTTACAAAATGTTTCCTCTCTTTTTTTTTATCGCCTTGTCAATGATCACCAGAGTGCTGCACTCATCCTTCCCTCTGTCCTCCCTCCCCTCCTCCGCGGCTCCCGGGTTTTGAAAGGCTTCTAGCCGTCCCATTCTTTTCCCCCCCTGGCACGGCATCACACACTCATTTCATTTCTCATTTACAGACTGATAATCAGAATGTCATTACAGTGTCCACACTGGGCCGCTGGAGGGGTAATTGAGCAGCATAAAAGGCATTTGAGAGAGGGATGAATAATATAAGTGGAGAGGGGTGAGGGAGGAGGGGGGAGGGTGAGTGGCAAGCTGGACCAAGGCCTGCTCTCTCAGGTGTCTGGCTGCTATCGGGTGGCATCCGCCTTGGCATTATGGTTAACCATGTCTACGTCAACCTCATTTTTCACTTCCAGCACATTAGAGGCTGAACAGCCATTAACACTCATCTGCCAAATGGGGAGGTAGGGGGTAGGAGGGGGGGATCAATAGGAGAGTTTTAGAAGGTCAAAGTCAAGCATCGACAGTCACTTCATCCCATCTATGTATTTAGATGCCAAAAAATGGAGGACTTTTTCCTTAATTGGGTTTTTTTTTCTTTCCGTGAGTCCCCCCGAGCTGGATCTGCACACTGAGCATGTCCACCCGGGTGGAGGTTAAGCCGCGTCCCACCGGGATGCTACAAAGACTTTATTTCTCATAAAGAGACTCCGTCTGAGCTTGTATTCACTCCTTCCTCGCAAACCAATTGATTAATTAATCACTGGATGGTTCTAAACCGTTACGTCGTCACCAATGTTTTTTTTTGTGTTTTTTTTTCCCCCCTAGCCCTTAAAATACCAAAATTGAGCATGACTCCTTGAGTTGCTGTGACACACAACAGCATGTGTATTACAATCTAATTTGATTTGTTTTGTTGTGTACCCCCCCCCCCCCCCCCCCCCCCTCCGCTTCCCCTCCGATCCCCCTCATCTGTGCTCCCATCCACCCTGACTGTGGCGTGGCAGCTTGGCACAGCGCCAGCCCCCCGTTTGGCCGTGGTGGTACATTTCCATCTCATTCATCACATAAAGACAGATAATCAGAAAGTCATTACAGTGGCTTGACACCAGTGCTTGCCCCAGGAAGACAGAGTAATTGAGCACCACAGAAGGGAAGAGAGCAGACCGAGCCAAGGCCGGGCGGTAATGAATGTGAGATGTCGACATGCGAGCCGGGGAAGAGGATCTCGACGCACCGAGACGTGGACGGACAGAGAGCGAGACTGACAACCGGGGGAGGTGGAGGAAGGCTGATGCGTGCGGGCAGGTGGACAAAGAGAACGGTGTGAAGAAAAGTGATAGAGGTAGATGGACAAACACTGGCATGACTTTCAGGTAATTGAATCAATACACACAGTGTCAGGGAAAAGAAGACACACACAAAAAAAGTGAGATTTCACCGGTCCTGCGATGCTTTTTAGTGGCTGTGTGTGGGTGTGCTTTCAGAGAAAGGCTGTAATTTTATGTTTAAATGGCTTTCGATGAAAAAATGTAATAACACAGACGTTGGTAAAAACAATCAAGCTGACACTTTATTTTTTTTGTGTGAAAATAGATGTGTTTTTTTTTTCAAAACTGGAGTTTTGAAAACACTTTAGGTGCAGGGCGATGTGGCAAAACTCGTTTTTATTCTCGTACACATCATTTCATATCTTGATAACGACACATGTCTGATGGTTCAATAAATGGATCGTCTATATGAGATAACCAATAGGCCTGTTTTTCTTTACTCCTATGTAAACTGAATATCAACAAATAAAAAGGGCCGAGTGGTTTTTCTTTTCATTAAGACCTTTGGTGCAAATTGATTAATATTTCCAGCTATGTTTACAAGCAAGCACAGAAATGCAGAGTATTTAAGCCTTATTTAAAACACTAATAGATGTAGATTAGTATGTAAGGCATTATAATTAGCTTAGCAAGCGAAATGTGACAAGTCTCATGGCTGTGTTGAGTTCAAGCCTTTGCTCTTTAATTCCGAGCAAGTTTTTATCCTGATATTCAAAGCAGCTAAATATATTTTCCACGATGCCTGCATTATAAATCATCGTATTGTCTCAGTTTGGCCAGGCACGTAGAAATAAGACACCACCAAACACCTAATGGACACAGTTCTGAACGGAAGATCTCCGTTCTTTAAACAGCACTTTATAGTGCTGCTTCTCAATTACAGTTCCTGTGCGTGTAGCTCTACCGACATCAAATCACTGAGTGATTTACGCCTGCAACACCCGGTGACTGCAATAAATATGCTTGTAGAATGGGAAACCAGTAAAAGTATAATCCCCCAGGACCAGGATTGCTCTGTCAGACCCTCTTTGTTCTGTCAGACTTAAGCTGCCGGTTGCTTTATCGCCGCCTGTAGATGCCAGGGCAGCTCTTAGCCGAGGATGATCTCATTTTCGCGGGGTTGGTGAGTTTCCAAGATCTTTAAAAAGTTGCTTGTTTTTTTTTTTAATTCTCCAGCTTCTGCAAGCAGTGGAAAATGTGGCTACCTGCTGTTTCTCTCAGTTACAGTTTATATGTGCTTCACGCAGGGGAGAGTTTTGACATCCATCAATGACTCAGCGAGAACATGGCTGTCATGGGTTTTTTTTTTTTACTTCCTTCCACTTCCTGGTGGTAATAGCACTTCAACCTGTAAAAGTGTGCCTGTTATACCAGCTCACTGTTCGGACTCCTCAATAAGTGGTAAAACCAGTGGCGGAGGCACCAAAAAAAAAGCTTGAATTCCTAGCAAGAGTCCATTGACGGTTTCTGTGGGAGCATCCTGAATGTCATGCGGGGCAACTGGGTTATCAGCAAGATAAATGTTGTTTTCTCGGTTCCTTCACCTCTTTCCTCGAATGACTTAGTCACAAAGTATCTCCACTCCACCTCAAGCACGTCTCCACTGGAGAAACGAGGCCTGATCTTGTGGAGTATTGTAAGGATTTCCTGTCAGTGTTTTCAGACAGGCAATTATTGTCTAGACACGCGGGATTATGAGGACTGACTCGACGATACCGTGAGGGGTCGCGAAGGGAAGAGCTTCTTCTTCTGGTGGGTTTCTTGGGGAAAATGCACGCACCTGTTTGCACAAAGACGTAGAAGTAGAAATTAATTTGGACTCGCGGGATTATGGCATTGGGAACTTGTATGCCGCCTTCTTCTCAATGGCGACACAGCGGCCGAGGCTCATGGCAATTGTAGTGCTTTGAGCCATTTGTCATGCCAAAATGACCAACAAAACATAAACCATTCAAACTTGTCATCGTAAAAAAATATCATTTGGGATCGTGACAAAATCTGAGAGAGAGTACCGTAAAAAAAGAAAAGAAAAGAAAATTCACACGATTTTACATTTGTTCAAGTGGTTGCTTTTGTAAAGTCATACATCTCTTGGAACAATCATTATTAATATGCAGTATGTTCTCTGTAATCACCTGCACTCGCATCACAACGATAAGAAGATAGAAACCCCTCACACTGGAAGATAATGAATACAGATAACACTGATAGGCCCATCACTCTAAATGCTTCTAAAGCGCGACACGGGAGAATCAACACTGAGCAAAACAGTCCCACTGCTAATCTATGTTATGGCTTAATTGAGAGATGATGTGCCGAGGCAGCTGTAGAACGCCACCTGCCAGGGTTTGACCCCGGTCCTGAGCTCAGCTGTGTCCAACCAAGACACAATATGATTGGCCGCCGAGTCTATGCTTCCTCCAAGGGCATTCGTGGACCATAATAAGTCTATTATAGTGAGGGCAAGCCGACAGGCAAGATTCAATACCACCGCCTCGCATCTGTTGCTTTGCCAGGTATTTTCTACTGATCTTTTCATCACAGTCCAAATATGAAAATTATTATGTGCTCATTTCTAGCTGCCATCAATAGAAGCTTTGCTTATTCTTCTTTGAGTGTCCTGCTGTTGGTGGGTTCTTTCAAACCAAAGCAGTTGTCCCAGCTACTTATGACTGGTATGCATTGACATGGTACCACCACATGCTGCCATCACCACCGCAATGTTACAAACTGACTCAGCGCTGTATTTCAATCAGGAGAGACTCGTTTCACGGTTGAACAATAGCTTATTACAATGGCATATTTTTGAATGGTGCAAAGTCTTTGGCGATTAAACACCATCCTGAGTTAGGATAAGCAGGAGGTAGTGATGCTGACACATCTGCCATAGCAGAATCCCGTCTGGTGTCCAGACATTGGTGGTGGTGTTGAAGAAGGGAGTTGCTGTAACCCAAAGATGAAGGGTGAGCCGGGCTGAATGCTAACTGGAGGCGTCTGCGGTGGAGGAGGGTCGCGTCGGTTTGAGCTGAAATGACAACTGACAGCGAGCAGAGCGGGGAAAACTATTTTAAAGTTAGACAACAACGCTGTGATTGGCTTACGGAAACCGCTGCGACTGGTTGGTTCATTCAACATACACGCCCCCAATCAGCTGACGGAGTGATCACCGTGAGACTTAGAAACTGACCTTATGAATGAACTGGAGAGTCCAGAGCGTCTTCCTTACTGAACTTGAGCTCCATGAGTTACTGTGACGAAGTGTAGCTACGTGTGAGCAGTGATGGGTGGTGAAAACACGTTTTTCACTCAAGGCTTCGCCTTTTGCTGACCCCTTTAACTGCAACTGGGCCAGACGAGAGCCTCCTGAAACTGTATAGCATAATTTATCTCAACTGAGAGCCGTCATTTAGGGCTGTCTTGTAAATATGTG
Source organism: Clinocottus analis (assembly GCF_023055335.1). Lineage (NCBI taxonomy): Eukaryota > Metazoa > Chordata > Actinopteri > Perciformes > Cottidae > Clinocottus > Clinocottus analis. The sequence goes on from NW_027175821.1 coordinate 5,066,927, forward strand.
TTGAGACTGCTGAGCCTCCTGGAAACCCGACTCGCGCGCTGGCGATACAGGATACGGCGGACAGCGCTAATGATGGGGCTTCCCATAAATACTTATGTGTGCTGTGCTGAGAATAATCAGCAGGACTGAGCCTGTCTACTGGAAACTCAAGTTCTGTTGAGGTGAAACTGGATAAATACAGTTTGATCCGGGGACTTTTCTATGTCGTTTGTGCTTTAGACTCCACGCATGGATCGCTTAATGGTCCCAATTACCAAGCATCAACAAAATGAAACGCCTTGTGACCCGTAAAGTTTACTGCACCGAAGGTATGAAAGCCAACTCAAAGGCGAAGCCCCGAGCCGCCATCAAGCCCGACGTGCATTAAGGTAATGAGTTATCCCCACCGCTGTGCATCATCCCCCAGCACAGATGTGAAGACAAAGGCTTTTCTGTTTGACGGGGGTGAACCGTGGGCGGATGGCAGCGAAGGAAAAGGGAGAACAATTAGCAGTGGGAGAATCAAACTACGAGAGGGTCACATGGAACAGCTGCAAACCAATGGGGTGTCCACAGTTGCTTAGCAGCTACGTGAGGAACCTTAACACCCATGTATCCTGACAGACTACTACCTGAAATGGTGTAATCCAAGCCAGCAACACATGCATCCACCCATCATTCCATCAGATATTCAGCCGGTATATGAGGCTCGAGCAGAGGACGTAGAAGCTGCTGACTGCATGACACAGAGGCCTGCAACTGAAGAAGAGTGAACAATAAACATCAGAGGGAGATGCCGAAGGAAAACTCATCATTTTACAAGCGCTGGTCAGTTTTGAGACTTGGGGTCATTTTAACACTGTTTTAGAAACGTTTCTGTGTTTGTTTCATTCAGCAAAGGTTTGCATTTCAGACAACATCGAAACAGAAAGGATATTTTCTCACAAAGTCTTATTCTTTTATGTGTTATATTTTTTTTTTTTAATTGTACAGTACATTTCTTTCCAGGGCCTTTCCACTTCATCGTCATCTCCACTTCAGTATTATCCAGCAGACTCTTAAGTACCATTTCCATCTACATTCTGAAGGTTTTTTACTGAGGAGTTTGTTCGTACTTCTTTATTAGCCTAATTTATGGACTTTTTATTCTTCAAATCTTGCGGTTGACAGTATTTTCTGAACTGTGGGCCATAAAGAGAAATTAAGAAAAAAAATCCCTTTGTAAAAATCTTTGACCTGGCTTCATCCAATGTTCAGATTTATGTTTTGAACATTTAATCAAAAAATACGAGCATTTCAAGATAAGATAATATGTAATTTGCATATTTAAACATCATTTTTCAGGAAACTTGTAATACATACAATGATGAATACAATAAAAGTAATCCATTGAGGAAAGCTCAATGATGAAATCTGTTAGTTCATTTTGTATTTATCTTTTCCTCTGATCACCAAGGATATAAGGCAAGAACTGAGAGAGAGTGTCATGCATGGGCCTCGATGACACAAAAGAGTCGAGGAGTACATGTCCACGAGGAGTGGGTGGATGGTTACAAAGCAAGATGTATCAACGTCAGCTAAAAGAGAAGAATGACATGAGAAAATAACGGGGCAGCAGGGTCAACGGCAGCATATGTAGCAGTGACGAGTGAGTCATACAACTACGACAAAAAAACCCGTTACGACCTGCAACCTGAAGAAGAAGGACACCAGAAAGGATGCTCGAGAGAGATTTACAGATCCTGGCCCTGGTCCAACCAGCAGGTCACTGTGGTAATGCACTAGGAGCACTAAAGCCCAGTAAGTGGCTCCAGCAGTCTTAACGTAAAACATTCAAAATCTCCGTCCACAAAAGGGCAGTTAAAGGAGCTGTTATAGTCTAATCTTCATCACACCCACAGTAGCTATATTTTCCCCCTTTTCTCAGTTCATTAGCAGTCGTCGAGGTGTGTGTAGGCGCGAGTCCTTTCATGAGCAGAGATCATCAGGTCTGCTCAAAGACTTTGATTGAAATAAAAACTGCGAAGAGAGGAGAAAAAGAAACAGTGGGCGGTGCTTCTTTATCAAAAGATGTCGCCTAAATTGCTCACGCGCATTTCGCACACACAATTGAAAATCCAGTTGACTCAATTTGCTTTCCCGCGTCTTCACTTCCCTGGCAGCACACACACACACACACACACACACACACACACACACGTTTCGCTTTGCAGTGGCATTTTGTCGATTTGCTAGCGGAGCCCGTCCTCCTTCTTTTGCCGTGCGTCCTTCAATCTCAGCTCTGGGATTTAGGCACAGAGTGGACCCGTATATGCAAACGGGTAACAATATAACAAGCGCAGGCCGCATGCACACACACACACACACACACACACACACACACACACACACACACACACACAAACAAATACAACACCGGCAGATTGGACCCCAAGTGGTTATTTTCCACCAGGGACGACAGTTAAGAGACGGATCAGTCGAACAAAGCACAGCGACACAAACAACCTCCATATGAATTTAGAAGAGGTATTTGCCCTGTGTGTGAGCAGTGTGTGTGAGCAGTGTGTGTGAGCAGTGTGTGTGAGCAGTGTGTGTGAGAAGTGTGGAGGCTTCAAAACTGCATTCTCAATAACTTTGAGGTTCAGGTAACAAAAGGACTTGGTAAAAGATCATGTGTTGAGCTTCAAACGAGCACGTTACCTCACAAGCTGCGGCGGCTGGCCGAGAGAGGCCCACTTTGAGCCACCAACAACAACAACAACAACAAAGAAAATAATTATTTATAGTATTATTAATTATAACGTTCATAATAATTATAATACTTTATACACATTGTCAATATTTGTGTTTTTGAAATATGAAATACACCCAGCAATATTTGTAAAATAGGATATCTGAGCAAAATATATGCTTTTCTCTCTGCTCATGCACCTCTTAGTTGTACAGTTTATTAGTATATATATATATTATATATATAATATATATATAAATACAAATATATATATATATATTTATATATATTTAATATTTAATATATAATATAATATATATAATAATATATTATTATTATTATTATAATATATATAATATAATAATATATTATATATTTAATATATATTATTTAATATATATTTTAATATATATTTAATATATATTTATATATATATATATATATATATATATATATATATATATATATATATATATATATATATACTGAATTGTATGAATAAGATGTCTTTATTATGTGGAAGCGTTGGATTAAACGTTAAATATTTGACTGCAAAGTAATAATGTGTGACACCTTTTTTTTGTTGTTGTTGCATTGAATTGTTAACTGAATTTGATTAGATGGCCCTACCAAAAAAATTGCTCCTCCCTGGCGGGACTTAAGTAGACTTTGATTTAATGTATTCATGATTACAAACACAAACGTTATCCGTGTTTTCCCTTGAAATGTAATTGAAAATGCTGTTTTGTTGTTTGAGAACATCGTCTTTGAGACCAGGCTGCGTCCCACCAACAGCGACATGAAATCAGGACGGGGTCGTAGAGTGATGAGGGGGTCCAACCCTCTCCTGGCCTTCCCTGCTCGGTCCACACCCATCTTCCAACTCGGCCTTCATTTTGATCTCAACTCCACACCTGTGAGCTTCCCTGACTGCATCTTGCACAATTGTAATCACAAAATCACAGAATCCACAGAAAGATATATAAACACCTGGCGAAATACTCAAAACTGCTTTTTGCCACGACGACACACACACACACACACACACACACACACACACACACACACACACACACACACACACACACACACTTACTCACACACACACAGACTCACAAGGTGAAAACAAAAGCATTCTCAGGCTGTCACAGCTGGTAAGAATCATGGAGATGCCACTGATTTTGCACATGAGCTATAGCGTCTGTGTGATGAAGAGAAGACTCTTGAAGAGTGTTAAAGAGTCTCCTAATCGACACACACACACACACACACCCACACACACACACACCCTGCCTGGCTCGTTGCTATTCACAGCTGAGACCCGGGCTGCACCGTTGGCATAACAACATGTGTCGAGCATCCCTCCATGTTTTATTTAAGCGCCTGAGAATTTAACGCAAGTGTTACAAGACGCATTATTATGCATGCAGGGGTATAGTACAGAATGTATGCATTCATGTGTAATTATGCACCGCCAGCGTGCGCGGGCGCGCGCGTCGAGAGACACGGAGGACGTTTGAAGCTAAACGCTCCAATGGGATTCTTCACAACCACTTGTTTGAAAAAGGAAAACGCTGGTGTTCTTCGCCGCCGAGAAGAAGAGGAACGTTTCGGCGGACCCCCTCCTGTTTTAGTTAGAGCCCCCTCCCTCCGCGCACTCTTTTCTAGCATTTCAAGGGAAATCACAGGCCGACACAGACAGCTGCCTGACTCTCACTCATGTATGGAGCGTGCGAGCGGTTTTGTGCTCAGGTGTGTGTGTGTGTGTGTGGGACAAGTGTGTGTACAAGTTTGTCGCGAGAATGTTTGAGGCTGTCTCTTGTGTGTGTGTGTGTGTGTGTGAGGGAGTGTGCCTGTGTGTGTCTTGTCAGCACGGAACAAACACAGTTGTATGAAAGTCAGCTCAACTAAGACTCTCTCTCTCTCTCTCTCTCTCCCAAAAAAAAAACAACCTGTTTAACACCGCTTTGAAGTTCTGCCAGTTGCTTTGCCGTACTGCTGCTGTTGGGAAACACACTGTACTAAGTTCAGGTGCATCAGGTGAGCGGGAAGCAGTGGCTGCACGGGTGCAGTGTGATGAAGCACGCCGTCTTCACTGCGCTGGTGTTGAGATGGCGTGATAGCTGGAATTCTGCCTGATTTCTTCGTATTCCTAATTTTAGGATTTACATTTCGTCACCCAGTCACTTTATTATTCAAGATGTGTCCTGGGATTGCAAAATCTTCAGTAAAAATGAGTCAGAGCAGTGGAGTATGAATAAAGAGCTGTGGGGTAAGCTGCAACACGGACCCGCCAGCTCATAGAACATGAGAACTATCGACTCGGTTCACTGAGGCGTCCGCGGGAACTGTGTCATAGCACCCTACTTCATGGCTGAGCATTATGATTCTGCGACTATTGAAAAGATCTCTAATGAAAGACCATGAATACATTTGTCCTATTTGAAAAAAAAAAAAAAAAAAAAAAAGCTTGTATCAGTTGCAATCCGTTCCAGCGTAACACTGCGCGAGTTTTACACGTCAAGACCGCGGCCGAGCCCTCCTTCAACAGCCCAGGACGCCACCGCACCCCTCAGGTCACGTGACGTCAACACAGGTAAAAAGGAAAGCAGGGAAATATAAAGAAAGTCTCGTCAATGTGACCTGTTGCATTGCCAAGCAAGAGCCAGGATGAGCTCTGCCAATCAAGGAAATTGTGATTAACTGTTACGCTTACTGGCAGGTAGAGATGGCAAGTTATAGCCTCCCAGACTGGCACACATGGGATTGAGAATGAAATACAAGTAGCATCCTTTGTTGAAGTGGATGAGACCTCGGATAGCACAAACAAGACTCCGACATCCGCGGTGCTGAGGTATGTCAACAGGTTAAAGAAGCTTTTCAGTGAGTTTGATTTGGTGTCATTGGACAGTCCGAGGCGTGACGCTAGCCAAGCGTTTGACTTTTTTTGACAAACAATCATCGGCAGGGGATCTGAAACCGAGGCCACAAAACCTTTCGACGCTGGTCTTAACTGAAACATTCAACCAGCCCGTCTCTGGAGAGGACCGCTTGATCGATAAAGTATAAAAAGACCTTCAGCCATAACAGAATGAACAGAACAGGCTTTTGCCCTTGGCCCAAATTTACATTGAAAAGACGTGTGCAACTGAAACACCCCGATGAGTCATTGTACAGAGGGATGGACGCAATGGACTTCTTCTTCTACGTCTAAATAAAGTGTCTTACTTTAAAAAAGGATACATGTATCTGTTATGCATTTGTTTGTGTGTGCGAGTAGTTCAAAGCGTCATTCATGATGACATTTCAAATTAATATTTTCCACCACGCCATCCATCTTCTCCGCTGGCGCTGTTATCCTCCTCTTTCTAATTGTCTCGAAGTGAAAAAAAATATGGATGTAATCATTTCTAATTCCCATCTTTATATGGAGAAGAAATATTCTGCTTCAGTCCATGTTTGTTGCCGTTGAACCTTTCAAAAACAACGGTGGTCCAATGTCGCTGCATACAAAGGCACGGTCCAATGCAAACAGCACCATGAATTATTTCTATTTAACCACAATCATTTTATTCCAATATGTTTAGGGTAATGCCATCGTGAAATAGGACAGATATTCAAAGCTTAATTTAAAATACCTCGATAGAAGCTTAAAATGTAGAAAATGACATTCAGTACAGCCCTGGTATCACTTTTTTTTTTTTTTAAATTTACCCTTTTATTGGCTTTGTGTGTGTGGTCTGTGTTCGGCGACTGTGCTGACACCACGATTCATCTCTTCTTCTTTATCCTGCTGCGCTGTCACCAGGTGCTCAATGTTTTTGGTTATCGGCGCGCTTTTGCTCATTTTATCGGAGTGAATAAGCTGTTCTCCACTGCCGCGCTTTCAACAAGATTTCTCTCTCCCTATCATTCTCTCGTTTTAATACGAGGCTACTGTCCGCTAAGACCAATATTTCTCTCTTTTCCTTTATCCTGGTTGAACCAGACGCTCCTTGTGTGGGATTATCGGTGTGCTTTTGCATTATCAGGTGAGCTCTCTTTCTCTGTCTCCCTGGGTGTTTATTGTGTTGTTTGTCGGCCTAACAAATATAGACCTGTTTTTAAACTATTTTATCAATCCATTCGTAATATAGACATATTTATGTGGCACATTGATAGTTCACTGCTTACCTAAATAGATGAATATTTTACCACAAATTACTGGTCTTGGACTCGGATCCTTTGGGTCAGTGTTTAATTGAACATTCGTCACCATTTTTACTGCCATTTCTGCATCACGGTATATTATCTTGAATACGTGTAGCATTTATTTTCAAAGAGATTGATGAGAAACACACTATTTTGATGTGTTATTGAAAACATATTCTTTATAAATGAGACCCAATCGATGCATTTGGGCGGTGCTAACTTATCTCATTATTTGAATTTTCGCTCATCAGTTTAACAATATACATTTATTTAGAGTTAACAGGATAATATGACGGCTTTAGACAGTTAAAATACCATGGTAAAACAAATACTACATATGTTTCTTAAAGTCCCAGGGAAACGAAAACATTGTCCAATAATTTCTACTTAACAAAAAAGTACAGAAAAAGTATAATCAGCAAAATATAGTTAATACATCACCATGACTTATTATGCAGAATAGCTCCTTTCACAGCGTTCAGTTAGAGACTATTAGATTAGTGTGTTTGTTAACTATTAAATATATGTCATATCATATTAATCTTTGCCAATGCTGTCCAAATTTGTTAAACGTAGTATATTACTGGGTAGATTATGGTACAACACCTTGTCCTAACATGGCTTTTCATGTGAAAGGTAACTATAAGTGTTATAAATGTCGTGGAGTAAAATGTATAATACAGTGTTTCCCTCTGAGTAGAAGTATAAAGTAGCATAAAATGGAAATATGTATGTACAAGTATGTCAAAATAGTAGTTAAGTACAATTTTTAGTTATATCCACTGTGGCTTTTAATGTTGTGTGTGAAGGAAACACACTGTGCTGTAAAAGAGCATTTGTTAGCCACTAAGACAAGTGTGCATTTAGAGCTGATAACTATAATACAACACTAAATATGTACTGTGACCCCTGAATAATTAGCAGTAGCTGCAGAAACTGTTTTTCCATGTTCTCTATGCGTAGCCTCTTCCTCAGTATTTCAGAAGTTTTCCCATGGCGGGATTTCTGTAGATCTTATACCAACTTCTATTATTGAAAAAAAAAAAAAATTAAAATAAGTGTTTTGAATTCTTTACTGGATTCCCTTTTCTTCAACAGTGTGTCACGACCACAAAACTAAAAAAGCTCTGAGTAACTTCACAAATCTTAAGGTGTTTTAGCATCCCGATCCTCCAAGAAATAAAATCAATACGCTGCCAAACAAGCATTGATGGCTGCATTCAAACAACTGTCAGTCAAATAGTCATTATTGGACATTCACTGTTGTACACCTTCCCGCTTTGTGCTTTGGCAAAAACAATGGCCACCTGGATCTATTTTGCACAAAAGTGGCTGCAGTAACTGGGAAAATCACCTTCTGAATAAATGGCCTGCAGCTGCCACTATTTTCCCTTTTCAAACACAACCTGGAGGGAACCAAAGAAAAAAAAACAGTCTGAGTGGAAAAACATTGAAGGCAGATTGTTTCTTTCTAACTAAACTATTGGGATAAGCTATGAGTTACTCCTTCACAAATAACATCTTAACTTTCTCCGTGCTTTCAGACAATTGAGGCAATTATCGTTTCTTACAATTGCACTTACGGTGCTGGGCTGAATCGCATCAAACCCGAATCTCTTAACATCTCTCTTTAATGGCGAGCTGACTTTAAAACAAGGCATGCCTTTAATACCACCTTGTATTATTATCATTGCTTCTTTTGCTTGTCACAGCTTTACAGCGTCTTTAACTTGATAGCAGCAACATAATCTGTCATGACACTGGCGCCTGCTCGAGTGGGTGTGGACCGTCTAGAAATTGCATCTGTCAGCAAGTTATCGAGGCTCCGTACACAAACCAGTCCAACATTGGAGCAACCACCAGCATCTATTAACTGTTCAAGAAGCCTAGAGGCAGCTAATGCGCAAACTAAACACACTGCTTGAACAAAGATATCGTATTCAAAGTAATTAAAGACTTAAGCTGCCTGGGCCATCATCTGCAGATATACAGTTTCTTAATAAGCTCACCGCTGTGGCTGGGAGGGAGTACACCTTTTTGTTTCTACCCCAAATCCAACCACAATGTCCAGCTTGGAACCAGATGCTGCCGAACAGCAAGGCTTGCTCAAACCAAAGCAGTTGCTAGGCAGAAGAGAATCTTCTAACCAATCACATTTTCATGTGTTTTTGCTTTGCTGTGAGGAAAAAAAAAAAGCAAATAAAGACGCAGGAACATTTGAACACACCACATTGTCTCAGTGTCTTACTGTTACTGCGTGATTGAAATCTGACCCTACTGAACAACTGTTACCCTCCATTCAACATCATGCATCTGCATTGTCCCTACTTAAGTCACTAGTAATGAGATACCCCGTTTTCAGCTGATACTACTTTTAAGATACAACCAACAATGGAAAAGCAGGTGGATTCAGTGCATAACATTTCCCCCTCCCATCCAACGGTACTTTGCTCAATGTGCAATACACAAGACACCCCGGGGCGGCCAAGAGTAATATCTTCTTGCTTTTCCATCATCTCCTTGTCCATAATATGCAGAGGGATAGGTTTCCTACTCCCCGATCAGGTCGCAGCTCCAGGGAGGATGCTGGCAGCCGATACATTCTGGAGTGACAGGCTGCGTTCGAGTGTCAGTTTTCCCCATTCACGTTCCCTCCACGACGGCCTCTGTACGGATCTTCATCTGATGCACGGCAAGAGCAGACTTCATTACCACTGAAATCATGTCCCCACTTTACAAGGAGCAGCACAAAACACATGGCGCCATGCCTCGGGAACAACAGCATGCAGAACAGCCTCTTGTCATCCTAATTGTCTGAGAGGTGAGAGGCTCTAGACAGCCACCGCCACTCTTTGTCTCGCCGCCTTCGTCGCAGCTGAGCTCCACATGGGGGGGAAAACACTAGAAGGAGCACCGCTATTGCTGGCGTCTCATAGTGGACCGGGCTTGGCAGTCAGGAGAGTCCAGCAGGTCTTGAATGCTGGCAGCAAGTTAGTCCGTAATGAGACACATGAAGCAACCAGGCCTGAATAGGGAGGGCGCCGTCAAGATCTTTAGAGGAAAACATTTATATTGCAGCTGATTTTTAGGGTAAGCCCTCATTGGAGTGGTGCTATCAAGCTGTCAGAGGACGAGCAGTACATTCTGAGTGGTCCAGCTTACTGAGCTGCATTACAGGTTAATGGCTAGAGTATGCTTCTGAAATGTTTCGAAAGTGTTTATGGCTCCTGGAAAAAAAAAATACTTTATACCTGCTCCAAAAAGGGGTTGTACGTTTTCCAGATGGCTACAATGGCAACAATTCTTCCATTATACAGAGAAGAAATATGCACAAACTGGACAAAGGGAACAATAAAGCACTCCTTCTTCTCAAAGGCATTGCAGGTGTCACACTTATTCTTACACATATATAGTTATGGAAGTAGTTGTTTGAAGGAACAAAAGAGAGAACCGCTAAAAAAGTTGTGGACCCGGCCGATTGTGCTTGACAAATATGTAGGTTTTGAAAAGTGACAGAAATGCCTATTGGAGAAAAAGGGTTTTAGACGCTGTTTGACCATTTGATGAGCACTTTGCTCTCAGTGCACTCTTTAAAGCCTTCTTTAGTGGGAAAAACCTCCCGGTCTGATAAGTGAAGCCAACATGGAAGTGCCATAAAGCTATTTTTTTTCTAATGGCTTTTCCTGCAAAAAGAAGTCAGATTGTAAAAATTCTATGAGAAATTGACCGTACTTCTTACTCGATTTATTACCTCAGTAAACGTTGTAAACATGAGTTTATGATCTCAAATCGCTAGTTTTTAAGTTTTGTTCAATAAATCATGACGTTCAGTAAATTATGGTCCCATTTGGATTAAAATAGATGATAAAGCAGCGTATGCTTTAGGGCGCGGCTATCTTGTGATTGACAGATCGATACCACAGGGGAATTGTCTGTGTTTACAACTTTAACCCTTTCACAGTATGTTTACAGTTTGTGAAAGTGAATTGCAACAATATCATCTGCCTTAAAACATCTTTAAAGGCGTTTGATTTGCGTTTGACTCATTTACAGTCCTACGAATCAAGTATTAATCTTTAGCTTACCTTTGCTTCAGTTTACTGAAGATTTAACCTTTTTGTGTGCCAAAGATGTAAATGCCCAATTCGCAAATTTACTACCGTAAAAGTTGGGTTACAAACTGCTACTACCTTCAGTATCTCCGCTAGCTCCCTGCTAGCTCCACGACAACCACCGAAGGTAGCGGGACCAAGCCCGGTTTGACGCCCGACGCGGGCAGCAGCAGCGGGGAGCTAGCAGCAGCGCTAGCTCGCTACAGCGGGGACACCCACCAAAGGTAGGAGCGGCTTGTAACCCGACTTTTAAGGAAGGACTGGTCATTTTCGTGCCACGCCTGATTTGGTGTGAACGCGGCCTCGGTATCGTCCGCTTTATTGTTTCCATTTGTCCGAAATTGGTGTCTTGACGGAGGGGTGAACCAAATTGCAGGTTTCATCCACTTTTGACCTCGCATGCGACTGCCAATGCGTCTTTACTTTGTGTGAGACAAAGAGAGTTGGAAAAAAAAAAGAGAGTACTTGAGACAGAAAGAGAAAGTATGTGTAAGAAAAGAGAATGCGATGGAGAGAAGGAGGGGAGAGGTGTAATGGCAAAGCTGTCTCTCTCAGCTCTGGGGCCGGGTCATGTCAGTCTGATCTCATTATCCAGCACTTAGTCCTAGAACAAACAGCCAGTGGCCTCCTTCCTTCCCTCCATCGCTCCATCTCTCTCTCCCTCCATCCCTTCCTAACGACTAGCACTGCTCATGTCCTAACAACTCGCTTGGCTCACTTACTGTCTAATGACTGCCACTCCTTATAGCCTGTGCTTCAAATCCCATTTATCTCCACTATTGGAGGCTCACATTCAGACCATTCTGTTTCTAATGCCCTGGGAGAGCACAGAGGAGAGGGTGAGGGTGGGAGGGTTGGGTGAATAAGTGGGAGGGTAGGAGAAGGGAGGTATCGGGAGAGGAGAGAGAGAGAACTTCCTTCTGACATAAGTCACGCTGGTAATGTAGCTTTCAGGCGTTTCCATCCATCTCAGCCTCAAAATAGTCAGGTGCTCGTTTCCTGCCTTTCCTTCCTCACTTCATTTTATGTCGGCCCTCAAGTGGCAGGATATGTTTTTGTGGATGACGATCTCCTCCCTCCTTAACTTTGATGTCATCCGCTCACGTCCTCCTTCCTTCTCTCTGTGCCCCTTTCCTCTCTGTCTTTGTCCTGAGTGTTAATGTGTTAGATGGAGGTCTTTCACCCGGCAAGCACCATTATAGTAATTTCCTCTGTAATATGAATGACAGTGATCCATTATTTATCTCAGACTTGCTCATTACTCCCCAGCCCATTGCATTCCCTCCCAGACAAGGCTCTCACAGCCACTCCAGACATTACTTTATTAAGAGGGCGAGGCTGCTGTGGGCTGTCGCAGACAATGCTGTTATTATGCAGGTGTGGTGCATGCAATGGTTAAGTTCATCATCAAGAAAAGAGAGCAGGATGGGTTTCACTGTTGTTGGAACAGTTTCGCAAACTTTGTGTAGCAGGGCACCTGGAACGTAACTTGTACTGAGCCTTTGCTACTCAGCAAACAAAGAAAACACGTATTTTGCAAACACAGGACAACTTGGCTTTCGACGAGTCATTTTTTAACATCAATTGTGACCTTTAACACAACACTTTGGGTGCACACTATACCTATTCCTCTCTTATAGGTGCTTCACCTAGGCTACCATAGACAACATAGTGAGCAATCATTGAAATGAACTTATCTCAAGGCCTCAACGCAACTCAACGGGACGCACACTGCTGAGTACATCGCCACCAGTCTGGCTATGCGTGCACACAGCTTGGGGAGTTTAATTTAGTATTTTGCAAGATTTTATGCCGTGTCTTATAAGGTGAATCCGAGCCAATTGCCTGCGTAAGTCACCGCTTGTTTTTGAGATTGAATGAATTGTTTTATGGGACCTTACGAGTCATTAGTGTCTTGACGGATGGGTTAGCCAACTGTAGGTTGTCATTCAATCACACAATACAGATGTGGTGGTGGAAGACGCACCTGGCGGTCATCTGCACGCTATCGAGTGCACGTTCTCGTTTCAGTTTGACTTGAATAGCCCGGGATCTTTAGATGTTCCTCTCGGTGGTAACTGTCACGTAGTAAGGGATTTTTCTCTGTCAAATACGATTGCAGCATTCCAGGTTAGTTTTCCCCCGTAAATAAGAACGCCATTACTCATCTATAGAAACAAGTCACATTCGGGGACCATCTATGCAACCTTTGGCCTTGATACAAACAGACAACTGAATCTAATAAGGGAGTATAAAGAGAATATGAGCGTGAGAGCGAGGTAGAAGAAGCATCTTCGTTACTTGTAATGCAGTCACGTCTGATGAAACCTTTTTTCTTTCTTTCCTCAGAACACAGATAAAATGAACTGCAAATCAGGCGAGTGTAGAGACAGTGTCATTAATCTCAGACTTTACCTAAGGTTTATGGAATGGTGCTTAATAAAGCCTCACACATACAGATTGTTCCTCGCTATAACTGGTAATGATTATAGGATATTAATGTCTGCTGAAACTAATGAATCTGCAGCACGCACATGACCTCTTTTGGCACTGAGCTGCATTACAGTGATAACTCCCCACGAAGCACACTTCTCTATGTCTGTGTGCTGGGATCTCTCTCCTTTCACTTATCCCCCCCCCCCCCTCCTCCTGATATCATGCACATGCTCTCTCCATCTCCCTCCCTCTCTGTCTCCTGCTCTTTCGGTCCCACAGGGTCGCACATCCTCCTCAATCGCGAACCTCCCCCTTACCCACCCACCTACTCCATGTGACATCAAGTGCAGCGGGGGATGCGAGGGATCCAGTGAGTAAGGCTGCCAGACAGGCCTCAGTCACAGTCTTTACCCCTGTCTGGTGCCGAGGTACACACACATGGCAAATTAATCCCTGTGCCCTGTCTGCCGCACATAGCGCCCGTGTCAAAAGTGGTACGCCGCGCAGCAGAGACTGGGGTGACATTCTCGGGGAGACAGACACACTGTGGGAAGCCGTCGCACTAAGACGCAGCGCGTCGAGGAAGGAAGCGACGGAGAGAGCGGCGGGCCTAATGAAAGGAGGGACTTTGAGAAAAAGGAGACAGAAAGAGGATTAAACAGGCGGGCTAATGAAGGGTAAACGAAGAGGCACAAATAAAGCGGCTAATGAGACAGATGCATCAACCTGCTGCAACCTTTTCCTCTTTATCTAATCATGCATGCCTTATTATAGTCTTTTTATTCACTGTTTACCATTAATAATAGTTGTTGTTGCCTCTCAGGCCCCCATGCAGCACTCGCACAGATTACAGCATCAAATCAAAACCATTTGTTGTACTAACTCCCATTTGTTTCACTTACTCTCGTATCTATTGATCGCATTCATGCTCGCTCTCGCATTCATTCTGCGGGAACCACTTTTTGGGGGTGAGAGGATCAGATGATATAAATGTTTTTTTTTGTTGTTGTGTTTTTTTTTTCCGCTCGTGTGGCCCGTTTGATGGGGAGAGAAATGGGCTGAAGATGAGGCTGGTGACTCTTTCAGGTCAGATCAATGTGAAACAAAAAATGAAAAGGTTTTGGAAGCACCTGACCTATGGGCTAACTGAGGTCCGGTATCAAATCTCACAGCAGCTCAGTATAGTCGGCGCTGGCCGGGAGAGCAGGACTTCATGCCAGTGTTTCTCGCTGTTGTCATGCTGGTGAGATCAGGGAAAGGCAAATGCCCTTTTTCCTTTTTCCAGATGGCAGAGAACGCTCTTCCTTTTTCTTAACACGGCTGATGGGTGCCACGGCTTTTTTCAGGTTCACCTTTTAAATGGGCCTTCGGACGCAGCAGTTTTAACCCTTTAACTGCCGGCTCTTTATTTTGGTAGATACAAGTTCAAGATACAAGTTCTACATTTCAAGCGTCCTTTTTGTTTTGTTTTTCCAGCCGTACACATGCAAGATTCTGCACCCAAACAGTCGAATCCATTTTCTTCTTCTTCTTCTTCTTTCTTTTTCCTTTACTGATCCGCGGAGCCTTCACCAGATGTTCCACCGCAGCTGGATCTGCGCTATCAGGTGCTTCAAATTGACCATACTTGATTTAATTGCTTGGTTACTTTGTTATCTTCATCCAAATGTAGTTTTATGAAATCATTTTACAAGCTAACTAAATCAAGCCGCCATATGCCTTGCTGTGTGAGAGTGAATGGAGCGCTTGAGCAACAACAACTGCTGCTCCTCCCCTTGAGAACCCCGGGCTGAGGCTGGGAGCACGCTGCTGTTTTTACAGCATAATGCCCTCCCTTTGAAGACGGAGGAGGGCTCAAGCAAATGACTAATGGCATTTTTTACACAAAAGCACGATTTTTTTTTCTCCTTTTTTTTTTATGCGTTTATCTTAGCTTCAGAGAAGACAAAAGGGTTCGTTGATACGGAAAGAAAGAACATGTTCCCGCCATGTTTTTCTTTGGCAGTTCTCAAAGACAACAAGTCCCCGGAGAGCCATTTGAAAGGGTCCGTGCTGGAGAGTGAAATTAAATGATGGATTGGTTGATCTTTGAGACAAGGTCTGCTCTTTCTCTGGAGATATCTCCGTACCAATCACTGCTCTGAATCCTATAAGCACAAGTGCAAAAGATGACACTGAAAATAAAATTAAAAAAAAAAAAAAATCCTTTTAGATGTTATCTGATCTTGTGAGGGTATTTTTGGGTGAAAAAAATAACATCTATTCAGTAACATTACACCCGTCTCATCCAATGCTGTGAATAGGATGCGGTGAGAGAAAAGTGTGGGGCTTCATGAAACCGTTGCTCGCCGTACTCGAAGGTGGCTATGGGGCAAGGCTATTTGGTTTCTAAGTGACACACATTTATTCGTCTCCTCTTTATTTCTCATTTGCCTTCACCTTTACATCTCACCTGGGAATGACTGTTTCCAGACAACCCTGCCGTCAAAGAAAAAATAAACGGCGAGACGCCGGAGAAACGCAAAAAACAGAATCCTATTAAACGTTTTCTGAACGCGCCGTCGCAGCTCGATACCACGCCGACACATCCGAGTGTGTTTATGTCGCAGGGAGCCGCACTGTTTTGCATGGAAAGTGCAGATCCGTGTAGGTTGAGAAAACAACAGAGCTTGGGTTTGGGGCGGCGGGGGTGGAGGGGAGGAGAGGGAAGGAGGTGGCAGGACCACAGGGATCAGAGATCAAACCAATCGCCTGCAGGAAGAGAAGAAAGTCGAGAAGGAGCGAAGAGAGGAGGAGGAGGAGGAGGAGAGCTTGATGGAGAGAGTTACAGAAAAGTGCTCTTATACACAGCCTGCGGGACTCTCAGGTGTGAGAGAGGAAAAAAAGGACGAATGTCTATTTGCCCGTCTCATTCCTGTCGAGCTCCCTCGTTCCATCCACGCTATTTGACTCGCCCGTGCATGCACATGTGTGTGAGTGTGTGTGTCAGTGTGTGTGTGTGTGTGTGTGTGTGTATATGTTTGTGTGATGCTATCTTCCAGCTTGCCTGGAGACATGGCACTGTGTTTCACAGCTAGATCAGCAGTAACAACCACTTCCACTACCAGAGCTGTCACATGCCGCCCCTAACAAAGCTACAGCTTCCCACTGCTAACGCGGGTCACATTTAGAAAGGATAACAGCATGGATTGCACACACACACACACACACACACACACACACACACACACACACACACACACACACACACACTGCGCTGAATGCTTGTTCCACATTAGCTATTCCAAACGCAATGTCACAAAATGTTTGAAATTTAGAAGAAGAAGGCATTTGAAACAAAGGAGACGTTATTGAATAAATTAGTGGTGAATTAGAATCGGCAGCAGGACGTTAATATGAAAAAAAACAACCATTATTGCTCTTGTGAAATCTGTATTGATTTTATCTGTAAAAGTGAAATGACGCCAGTTAGTTGCACTTCTTTGGTTTCCACCTCTCCGCTTTAGGCTAATCCTTAAATGGCTGAAGATTAAACGGGGAATTGAAAGCCATTATGCGGAAAGAAGAAGTGTTAGCCAGCTCAGCGTCTCTACGGAAATCGACACCATAGTGTGTTAAAAAATAAACCAACAACAATTAAACTTGCCAACAGTTTAACAGGCGAGGTGCGGCGCAACAATACCTCCATGAAACAAACCCCATTGCACACTTAATAGATCCATACATTTGCATATACTACATAAATAGATATATATTTTTTTCTCCTTCCCTCTAATTATCTGCAACGGAGAAAAAGATTTTTCATCCACCGCCAACAACTTAATGGAAAGGATGATGAAAACAAGGCGAAGAGGAAGCTACAAAGGATGCAGATAGATGGATAGCGTATCCAGATAGATGGATAGAGAGGAAGAGAGGGACGTGCTGGCTCGTCCCGAGGGAGGCGCTGGCCTTAATTATGCTGGCGTGGCTCATCAGTCTCCAGGCTGGCCTATGGACCTCCACGTCCTTTCTCCTCGTGGACTGGGAATTATACGTCGCTGCGGTGTTTGTCCGTAGAATTAGTCTGACAGATTAACAGCTAAACACCCACGGATCACACCGGGAGCCCACGGGGACCGCCGCCGCCTGGGGAGTCCTGCCCAGACGGAGAGAAAAAGATAGATGTAGAGGGGGAAGCGAGAGAGAAAAAAGGGGGGCTCTCGGTTTCTCGTTCTCCGAGGCGCCGAGAGAACTTCACCTGCTCTGTTATTTTCTGTCTGGAAATATCTGGAAAGCCCCAAAGGAAGCGAGGAGGGCTAAAGTTTTTGAAGAGAGAGATAAAATAGAGAGAAAGAGAGAGAGAGAGAGAGAGAGAGAGAGATAAAATAGAAGTAGGTGAGGAAGAAATTGGGTATAATGGGGATAGATGGGGCAATGTAAAGGGTTGCATAGAAGGGATGAGTGGAGGAGCTAGCTAGTCATGCAGGGACTCGCTAATTGGAACAACAGCAGCCGTACTCTATTCCTGAGTGACTAATTCTACGCCAGCAACTATCTTTCGTGACATCTTCTACTCAGAGTAGTGCACGCTCTCCAGCTACACGTGTTAAAAATGGGAGGAAAAAAAAGAGGAGAGGAAGCATTTTATTACTTTTGTAATGGCTCGATGGAATGTGCACTCAACGGGAAAAAGGGAAATGTAGATTTTGGGGATGAAAAGGTTTAAGAGGCGAATCCAGGCGACAATTATTCCTTACATTTGTTTTATTATTTTTTTGTCATAGCAAAGTTTAAAAAGCACTAACTCCGAAAAAAAAAAAAACAGCTTGATTGTGACTTCATAAAAAGAGAAATGGACTTTTCAGACGTGACAGCATTCAGGGTGATTTTACAGAGAGTTTCTTTTGTCAGTACAACAGAACCGTGTAGGTGTATCTGACTGTGAAAGCTAACAAAATAAAAAAAAACCTCAAGTCAAGTCAGCGCCTTTTGTCCCTCGGTGAAATTAAAAAGCTTTTGAGGGCTTTGTCAAAAAAAAAAAAAAAAAAAAAAAAAACTGCAAATAAATCACAGGAATTCATTTTTGGGTTGCCGAAAGAAGAGAAACAGACGTCCAGAGACAGTTTGATATTTTTGGTTGTAACTTTTAAATGTGAAGCTGCAGCCCTTCCAAGTAAACATCTTCCATCATCAAGCGTGAAGCGACCACGTAGGTGAATCATCCGTTTCAAACGCAAGAGAGGCAGCCGCTCAAGCGCCATACGTAACCGAGGAACAATCGTGCAGCAGCAGCGCCGCGAACGTCTGTAAAAACGTCGCCGCAAAACGCGCCGTCGCTTGATCAAAAGGCCCTCGCGCTCGCGTTCAACTTTCATGTCGCTCGCCGGGGATAATGCTCGGAGAGAGAGAGAGAGAGAGAGAGAGAGAGAGAGAGAACACTAGCAACACGCCGCGTCCTCTCGGCTTGAAAACGCCGGCGTTGTGCAGCTGCGTGCACAGGCAGACTCCAGAGTGCCCCCGTGGAGTAAATGAAATGCTGTTTATGTTTATTCCCGTTCCGTGGAACAGCCACTCCAGTGAAGCTGCGAGCGTAAACACCCCGGTTCCCTCAGATCTATTCATCGCCTTCCCTGTTTTGATCGCGACGGCGCGACAGACAAATGCAAAGTGGTTTGCGATGAGAGGGCAGTGTTATTTTCTGGGGGATGTTCTTCTCCGCTCGCCACTTGACTCCGGCGACCGAGAGACAACAATATCAACGTGTGCAGGGGTCGCCGTATACCTGCGCTCCTGACAAAGGCCGGCTTTTCAGCAGGACACAATGGATGTAGGAGCTCCGTTGTAATTGAGTATTAATGAAGGTGGCGGGGAGAGGAGGGGGAGGGGGGGGGTAGGGATGCCTGATGTCTGATCTGTTAGCACTGGCAGGGCCTCTGCGGCGCGGCCAGCTAGTGTCTCTGTGTTTTAGAGGATTTGGCTATCTATTATGTATGAAGGATTAGTCTCCTTCTGCTCCCTCCACCAGCGGGATATCTGCTCCTTCGATAGCCTTGACTGCCAGGCTCCACACTTGTTTGCAGATTTAGAGCCCGCGCACACACACACGCGCACACACACACACACGCACACGCACACACACACGCTTCGTCCCTCAGAGTCCTGTTTAACCTTGAAGACAGAGAGAGAGAGAGAGAGAGAGCCAGACGTCCGGCTAAGGATCGAACCCTGGTGGGGAAACACCGCTCGTGGTCTCTGGTACATCACCGGTGGCTCAGGTGGCCCGGGACGGCGCAGGCTAAGCGGTTAGTGCCAACATGGAACACACACAACTACAAAGTTCTACGCAGCACACACACACACGTGTGTGCTGTATATTCACTTACACACAAGCGGCAGACACACACTCACAGGTTCTTGCATATATATCTATATACACAATGGGGGCCGCAGGGTTCAGCTGCTCACCGACAGCTTAGAATTGGCTTGTTTCATATGCATATAAATATTAATAAAAGATCCTCGACGGGCCACAGTCCGGCTATGCTCCTGTAATCTCTTACAATTGAAAGCCAAGGCTCATGAGATGAGAATGAGTGGAGGCAGAGGGAGAGGGAGAGGCAGAGAAAGGCAGGAGAAGAGAAAGAAAAGAAGAAAAAAGAGGGGGGGGGGGTATGAAAGGCCTTTGTGATTTATCATTCTGAAAATGTCTGAGATGTGGAGAAGGTCTGTAATCCATCAAGATCTCTTTTCTTATTAAATTCTTCAGGATACACTTTCCACTCCCTAAATGTGGTTCACTGTCCCTTTTGATTTGATGCATAAATAGATAAAAGCCCAACAACTAAGTGAAACACCCAAGCCTTGGGAGACAAGAGTAAGGTTTATGAAATGACATGTGCGCTGTGTGTACGCTGTAGAGCCCTAATGCCAGGCCGCCAGATGAGTGAAGAGCCATATGGCCTTCGTGCTCGTGTCAGTACTAAATAAAGACAGTGACACAGAGTAGTTCAAAAAAATAAATAAAAGGAATGAAGTGAAACGCAGGAAACATGAGCGTATTTCCACGCGTGCAAATCTCGTAAAACCACTGACAAAACGGGGGCATTTTCAAGAAAACACTATTCATCGAGCACTTTCTCAAGAAGACTCGATCAAGACGCACTCCACAAACACAGCGTGTTCTCGTCTCGCTCTTCATTCAGTTTGAAGCTGCTGAAATCCCCAGATGGTTTAGTCCGGGATCTGAGTACAATGCAGAAGTACACCAGCGCTGTACCGCTATGGATCCGTTTGATTTCCGCTTAATTGCCCACGCGATGGAAAACCGCGGCGGCATAAGTTCACAGCCTCGTTCTCTCATCTTTCTTCTTTCAACATATACAACCCGTCCTGTGTCAAGCTGGAGGCGTTGTAGTTATGTTAAAAGCTCCTTTTAAAATACAGGAAATTTGGCGACTCCTAGCTGTGGCATCACTGAAGACACTCCGGCAGACAAAGCCCACATCCGGCTCACAGATTATTGATTCATTCCCTGCGACCGCAGTGTGTCGAGCTCTCAGGATCGTCTATCACCGAGGGCGACTTATACCTCGAAGGTTTTGGCAGTGCACCACTTGATGGCTACCAGCTGCAGCGTGCTAACCGGGGTTAGCACGCTACACGCTTAACTGACAAGGATTTCGTTTCAAAGTGTGTTTCAACTGGTGTCGGGTCTCTCTGTGGATGCACCAGACTGTGTCCTTTAGTGGAACAAGACAACAGCAGACTGAAGGGCTCCCTGCAGCGTTTAGACTGAGCCAAAGCAACGCATATTGCTGTAGAGTGTTGATCCCCGCGTACAGGCGACCACGCTCGGTGTGGACAGCACGGAAGGCAAACGTGTGGTCAAAGTGCTTGAACCTCGCCGCGGTGTTCCTTCATGTCGGCACCAATGTCCAACAAACATACGCTGCACTTGGGGAATAATAGGACTGCATTCTGAAATGTTTCTGTAATTACAGATTTGAACCATAATAAAACCACCAAAATCACTCTGAGACATATCTTCTCGTTAACTAGTGGCCATTATGGATATTCCATGTTCCTCCCACGGATAGAGGAAAGTTACAATATTAAACAATGATGGGCTTATGCGCCTATATAATCTTTAATCTTCTTTTTCCTTGTCCTTGTCTTTGGAGTCCTCATCATCTGATCCGACATCCTCAATCTTTGCCTTCGCCTCCCCCTCTTCTTTCTCCTCCTTTCCTTCCTTCCCCTTCTCTTCTTTCTCTTCCTCCTCTGCCTCATCATCACTGACGTGCTTTTCGCGCTCCTTTTCCATATATTCTTTATCCTTTAACACATCTGATCCCCACAAAAGATTCTGACCCGTGGACATGTGTAGCTGATGACCTCCATGTCCTTGTCACGCTATAGTGCAGCGGTTTCTTTGTCGTGACAGGGACATGATCCCTCACTGGCTTCCCGCCGCTGCCGGTTACTGACTGTTGAAAAGCACAAACAGCAACCTATTCTACAAATGTTATTAATTTAACCACTAAGGTAAACCGAGCACGTGTTTTTTGATGAATTCAAAAGCACGATTTAAATTGCGTTTCATGTCTTTTCTGTTAAAATAAGCACTCTCAAGAGTTATTGTTGGCCACTTCTCGTCGCAAACCTATTCGCAGTAAAGCACAGTTCATGTTTTAATTATGGAAAAAAAACAAAAAAAAACAAAAAAAAAACTGAAGACACAAAGGCGGAATAAAAAAGAGACAAAGACGGAAAAGTGCGCGGGCACCGGCCGCCACCGGTGGCTTTCTAATGATGAAGTAGTTGCCATGGTGACAAGGCTTTATGAGACTCCACTGAAGAAGAGGCCTTGCCCTGTACCAGAGCGGTGCATTTGTGTGTATGTGTGTGTGTGTGTGTGTGTGTGTGTGTGTGTGTGTGTGTGGCCCCAGCACAGCCACGCTAAGCCTGCCTCGCGATGTCCTCGGGCGGGCTTGGAGGCAGCGAGTCCAACTGGAGAAACCAGGCTGCGATAAGATGTTACCAGCAGCCTCCAGTCCAGATATGTGCCCTTTTTTCCAAGGCCTGGCAACAGCGCTCTTTGGCTCTCTCTCTCTCTCTCTCTCTCTCTCTCTCTCTCTCTCCTTCTTCTTCCCTCTCCTTTCTGAGGCTGCACGCCCACCCTCGGCTCCCTCGCCGCCTTGATTTGACCCACCCAGCAGACCACGAGCCGTAGCCTCTGTCTTTGTGTGTTGTCCCCATTTGCCACAGTATTGAGTGGAAAATCAAGTAGAGGACCTCTGCCTAATGCTTCCCGATTGCTGTTAATTCAATAAGTGAGTGGCTTTGATTTGCCCTTGTGGGGAGAGTAAATGGACAGGAAGACACATGAATAAAATGGTGAGTAGAGAGCGGAGGAAGAGAGTAACACGACGCCAGACAGGGTATCCCGTCTCATCCCGTCGTTGAGGCTTCATCCTTCCATATCTTCACTCCCACATTCCCACACATGAGCTCATTAGATAGTAACACGCTTGCCCACAGTATGGGGAATTGTCGTCTTCATCTTTTCCAGTGTCTATACTTTACTTTACACATGGACCTACAGGGGCTGAAGCTCTGGAGGCTTCAGAAAGGCCCTGAAGAGGGAAGCTGATGGAGAGGAAAAAAAAGCGATTGATTGTGGTGAGTTTATAATTACTATTTTTACTGGTGGGATGACAGCGGCTTCAGACTCGGCTGCTACTTTTTTTTTTTTGTCGCCGTGTGGAAAAATACACACATGCTGATGTCTAACAGCAGGTGTCATTTTGGTAAATAATGTAATTGTAATTTGCAAGGTGTTGATGTAAAGTGCAGTACATTTTTTCTTCCCCTATTTATATTGCAGCAGCATTTTGTGGCGTATGCATATTTTCACAAAACGAGTTACAGGGACACATCTACTCAATACAATAACAAGTAAACCTGCATTCATTTGCACACACCTACATGTTATCAACATGAAAAAGTTGAACATGTGCCCCATTTAGCCAGAATAGAGTTGTGTTTCTGCTCTTCGAAAATGTTCCAAGAACTGTCCGTCTATTTAGCCGCTAACCGCGGCGCCGTGTTCACCAGCTATAGATGCTAACCGTGTGTGTCTGCAGAGCGGTGGGCTGGGCAGGCACAGCACAGTGGGTTTAATAATCAAGCTCTTTAGCCGCGAACAACAACACGCTGCCGCTCGTAAACACCATCGATGAGAGCGGTGTGAGGGAACCAAAGCGGTGGAAGTTGTGGCCTGTGAAACAGAAACAAAGTGCTTGAAGACGCGTAAAGGCTCTGTGAAGCTCAGGAGGGCGGCAGAGGTGGCTTATATAAGTCTGCCACCTCAGCTGACTCATGTTCCCACTACACACAGTCTTTTGATCCCCTGTTAATAAGAAAAATATTGATTAGCTCATGTCCAATGTTATTTAATAAGCAGGAAAAGGGCAAAGCGAATCTTCCAAACGCTATCGTCGCATTGGTTTCGCAGCATCCTTGGGTCATTCATCTATCTAATGATGTAAATTCACCACACTGCTACAAGTACAGTAGCCGGTGAGTCACTAGCGTGTGTTTGCGAGCAAGTTATTCCACAATGACATGCAGAGAGGCCAGGTGCACAATTGAGCTCGGAAGCTGTACATTACACAAAGTGCAGCAGGTGGAAGCAATTTTTTTAAATTTTCTAAGATGGCTGTGCCTTCTTTTCCCGAAATCCTACAGGAAGCGCGTGGGCGTCTGCCCCTTGATATTTCACCGGTGTCTCTGTCTCGCTGTGTGACAAGCTTTTTTGTCTCAGATGGCTGCTGCTGGCGCTGTTCTGAGAGCGAGAGGAGCGGCACGTCATAGAAAAGAGAGAGGAGGGTTGGGGCGGAGGGGTGGGGGGGGGTTCACAAACAAGTCATCGCCGCAATCCGAGTGCAGACAAGCACTCATCAATTAGCCTGGTCCGCGACGATAACGCTGCTGTTTTCCCTCGCTGTTACATCACACTCCATTTCATTTACAAGAGGCGGCGCCCGCTGTCTCCGCTGAAGACGGTATAATGAACGCAACAAGGATTCATCCTGTCAGCTTGTCATACTATTTTAGCGTTCACCGCGGCGGATCTTTTCAATATTTAAGAAACGACTGCCACGAACACGCCATACTGTACACCCGTGAGAAACTCTTTCGCAGCCGTCGCTCTTGTGCACTTAGTGAAACCCCTGCTGGCCTTGAAGGAAACATGGATACATTGAGGAGCTCTGCGTCAGAGTGAGGATATGCAACTGGAATATCGCAGCGTCAAATCGCGTTTTCTAGTTTGAACCCAACGGGGGAAAGGAGGAGTTCTGAGATCTCCTCATGTGAGGCGAAGGTTTCTAAGATCGAATTCCTCCGAGCCGCGTACAGGCTTGTGAGGGGAGCACTGAGACGGGCTCTGAGGGATCTCTTTCCCCTCCACTAAGACCGAGGAGTGTGGGATTCTCCTGCTCCTCCACACAAACACATCCATCTGACATGACAGACCTTAACCCCTGAGGGCCCACTTAACTCGCTGCCACACTAATTGAATCTGGCCCTTGTGCGAGCGGCTATATCGAGAAACCCTACACCAAGAAATCCAGTGTAGAAGAAGACATAAAAACAGTGGAACTGGAGCAAAAGAGAATGCACGTCAAAAGGGGATAGGGGGGGGTCGGGATTTGATGCGTTTGGAAGCCGATGAAGCGGGAACGCCGCGACCTGCGCCGCTCAGATCGTTAGCTCGAATCAGCCCAGATTCATCTGAAAGTGCCTGCTCTTTTTTGAGGGGCGATTGTCACAGCGAAGCCGGTTACATCTCATTGTCTCTCTGTTTTTCCCGGCGCCCCGGCGTCCCCTCCGTCTCCTCCCTCGCCGGCCGCTGCAGGTAACGGAGGATTCTGTTTCTGCTATCCGCGCTCCTTCAGGGATCTCCATGGAGATAACGTTGACCTCCGGGTATGCAATCATCCTCCTCCACTTCGCAGGTGAGGGAGGTAAGGGCATGATCTCGGAGAACATGGCGGGAGCATGTATGCAGCGAGAGAAAACACACACACACACACACACACAAAGCAAACGCACAGCGCTCTGCGTTCACCTCAATATAACCCCTGTGTTTACTCGCAAGAACAACATTTTCACTCTGTCTCACTCCGTCTGAGGATTAATTTACTGGATAGAGGCTGATAATGTAGACCTACAGAAATCTGGGGCTCCTCCTTTTACAAATGTCAGATAAAGTCATCATCATCATTTTATTACACAAAGCCGATTACTCCTCCAGCCAGGCGCGTATGGGGATAAAAGTGGGGATCGGGTGAAGAGCCCTGACTCAAATTGGATTTCCGCTTTCCTATATCCTTAAATATAGATTTATTATCCATTAACACACCAGTATCCCCAGCTGGTTGCAACGCGGGGATTTACTCTAATGAATAGAAATCATGCAGGATATGAAAAAAAGTACTATTTTCTCTCTATGGGTTTATTGAATTTGGAGTAGGAAAAATGCAAATGCAGGAAAAGGCTCAGGGGAAGTCTTTTTTGTGTGTTGTTTGTTGTGGTTTGTTGACAATATACTGGCGTATAGAAAAACAGGAGAATTAGTATTAATCTTGAATGATTGACAGATACCGTGCCATTCATGTCATCAAGTGGAGTGTGCATATTTTTTAAGCTTACAAATTTTGTACATACAAACCCATGGAATGCTCACGCGAGCTACTTTGCCGTGTGTGTGTGCGTGTGTGTGTGTGTGTGTGTCTGCTGTAAAGTCTCAGAGAATCAGAGTGAACAAGCTCACACGTCCTCTCCATCTATTTGTGTTTTGTGTTTCGTGTGTGCGTTTCACAGCGTGCGCCCCGCGCGTCTATTCCCACATCTCAGCGAGGGTGCGCATGCATCGGAGGGTCAGAGTTTGTTTCTCTCCCTGGCTGCTCGCTGTTGGCAGGATTAGCGACAGGACAAGATGTTCAGTAAAAGCCCTCAGTTAGCGACGCCAAAACATTGCATAAAGCTCCATTTAGCACAGCACAAAATTTGAGGATTTACTCCCGGACCTCTGACCTATCTGTGGGCCCTTTCTGGAGGGATCGACCTCTGACGCGTTTTAGCAGATGGATAGTGTTTGCGGTGCTTTTCCTTGGCTTAGTGGCAAAAATATGTTTCCCGCCTCGTCGTCTCTGTGAGTATCGCAGACAACAGGCCGTTTGTTCGAGCTTACAAATTAACAGCGACTCGCTATGTGGCTTATAGAGTGTGGTGGCTAAAGTTCCCTTCTTGTCGTCAGTAAATATTTCTTAACGTATTCATTCATTTAACCACTCTTAGACGGAAAGAACGAGTCACACGTGGAGTGTGTTTCAGTGTGTTTTAACAACGGTAGAAAACAGTGTGTCCGCTCCGTCTTTTACTGAATTCTGGTGCAACAGTGAAACAAGTCCGACAGTGAAACATCACGAAAAGTGCGACTTCAATTATTCGAAGCGATGCATTGCATGTGCACTAAACATATTCTAAGCTGGAATTAAACTATAACATACAATTATGCAATCACTATAACGAACAATCACAAAACGTGAATCTAAATACATCTAAATCGGAGTCTAAATTACAATTACGATATGGAAAATGGCACTAACATGCAGCATATGCTGTATACTTTACTCAGCCTTTATATGTGCACACGCTTTGACTCCCGCCTCGGAGGATGTGACGATCGGCGCTCATCATTAAACATGAATCGCATTCGTGAGATGAGTAAGACAGAGGCTCTTCTCTCTCGATCGCCTAATAGTGGAGAATAATGTTCCTCCGTGTCTCTGCAGCGATAGGCAGAGAAAAAAAAAAAAGTCGAGTTGAGCAATAATTCAAAAGTGTAACCCCGGGCTATCCGAGGACTGTGCAAACACAATGTCCTATCGGGCTCAGGTAGAGTCCATGCTTCTTTTCTGTTTTTTTTTTATGTCTTTCCTGGCAGTGGATAGATGTGTGATTCTCCCATACAGAGGCTTCTACGAATGTGAAACTGTCTTATTATGCTGTTGGAGGCGTGTGTTTTTGTGTCAGGGGTAGTGTTCCACTGGCCTTCTCATTCCCCATTATGGTTTGCTTTTACTGTACACCGCTGCGCCGTGTCCTCTCTCCACTTACTGTACTCTCTCAGCGCTTTCTCCGTCCTCGTGTTTCCTTCCCTCGGTTCTGCCCGGACAAATTTCCTCCTCTACACTTCGGGTCTATCGCCGCGTACCTGGCTTTCTCTCCTCCACTGCCGCTCTCATCTCTCTCTCCATCTCCCCCCCCCCCCTCCTCCCTTCCTCCCACTCCTGAGAAGTCTTCTTCACATAGAACTACTCTCATCTCCTCTCCATTCCTACCATCTCTTTATTGACTTCTACTTGTCCTCCCATCCATCCTTTCCATCTCTGCAGGCTTTTAGAGTGAATGATACAGATAGATGCTCTCTGCACCCTTTCTCAAAGCTCTCACACACAATCAACAACTCCTGCACTCAGCAGTCTACCTCTCATCTCTTTCTCTCTCTCTCCAGCACACACATAAACACACTCACACACACACACACACATACGCACACACTGCGCAAGTCTCTTTACACCTGTTTGTTCTTGGATCAGAGAGGTGCAGGTTGATACAATGGGGGCAGCAAAACACTTCACTTGTTTTCATGAGCGCAGGTTATAGTGGATAGAGCTTCATCTCCATTCCCTTGACGTAAATAAATATCAGGTCATAATGTATACGTTGCTCGGGAGAAAGTTGTCTTTTTGTGCGATGCTGATCAGTGTTTACATGTTCCAGAGGACACGGTTTTAATGTATTTTATTAAAAGTAATAGTAGCCTTACCACATTGACAGTAAATAATGCCTGCAGCTTCCTACTACGTCTTTCAGACAGTCTGACAAGTGAATAAAGCCTTAGATGTGAATCATAATTGTGTTTATGGACGTTTAAAGTAAAAACGACAACAAGGACAAAACACAATTCTTGAATAAAGGCCTTTACTTTGAGGACAAAAAAGAAAAAATCATCCGCATACAATGCCCTTTTGTATTCACTTCCATGAACCTCCACTGTTGCTTTTTATTCTTTTACTCTGTATGTATCTTTTACTATAAGTTATGATGATATATAGTATAATATTATATTTATATATGTTTTAAATGTGCCAACAGCTCACTATTGTCCTGGCTTCCCTTAGCGAGTCATCACAGTCCTGACTGCTACTTTAAAGGCTCAGTACAGGTTTGATATGTCTTATCTGAATTTGCCCAGCAGCTGCAACAGCTATGACATAAATAGCGAGCAAAAAAAATCATTCACTACAATTTACATTCATTTATTTTCATGAAGCAGTGACAGCGGCCCATTGGTTCCTGTTCCACACTGACAGTAGCGAGGCCCGAGCACATCTCTTCCTGGGCCCCTCCCCCCTCCGTGCGCTGGGTTTCTCCTGTCAGGTGCCGTGGCTCGGAGCCAAAGCTCGGCGGGCGCATGAGGGCGTCGAAATGGATAAAAACCAAAGTGGAAGGTTTCTCGCGGAGAGACGTTGCAGGCCAAAAGCGTAAAACATCGGAGGCGGATGCCGCCAGACGTGCAGAAATAATCACCTTCAAGTTGTACGACACCTGACGCGGTGCAGCGGCCGGTGTAACTTGAAGGAGGAGAGGTGGCTGGCCTCGCTGCCGGGCAGAGGAGCTGGCAGAGTGGGCAGGAACTAGCTTCTCGATGAAAAGGGACTCGCACGCAAGGCAGGTGGTGTGTGTGTGTGTGTGTGTGTGTGTGTGTGTGGAATGCCGTGATTACAATGATGATGACTCATTCAATTCACGTAAATTATCAGTGAGTCGTTACTTCTGAACTTCATTCATTCATTTTAATTCCTACTTTGATTTATATCGAAGCTGCTTCTTTAACAGTTGATCAACTGAGAGTCAGCGAGCGAGATGTCTTTCTTTGTGCCCCGCAGCACTTTTCACTTTTCTACCTTGAAATACTGAGTTACATATGACGCAATTAATTAAATCGCCCCTGCAGTGAATACTATTTCTGTGAAGCAGGTAGTGTTCAGTTTTTCTTTGTTGCTAAGACTGCAGCAGAGAGCTGGTGATTGAACTCACTGCTATACTTTCAGGTAAGAATGTAAGACATATTTGATTGCATTATACTGCACAGGTGTTATCAAATCAGAGTACATACTGTAACCCCTATAAATAGTCTCTAGAACACTAAGTCTGTGGCACAATTATGGTCTTATGGACCAGTGTTCTTCCACTTCCGCTGTCACTTCGGCGTCGGGCCATTGTGTCACGCCGCAGTGTGTCTCCGCAGCGGTTTCACCTGGTTTGTTAACAGCGTTAAAACCGAATGATTACAGCGTGATTCTCTTTGCATTGATCGTCTTAAGGACCCCGAAGCGCGAGACAAAATGACATTATCCTCCTGATCAAGCAGGGTCTGCCTTTGGATTCATGTTTCCCAGACAGCTGAGCCCGCAGGAGGTTAAATTAACATGCCACTCTGCTAAGACAGCAGATTATTACATGCACTGTAAAAAAAAAAAAAAAAAGAAAAAAGATATATCCTTTCTTCCTCTGTCTTCCTTTACACACACACACACAGATACACACGGACACACACACACTTCCCACTGTACACTATAAGCTCCTGCAGTACACATCAGGCTGTGATGATAAACGAGTGCTCCGTCTTTTACAGTGTGATAAAGCCTCCTGTATGGGCATAGATAGGAAGGTTATTGTTGGAACGCCATAACCTTTTATTTCATCTGCTGTAAAACAAAATCAATTAAGGGCCACGTTAGGATCTTGCCTTGCTTTTAGCACAACTAATCACATTTTGCTCACCCACACTTTGTCTTTTTTTTTTTTTCTCAGCGCTCTGTTTTGTTTCCTTTTAATTCCATCTTTTCACATCTTTGCCTCTTTTTTTTTTTTTTTGCTCTCTCTCTTTCGGTTTAATTTGTGACAGCAGGAGCAGTCAGAGCTCCCATTGAGCTCCCATTGAACCCTACGCCTGCAGGTTTAATAGCTTTAATCACTGCCTTCACCATGGCAACCTGTTCGGACAAACAGTCAAATCCCACCTGTGGTATTTTTTTGTATATACCTCCGCTCTGAAAACTACGGGTTTCACATATTCAGGAAAAAGGGAAAAAAGAACAGAGATTGATGTCAACAACGAAAGAAGGTGCGCAAGAATGACCCGAGAACATATTTGACTGATGAAAGATCCTCAAGGACAGTCAGTTTGAGACAAATCCTCCACAATAGTGCAAATTTCACATCACTTCACATGCCACACCTGCAAAAGATAATCCACAGCAAAAGCCTTTGGAGGGTAGCTTAAGCACATACTCCAATTAAAAGCCAGCTGTAGTGGAGTAGTAGACTGAACAGTTGTCTGCAATTCTGCCATTTCATCCTCTAGTATTTCTTTTTCTATCTGTTTTTGACCCAAGATCCTTCTAAAATGAAATCCCATGATGCATATAGTTTTTGAACTTGTGAACGGCTCTCTGTTAAAATCAGCGGGGGGGGGGGGGGAGGTGCCACATGGTTTGTGGCTTGCAGCTCTCTCTCACTTTCTATCTCTCAGTTTCCCTGCTCTCTGTGACGAAAATGGAGTTTGGCCTGGAAGTTACCACCATTTAGGGCGGGCATTTTTTCAAAAAACAGACTCAGTATTCTGTCTTTGGATCTCCCGTTTCAGCACCATGGACAGCAATGTACTTACACGCAACAAACAGAGCTCTCCATGGTTCACACGATCACATGTTTCTCTGCCAACCAGTGGCGGGCCAAGAAAATGGTCACCACGCCAGCTGTAGAGTTTAACAGCTGATCGGCGGCGTTGTGTGCCCCCCTCAGGCCAGCAGTGAAGGCCAACAAAGTTGTTGTATTTGCTATACTTACATCCACACATCCATCCATCCATCCATCCATCCATCCATCCATCCATCCATCCATCCATACATCCATCCATCCATCCATATATCCATCCATCCATGTATCCATCCATCCATCCATCCATCCATCCATATATCCATCCATCCATCCATCCATCCAAAGGCTCAACAGAGGACGGTTAAAAACACAAAGAGGTGGTTAAGCCCTCTTAAAACTCCTGCGGAGGGCCCATTAGAACTAGGAGAGCTCCATGTGGAAATTTCTCGATTCTAAGATGCATCACGATGCAGACGTGAATAATTTTGCATTAATGCGGCAGGAGAACACAATCAGGACTTTGGTTTCTTTCTAGCTCGCTGTGAGTCCTTTCTGCGTGACGCCACTCTCTCTCTCTTTTCCACTCAATCTCTGGGTTTCACCCATCTAACGCTCCTCTGTTAGCTTGTTGCTCTTGCTACCAATTGGAGATATTAACCATGTTAGGTTGAGAAAACTTGCTTGCCGGCGGAAACTATTGTGTTGTTGTGTCAAACAACTTAAACCAAATACGATCAGGTGAGAGTTTAGAAAAGTCAGCTAGCTGCTAAGTCATGCCTTGTAAAATGCTTTCGGCATCCAGGAAGTGACCTGTCTCGGAGCTACCATGTCAAAACCACATTATAGTAGATATTAGCTCACTTCTAATGCGAGGCAGGAGGATTCATTAGGCGGCTCACACAGATTCTGGCTTTGAAAGGTGCAGATTTTTTATATTACAGTTTTTTCTGCTTGTATTTATCAATATAATAGTTGCCATGTGCAAATTGAAAGCAGAATATTTTTTTTTCACTCAGTATTTTATAGAGCTGAGCCCAATGTATTTTCCTTGACTCTATCCTACTTCTGCATCTGGAAAATAGTTAATATTTCAATAATCAATATCATATATATATATATATATATATATATATATATATATATATATATATATATATATATATATATATATATATATTCAATTACATGAGGAGTGACCTTTAGAACACAAATTCAGAAAAATGTTCCATGTAAAGCAATTTTCAATCCTCCCGCAGTCGCCTGACACTAAACCTCTCATCTCCTGTGAAACGTAAGCATAATTAGTATAAAATAGTGCAGATGATGTGTTCTGTGTGTAGTACGAAGGAAGCAGGCAGCCTCATGTAAATTTATTACGGGGACTCCTGTTCTAATTAGCAAGTACCTGGATGACTCTTCCCTGCACCTCTGCACCTCGTGCCATCTCTGCACAATGCACTGCATAACCTTTTCCTTTTCCTTTCCTTTCCTCTGTGTTGGAACAGCCCTGGAGTCCATATTATGCTGCCCTGGGGTCCGATGAGAAAAAAAAAACCCAGCACTTTCAAACAAGTTCTCTCTATTTCCAGTGAATAAGCAACTCAAATCGGAAAAAGAATCTATTCCTCTGTGTTGTCTCCTCCCCGCGCCCCACACTTGTTTCCCACTCTCCGGCATCGGCCAAGAAACTATGAAAACTTCTAAATGAGCCGAGCTGGCATGGTGCCTGACCCCTCCTCTGCAGAGCGCCGCATTTCTGTTCATCATTTATTCCAGTTCCCGCCCCCCCCTGAAAAATGCTTAAATTCCCATTCATCCTGTGTGCCCGGCCTCCGACTCTCTCACTGGGATTCAACCCCCCCCACCCCCTCCGCCCCGACCACCACCACCACCACCACCGCTTAACTCTCTCCACCGCACCATCTCTGTCGCTACATTCCTCCGCCTCTGTCTCCCCGGAGGGCAGCAGGAAAGAGGGGTTGTAATTAGGTGAAGACTTCGTCGCTCCAGGGGGAACCAGAGATGGCACGGCAACACGCTGCCGCCACCCAAGGCACCCTGACCCAGCCGAGGAGCGCGGGCGGTCGAGGGCGAGTGGGGGAGGAACCTCATCTCACCCGCTCCCCGGAGGCCCGTGCACCGCGGCCTCGGCATGGTTCCCAGATCTCTCCATCTTGTTTGTGTCAGTGCAACAATAGAGATTCCCATCAGCAACAGTAATGACTGTCTAATAGGGCACTCCAGTCCTGCCTGTGGACGGTAATGAGGACGGCTGCCGGCGCGGCACAACCGGCCTTGCTCTCGCTGCTGCACGCGTGTGTGCCGGCCCGTCTTGGGCACTTTCATCCGTCTTACACCCCCTCCCACCTCCTCCTCCTCCCAACACGCTTCCTTTAAAAAAAAAGAGAAAAAATGAATTTTTTTGCTCTCACTTTCTATCTCACACAAAAAAAAACAGTCCCAGACTAATTCCATCAGTCACCCTGAGATTGTATTACATAAGCAGAGTCAAAGACTCTGTGGGAGTTTGGCCTTGGGGTAAGTCTGTTTGCTCTACCTGAGATACCCTATAGTGATAGTCAAGGGGGGAACAATTACATTCTAACCTGCAGCGCTGCAGAAGAGTACTTATATTTCCCCTTTCATCTTTTCATCTCTGTCGTTCTCTTGCTCTCGCTCCGTCTCTATCCGTCTTCATTAGCATCACAGTATGGCTGTATTTATCGTTCTCGGAGAGGATCAGTGGTCTGCCTGGGGGCTGGTGTGATCGAGTTAAAAACTCACAAATATACACATGCGCGCGCGCAGGCGCCCGAGCGCGGATCCTGTCAGGTCCTGTACGTGACGCGACTCTATACATACACACTGAGACCCCGAGGGTATTGGAACTAATGAGGACACTGGTCTACAGCAGGGTTACCATAACAAGCTTAGCTCGGTGTGTGTGTGTGCGTTGGGTTGCTCACGGCCTCTGCGCCGCTCTTATCAAGCGAAAAAGGCCCTTTGAAGCAGTAAAGATACCATTAGCTGGCCTGCAATCTGCTGGTGAGGAAAAAGATGGCAAAAGGGAGGTTGAGGTGGGCGAGATCAAGAGATGTCTAAGCAGCACTTTCATCTCTGGCGGGGTTTTTTTTCAGGTAGCTTCTACATTCTGTCCACGTCAAAAGCTGTTGGCAGAGGCCTTTACGCGCACGCCAACTTGCCGGCTCAATTATGAAATCCAAACATCAAAACTGTGGGGTTTTTCTTTTCCTCGACAGCTGACTTAAAATGCCACAAAGCAATCTCCCCTTTCTGATTGGAAAGGTGCTGGCTGCTGATTTGAATGGAAAGATATGTATAGCGCTCTTTTCAGCCTGGCACTTTTTATTGCTTTGCCTTTTTGAGCGTGATTTGTCCAAATGGCGACGTACACGCTAACCAACGGTATGGATTTCCGCAAAGGTTGATTTACCACCTACAGTCGCTGACATCTAAACAGCCAAAGCTAAAGCCCTTTAGTCACTTTACACCACGTAAACTCTCCCCTCTGCTTCATCATTCTTTAATTGGGGCTGTTAATTGCTTCTTTAATGGCTTCTCCTGGACCCAGAACTGGCACTGTGAGAGACAGAGGCCAAGGATGGCTTATGTCACCCCCACTTGGAAGACGCGGAGCCGGACAGGGAAACGCGGCCCCATTGACCTGGCAGCTGGAGGCTGAACAACATCATCAGCCCTCGGGGTCAGCTGGCTGTGGCAGCGAGCAGAATGTATGCATTAAGTAAAACAGATGATAATTTCCTCCATAGGCTGCTGAGTGCTTAACTCTGTCATTAGCGTAGATGAACTCAGGGCTCCCTCTGGGATGCGATCATTATCACGGGTGTTGAGAAGTGAGGCTAAATGAATGTGTGTCGGACTTTACTGCGTACTGTACATCCTGACCTTTAGGGGAAAGCAGGTTGACAGTTGGCTCCAGGCAAAACTTTTCTCTTTACC
The DNA here is from genome assembly GCF_023055335.1 of Clinocottus analis. Taxonomy (NCBI): domain Eukaryota; kingdom Metazoa; phylum Chordata; class Actinopteri; order Perciformes; family Cottidae; genus Clinocottus; species Clinocottus analis. The sequence continues at coordinate 5,102,138 of NW_027175821.1, forward strand.
CGAAGCGGCACACTTTTATTGCATTCCTCTATTTGCATTGCCAACATTTCTCAGGCAGTGTATTTCGGGGCTTTCGCTGAAGTTGCGACACAGAAAAAAAAAAAAGACGGCGAGGGTTCTGGTGTTTGCTCGTTAAATCTGCCACCTGGATGATCAAGTAATTCCCTCTCACCCAGTGATTAAAATGCAACGCACGCAATTTGGCCAGAAATGTCAAAGTGCTCGTTGTGTTGGCACTCCATAACCACTGTGTCATATCTGACCTTTTCCCTCCATCACTGTCACCGCCACTCATGTCTCGGTATTAAGCCGGCATTGTACACCTGGAGGACCAGCTGACTGAACAGCAAGACGGCGTGTTGACAAACTGAGGGGGAAGCAACCTTTTGAATGAAGATCAAACTGCCATTCTCCGTTGTCGAAGCCCATTTATCAGTCGAGACTGACAAGAGCGAGACGTCCTGTTAACCTGGAAATTGTTGATGCTGATTGAGAGATTCAAACAAAAGGGGCTTCCACGTGACACCGGGGTTTGTGCTGGCTGAAGTGTCACGATAAAATTACATTTTTGCCCATCCTTAGTAATTAAGGATGCAGTGGGCTACTGTGAAGCCCCTGGGGATCAACTAGGGGGTTCAGTGTGTTGCTCAAGGACACTTCGATATGCAAACTAGGGGAAGAACAGGGATCTAACCGCCCACCTTGTGGTTTCAAGACGACCACTCTCCCCATGAGCTACAGCTGCCATAACTTCTCATTTCTGCCGCTTTGGGTGTAAAACAATAAACAAACTATCACGTACAAGACCGGACAAGACGGAGCTGTTTCGGAAAAGTGAAGCCAATGCAGAAGTGCCTCCAACTTCTATTCTTTCTCATTGTGTCATTCTGTCTTTCGTTTGGTTACAAAAATAAGTCAGATTGTATGCAAGTCCATGAGCAAATGGCTCTTCTTCCCACTTGATTCATAACCTCAGTAAACATTGCGAACATGGCTTTGTGGTTTCAAATGCTAGTTTCAAGTCTTCTTCCATACAGCATGGTGTTTAGTTCATAAATGATTTTGAGTAAAATAGGGCGGGGTTATCTTGTGATTGACAGGTTGCTACCAGAGCTGCGTCACTCCATATGCGATCACTTTCGTTCCTTGGTGGTAAAAGAACAAGATGGCAATGGGCAAAATGCTGAACTGGAGGCTTTAAAACCAAAAAGTGACGTCCTGACATCCGCTTCGTATAGACAGTCTGCGGTGATCATGCTCATTTCAATATCTCCGCAACACGATACACTCTAACTTCTTCACATTTTTCGCAGTGTTTGGCTTAAATTAAAGTTTTGGGCAGATCTTGCACATTGTACCTTGAACGATGCGATACATAATTTAGAGAACAAAGGCTGGAGTAGAAATCAAAGCTTGTGGAAGCTTGTGAATACAGCCTCCAACACCAGATGTAATCCACAAACAGCCGAAGTTTTTTTTTCTTCTTTTTCTTCTTTTGCATGTATAACAACCCTTGCATCTGTTTAAAAAACAACAACATGCCGTTTCAACAAATCAGCAGTTTAAACAGACCACAAAAGCGAAGTATACAATGGGAGACTCGCGCTCTGGGCGCCGCATGCGTCAGCTTTGATTTCATATGATCATAGAAAGCAATCAATAGCCCATCACAATGTTCCCCTATTAATCTTAGATCCAAATCAATTCAGTTTGTATTCCCATACAAACTCAGGTAACAAGATTCTCTACACATTTGTAGACACACACTAACTGCACAATTACCCATTCAGCACTGGGCACTCACTCACAGATATAAACGAGCTGTCAGAAAGCCACAAGAAAACTAATTGGATTGAGGAAAAAATGAACACGCATTTTGTCGTTTGGTCAATACTAACAGCATGGATTGGGAGTTTTACATAAAATCTACTTAGACTTTGACAATAGCCAATTGATGCGGCCTTTGGCAGGGTAAATACAATCCATGTTGTTTTGGTTTCTCTCTTGGCTTGGTTGTAAGTAAACATATTTTCAAGTGCAGGCCTTAGGGGAAAAAAACAAGAAAAAAGGAAAGAAGTCCCATGCGTGAAAAGCAGATGTGATCGTTACAATCTTAACCCATGAATTAGACACACACACACACACACACACACACACACACACAGGATTATTCAGGGCAAAGCTCTCCAAATCGAAGCAAGCTGTTGACCTGGAGGACCGAAAGAGAGGATGGAGGATGGAGATAGCTAACATCCAGCATACGAACAGACCACGCTATCGTGAGCGCAGCCACTAAATGTTGATAAACCACTAAATATTGATAAGCGCAACCACTAAATGTTTTAGTCTGCACTATTCAATGTCCAATGTATTGGCCATTCTCATTGTTTCCAACATCCAAAGATCTTTTTCGATCTCAAGTGGCTTTAGTTCCGACGGCTAGTTTCTATTATGTATGTTATAAACGCATGTTTAGTTTTATATCTCTAAAGGATCAGTCCAAGTGTACTGTCCCCATGGCTTCAGATCCAACAACAACATGGCTTTGAGACTGCGTTAGGACATGCGGCGGCCACAAGGGGCAGCGCAACAAGCTACATCGCGGGAAATTGTGTCGCCCTACAAAGTTGTAGGGCGGGAAAAACCTGGTGGCTTTTTGGAGCTCCACCTCTTGGAAGTTTATTTTCAAAAAGAGGCAGAGTCAAAGACGATGCAGAAAGTGAGACGTCGTCCCTATCACGTCCAACACTGATGCGAGAAGGTTCCTGAGAGCGTCAGGGTTTTAAAGTGCAAGGCCCCTGGCGTGGGTTGTAAAACCCCCAAAAAATAGTGCTGCATGGCGATAAGCTCAGAGGAACAGCAGAGTTAAAGGATGGTTCTCTCTGTGTTACTACAATTCCCACCTCTCTCCTTTTGAAGTAAAAAGCATTCCTTACCTCCTTTCACATGTATGAGACAGCATGAAATATAGATAACAGCACAGTGTCATCTGTCTTACTGCAACATGCTGCTTAAGTAGTAGGCCAGTTAACACTGTGAATATTTATTGCGGAGAGACCAACCTGTCTTAAAATCTCTTCAACCTTCTGAAAGGATGATTTATTGCCTTGAAGCCACACCGGTTTTCTTTTTTCTTTTTTAAATGGTGAAATTTAACAGCAGCACTCAAGTGATGTTAAGAAGCCCGTCACCAGCATTAGCTCAAGGCTGCCGCTAACATTAGCTTAAAAGCCAACCTGACTGAACATTTAGAGGCCTTACAGAGTTATACCGAGTTGTTTGGGTGTTTTTCCAGCGCTCGTGGTTTGATCCAGTCATCTGTTCCGTTTGACGTCAAACCCCTTCGGCTGACAGATGCAAATGACAGAAAGAGGGCTGTTGGGGGGGGTGACATCAAAACAGCTTCACTCCTGTAGAGAGATGCACAGTGCCTTAGCGATTATTCAAAGACTCTCAAACAAAGACTCTAGTTCAAAAGTCACCATCAAAGTCGGAGTCGAAACTGTTTGCCGTCCAAAGCCCGATTCACGGTGTGTGCAAGTGCAGCTCATCTTCGTCACCGTTCACCTTAGCTTCACACATAACTAATGCACCACACTTTACATCACATGTATAGGCTATATGTGACTGCTATATAGACATAAACACCCCCCAAAAAAACCAACTAATCCTCACACTCACACGGATAGTAGCAGGTGCTCTCTGTTGGATGTGGATGAAGACAGATGAGCGGTGATCATTCTCATTAGAGTCGTGATGAGCTCCCGTGAAGACGTACACCTGGACCAATGCACACCTGGGGAGACAAAGAAGAATGTGCGTGTGTGTGTGTGTGTGTGCGTGTGCGTGTGTCTGCGTGAGTCTGTGTGTGTGTGTGCGCCAAAGTAAAAAAGAGACGAAGATGAGACGGGCCAAGGGATGGAGACGAAAGAAAGAGAGAGCGAGAGAAAGGATGACTGTGGATCCATCCAGCACATAGACACGAGGAGATTAAAAAAAAAAAAAAAAAAGTCTCTATGAAATGGCATTTATAGGAGAGACCATTGTGCTGATAGGCCAGTCAGTCCAATCATTTTCTCACCATTATAAGATATATTTCTTATCAGTATCGCTACGAATACCTTCATCCTACAACCCGCGGACCGTCTCTCCGCCGGAACGCCGTTGCACATGTGCGCGCGCGCACGCTGGCTTTATCTCTGATGAACCTGTCTGGATGGCTCGTGGCCGCGCCGCTGTATTTAGGTGCCCTATTTAATGTACCTCACTGAAGCTGGTATAATGGTCACAGTGTGCGCTGGGGTTTGTTTCCCTCTGATACGCGGCATGAAGGGAAACGTGTTCAGTGACACCATCCGAGGCAATCCTGAGCCTTGCATTGAGACGTAACGCCGCGGGTCGGGCGCGGCGTTAAAAAACATCATTTACAGCGACAACGCGGGGCGCGTATCTGGGCTCGTGGGCCCACCTGCTTTTTTTTTCTCTCCTCCCAGGTCGGAGGTGTCATCCAACATGTGCATTGTTACAGCAGCTGTATCGGTAGATGTAGCATGCGGGAGGCAGATTTGATATGCCGCTTCCTGGCCGCATCATATTCCAGTGTCTGTGTGCGATTGATAAGAGTGGGCGGGACCAGGTCGGATATGGGAACCCGAAATCGTTTGTTGATTGACGGGCGCCGTCATCCAATTCCATTAGCTTTTGCTCCTACACACCTTTGGCGCTCGCTAATTTAATCTCGGCTCTGATAGAATGTAATTTGGTTAAAACGGGCCTCTTATTAATATTTCCCAGAATCATTTTCAGCCACTGATAGGCAGAGGAACTTTCATTACAGGGAGGAATTACAAAGGCAAGATTGCGTGTAAATGGGGAGACGATGGACAGGGCTGGACAGAGATGTATGGGCGCGTGGATGCAATAGCTGACATCGTTAGCTTCAATCATCGGCCTGAAGACAGGAGAACAAAAGACACACACAAGCACACAAACACACACACACACACACACACATACAGGCCTACGTGTGCAGGAGAAGAGCAGTGCAGTGGTGGAAAGTAACTGAGTACATTTATGCATGAACTGAAGTATTTCTATTTCATGCTACTTTACATTTCAGAGGGAAAAATTGTACTCTCTACTCTAGGAAGGACAGAAAGATGGCAGAAGTAATAGCTCAGACCTATTGAAGGAGGGAAAAGAGAAGAATAGTCTTCTCAGAGCGAGGAGGGATATATATATAGTTATATATATATATATATAGTTTATTACAGTGCCACCACCTCTTACATGGATTGAAATAATTGCCTAAAGAGGTGAAAGTATGCTGTTATTCGCAACAACAACAAAATCAATGATCAGAGAAAATTACAGATTTGTTTGGCAGAATTGACATTTTTCTATTTTCCTGTTCTGTGGGCCCTTCAAAGGGACCCGGGCCCTACTTTGGGAACCAGTGGAACACCCTTACTAACTGTAAATAAAGGAGTTTAGGCTAGCTTAGCCTCGACAGGCCGCCTTTCCATTCATCCATGAAGATAATCAATAATGTAATGAACAAATGTCCTTTTTAATGACAACTTTGACTTATTTTGTACATTTATTATGGAATTATGAACGCAATGATTATTGTACCCGTACTTTAACTAAAAAGAAAAACCTGAATACTTCTTCCACCACTGACACTGTAACATATACAGACAGCAACACACACACACAAGCACACACACACACACACACACACACACACACCTTTCCCCTTTTATTACGATGCAATCTATAGGCTGGAGGACCATCTAGCTGTCAACAAACATAATAAGCACCATAACAACGGAACGTAATCCAAAAGGCTTAAGGTTCCCGAGAGAGAAAAATATACCCCTCCTCGCTCTGAGAGGACTATTCTTCTCTTTTCCCTCCTTCAATAGGTCTGAGCTATTACTTCTGCCATCTTTCTGTCCTTCCTCCCCCTCCTTCTCCTCCTCTCTTTGTCCGTCCGCTTAGTGCCGACTGAAAGGCTCAAGCAGCCATTTAATACCTGATACGTTGCACATCTACAGATGTCTTACATGCATACATATCCACACCTCCGCTGTGTGTATCATGCACTCGCGTGTCAGTGTTGTTTTTGTACACGGTGTAGCGCGATATTCAAACAGGGAGTCCCATTTGGCAAGTCCCTGTATCCATTCCTCCACCTCCTTTTCTGACTCTGAGTGGACCACCGGAGAGAAGGATGGATTTTGAAGCCGGTGATAACTAATTTCTGGCAGCGTAAAGAAAGCGGTCGTAAAAAGTCGGAGTCTCGGCGTTTTCTCAAATCTGGGAAGAAACTGTTGAATTGCGTTGGCTGTGTAGTACTTTAATTAACCCGTGCGCCTCACATCTGTTCCCTGCTTCCTTTCTCTCCTCTAGCTACTTCCCCGAAAAACCCTCCCGTCTGCTCATCTTCCCTCTTTCCTCACCGTCACCACACCTCCATGCCCCCCCTTTTCCCACACCTCTGCACCCCAATACCTGCTTCTTTTTTCCCCCTTCATCCCTCCTCCCTCTCTTCCCTCTCTGCCCCAGGCCACCCCCCGGTCTCTCTCTCTCTCTCTCCAGTCTCATCCAGCCTTTCGGGATAAAGAGAATACAGAGGATCAGTTCTGCTCAGTGACCTTTGGAGGTGGCCTTCAATCTAAAGGTATGGCAGGGGAGGCAGAGCTTAGAGAGATTTACTGGGGTTGCCTACGGGAGAGAGAAGAAATTTCTCCCCCTGCCTGATCTCCGGGGGCGAGGAGAGAGGCGGCAAGGAGAGGGGAGGGGAAGAGAAATTAAGTGTCTTTTCTAAAATAGAGACAGAATGAACGCCGGGCCAGATGAGAGTAGATAAGGGAAAAAGAATGGCCGAGAGAAGAAGTGCCTGCTGGTTACAGTGGGGCTTCGCTCATTCATCGCCTGACTGAAGGCTCTGACTGAAGGCTCTGACTGACCACTGCGCGGCCGCATAGATACAGAGCGGGATTAGAGAGATACATGGGGTGGGAGAGCATATCATGAAAGGGCATATGCTTTTTAAAAGGCACGCTCCAAAGGGCGCTGCAGAGAAGTGAAACAAATAGTTTCCTCTCTGTGTCTGTGCGCTTTCTACATTTTCACCCCCGTCATCCCGCCAAGCGCTGCCGATTTGTTCTGTAGGAACTGGAGCAGGCATGCTAACCCTGTCGTGGGACGGCTGAAGGTTAAAGCTGAAGAAAATCCTTCTGCGTGTGTGAGTGCGTGTGTGTGTGTGCGTGTGCGTGTGCGTGTGTGTACAAAACTGTCCCACGAGGGGTCCCCTTGCAGGTGGCTTTTAATTTTGGTCCAATTTGCATATATCCAATCAGGGTGAGTAATTGGGAGTGTGTGCGATAGCGTGGGGAGAGACACACACACACACTCACACACACACACACACACACACACACAGGCACTCAGAGGGCGTTAGTCTGTCCCGGGATGCAACACAAAAAAAAAATTGCCACAGACGAGCTGATGACACTGATAATTGTGACACTGAGTGATGGCTCTAATCAGCAAAAGTATCTTCCTAATCAATTGACCTTCCCCCACCTCATCCCCCCCCCCCCCTTGTCTCCATCTCCCAGGCTTCAAAACAACTCCTTGTCCCTGCATGAAAAGGTGTCCACATTGGAAACGAGCATGAATAGCCTGAATTACAATTATTGACCTTGACAGGCAGCGGGAGACAAAGCCCCGCGATAAGAACCGCGTGGGGAGAAACAAATTCTCAACATGAAGCTGGATAAATAAGTGAGGCCTGTCAGCTGATTTCAGCTTTGTCTAAAAATGCTAAATTGCAGCCTTTGAGGATTACGTGGTCCAACGTGTCCATTTACTGTGAATATATTTGGCACAAAACATTGCAATTGGTGGGAATAATGTACAAAAATATATTTTTGGATGACACGATCTATTTCTGCTGTTGCCTTATATTTTCGGCATGTGCCCCCGTGCTGTGTGCCGGCATGCCAGTTCCATCGTCGCTGTCACTGCACATTCCTGGATTGAGAGGTTTTCAGATCAATTGAAGAATTTTGTTTACCTGTATGGATTCAATTATCATTCATTCGTATTAAAAATCTCATCAGATGTTTGTTTATACATGTTTACATATGATTTCAATGTGTATTTCTTGTGTCCTCCGTTTTGAGGCTTAACAATATAATATAGAAATGTGTTTGATGTATCTTCATTTTCGTGCGGTGTGTCGAAAATCCCCCAGTGTGCGTTGGCACACTTCTTTGGAAATGAATCCAAGGGACATAATACAACAATAAATGTAGTCAGATGTAGGGTTTGGGTGGCCTTACATTTATATGACGGTATATTTGTTTTTTAGAAAACAGTATAAATATGACTGAAGGCGTAGAGAACTGGTGAACAGGGCATCATTTCAAACCTCCGGTGTCAAAAAGTGTTACCTTCTTACGTTGTTATTGTCATCTATCGGCATTTGTTCATTAGTTGTTATAATTCCCTCTCTCTATCTCTTGTATATTAGTGTGAAAACATCTTTTTCATTACATTTGTGATCATCAAATCATGACGGTGTTCAAATGTATTGTCGCCCAATTTTCAATTTTACTGGGTAGAGCCTGAACGCACCACGCAAGTCAAAGCAACCTCTGATTTTTTTTTTCGCTGTTCAGCTTTGAGCTTGAACTTCATCTGATTTTTAAAATGGAAAACGTGGCAAAAGGCAACAACGGTACTGATGTCTGATTAGAGACCTAATGTCACACAATGATAACACACTTTAAGAAACTCACACAACGTTGTAAAGAAAGAAACGTGGATGCTTTCGCAGAGTAAAGATGAACTGCTTGTTTCCAAAGTGTAGAGTACATCTGACTGCACAAATATAAATATGTACAGTATATATAAATATGTATAAAGTGGATTTTTTCCCCCCCTCATAAACAGGGATGCTCGTTCTCTTCGTTCCTGCGCTGCAGTTCAACTGCGGTTTCTTTCTCTGGAGGCATGATGAAAAAATGCATATGGTTGGAATGACAGCTAATTTCAGGGAGAGTGACAGAGTTTGTGGATTGTAATACTCTGGAGGAGCCTGATCAAAAGGAGAAGGGCCGGCTTGAGAGGAGAGAAACACTGAGAAAACCCATAATTACCAACAGCCAAGCAAATGGGCCATCTAGGCACACAACCACTTAATTGGTAGTTAAGATTTTCTGTGGAAAGGCACAAAAGCACCAGAGATAATTTCTTAATGGGGGCCTATTAAGTCTGAGGATCTGGCATTTAGGGCTCACACAGTGGCAAACACAAATATACACACCCCCACACAAAAGCCCACACTGACAGACACACACACGCACAAGGTTCACTAAGACACACTGTGCTGTCTAGTGTCCACTCACACACACACACACACACACACACACACATACACACACATTCACAGATCTCTCATCGCAGAAAGCAAGGTGGCCAGTAGGAGCAACCACTGCGTCTATAAATAGCCTTGTCTGGCACGGTTTACTGCTTTCAAGAGAAGAGTGTGTTATAGCAACGCACAGCAATTTGCTGCTTTCATGAAGCTTGATCAAAAGTGTTAACAGGTAGAGGGGCGGATCATTTACAAAGTGTATTTTTCATGCAGCGGGTAGCACCGCCTCCTTTTCGAAAAAATTATGAAGTCAAGTCTCTTTTTCCACTGCGATCTTCCCTGCAGCCTGTTTCATTTGCGTCTGCGCTATTTCATTATCGGCTCTTAAAAGATGGAAAAATGTTCAAGCAATGCTGACCTTCTGACCTCAGGGAAGAAATTAACCGAGTTCTACGTTTTGGGTATACTCGGGTGTAACGCCTGTAATGAAGTCAGTTACTTTCGTTCTCTTTTCCTCTCGCGTTCTCTAAACTTCTCTGCGTTGTCGTAACACATCAAAAAAAGGATGTTTTGTGTGATTGTTACTTTCAATGTAACATAGGGTGCCGTTCGATTGCTGCTCGACCGCCTCAACCAGTATGGATCGAGGCAGAATGTTTGGTTTGATAAAAACCTGTTGTGAATTTGTAATATCAACACATTTTGGAGAGAGGTGGAGAAGGCGCACAAGTCATTTGCAGGCTGTGCGATAAACGAGTCGGGTCTGCGGACAGATTGATTTGATTTATTAAACTCAGCATGCCCATGTGTAAAATAGAGCTTAACGACATATTATGGCCACTGATGGGCATTGCAACATATTTGTCTCCAGTCTATAGATATTAATATAGATGCGGTCTCTCTATCCAGTGAGACTTTTCAATTTCACCATTATTTATATGGCAGTATGAGATTGTTGATGAACACTATATATATACATATATATATATATATATATATATATATATATATATATATATATATATATATATATATATATATATATATATAGATGACCCTATCAGCTACGGCCTATTGCCACAGAAACATGCATTCTCTTCTCTGCCCCTTCATACTGAAAAGTAATACGAAGTACCGGTGGCAAAAGCAGAGCTGTGGGTCCCCAACAGGTAAAGGAACACACACACACACACACACACACACACACACACACACACACACACACACACACGTACAAACACACGCTAGTGTCCGGTTTAGCAGCTGCTTGGTCGGTGCCGCAGGCAGGCTGTGTAAAATTACACTTGAGGACATAATCTTGACACTGCACCGCGTTATCTCGGACCGCCGCGATCCTGGTTCAGCAACAGAAACGGCCACGACCGAATCTGGAAGGAAATGAAGTGTGATGGCCCTCTGCTGCACTTCAGTGTGTGTGGAAATATCTTCCAGTACACGGAGAGAGAGAGAGAAAAGAACAAGAAGAAAAAAAGAAGAAGAAAAAAGGAAAAACAGCCTTGTCTGCTACATTATTTGTTCCTGCCCTTAATTTAGTTTGGCACAAAAAACACAGCGTCTAAACCGAAGACAACACAGCAGATTTTTTTTAGATTAGGTTAGAAAAACAACAGATTTGGGGGCAGGATAAAAAAGGGATGAACATTTTTGTCGAATGTTTGAAGACCTAAAGTGACATTGTTCTGCCTCCGAGTTCACGCCTCCTCGTCTCCTGCTGTAACGCCGCCAGAGATCCTTTCCCTTAATGACAAATTCCTGCAGACGAGGGCGCCTGATCTCACCCGCAGATGACACATTTCAGGAGGTCTCTAAGCCAGCCTGCTAACTTCTCTGCTATGCAGCAGCACGGAGTAATCTCTTGCGAAAACATTTATCTTAGAGCAATCTTGCTTAATCATCTCCATGGTGTTGTGCAGCTCAGCATTCGAGGAGTTTGGTGGTTTGGATTAGGCCCTCCTGCTGTGTTCGAATCTTATCACAGCCTCCACACTATATCCAGCGACAAGTCGATGGTCTTAGCCCGAGAATCCTCTCTCGGAGTGAGCCCCGAGTTCAACTCATTGCTTCTTTTTTTGTGTGTGTGTGTGCGCATGTGTGTGCGTGTGACAATATCTGTTCGTGGCTGTGAGCAACAGCGACACATCACTCGATACATCAAGCTCACACGGCCTTAATCTCAACAGCCTTTTCCGTTCTTTTTTTTTTTTTAAAGCAGTTTTATTCATTGACGAGCCGATTGATACGCATTTAAAGGGCAATTTGTGAGGCCGCAGCGGCGGCTAGCGACGCGTCCTTTATCTCCAGCACCTTATCTCGCGTCCTTCATCGCGGTTTATATATAGGCCTCGGCTCTCGGGCAGCCTGTAAAATGGCTGCCGCGGGGCGGAGGGGGGGGGGGGGGGGGAGCGTGTCATGGTGTCTTGCGGAGAGGTTAATGACGGGGCTGGCTGTCATTCCCGGGGGCGTAGACGGAGACACGCGTGCATGTACTCGTTGACCACACACACACACACACACGCGCTCTCCCACACACACACACACACACACGCACGCACACACGCACGCACGCGGCAATGAGACGGATGTCAGGGAAGTGAGTGATGCATGTTACCCTGAGTGTTTCTGACAGGGCTGAGCAGTCAGGGAAAATAAGGCCATGCTGCATGATTACTAACTGACACATGAATATGTGTGGCCGGGGGGTGAAGGGGAGGGAGGGGGCTCGCTGCTCCTAGCCCGCCGATGAGCACTCGCCGCGTGTCTGTTAGCGTAGGACGAAACAGCGATACCACCTGGCTGAGCATTCCCCAAAGGCACTCAGATCCCGCGCCACGGGCCCCTAATAATCGGCCTTCCATCGCCGCTCAGAGCGCGCATCACAGGGAATGCCTGTTCGTATGCGCGCGCCGACATGGCTGCGGCCTGCACATGCGTCGAGGGGATAATTATCCTTTCATAGGTCTGTGTCCGCGGCACGCCGCCCACCCAGGACCTCCGCTCTCCCGACTCATGCCATTAGGACCTCCAGTTGATTCCTCCCGCGCTCACGTGCCGACTTTCATGTCCGCGTCTGCGTCGATCAATCGATCTCTCTTTCGAAGCAGCGCCGCCTCGTCAATCTGTGAAATACCCGCATCCCCTTCAACCAACCCTTCTCGCCCCGCCGTCTCTCCTCCCCTCACCTCACTCCTACTCCTTCATCTCTCTGCCGCTGTTAGGCCACTGTGTGTGTGTGTGTGTGTGTGTGTGTGTGTGTGTGTGTGTGTGTGTGTGTGTTTGGTTGTCCGCACGTCTGCATAGGGGATGGAGCCCAGCTGTCGGAGCTGTCAATCACTTTGCCAGGAGATGAAATCAGGATGTTCAGAGGACACACAGCACCTATCTGGCTCTCTGCAGATAGGAGCGCTGCAAGCAGGAGGGTGGGGGTGGGGGTGGGGGGGGGGGTGTTTGTCTCTTAGTGTGTGAGTGCTGGAGGTGGCTACGAGGTTGGAGGTGTGTGTGTGTTATAGGTGAGGGGTATTGATGAGTGTGTGTGTGTGTGTGTGTGTGTGTGTGTGTGTGTGTGTGCGTGTTGAGGTGTGGGGGTGTGTGCCTCTATAATATGATAGATAAATCAAGTCTGGGATGTAGAAGTGGAGCCCACTTAAACTCAATAGAACAGGTAATATTGGACATTTTGCTCATTTTCATTCTCCTGTTTATAAATCACTTGATATTGTTACCTGTGGTCGTGTCACGTTGTGGAGTCTAATTCATCATTTGATGTACTCGTAAATAAGAGTACAGCAATTATGTATGCCCCGCTTTGTGTGTGATATTTATTTAAAATGTTTGAGCTGGAGAAGATATTCTAAAATATTCGAAGGTGTTGGTTTAATTTGCTTTTTCGCTCGATGTAATCCACAGACCTTGTTCTTTGACATTGACAGTATGTTGTGTGGATTATTTAAAGGAACAGAGACTGTAGCTGGAAAGAAGTCATGCTCTGTTTTTTTCTAAAGATATGATTTGATGTGCTGTGGCCTTACAAATATATGAGTATGACATGACAAGATACGTACCCAACAGCGAATTGTGTCTAATGTTATAGCCATATATATATATATATATATATATATATATATATATATATATATATATATATATATATATATTAACCAGCTCTTTAAGCTCTTTAAGTACATCTTTGCTCACAGTACACATCTCTTTTCTCACAGACAGTATGTCGTTCTGATTTTCTCACGTATCCGGATGGTTCTGAATATTTCTGTGCTTTTTTCCCCCACAAACTCCATTTATATTGTGTAGCTGTGTATCACGACACAGAAAAAAAATTAAACTGTCAAAGGATTGTCACAGTTTCTCGAGTAAAAGTTCAATGACAGACTTGAGAACACGCACGCAGCTGATCCACCTGGATCAAATGAACAGTGTGCTCAAGGTGAAGAGTGTTTGAGTCTGAATATTCATACAACTACTCATCTCTGGATTTAAAGGGAGAGAAAGAGCCAACACGTCTGTTCTGTAATAATCAGACTTTTAAATCCGCTGTTATGGACCATATCATCTGCAATAACTAAGGTCTTAGGACTGGAAATCATATCAGTAACTATTGTTCTGAAGAAGTTGCATTCCCATCAGTTGTGCCTGCATCCACTGCTGCAATGTTTGACACAAGCCACATTTAGAGCCGGTATACCCATGTCACGCTCTTATTTTAGTCTATGCAGCTCTCTGCAAGGAGAAGTAGACGTAGTCACCTTGACACCACATATTCGTTCACGGGCTGCTGTCCAACATGCTGACCTTCACACTCCAGTCTGTCATTGTTACATCCAAACATCAGTTTTTTTGTTCGACCGAAATACATATTTAAACGTGGACCATTCGTGGCAAGTCCAGACAGACACACGACGCACACCCTCAAGCACGCCGGCGGACATATTAAATCATGTTAACTCAAGTCAATTTCAATACATCGCGCCCGGGGATTATAAAAGCACCTCATCACCAATCAGCGCCCATTATATGTAATCAAAATGTAATTTGATTGGGCTCGTAATGAGTGAGTGGCCTCTCAGAAGACGGAGAGGCCACTCACAGAAGTTGCACAGTGTTTCGTGAAGCTCCTCAGGAACACTCTTTTTGCCCGAAACTGTTCCACAAAATGTCCCGCTAATCCATTAATCACTTTTCAGGAATAAATAGAAGCAGGACGTCTGATAAAAGCCCGACTCCATACGCGTCCTGTGCGGCGCCGCGTCGCACGAGGCCACTTAGGACACTGTGTCATGGACAAGATGTGCAAAAGAAAAAAAAAAAAAAGAGATATTTTAAAAGGCTTCTCACAGACGCGGATGCAAAAAAGGAACGACGAAGCATAAACAGGACCAGCGTCTGACTGGCGTGGAAGCAATGGGAGACGTTGAAAGCCACTTCAGAACGTCCCTTAGTGGGTAATCACAGAGTTAGGTTGACCTGGAGGATTTTCAGGTGACGTGATTCATTGTAAGTTCACACCTCTTGCCAAAGCACTGATGAAAGTCACATGGCGGTATGTGTGAGAGCGTTATATTTAGAGCAACACTGCCTCACTGAGTCACGCCGCAGACTTTTCAAACAGTAGCTCCGAAGGAGTTCACACAGGCATCCTCAATGTCAGATAATCGCATTGCCACTCCTGTGCCAAACATGCCAGCAATCACAATATCAACTTGAAATATCATACATATCGGTATTTCTTTAGAAAGAGCTTAACTCAAACCCAGATGTGACCTCAGTCCTAAGCCTGTGTGTGTGTGTGTGTGTGTGTGTGTGTGTGTGTGCTGCCATTCATACAATATGCGTGTGTAATGTCAATCCGCTCTAGTCATCCTACACTTATCCTTCATCCTCTCTGCACCCACACCACCCCTCCGCTCACACTCTCTAAACCCCAGCACTTAGCCAACCCCCTGGATCACAGACACAATATTTTATCTTTCCAAGATGCCTGGGACTTTTTTTCTTCTTCTTCTTCTTCTTCTCCTTCTTCCCCCGTCACTGTCTCGAGCTCACTTAACATCGCCAAACGGAGCCAAATTTAACCAATTTATGAGAACGGGTGAAATCTTTTGAAGAGAAGCATGACATAAACATAGTTGAGGATGAGAGAGAAGTGGAGGATGTACATGTGCCCCCCTCCCCGCCTCCTCCTCGCTTCCTCCACTTGTCCAATCCCCACATATGCATAATTCTGTCTCAGAGGAAGCTCTGCTGCTCTTAGATGTTGTGATTTGCATGGATTTGAAGAGGAGATGGGGTGGATTTCCAGGACACTCATGACTGAATGTGACCACAGAGGCATGCTGGATTAAAAAAGGCCGGGTCTTTGATAAAGGAGATGAAGGAGAGCAACGGGATGTGTGGAGAAAGGTGATTAGAGGCCAAGGGCTGACAGTGGCTGTAAAGATGGCACATTTCTGAAGGGTGATTTATGGCTCAGGCGTCTTAGGATGCAGAGACTTGGGGAATAATGTCGTTCAGGCAGAGTGATATGTGGAGGTATGAATCAAAAGGGATGTAAATTGTTTCATGAAGGAACAGATTTGGTGATTGTGAGTGTTTGTGAGTGTCAGGGGAAAAGTTTTGTTTATGAAATGCCAGGATTATCATCAACGGTCCTACACAGCCACACCCCATGAACGGCACACATAATGCATAACGTACCATTTGAAAAATGTCCAAACCTGCGGCAATATGACGCCTGAGTTGGAGTCAAATCTACTTTTTTTTTGATGTCTTCTGAAAAATGGCTTTTCTGATGTTGTGATATTTAATTCAACATCGCTGTGTTTGGAAGAAGTGTGGACATTTTGAGAAAGGCGCGTATTTGTGGTTTCATATAGATGAATGAGAAGATGGATGCCACTCATATCTGTGTGGGAAAGGTCACCACCAGCAGCTTTTTAGCTTAGTTCAGCAACAACACTTAAAACAAGGCTCTGTCCAAAGGAAACAAAAGTAATCCGGCACATAACCCCCCTATAAAACCTCAACTTATAGTTTTTACAAACTGGATTCAACAATGAAGACATAACGTTCCAACTCATGAGGTGTGTTAGCTGGTTCCCCTTGTTCCCAGTCTGTGTGCTAAACTAAACTCACTGGCTTCTGCCTGATTTTCTGACCAGAGATATGTTGGTGGTATCGATTTTCTTCTCGAACTGTAAACAATTCCCCAAACTGTTCAACTAGCCCTGAACACATGGACACATGCCGCCCACTTTCCCAATCGAATCGATCGGTTTTGTCAGAGTGGCTGTTGTGTGTGTGTGTTGTGTGTCTGCCTGGCGTAACACGTGATGAGGAACATTTGACGTGTTTTCAAATCATCATAAGCTCTGTAAGGGTGCTATTCATCACTCATATCTGTACTCTGTATCAACAAGTACCCGCATACTCAGATGTACCTGGTGTGGAATGAGGAAGTGTTGCATCCCATTGATCAACTCTGGGTGTATGGACTCTACCGTTAAGGTATCGAGCAAAAGAACACGGTAAGGGAAATTCCAACAGTCCAATGGAACCTTGCAATCGATCCTTTCTGTGTCCAGATCTAGAAAAACAACAACAACTTTTAGTCAAGTGTGCGAGTGGAGTGGAGGGTGAGCGAACAGGGAGCCTGAATGGAAGGATTTTGGATGCAGTGCGGAGCAAAATTTCTTTAAAAAGTTGGCGCATCACCTTATCTCCCGCTCCATCCAGCTCTAATTTCCCTTCGGTACGGCTCACACCGCGAGTTCGAAGCCGCTCCAGATACGACCCAGAATGCTTCTGTGCATTGCCATGATTGTTTGAGACCCCGACGTTTCCAAAAGTCCAAAAGTCAGTCAACAGTTATTGAAAAAAATAAATAAAAAGATAGACGTAACTATAACCTCTATTTGCTGGGGTTAAGCCCTTCAAAAAAAAAAAAAATAAATAGCATTTTGGCTCTGGCATCGCCACACACAAATAATAATGAATACATTTAAACATTCAAATAACAATTAAAGCAGCAGTCAAACAAACCCAAAGTGTTGTATTTATAAAAAAAACAACTGTGGATTGAATGAAAAAAATAAAAAGGCAGACCCGTTTACACTTTGTCCTTCCACCCCTGGTCTGCGTTATCAGCGACAGCCGCACAATGAGCGCTGTGCAGTGAGGCGGCAATTAGCCAGACAGTGGGATACACACACCTGCACACACACAACACACGCACACACACACACACACAGCTTCCATTCACATGAGGGGGATCGAATTAAGTACTCTATTGGTATCGGTGTACTTGTAGGGCCACTGCTATTGGTACTGGCTTCATATTTTTAAACAATAACCATCTCTGATAAACAGACAAAGAGTCCTGCACACCTTTACAAATACACACTTAGAAACTTCAAAGACATAGAAAGCAGCGGGAATAAGAAAGTTCAGTTGAATTAAGCCGCAGCCTTGATACCTCAATGTAAGATCCTTTGAATTATGTATTCCTTTCAAAGTGAGACATTTTTGCCTTTAAAATTCAACTGTGAGTGTTGAATAGCCTCCTGACCAGCGTTGAATGGAGTCTTAATCACTTTGTTGGGATGTGGCGCATACTGTATCAAGGCTGCGTCCAAGAGCCTTTATTTCTGCACGCGGCACAATCGGGGGCTGTGTTCCTGGCCGTCTTTTTAATCAATGTTTATCACGGGGAAGAGATCAGAATATGACCTTGATGGGGCGCGAGCGCGGCGTGCATGAACCTTTTTGGCACTGAATGAAAGATAAGTGACACATTCGGTATTAATCACACTTGAAGAATGCGTTTGCTTCGCTCTGACTCAATCGCCTCTGATTCTTTTCATTCCCTCCACCGCTATAAAAAAACAACCTTTTCCTCAGCCTCCCCTCCCCTCACCCTCAATCCCACACTCTCGCTACCCCCTCTGTTCGGTTTCAGCCTTGGTGGCCTCCCCGGAGTGCGGTGTGTCTAACCAAGCTGTCCGTGGCTGTCCGTCAGTCACACATCAACTCTCAGCCTTGGGGGGGGGGGGGCGGGACAAACAGAGCAGGGTGGAGGAGAGAGGAAAAAAAGCTGATGCTCAGGGTGGGATGGCCGTCTGAGTGGAGCGCACGCGTTCCCGCTCGCGAATATCGATCTCGGCATGTTTGCGGGCCGCACTGGCACCCGGGAGTTAATCGCCATCGCCATTTTTGAGATTCCCCCCGCCATCGGACGAACAGGATCGCCTGCGATATTGACGTCCACGACGCCCGCTCCTTATAGGAAGCTCTGTGGCACATCCGACTAAGCTGACAGCGGGCATGTCGCGCGGCGTGGAAGTGACAGCAGCGCTCGGTTTATTAAATGGGCAAGTGCAATTCGATATTTTGTTCCCAAAATCAATGCATAATCGCGATCGCGGAGTTAGTGCGTGTGCAATGTTTTCAGCGGGACTTCGAGAGGATGAGATTGTTAAAGAAAAAGCAGGGTTTTTTTTTACTAATCTGTCGGTCCCTGTGTAAACCACCACTTCTTCATTTCTGGTCTGTCTGCTCCCTCTCACAATTTATTGAGTCCCTGCTCCCCGTGTCGTCACCCATCCCCCCCCCCGATCCCCTCTCACCCGCCTCTCTGTTCAAATGACAGGCTCCCCTCTTAGCCCCTGTCACCATGGCTGCCACCTTGGCAGCAAGTGATAGTGTGAAGCTGTGTGGGAGTTCTCTGCGGTGCCGAAGCCGATCCAGGCTATTTCCTTTTCCACCAGATCTGGATTACGGACGCAAATATCAAATTAAGGAATCCAGGAAACATCCGAGTGTTGCTGACTTGACCCCCCCCCCCCCCTCCCGCCCCCCTTCCCTCCCCAAATACCACAATCTGCATTTGAGGATGGAAATACAAAAAAAAAAAAGGACGGGCAAAAAGTCTGACGGCTACTTCTGAAGATTTATTAAAATAAACTTTCAGAGTGAGTCATCCGCTTTGTCCCTCACCCCGAATCCACATCTGTTAACCCGCGGTAAGGTGAAGAGGGGGATGAAAGGGAAGCCTGGTATATCTGTCATTACCCGGCCCCCTGCCCGCACAATCTCCTTTAGAAGGACCGCCCACAGTGACACACTCAAATTATTCATGGGAATTGCAGACCACCTAGCACCTAGCAGGAATATCACTCATCCATCCTCAGATACATAGACACTTTAATTTGATGGTGTGAAATTGGAGCGCCTCTGAGGAACCTCCCCAAAATCCCATTTCCTCTTCCTTCACTGTCACTGGTGCCTGCATGTTACTGCAATTCCAGAAAACTTATAATTTTCTTTCTTCTCATGATATTCACAGGACTATGATCTCTCTCTTACTCTTCACTCGTTTTTCTGGAAAAAAACAACAACTTTTATTCCCCTGAGACTAAATCTTTCAATAAACCTACTGGGGCTCGATAGTATTTCATATAATACAAGTCTTTTTCTTCTTTCCGACCTTTGTTACTACATTACAACAATGGAAGCAGGGAGCTGCATCTGATGTGATTAGTGAGATTCTTACATCCACGATAGTTCACTGCAATCACACAATCAGAATAATGCAATTAGCTCTGGCTTTCCTGTTTAAAGAAAACACAACTGACAACTTCAGTTTCTCTGGATTTTAATGCTTTTGATGTACTTACACTCACACTGTGGTATGTTGTGGAATTCGAGAAGGTTTTCCCTTTTCGAAATGGGACGTCAGACATCCTGAACGGAGGAAGACAATTGCTACAAACCAGGGTGAATGTGAGCGGACTTAAGCGTCTCGACAATGAGCTGAGCTTCATGAGGATAAGTGACTGTACTTACTGTACATACCATGAAAGAAATGGCTCCGGGGCCGGCAGGGATATGGATGTGTTTTGTGGTGTTGGAGGTTTCATACTGCGCTGCCTTGGGCTATGGATCTGGCTGAGTGTTTTCTGATAGATGTGCCTCTCTCTTCCACTTCAGCGCAAATACTTCAGAGTGGGATAGGCTAAGAACACATTTACTCCCAGTTGCACACACTGCCCTACTTTAGTCCAACACCACTGTAGCTCCCAGTCTTCCTTTTGACGGATGTTCACACAGCCCCTTCAGGAAAGGATATATTTTGTGGAATTGGACTCCACCGCTTCTGACAAGTTCCAGGGCTTTCATGTCTCCTCGTGTCCGGTGCAAAAGCAAAGAATCCTATCGAGTAGTTCACAAATCTTCATTAAAAAAAAAAGAAGAAAAGGAGTTCACCGCCGTAATTAAAAGCCTCCCTGACACATCCTCCCAGGCCGTTTTCTCTCACTCCCTTCTCGTAGCTGCTCTTATTTTTGGGCTCCACAATGAAATGCATAGTAATATGGACAGTTTATATTGATAGATTTCTCCCGTTCAGAGCTGAGTTAAACAAAATCTATAGATACACCGGCAGATTAGAAAGTCACAGAGTGCCTGTCGAGTTTCCTCCTCTTAATCTATAATCTCTCTGAAGCGTCTAAAGGTGTGTTTTGACCAAGCAGAAATGAAAAACAATCGATTAAAAATGCAGTTAATTCATTATCTGTAAGTTAAATAGACTGTAATAGGGTGCAAAAATAGCCTCCAGTCATCAGTAACAGCTTTTACGAGTATTTTATAGATTTAAACTAAATTCATTACTTGGTTTAACATGTAAAAGTTCATTTTTTAGTTGTTCATGTCACGCTTTGTTGTTTAATTTGAAGTCATCTTGCTGATAGTGAGCAGGTTACATTCAAACCGGATACAATGACGATGCAGCAGAAAGGTTTTCACATTAAAAGCTGCATGAAGGTAATATTTATCAGAGAGCCGTGTTCATTTTATATTTTGGGTATTTATTCTTCTTTCTTTTTTTTTGCAGTGAATACAATCGCACAAATATGATATTGTATTGTATTACATTGCAGGACGTTAACAAAAGGAACAAAAGGCTGAAGGAAGCCGAGGACCCGATAAGAGCAGCGGTGAGGAATCCAGCGGCAACTTCTGCCCACAGCTTGCCCAGTCTCTATAGCAACAGCTGCGGAGGCTGCGTGCAGGAGGAAGCGCTCCTCTGATTTTCCAGCGGCTCAGTTCGAGATTGGCTGGACGCTGATAATGTTCTGGATTTTGTCACCAGCCGTTTCAAAAGCTGTGACGCTCCGAATGAATGGACTTCATCCTGTCACCTGGTGATCAAATATACAGAGAAGAGACTTTTCAGACCCGATAACTTGCAGTTTTTGCATTTAATTAATTGTATTTGCATATGGAGCCATCTCATGACTTTTTATAACCCTTTTTTTTTTTACTCCAAAAAAGCTTTGTTGGACAGTATATTTAGTTCCTGTATCCGACTCCCTCACTCACAGCCCACAATGACGCACAGTGATATAAAGCCGCTGACTGGCTATTGTTTCACTCTGACTTGCCAAAAGCTTAGCTGTCCTTTAGTCACTCCCAGAAGACTGGATGGAATGGCTCAAAGTAAAACTAATGAGCATTTTAGTCCAGAAGTCTATTGTTAAAAATCCCCCAAATTAACACTTTCAGCCCACCCTCTCTTCTAATTAGAGATAGCCAAAATCCTTTTGACTCTGTATTCAATGAGGAAAAACAGAGAGAGCAAAATGGAAAAGGGCAGGGAATAGAAACGAAGTCGGAGATAGCGCTTTCATTTTCAACATACACGACTCTCACAAAGTGCACGCGCTGAGGGATATGCTTATTAAGTTGATTATAGGCTTCGGCTGGTCCACTAAGCATCATGTGGGAGAGGACCCCAGGGGTGAGGCAAATTGTCCACCCAGGAAAACGTCGCTTTTCAGAAGTTGATGTGAAAGTGTGGAGGTAAACACATGCAGTAACTCACAAGAAAAAAAAGAGATCAACAAGCCAAGCTGTGTGGAAGATCGCTTTATTCCTTCAGCATTCTGTGAATGTTAGTTGCGTTGCTTGTCAGGGGAACAATCAAAGTGAACGTTTCAATTTTAGGATCATTTCGTTTGGACAAACTGGAGTTTATGGTATTGAACGAAATCCGAGATGAAGGTATTCAGTCGTGTTAATGCATCGAACGAGACGGCACAGGGCTTACGCCGACGGTTCCCTCGGCAGGTGTGCCGTAGCCTTCGCGGCTGACTTTTGCAGGTCACTCGGTGCCGGTGTTCTGTGCGGGGGGTTGCGGCACGGAGGGCGACCAGGTGCGGTTCATGTGCATGTAGGCCACTGCCCGCGCTGCACAGACACGGAGCAGGTTGAACACCGGTTACCCCCTTCAACGACTTTGGGAGTGTGGCCCATTTTAGCAACTCCAAGGAACAAAACTTAACGAAAGTATGTATACGCATTTTCAGCGACGACGCCATCGATCGCGCCGACTAATCCCAGCAGCCCGGAGCGCTTCCCGTCTCTGCGTGGACGACGACGCTTCACGGAGCGCAGAATGGCAGTGAAGCGTGCACAGACCGGTATCTGGGAAGCCCTGCTAGCTTGTTTATGCTTGTCAGCAAGAGCTTATCAAGAAAACTTTTGCTGGCCAGCGCCCAAAGTGTTTGAACAAGAAATCAAAGGCGGCCACACACTTCCTCGGTACTCCGGGAGGAGAGGTGGGGGTACCATCCACGGCGCAGCTGTGCTCGCCGCGAGCCCTGAGGCGAGAGGGCACCCCTCTGGTGCCCAGAGGGCAGACCACACCCCGCTGCTGCCCTACAGGCCTCAAGATGTCTGGCAAGGGCAGGGCACAGATGGAGGAGTGTGTGTGTGTGTGTGTGTGTGTGTGTGTGTATGCGTGTCAATGCTGATTTTTGGGTATGACAAGTGCAAGGTGCAGACATTTTTCCATAACAGAGGGCCTGTGTTTCACATATGTAGAGAGCACTCTAAGGACAGTGATTATTATGAATGTGTTAGCACTATTCAGGTGACAACTATGTATGACTGTGTTTGGCGATCCTTCTTTCTGGGTTCCCGACATGTCTTAGTCAGTGGTTTCCATTTCGGAGAGGCCCTGGCACTGTGTCACCCTGCTCCACCTTCCTGTGTCTGGATCAGCCAATCAGGTGCAGGCAGGGTAGGGAGACATGGGAAATGTGCAGTACTGGCGCTCTCCAGGTCCGGGAGTGGGCAGCGTTGTCTTAGCGAATGAGTCCCCAGTCATGCTAGTGGTGCCATTTGAATATGTAACATGTGCTTCATCTTTGACCTTCAACATAAATACATTGATGTCAAATGATTGTTAAATGAAAAGTTAACGAATCATTCAAAACAAAGAAAAAGCAGCAACTCATTGCACATATATCCAATATAGTTATTTTCTCTGCTTTAGATTCAAATGTAACTACGCTGGAGAATAAGTTTACCTATTCGGTGTTGCTGTTTTTTGCTAAACAAGTGCAGGCAAATGTTATTTAGTGTTTTCTGCACTCTACAAGAAACCCGCCTCAAGGAGTAGTGTTCATTATCTAATCGCAGGCGTGCGATATTTAGCGGTCTGAACGAGAATGAAACAAAGTTTAACTGAGTTAAAAAAAAATAAAAAAAAGGCAATCCTCTACCTCTCCTTCCTCCACCTTTCTCTCACCATTCTGCCTGAAAAGAAAAGCTCCATGAGTGTGCAGTTCAGACTGTAAAAGGGGAGATGAAAAGGCGAAAGAATGAGAGAGGGAGACAGAGAGAAAGGGAGAGATCCCTTTGATGTTACCCCGCTACAACACATCACAAAGTCAACTCAAAGGGTTTGTTAAAAATGCATGACATGCACACAACTAGAAAATAAGTAATGAACTTAAAGAAATAAAGATCAAGTGATTTCATACATGCCGACATCAAAGAATGAACTTGACTCGAGGGGAGAAAAATAGAGGGAGAAAAATACATATCAATGATTTCTCCTCTCTGAGATCGCACACTAATTATCCTTCTTTATCACAGAGTGGGCCGGGCGGCGCTGGGACTGAACCGATGAAAGCCAGAGGTTATTTGGACTTTAGAAGTTTCGGTCAATATGTCCTCCGCCGAGCGGCCTTACGGCGCTCCAACTGAACCTGCCATGCCAGCGGGAGTGTAAGCGACACAATCTGACGTCGCATTACACCGATGGAACACCAGTTTGAGGCAAGGAAGCAGATAATTGCTACATAATTACACGCAACAGCAGCTATTAGAATATCCGATAAAAAAAATTTAAAAAACGGGAACAAAAAAAAAAAAACACAATTATGAGAGGACGGTAATGAGGATTCAATCGTCGGGGACTGCGTTGCCAACACTAGAGAGACCTCTGTTCTCTCCCAGTTTGACTCACATATGCTGGCCCACATTCCACCATCTGGCAGAGGACACATGCATGAAATGACCAGACACTACGCAACATAATGACATTGGCTATACTCACCTTTTTTCTTTCGTCGTCTTTTTTTTTTTATCTTAATGCCACACCTTTTATTCATTCATCCCTTTACGCCAAAGCTGCTGGAAAGAGAGAGAGAGGAAAGAAAAAAAAAAAGTAATATATATTTAGCCCAAAACTTTGTGTGAAATGTGTTCCCCCAAACATTTCTATCAAACTACACCTGGTGCCGGATCAAAGCTTGGGGATAAAGGGCAGGGAAGTGACAGATATGGGAAGCTTCTAATCAAGTTGACGCCAGCTTGCCAGCTATTCTCATGTTGAATAAATATAGTCAACACGTTAATACCGAATCATCAAGCTGGCCGGTGCTATCCGTTTGGTTCTATATTTTCACAAGGCCGTATTAGAGAGCCATTGTGCCGGTCCCCCCAGCGCCCGCCCCCCACACCGCCTCCCTCCTTCATTTGTCTCTTTATTCAATATCCACAAATGTAATCCACTGAATTTGAAATCATTTCCAGTTGAAGTCAATGAATGCAACCATGAGCCCGTGGTGGCTAAACCTCAGGAGCATATGAATAAATCAGCAGAGAGAAAATAGGGAGGGGGGGAGGAGTAAAAAAAAAAAAAGGTGGGAGGGGGGGAATGCAGAGGGAGGAGAGGAACACAACTGTATCCTTCTACCCCTCAGGTGTCCCTCGCTCCCCGAAAAAATGTAATCGGCTTAACCCGTGGTGTTGCTGTGGCTTCTCTAGCATGAGCCAGACGGTGCCAAACCAGATCCCACCACCAAGACCAGAGAGAAGCAAACATCAATGGCACACACCCCTCTGACTAATGAGATTTCCTCTGTTGTGTTGTGTCAAGAGAGGGCGTGGGCATGTGTGTGTGTGTGTGTGTGTGTGTGTTTGTGCGCGTGTGCATATTTGGTGAGGAGGGTGGTGGGTGGTAAACGTCTGACATTTTCGCACAGCTGGGGGCATCTTGGGCATGCTCGGGGCTAGAAAATAATGTGTTCGTGCTGAGGGGAGGGGATGGAAGAGAGGGGGCCGTGAAAAAGGGGTGTGTGAGCAGGGGAGGGGAAAAGAGAGAGAGAGAGAGAGAGAAAGCCTGGGGCTCCTGACTGCAGTGGCATTGCAGAGAGGTGTTATTGGAGGGGTAGTCCTCTCTTTGCAGGGGCTTGTGTTCTCTTTAGCAAGAGCCGGGATGAATTATTGAGAAGAATCCAGGGAGAGCACGGAGCAGGAAGATGGGAGGTGCTAAACGGGAGTGGTGAGAATGGGCGGTGTGGGAATAAGCAATGTTGAGAGCGAGAGGAGGAAGTACAAAGGACCGAGACGTGTAGACGGAGAGCACAGGAGCAGCAAAGTCTCCATGGCCGTGTTGTAACACATACTGCAGCCCTGACGCGCCTCTCCTCCACTTGGCCCTTTTAACTTTACTTTTTGGAAGCACTGACTGAGCTACACCTGCAGGAGTTGGAATTACCTTTCAATTACTGCTGATAAATCTTGCGTAAGGCTTTGGGGAGATTCCACTTTTAAGCTGGCTAACGAGACTAATTAACTAACGAGACCTGCAGGGTTGTGAGGAGGGTTTTCGCACCATTTTTTTTCCCCCCACGCTGTATCTCTTTATCTAAAAAACCCATCTTTGATATCATAATTGTCTTTTAAGTAAAACAAAAATCATAAAGTACAGTCAGGGTAACACCAGAAGGAACTCATCCGCTCCCTAGCTCAGGCCCCAAAGTGGAAAGGATCGGGTGGTATCGCGGCTACCGACGCACTTCACATGTTGTTTTGTCGCAGAATGTCCGACACTGAGGTTTGGTCCACGTGGTACTCTGAGCACCGCGCTACCGGAGATATAAAAAGAAAAGCCTCGGCAGTGGGTCTAATGCAACGTCATGAATAACTAAAGACGGTCTGCCATTTCCAACGCGGGGGCTCCTCCTGAGAAGGCCTTGTAATGGTTTAGCTTGTGCTAAGCTGCAAGGTCTCACCCCTGGAGAACTGGCGAGCATTACCTCGCCTAAGACTGCCTGAAGCATTGGTAATGGCATGCATATACACAACTACAGGAGCCACTCAAATATTTACACCCTTAAATGTACAGAGAATTCCTTCGGTGTTATGCCGTGTCTATCACACTCTTCTTCTCTGTCTCTATCTCACACATTATGTTGTATTTTGCCTCCTTCATTTCCAGGTGCTAGCAGCAGTCTGTTGGCACACATGGAACGTGTGCATTCATATATGCATGTCTGAATGCATGCACGCCTGTGTTCACACCCACGTATGAATGGGTATCTTTAGGTGTGAGCAAGGGGGGCATGTGGTGTAAATAAAGACTTTAATAATGATAATACTAAAACAGTGGTTTGGACTTCGTCAGTGCAAGAGGGGCGCTTACACATTCTCCTGTCTCCTGCTGGGCTGACTGCAGCTTTCAAAGCAACACTGGAGATGACAGGGGAAAAAGTGCTGTGCCAATTAGGGTGCCGAGAGAGAAAGAGAAAAGGTGGTGGGTGCGGCGGAGGCCGAGGAGAAGAGAGGCACAGGGTGAGAAAGGAAAAATAATGGCCTTACGCTGTCAGGGCGGACGCAGAGCCAAACAGAGGGAGAGGAGGAGGTAAACACCAGTGGGACAAACAAGTCAGCGGGGACAAGAGAGAGGGGGAGACGCAGGGAGAGAAGACGAGGGAGGGAGGGAGGGAGGGGGAGAGAGAGAGAGAGAGAGAGAGAGAGAGGGAGAGAGAAAGAGAGAAGAAGGAGTGATGGAGGGAGTGTTAAATTGGCCTCTTTCCCCTCAGGCTCGGCGGTTTCACAATAGTGCCTCACTGGGAAAGAAAGTAACGCGCCAAACAGGACCCACAGGGGACACAGGTGTGTGTGTGTGTGTGTGTGTGTGTGTGTTGTGTGTAAGAGTGAGTGTGTATGTGTGTGTGAATAAGTGCATGTCAGAAAGAGAAAGGAAAATGACAGTCATAGATAGTGAGGCAGGTAGAAATAAATGCGTATGTGTGAGGGAGAGCAATACTGTGTGGGCTCCGTGGGGAAGCTTGTCACCACCGGTCAGATGGACAGAGTTGGCTGAGTTCTGACTACAATTACACTGGAACTGTGTTTCACGAACCGAAGGCACGGCAAAAGAGACAGTTGAATTAATTAAGTCCTCTTCTTTTTGCATGATATCCACATTTTTCTGAATCCTTGATTTGTATTCGACACACAAACATTTGGTTCGAGTGAAGACCAACAGAAAGGAAACAATTTGTGCAAGCAAAGCATTTTAATTTATACTGCACCGAAGCTTCAGTTGGGATGAACTCACTGCCAAACTTGTTTTGATATTCACATAAGACATGAGTGGCCGTACTGTATTTCTTGGCTTAATTATTTATTCTGTTAAATATATGGCTTTGCAACTGGAGACGCACAAAAACACGGATACACACAAACAGATTAATATTATCTTGGTCTTAAATTAGTTTCATTTTAAAGGGGCATTCCAGCAAGTCTTGTCCCCAGAAAGCCACATAAACACTGGATCCTGCGTTTTTTTTGTTGTAATAATGCAACCAATAGCATCATTCCCTGCGAAAACCTCTCTGACTTTCAAACTCCACCCCATGCATTAGTAATGTGTTTTCTCCACGCTCAAACTTTTATAGCCCTCGCGACTGCGCTACGACATCCTCAGGGGTTATTTTCTCCGACTTGACAAATCTCTTGCTCTCCAGCGACGCATACAACATCATACCTGTCTCACAGGCTGAAGAGGAATATCCATGGTGAGTAACCAGGCCTGTGTGGATAAAGTAGGGGGAGTTTCCCTTTAATCTTACTCGCCACACCTGGTCAGTCCGTCTTGAATTTAGATTGAAAAAGAGTCCTGAAAATTTGTATTGTTTCGAAGCAATTTTTCGCATCGCGTTTGGCGTGAACGCGGCATAACTCGATCAAACCTCTCCTCCAAGACCCGTTTGAGAGAAGAACTTCGGCGTGGCGGAGAGAAACAACTCGTCTTCTTCTCGTCTCTCGTGTGTTTTGAGTTGCGATGCTTTCATTTCCAAAGAAAGTGACATCGTGTGCGGATTGAATGTCGAAAAGCTACGGAAAATAAGGTCAGTTTTGGATACAAATTAGAAACAGTAACGGAATTCGCACTCCGCCGAAGTTCATGGTGTAATAAATATGTATGTTTTCTGTGAAAGTGTTGGAACTACTAAAGTAGTAATGCATGTTTTTTGTGTGCATTGAATCATTCTGGGAGTTTGCTAAAATTGATTATATATAGCCCCCCCAAAAAATCCCCAGTGGCCAGTGTACATATCTCATATGCATGTGCCTTTAAAAGGTGAATTTAAGAAATTATCTTGGGCACCGAAGGGTTAATGTGGCCACAGCAGACAGAAAACAGCCTGCTGCAGACTTTTCCTCGGCTTGACGGTCCCTGCCTCGCCCCTTAGTAGCAGCTGGTCAGCACCGCAGTCCACTAGCGCAACGTCACACTGAGTCGCCAGACCTCAGTGGCCAAGTTTGACTTTCATAACGGGCAAAAGAATAGTAGCGTTTCGTATTTCTCTTCATTTCACTGCATTTGTTACTTTCTCTGCTGTAATTAGGAGAGTTTTAGAGCCTCCTGCTGTTTTTGTTTATCGGATGGCCTGTTTCTTATAAGAGTGTTTTTTTCCCCATTTTTATTTCCCTGTCGATGTTTCTCTACAAATGATTTGCTAGTTCTGCTGTATGTACTTTCATTAGTAAAAATATTGCAACTGTTTTTTTTTGCTGAGATTTGCCAATTTTAGTTTTGTTAGTAAGGCCATTATTAAATAAACAATAGTGGGTACTCAACAATACTGTACGGCAATGACTGTGTGGCAGATAGTTTTCTCAAAGTTATCAGATCCTCATACCGGAGAGAAACAAGACTTTCACCCAGAAGTCTGCTGTTGCTGTCCCGTGTGAAATCAAGTCAACGTTAACTTTAATTTGATTTAACTTATTTAACCCCAATTGAGCCCTAGCCATTTTTGTCAAATATTCTGAGTGGTTTGCATACCCATACTAAATACAGAATTTTAAATTATTCAAATAACCACAAGGGCTATTTGCATAATTTAAAAGGTATAATATACAGAAAACACTTGTGAGACCAGTTAAGAGGTTAATATAGCAGCATATGTGTTACTGGTTTATTGGTTGATGATAGAACACAGGAAAAAACACACAAAACAACTATAAAATAGCACTGTGTGTTAACAGTATTGCTGCAAAGTTTGACTTTGATTAACTGAAGTTAAATATATTTAGTAAATAATTTAGTGCAGACTTCGTGAACCGTAGGTTTAGGTCTGCTGAAAGCAAAAATGCCCCAACTTTCTTCCTGGACCTTGGACGCCTCTGGTTTCACAACAGAGGGTCTCTGCTTAAGCAGATGCAGCAATACATTCCAATCATGTATCGTTTCATCCATAAGTAAGTCATATTTCTGTTTTTTGGCTAGATAAAAATGCACTGTGGTTGATATTTTGCGATTCTGTTGGTCGTAAACTTTCCAGAAAGGTGCGGCAATCATGTATGGCATCAAAGTAGGGATACAAAATTATATTTTTATAACTTGGTGAGCTCTCTCTCATCACTTTCGATTCCTTCGAGTCATATTCATGGTTTCTGTTAATATTTTTGGTTACATGCCTAAATCAGACAATGTTTTTGGCATAAAATAAGGACCGCTCGAGGAGGCATTTTTGGGAAATCTGGCTCAGATCATGCTGGGTGTTCATAATAATGATCAAAATATTTTATAAAAGCGTTTTTTTTTTTAATGAAAATTCAGAAAAAAAAATATATAACATAAGTATTAGAACTCATTTAGGGTTCATACTTGAACACGGGGAACAAGAGGGCAGAGACCCCATGGCGCTTTTAATGTTTTAATAAGGCAACTCATTAGTGGTTCTAGTATTAAAATGTTGCTTGTCATGTTGATCTTATTCAATATACTTGCATATTGATGATGGTTGAAAAGTTATATTTGTTGTTGGATTATTCGGTTATATAAAACACATGTTTCGAATACAACCAACCGTGTGTCCAAGAAGTAAACTGCTACATCAGTTGTCTTTTTTTGTTTCATGTATTTTTTTTCCTGTTTTCCTATTATTTGAAATGGACAATTGCTCTTGAACTGCACACTCCCACTGTCAGCCCAGAGATGCTGTTCACAGTCATCTGTCTCCCCCATGGCCTGACCTGCTTCTTTTCACCCAACACCATGGAGGCTCAAAAGGACGGTGAAATGCATCCGGACTTTCATTCTGGTAAACATCGTACAAGCGTACGAGTCAGATAGCAGCAGAATCATATATCTGTATTTGTAGGATGTCTGAGCCACACAATGTGTCGAATTTCCTTTCTCAATTACCCCAAAGCCCAATTTCCTTTTTGCTCTCCGACAGAAAAGCTGAGCTGTTCCAGCCTTTTCTAACTTCATTACTGGAACGTGAGCGTTCAGCAGTAGCCACTGTGACACAGCATTACTGGAACATTTTAGCTAGCTCACCGTGTTCTGTCATTTGGCCTTTCAAACACTATTGACAACTGTGCAATAATTCGACTTGAAATATGATTCACAGCAGCATGGACATGACCAAAACTGCTCTTGTGCTGTGGATGTTTAGTCTGAGGGGCTGAACGCTGCACAACAATTATGTTTAAGCATTCCTTTGCTCCTGTTGCCATTCATATGTCTGACAGCTGGCACTTAATCTGTGCCATGTGTGAAGGTATTACGCACTATTCTCATATGTTTAACTGTCACGTAATTAATATATTTTTATATTACAGAGTTTGTTTACACTGCGTGTGTGTTTCAGTGGGGTACACTTTTTACAGCTGTTCTTGTTTGCTGTGTGTGTGTGTGTGTGTGTGTGTGTGTCTGATGTTGATGTGTCTGGGCGGAGTAGAAGCAGACTACAGGGAGTGGTAAGAAACACGGTAAGATGTCCTCCACAAGGTACATTTATAGGCAGTTTTTTTTACACAAACAACATTTATATTCAGAGCAACAATGATTCTAAGGCTGTCATCATGTCCCCAATTTAAGCGCCACATTATGAGGATCAGAGTGGGGCAATGTTACATTTGTGCTACAAGTTTGACATACAGTTACCTGGCTCAGTCGGAGCTTTTAAAATCCCGAGTGGTGAAGGACAAAGTTGGCTGTAATTATAAATAATAACAATAAAAAATATATGACAAATACACAACACAATCACTTAAGTTATTGTTTTGTTCCATCTCTCAAATGTGAGTCCATGTTAGTATTTATTGATGTTTTAGCCCTGTTCCATGCCAATGACTGAGACAACATGGCGTTAGCTAAATCTTGGCAACCATTTCACAACACAAAGAGTAATTTCATTCTATGATAATTTAGCAAGATTGCTGAAAGACAAACAGCGGTTTATTGCAATTTTATTTCTATTTTTATAGTTCTGGCCATCTGTACTATCTCTACTGAAAACATTATACTTAGCTCAGTTAATTGCTGAGATCTTGGAATGCTATCGCTTAAATTAAGTTTAATGGGGTAGGAAGCATGTGCAGCAGCAGACAATCATGCGAACAGGTTGTACACAAGCCAGCGAATATGCCAAATTCAAAAGAGGAACGGAAGGCCAGCAGTAAAGTTACACCCTATAGTGTGGTTGTAAATGTTCATGAAAGATTAACCATTATAAATGCACTGACTTTCTGTTCCACTCCCAATAGAGTGGTTTAGATAACTGTTGGCTTGTTTACAACTCACATTTATGACAAATTCCTCCAAAGGGTGAAAGGAAACTTTATGGAAATCCAAACTTTATGGAAACCCATCCAGACACATTGAGATTTTTCTGTTTTTGTTATCATGTAGGTTGTTATCAAGTAAGTGAGATTCATTATCTGGGAACCATGCATGTGAATTAATCTTGTAGATGTTGAGATATTTTTCCGGATAAGTGAAAACTTTAACCTGTTGTTGCTCCTAGAGCAAATGTCAGGGTGTTATCAAAGTTGTGAGCATTCATCCTCTGGGAAACATGGATGATCTGTTCAACATGTTGTGCCGATACTAATCAATTACAAGTTGAGATATCACTTCAACAGTCAAAACTTTGAACTGCTGGTGTTACAGGAGACATCTGGGGATTGAGAAAGTTAATAAAATTCATCTATTGAGGGACTATGAAAGAGTATTAAACATAAAAGTGTAGACATGACAAAGTCAGGACTTATTTCCAACTTAATCCCTGTTGTTCATTATCTTCACCGCAACACAATGGAGATAAGCAGGATGGCAGCAGTTTTATGGATTCCCTATCCAGTAATCTATCCCCCCCTGGTTAGGTATCTAGTTCTGCCATTTATCTTGCCCAAAATCTTGAATGCCGTGGAAGCTCCCTCTAAGTTCCCATTAAGGAAGCGGCCCAGGTAGCAGACTGCGAGCTTTCATGTAATAGATCCCCCTTCATTGTTAATACACATGGTTGATTCCTTATTTAATCAAGGCATTGAACCAAAACAGTCACTTGCCAAGTGAAGTCGAAACCTGTTTTCTCGCCAGGTCTTTAGTCTCCCTAGCATGTCAGCTAGTATTTCCTCTACTCTTCCTTACTTCGAGTACGACTTAGTCGTCTGTATATGAGTATAAAATACAAGTGCAAGCTTCTTTCATGTGTCTTGTTAGGAGCAAAAAGGAGCAGAGGACCCTTGTACACTGCTCTTAGCATCTCACAGATGATTGGTATGGCCTACGTCAACTGCCCGCCAACCTCAGCCTGCTGGTCCCTTCTTAACAAATAGGAATCCATTCAACTTAGATCTGTGCCATCCATACTAAGGGCCTTCAACTTCTTCAAGTCTGAACAATCCTGTGATTGATTGTGTCAAAAGACCTTTGCAGGCCCAGAAAGACTTGACCGCACACATTGTCAAAATCCATTTCCCCCTTTTTAAAATCTTCAAAATTAATAACATAGAACAGGGGTGGCTCAAATTAGATTGTATAAGATGCATAAGATCATAAGCCCTGTATATTACACTCAAATCGGAGACGGGCTGGTCATTATTTAAGTCCGATTTACTTCCCTTTTTGTAGATTAGAGAAATTTAGGCGTGTTAAAAGTTTGTTTGTACTTTGCCTTGATCCAGAGGGATGATGATACATGACAGAATCTGACACCTATGCCATTAGGTGGCATAGGTGTCAGTAATGGCCTTCTTACCAGTGGCCTTCTTGGTGTTGAGCGCTCTTGGTGTCTTGGCCACCTTTTCAACTGTGACCTTACAAAGGAAGAGGGAGCCAGCCTAACGCCTGACTGACACACGGTTAATTTAATATTCAAAGCCCAAGTCTTTCCTATACGCCTCTGCCTTAAGTACTTTACATAGTCCTGTGGGGTTAGTTCTGTTATTGTTGATTATTTACGAATCGCAATCCTGTTTGGCTGTCCGAATAGGTGTCTGTCACAAAAAACAACAGTCGGTTGGATCTTCAATACAACCAAGGCCAGGTCTATAATTTGTTATCACCCTTATGATGTTGTGATCAATTCAGGCCCTCTTTGTGCGATTTTGATTAGCTACAACTGGAAAATCCTTTAAAAAAAAACATGCTCCATATACACTTCCTGAAATAGTGGCATGAGACCAGCGCATGTGAGCGTAGCACTAGCGAGCGGAAGGATTTCAGATGGAGCACATAGCGGATCTTTTACAAAGTTGTGGCGTTGCCTTATCAACCGCTGCGTCCCGCTCCAATTACACTGCGGTGCTACTCCTGACCATGAGTTTGAAACATGCCCGAGTGAACCAGACACAGAAAGTAAAGAAAGAGACTGACATTAAGGATGTCAGTTGCCCAAAATTGGAAAGAAAACCTTATTTTAGAAAGGTCAGCTCACACTGACACTGCATGTTTATTGTTCGTTGCAGAATTAATGAGATGTCAGTCAGGCTTTCAGATCAGCATTTTGCTGGTCGGTCTGTGTATGTCAAGACGCCGCGTATAGTTGCAGTGAGAGATCTGGTGGCAGCTGCCTGCTAAAAACATATGGTATATCCATTTAGCTTAGAGTAAATCACATGCTCCTTTCCTGCTGTCATTGCAATAATAAAACCCCTCACGTACTAATCTGCTGCGATATTTCAGCAACTTTTAGAACCCACAACCACAGAAAGTGATTACAATGTCTTGATTCTGTTGGCATTGGTTTATTTTCCCAATTTATCTTTGAAGGAAAAAAAAGCCCATTATTGCAAACCCCTTTGTCACACAGGCAGCCCTCTGCGCCGCTGTCTAAAGGAGAACCAGTCGGTCCACAACTGCTCTCAGTGAAATCACTGCAGTGTAATTGCTCTGTTCTGTTCGTCACAATAGTCGGCTCCCCTCGGCAAAGTCTTTATCGTCCCCAGCTGTGTGGCAGAACGCCGGCTCTTTGTTTATTATTCAAGCTAGCCCGACTAGCGCAAACATAAATAGACAAATTTGTTGTGCTCCGGACACGCTGTGGCAAAACGACTGCTAACCCGTGTTTCACTTGCTGCCTGGGCCTCTTCCTGCAATTTTTCAAATTGTCGTGCATCTGCCCAATATGCCGCCTCTTCGCCAGTCCACAGTTAATTGGCTGACGCCAATTCTTCAGCCTTCTATTCTTGTTGCTCCGGGTGGAACATGCAAGGATTGATTTTAAAGCCTACTGTGTGATTTCTTCCAGGAAGCGATCTAGCAAATAGCTTGTTTTTTTCAGCAGGAGTTACAGCCACTGGTGTGTTCAAAAAGTATCGAACAAAACTTCCAGATATGACTGACTCATCAATGTCAGAGTTATTTTATGAAGCATGGATGCTGTTGTCTAGTGTTGTCCCAGAACAGCCAGCTCCAAATCCCCCACTTCCACAGAGGAAATTTGAGTGTTTAGTCATCATCATGCCACATGTGTGTTCGTTGATTATTGGCTTGCTGGTATTCTGCTGATCAACAGCAGCAGAGGAACGTATTAATGCCAACAAAAGTGGTAAGAAGAGTGCTACCATGGAAACATGGAAGTAGATAAAGCACGATTTGAAAAATATTTTTAAAAAGTCGGTTTTGAAAAAAAAAAAAATCAAAAAAAAAAAATGAAACCTCAAGGATACACAAAACACCTCGGTGAGACACTGCATGTAAACATAACTCTTTTTTTATTCCACTCAAACTTCACATGGTGCCCTTAAATTACGCCCTAGCTAATCGTGAAGCCTTCACCATTGCTGTTTTTTCTTCAACTTTGCCGAACAAGTACTGTGGATGTTGTCCTCCATGTTTTTTGAAGTGCAGTGAGCGGCTGAAAGGGATCTCTTCATGACCAGAATGAAGAGGGTGGATTATTACAGCCACCAATGACTGAATGTACCTACACACAATGGCAAGAAAAAAGCGAGGAGAAAGACATGATGTATTCTTATATCAAAATAGGCATTGCCCTGAATCACATCCATAGTAGAGCTTAACTATTTTAAGTGTCAGAGAAGCCTTCAAGTATATTAATAAAAGTAAACAGCTATTTTGTGAGTAACGCCCAGCACAATCCTTATAGCAAATCTTTCAAAAGCAAAACTAACAAAAGACGTGTGCCTGTGAACAAAAAGAATTGATCACAAAAGTCCTTCCACAACCATTCAGACACCGAAAAACCTCTTACTCATTCGCCTCCCTTCTCCAATTCTCAAGTATGCGTGCACACACATACGCCAATGCACGCTGAAGCGCACACACTTCCCATACCATCACAGTCCAGTGGTTCGGCAGAGCGACAGCAGCAGCAGTGGTGTGGATCTGTCTGCTGTGCACTCACCTTTCACCTCCTGCCATTTTAGCCTCAGTGATTCCATTAGTGCACCTGAATACAGATGCCGAGCTCGCTCCTCTGCTTTGTTCTCACCTGGCTCAAGAGGACACCAGTGCAACGAACGCAGCAGACACAGTGTAACGGGTAGGAAAGGGGAAACGACAACAACAATAAATAAAAAAGAAATCGGATACAAGGCCATGTGACAGCGGAGAGACTGTACGCTGGTGTTGTTTGCTGCGGTCTTGACAAAATTCATTTTCCACTTGTTTCACATCAGGCCCTTTTGCTGTGTCATTTCTTCTTCCACCTCTCAGTCCTGTTTTCCGTCTGTGTCCATTTTCATTTGTTCAGTTGTCCTTTTAAAGGCTACTACAGCTTCAATTATTCTTGTGATACCCGAACCAAAATATTGAGAACTGGAGGTGCTTATACTGTACACTGCAACACAAAGAGTGGATGTACACTGCACATGCGACCAATTAGAGATGTACCCCCCCCCCCTTCCCACACACACACACACACAAATTACTATGTCCATCTGACATCTAAATGACAAAAAAAGACACTTGTGACTAATCCTGTCATATAATTATCAGATATTTTCTTTAGTTTTCGGTTAGGAACCTTCCTAACTGAGTGAAATGATCTAATGTCCTAAGTGAACGAAAGTGAAGTGCTCAAGGTTAGACGTTAGGAGGTCATTTTTTGACTATTCGACTACAGCCAATGGTTTTTTTTGTCTGTGAATTATAAACAAGTAAAATGTGTCAATCTGTTGATTTGTGCATCACTTTGGGTCAGACTGAAATATCTACTCATGAGTAAATTGCCATAAAATTAGTATAGACGTTCATGGTTCCCAGACAAATGACTTTGGTGTGTCCCCGACTGAGGCGTAGTGTTTTCTAGCGCCAGTACGCAGGTCAAAGTCTTCTCTTATCATGTAATGGATGTAAGCACCTACTTGATGGATTGGCATGGACTTTGGAACCGACATTGATGGTTCCCAGAGGATAAATCGCAGCGACCTCTTGTCTTGTGCTGGAGCGCCACTATGAGGTTGGTAGGTTCCTGGTGAAGTGTCTCAACAAATATGAGATGAATTGGTACACGTGTTCGTGTCCCCATCAGGATGAATTCATATCACTTTGCTGATCCCTTCACTTTCCATTAAGGCACCATCATCAGGTAAAAAAACCCTCCAAATACCTGCAAAACACGATCCCATCAACCAAAGCTGGACAGTACTTCATCTTTGGTGCTAATTTGTAAATGTTAACGTCCTCTAATGTGAGCAGTGAGGCAGAATTTTTAGGTTAAAGGTATAATTATTGCTTTGCTATGTGATTCAATCTGGAACATGGTTAAACTATTACATCATTTTTGTATTTTGTTCACTTACTGTCGACATCGAAATAAAGAGACTAATTCATGAATTCCTGGCAAATAAACAGACGGTGCATTTGCATTACACCCCTTCATCACAATTCAAAAAGCATACTTGATTATCATATTTATATAATTTCAAATCTATAGCATTCATAATAAACTTGTTATTTTGTCAAGAGAGTGACATACTTGAACCTGATGTATGTTCTCTTGCTCATACTCTCTCTCTCTCTCTCTCTCTCTCTCTCTCTGTCCCTCCCTGAAAAGACGATTGGTATTCCTCCTTACCTCCTCACCAAAAGCAAACATCACTTTCATCAAAGGCTCGCGTCTTTGATCAGGTCTTCAAAGAAGCGTGTCATCAAAGTCTATCAGGTTAGATATGAATTGGGAAAAGAGAAGGGGGAGGAGAGGGGGTGGGAGAGATTGCAGCTAACACCTCTGGGTTACGGCACAAATGCATGCAGTAACGGGTCGCTAATTACTAATTACTACCGCGGCGCACTCCAACTAGGGGCTGCTGTTCGACAGCGAGAAGATGCACACAAAACAGGTTGCACAGACCCTTTTTTTACTCGATCAGCGTCACGATACAGCAGGAGATTGACAGCTAAAATGGGTACGGCGGCGGCAAAGGGCGGAGAGCTGTCCTCGCTGTTGGGCAACATCTACTCTTGTAATCCAGCACAAACGCCACTGGCAGCTTTGACATGTGTAACATGCACCGGCATTACATATCAGAACATAGACGGCGCACATTGAGCCGTGTGTCAGGCGCCGGGAAGAAAGGGAGGACATTTCGGTGGGAGAGCAACAGAGGACAGAGAAGAGGAATTATCTCCATAGATGAATGCCTGTATCACTAAGTGACGCCCTCCCAGAATTTGCTCGCTTTAAAGGAGACAAATTCTCATGTAATGTATCCATAGCGGCACATTGCATTACTCCTGTTCCCCAGTGCTGAAATATGAGTGCTGTGT
Source organism: Clinocottus analis (assembly GCF_023055335.1). NCBI lineage: Eukaryota > Metazoa > Chordata > Actinopteri > Perciformes > Cottidae > Clinocottus > Clinocottus analis. Next base: position 5,141,176 of record NW_027175821.1, read on the forward strand.
CACCTAAGGCTGCCAAGCTAACCGTTTGCTTAATATAGGAGGGAGCGACACAGCAAAAGAGAGAGAAAGGGAGCACTAAATGGCCTGATGGAAAGAGAGAGAAAGAGCGATAGAGGCTCCCGAGGAATAGTGCCATCTGCATGTGAATGAGTCTCACCCGGGGAGATCTCTTTTGGAGAAATTAATGATCTCAGAAAAGCAGAACAGAGACTGTGTGCTCCGTGGTCTCCCGTCAACCTGGTCTCTTTTTCCTTTGCTCTTTGTACTCAGCCAGATATTAAACGTCTCTGAGCCTCCTCTGGCAATCTTATGCATATCCGCCTGTTTAAATATCATTATTTCAGGGCGACTGGGAGGCATTTGGTGAAAGGGCCATAATCAGAAATAAGAAGGATTATATTAAAAGGGGGGGGGGAGTGAGTTTGAGACGTTGAGCAAATAAAGAAAGAAAGAAAGGAAGAAAAAGTAAAAAAGGAGGGAATGACTGGTCTAAATTCCATTGACATCCAGCCAAGGGCTCTGTACCTGGGTGGTAGGATGTGAGTGTTAAAAGAGCAGGAAATGGCTATTAAAGGGTAATCAGCCCTTCTTTGTGGAGACCTCTATTTCTTACTTTGACCCTCATTATTTCCTTTGTAGATGTGGCGACGTGATAAAGCTAGATCAGAATAAGAGATTTGTACTCTTTTTAAGAAATAGGGAAAAAAACAAAACAAGAAACCCTAATTCTGAAAAGAACATTTCTTAAGAAATGTACAAGACAGTGACGTGTAGTTGTAAGCAGGTAAGACTGAGCCCTTTGAAATGCAGACGCACGCTATCGATGATTATTGCTGTGTAATGATGATTACACAAGTTGTACTTTTAACACCATATTAGTGTCTTATGAACGTAGATTAACTGCTTAATAGGCTAGATAGGTGGACATAAAATGAAGAGCAACCAACTTAGCCTGTCAAGCCTTTTGAAGACTTCCCCTGACCATGTATGTTCTTCACACAGCACTACCATTCACTTTAGTCTCTGATTTCTTGTAAGTCCGTTCATTACAACAGTAGTTTTGTATGGAATTGCTCCCAGCCTTGGCTAACTGGCTGACGCAGCCGGCCTGACAGTAGCTCTTACAGTTTAGCGCTCACATTTGGCTGTTTACAATGTCTAATAAGCGTGTCCCTGAGGCAGGCGATGCAGCTGCACAGGAGGAGATTGCATTTTAGCTCCATTGTGAAGCTCGTGCTCCCCTCATCAGATCTGACAGGCAGTATGACAAGTCCTATCTGCCAGCTAGCTGATAAGTGCGGCTCGAGCCGCGCTTAGGTCTGCCTCAATCCAATCATCCCAGTGAATGGAGTTCACTCGTTGCAGCCGCGCAGGGCTATCCTGGCTCAGTCGCTAATACTGTAACACGCTAAGCCACGGGTGGAAAGCAAGCCATGCAGAATGGTAGCGTATTGCGTTAGATATGCTGCATCGGCTCAAGTTGGGCCGAAGCTAGTTTGTGTTAGTGTTTGGTTGATCTAATAGTGCCTGCAGCACAGTCCATGGGGGCACTTGAGGAGGGCGTTATCTGTGTTTTCTTTCTGCACACTTTCTCTGTTTGACAAAGAAAACAGTTCATGTGAAAACCTCACAGATTAGCTCACTGAAAACAAAGCCCCACTGCTTTATTTATACTTTTTTTTTTATCAACGTATTAAAAGTTAATTTAGTATCAAAGACAATCCTGTAGAGGAAACACTCAACCTGCTTCAGTGATGTTTCTAACTAACAGGAACTAGGCAACTCACACTAAAACACTCTAGATTGACAGATAGCACTGCAGGTATGCAGGTAGAAGGAACCATATGCATGTTCCCTTTAAATCACCTCTGATCCCAAAAAGGTGACACTTCAAAGGGACTGCAATTTCCCTGCAATCATTCTGACTCTGTCATGCTAGACAGTAACACTAATCCAGTTGTCGCCCGCATAGAAACACATTCACTCTTAAGTCCAGTATATATAGTTCAAGTATGGCTGCTTTGGTGACATTCATTATATTTGTAATTGACATAATCTCCATTAAAGGCATACATTACTTAAAGGTTGCACTCTTGTGTTCAGATGTCACATGTTAATTAATATGGTGCGATTCTGGCCCAGTAATCAGACAGTCATACTGACAATAAGGCTTCATGGAGAACCAAGCCAAGTCTAATTAACAAGGCCTGTTACCATGTTCTGTTGAAAGGCGCCACATACTGGGCTTTCATTTGGGACTATAGCAGCAGACATGTAATGAGCGCTGACAAATGGTGTTTTCGACTTCCCCTCTGTTTTGGAAAGACAAGGAGGTGACAGAAAAAAAAAGAACTGGCAAATTATACCGTACAATTCGTGTTCACATTTCCCTCTGAATTTACTTGCCACACAACCTGTGCCAGACTATCACTGAGGAACTCTGTGTAAATTGTCAATAATAAAGCAAAATATTTTTCAGCGACATTTTCTAATGCAACACTTAGAACTCAGCTCATTCTTGTAAAAAAAAAAAAAAAAAAAAGGTTAGACCCAACTGCCTATGCAGTTTAAGGTACAAAGCTGCAACTAATTAGACAGCCAGGCATCAACAGTTGATTATTAGTTATGAATTAGGAATTAGACATGGTATTTGAATGGAGCAAATTTCAGACAGTGACACACCTAAAAGCGCCAGAAAAAGCCAGAAAGTGGACTTTAGCTCTGTACCGTTTAATCAATCAATTTCACCGTCAAACATTAACTCTCATGCTTAATTATTTTAATTAAAACAACAACAAAAACTCCAGGTCCACTCGCCTTTTCTGGAGCTTTCAACCACATCTCACGGGCTTCATCATCCGAGTTTGCTCGGCATTTGAATGTCTTTACAAATCTTAATGTCGGGTCTGATCACTTTCTAGATCACGTCCCCAATTGGCACCCGTTCTGAAAATAATTACTTGGTGCATTAATAATGTAAAAACCATTTCTTTGTTATTACTTGTAGGATAGAAGTAATTTGTATCAACAAATAATTAACACAAATATGAAGACATCATATGCTGTGAATCATTTATGATGCATGTGTGAATGTGTGATATCAACAGATAGTGTATTCATTATTTATATGAAAGAATCATTATTAGCCCATCCTATAATAACAACTTATGGAGAGCTGATGGATGTTATAAAATGACAGCACTAAATATGTAAATGTCACCCATTGGTCTCCATGAATCCTCAACGTGCTCTTTCATCAGACCAGTATTAAAGACACATAATCTGTTGCCTATCTATAGAAATAGCTGAATATGTTTGTTTTTTCTTCTTTGTGAAAGCTTATGGTCAGTTGGGAAATGGTAATAGTGAAAGCAGTGGGCTTGTGTTCTGTGTGGTTTGGCAGCCAATCATTCATATGCCTCCTCAGAGTTTAGCAGTTTAACACCAAGCCTGTTAAAATGCCCCAGCAGCTGTCAATCTGGCTGCTATCCTGGCCTTGTTAGAACCCAGATAGTGAGAAAGGGAAGATTGCAGCGTCTGATACATAACATACCCCATGTATACTGACAAGTAGACAGTGTGCGATGCATTGCAGTTACAATAGCGTCACTCTAATGAGAAGAATGCTGCATACCAGTTGCATCGCTCTGAAGGCAGATTGACAAACAAGCGAAGCAGTCAATTGGTCAAAGGGTTAAGTGTGGATAAATGAAGAGTGCCATAGAGAGATTACTTAGTATTCATATCAGGGAGGCTGAAACACAGGAGACTTGGAGGGAAAGACTCTCAGCTTTCGGTGGGAGCTAGCTGCAGGCTTTCTAATAAAGATAGGAGCCTATGGATCCCTCCCAGGTCAAAATGCTATGTGGATCAATCAAAGGCACACAGACCACGCTCCCCCTGGCAAGTCCACAGGTGGCACAAACTAGGAAACACAGTGTGGGAGTCAGAATTGCAGAGCCAAGGACTCCCTACAAATTCCCTTTAATCCTTGCCCTAGCTAGGCTAACAGCAGTATCTGTGCTTGAAGGGCAGGGTGGACACTCTTCTCACAGGGTCAAGCTTCCTGCTGCCTGCCCTCAAAGCATCCACATGAAAAGGGCCTTTTGCAGAGGCCGGGAGGGTCTCCCACCTTCACATCCCCTCTCACAGCCCTTACTGCTGTTGTCTTCACGGATCTCAACTCCTAAGTGAAGTTATTTCACGACTCTTGGCAAGTTTGAGAGGATCTGCTTTATTTCAGCTATGCTAATCCTCTTTTAAAATAGTGTATAATGAGCCCATTGTGTTTTCTCGAATGGTATCATTATAATATTATAAGGTTGGTTTTAATTGAAAATGAACATTTCCTCTCTGATTACATGGTGTTTTATACTCCAATCAGAGGTGAACACAGTATTTAACACTATATTATAATAATATTAATAATACTTTGATTTGATATCGCGCTTTTCTGAATATTCAAAGGCGCTTTACATAGGAATCATTCACGCAGTGATGAGAGGAGCTAGCATGGAAGGTGCCACATCAAGACTATCTAACTTTCATACAATGTCGTCGCAGCTCGCTTTTAAGGTTAAGTGTCTTGCTCAAGGACACATCGACGCGGGGCCGGGGATCGAACTGCCGATCCCCTGATTGAAGGACAACCCCTGCTCATCACAGCAGAATATTCATATAAGCTGTTCTAGCAAAACTAAAGTCAGGCTATGATAACTTCAAATGAATACAATAGACCAAATTTAACACAATTTGGATCATATATATGACTAATTTGTCCAGAAAGAAATGGAATGCAAAGACAATGGCATGTCAAATTTCTATTTTTTTTTTTATCTTGAGCAGTTTCTACCACAGATTCTAACTAGATTCCACTCAAATGACAAATAACCTTTTCTTTTTTTTTTCCTCTTTTTATTCTGGGATTTATCCTATCAAGCCATTCAAGTCATTTCTGTCATTACGCTTCAATGAGGCAAGCGACATTCGAGCAAAGCTCCATTCAAGCAAAGAGGTGAAACACCTTTAAAGAAGATCAAAAGCTCAACTATTTCAATGAGGAGAAAAGAAAACCATTAAGTGTAAACTAGAAAGAAAAGATTGGTGGATGGTTACTAACATTGACATATCAGCATCTTTAAGTTCACTCCCTGGACATGTGGGTGAGGTGCGATGACACTACTGCGACCCAGTCAACCCCTGTTAGAAATGACCTTTCCCATTATTAGTTCCATTCCTCTTGCTTCTGCTAATGTTAGCCACATGCTCTGTTGTCCCAGTGGTGAAACACTAGCAAAGCATTCCAGAAATGATCAGACAAACTTACTATAGCTATCCATTTATGCAACGCTTTATTTTGAGTATGCATCATTAGCATTGTAAAGCTAGCTTCCATTTAGAGGTATAAACTGAAGGCCCCTAAACCCTTTTTTTAATAAGCTTAACTTGTCCTCTTCTCAAGGATCAAGAGAGCAGCCCACTTTACTGACAGCTTAGCACAAAGTATTGTATAAGACATTCAGAACAGAAACAAAAGAGATGTAAGGGTGGCACCACATTACAAATCTCAGGGCTCCATTTCCTCAACGTCAGTTTGAAATGTCCAATCTAGCTCCAGAAAGTACACCAATAAGAAGAACCCAATAAAGATATAATCTGTCCTAAGAGAACTGATCCACCTCTCCCTCAAGTATTTCAAGAGGGCAGAAGGACATTATGTTGCATGTTCATCTAACAGAGAAGAACTTGTTAATGTTTTTTCATCTATATCTCTATGTACCTGTACATTAGCATAACCTTTCAGTTATTTCTATAACAGTATTTTTATCCTTTCTTCGATAGGACATTTTCTCGAAGATGTCAAGGTACAAAGTGATGCTGAATGTCTTCTTTTCACAAGCACAAACACATGACAATATCTAAGATTTAGTGTATAGTTGGAGGGGTTTTTTCATATGAAATGTTGTACATGGTAATTTCTTTCTATAGCTTTGTTTCATTAGAACTTCTTGTGTGCTATTTTGACACTGGGCGGATTGTTCACTTTCAAGACTGCAAATGTAATTGGCATTTAATCAGCATAGACTTGTATAATTGTGCATGCTTGCTCTTAGAGGAGTGTTAATGCAAGCATGAAAAACAAAATTTTCTCATAAATATGATTGGTATAAGAAGATGATAAACTTGTTTAAGATCAAGAAACAAGAGCATTCTTTGATCTAATATTGATACTCCTATTTACTAGTCCCAGACCATCAAATATTAAGCGTCTATATCCTTATCTTGGATGCATTGTTACCCATGACCTATAAACAATAATGTTCTGTTTTTCCCTCCAGCTATGGATCAAAGACATTCACGATGAATGATGAATGGAAAAAGTGGAAAACTAAATCCTGAGCACTTTGTTATTGACGATCATTCATTTTACAATCATGGATGTATTTTTGCTGTGGTACCAGTAAATGAACAGTGTGTAGTGCAGTGGTAGTGAAATGTGAACATCTATCTGCATGCTCAGGAACTCAAGTTTCTTTCTCGGGAGGAGAGGGCCTGGGTCTCCTCAGAGAGAGTCAGAACCGACACTGCTCTATTTGATATTTGAAGACAATTCCTATTTTTTCTCTTCACCCCCCCTAATACTTAATTTCAATCCTCTCTCTAACTCCATGCAGTGATTAAGTAAAAGCAATCAGATCCTCCTCAGTGCTGAGACATGTCAGCCAGATCGATAAAAATGATAAACTCCTAATGAATGCCACTCTTCATCCCCTTTAATTCCACCACTCCTGCCAATGTCAAGGCCTCTGTATACAATAATGCCATTTCATATTTATTTACACCTTTTGAAATCAATAAATAGATTCTAAATAGAGCTGGAAGACCCCCGTTTGCCCTTTATCACTCTTTTTTAATGAAGGCTTTAGTCCCTTTAGAGATGGGAGGGGAATGTTGAAGTGAAAAGAGAGTGGATTGAACCGGCGTGTGTGTGTGTGTATGTGTGTGTGCATGTGAGTGAACATGTGCATGCAGCTTTAGCTGACACTGTTTGCAGCTACACAGAGAAGGAGAGAAACTCTGAATCAGGGCTTTCAGTAATCAGTGTCACATTGTCAGGGAGGCTGCCTTTGACTAATGAGAGGTGCTGACAGCCTGGCTGCATACTCCCTTGGCTCTGCTGAGTGGGACGGATCTGTTGCAGGGCCTTTGTCAGGTTCATTCTCCCTCTGCTCCTCTCCCTCTCTCTCCTCTGCCTCTCTCTCTCTCTCTCTCTCTCTCTCTCTCTCTCTCTCTCTCTCTCTCTCCCTCTCTCTGTTTCCTTCTTTTTCTCCCTCTCCAAGTGTCAGGTAGAGCAATGACCAGTGGTCAGCCCCAAGGACACCTCCCGGCGTTCAGCATGGTGACAAATTGACCAAGGGGGACAAGGTGCCTCAAAATTGCCTCGGAGATGAAGAGGTTTTGAATGTTCCATTCTCCCCCTAGGACCGGAAACTGCAGATCTCGTCGGAATGGCGACGACAGGAAAGAGAGGGGGGAATGTCACAATGTCAGAAAATAAGCAAAATAGGATAGGAAAAGGTAGGCAGGGCCAATATCAGAGCTCAGTGACTCAAGGATTGATAGAAAAGGGAAGAGCTCGTATTGAACAACTGAGGTGACATAGTCACCCATTCAGCATGTTGTGCATCATAGGCCAAAGAATGAATCGCTTCATGACGTGTGTAGCTCAGCTAGAATGCAGTACCGCTCTATGGATTAACCTAAAATCACAAAACTGGGTGCGACTTATGCATTTCTTAAGCTCATCAAATACCGCTCGGTCAATGTCCCATTGCATTGGTGTTCGGCCAATCCATCACCCCTCCCGCTTACAAAATTCCCAGGCACATATCGCATTAGAACATCTAAAGGAAAACGGTAACATTTGAAGAAAATTACATATGAGCAAAAAAACATTTTTTTACGCTCGTTTGAAATGGTTTTTGCCTCGAAGAAAAAAGAGTTTATGCGCTAAATGGATCATAAAAAATGAATCTGTGCTGAATAAATTCTGAAGTACGGAACATTTCAAAGACATGACTGATCAGCTGCCTCTTCTTGGATATTCCTATAACATGTGAATGATTGTCTTTGTCAACATGAACCAATATTAGCTGACATAAAAGAACAATTAAAGCTGAAGCAAATTCCTGAAGACCTCTCTCCATTCTTCTCTTGTAGATGGTTGGATGGCCAAGCCGACTTGTTTTGTTTCCGTTTTGCAATCTCTGCTCCTCTGTTTACTGGCGGCAATAGATGTCTCTCTGTAAGCAATGTTTCCCTACAGCAAGCTCACACGTTTCAGCTGTGTGATAACAGAAAGATTGAACAATGTCTTCAAAGAGATTCAATGTTAGAGGGTCGAGTCCGATCAATACTGCAGGTATTAACTGATCATTCTTGTTTACAGTCAAGTGGAACCCATCGAGGTGTACCTGAAGCACATGGGATCAATGGAAATAAAGTTAGAGTGCCTGAGACATTCCTGCACTCCCCAACAGGAGAAGTCACTCATGCGGGTGATTTGTCGTATCATGTAGCCCACATTTTAGGTTATATTGCTGGCTATAAGGTCTGTCTCTGTTGTAAAATGCAGTTACGACCCACAGCACATTTGTCAAGCTTGCCTCCACTGCTAATCTGACACACACATTTGTTTGTGTGTGTCCCGCTGTAAAAACCCCAAGTTAAAAAACAGCTTAGACACCAATCAAAATGCCAAGAGCATAGAGGGCGATACACACAGGTGTACTGTCAAGTGGTGTGTGTTCACATTATGGGAGCTTTTCTCACTCTTAGCAGGCTGCCTCCAGTCAGGCCTACCTTGGAGCTAATCAGGCCGTCTCAGTTCCTTAGATGCCTCCCCAGGGACAGCACAGCCACCGGCACACTTAATTGGTTCATTTGTTCCGTCATGTTTTGCTGAGCAGAGACAGAACGGGAGGAAATGCTGCAGTGGAACCATTGTCTCCACGCTCGTCTCCAAGGATAAGAGAAAGTGACACATGAATGCTCTCTCAGATAGATAAATAGAAGAATGGAAGTTAGATAAAGTGTCTAATGAAAGGATGAAGGCAATTCATTTTCTATCCGCAGAGCGAAGGTCTCCTTTGATTTAATGTATGTCCATCGAAGGAGATAAGTCTAACATGGAGAATTGAACAGTAGGAAAGATATACTCGCTATGCTAGTGAGATTAAATCGCTCCTTCTTTGTCTTGCATTGCCTTTGACTCTCTTGTTCTCAACACACCTGCACATTCAGATGCCGGCACTCATACTGTACAGCCGTTATTCCCAACCAGAGGTTCTTGGACCCCAGAGGGTATGCTAGCGGGCCCAAGTATTCTAGCTAAACTCATTTTAAATGACTCAAACAACTGTCATTGTGACAATATCCACTTCTATGTACTTAAAGGTGCTGATTCCAGAATATAGAGCATTTCCATTGCCTCCAGCTGTCAACACGGCAGCAGCTTAACCCACAGCTTGCAGCTAACAGAGCTAACCGTGCAAACAAAGACAACGGCGAGCGGGACAGAGCGAACAGTGCTTACCTGACGGGGGACTGGAGTGTGGGCGCTACGTTTTCTTGATGATGACGTGGGTCGACACCGTGTTATAAGGCATTAACCCCCGTATAATAGCAGTCGAGAGCGCCGACTATGAGTTAGCATAAACATGCGCTAAAAAGGACGCTTGGTCGACTAGTAAACAAATCATCGAGAAGCTTTGTTGACAGCACACACGGGGTGGAGGGGTTACTTCATTAGCTGCTCAGGTAGACATCACGCCGCTATTTTTTACAATGACAATAAATATATCCTCATCCTTATTTGAAACGCTCCTCTAATTATTGCTTTTAATGCTGAAGATAACCTCTAAGGGTGTCACATAACATCAAGTTTGACACTAATTCAAATACACAGCTTTGGAAGATGACAGTTTGTGTTGATGACATATATTTCCTCGTGATGAATGCTTATTCCCTGTAAAGTACCCTGTCCCTGTTTACTACAAACCGATGCACAGACACACAAGCCAAAGATGCAAAAAATGTTTCACTTTAAGGTGGCGACACATATGAGACAGTTACTGTAATACAAAACAGTCGCACACAGAGCTTAGCTGACAGTGTGCCTCTGCATGTGCTCCCCAAGCTTATCACTTCCATCTGATGAATGAGGTAGATTGGATTGGGAGGCAGACACAGGGAGAGAAAGGGGTAGAGGGAAAGTAGAATGGGGGACGTGGGGGCCAACCAAGGCACCACGCAGCTTAATTCTCCCATGCCTGTTCCCTAAGATTATCTGCCACGATTTCCAAAGGTAAAATAAAGGCAGATAAATAAAACCCAGAACCATACTGAACGAATAACAATGAAAAGCCATAACAGCTTCTGGGCGTCTCCGAGTAATTTATTCACCATTTGCCGGAATACCTGGAGCGAGAACAATGCGTTGGAATTGAAAGATGAGAAAGGCGTTGTGTTATAGTTCATGGGTATAAAATTACATCTGCCATTAACTCTCAGGATAGCATGGTAATCAAACGATGCGTCGTCGTTATTGAGGCGTGATGGGCCTTATTGTTTTAGTTTTGCTTAAAATGACATTGGATCAGATTTGACAACAGATTTGCAGTTCCCAAACTACGATCCATTTTTCTGGAAATGCAACCTGCTCACTGTCCCGCACAAATACATGCAGTACTTGTAGCCAGTCACACGTAATGATGGTAATTAGAGGGCAGCAGGCATGTGAATTCGATGAGTCTTTCCTGTGAAACAAGTGCTGTTCAAAGCTTTATCTGCAGCAATCTACAGGCCTCTTGTATAAAACATTTCAAATTTGCTTCACATTCAGTCCACAGCAATCAAGCAGAAGGGCCCTAACTGAGATTACTCCAGGATCAACCTGTCAACCAGCTCTGTTTCTTGTTCTTTAATACTAATCAGGTTCCTTTGAAGGAAATTGAGACGACAAGAAAAGGTTTTTAAAAATAAACGCAGAGAAGAACCCACTTCTCCTCCTTCATCTTCTTATCGGCACGAAAACCGAAATTCAAACCTGAAGTTTAGTGCTGTCAGTGAAGAGATGACACACTCAGCACGGCACAGGGCTGCAAGGCATGCTGATAGCTAACACGCTAACACAGTGACAGATGGATCAGTACTAACCAGCAGACACCATTAAATTGAACCTCGTGGTGTTGAGTGGAGTAGTTGGTGCAGCGAACAGGACACCACCACCACTACTCATAGAGGAAAGCGCTGTCAGCCGGCTCTTTAATGACCACTTACAGCAGAGGGATGGGCAGAGTCCAGCTCGCACTCTCCCACCTCCAGCAGGAGTTATATGAAGATAGAGCCAGTCTTGGCTCGCTGCCCTTGCCAGTACCGACGCTGGGTCCGCTTCGCAAGTCCCACGTCGAGGCAGAAGGATGGTGAGGGCTGGGCCTGGTGTCTGGAGGCCGGGCAGGGTTCTGGAGAAGCGCTGAGTTATACTCCAGAGGAGCTCTGGTAAATGGAGGGAGGTCGCCTGGACATCTGTTTCTCGTTTCTTTCGGGGAAAGAGAGGGAGAGAGAGAGAGAGAGAGAGAGAGAGAGAGAGAGAGAGAGAGAGAGAGAGAGAGAAATTAGTAAGAGGCAAGAGGAGGGAATGGTTTAAATGCTTTTTCCCTCCCATATAAGTGAGTAAATGGCTGCCTTACAGTAGCTCGCACACACACACACACATACACACACACACACACACACACACACCGACACACACAGATCTCCCGCTCTCACATCTTGTTACAAACTACTCTGGAATACAAACTACTCCATGCAAATTAGGGGCACTGAGTGCAGAGCCACACATTCTACAGCGTCTCACCTTTAGCATCTTGCAACCAATCTGCGTCATGCTGACAGACCATATCTTTCTCCGTGCCCTCACTAAAACCGGGAGAATGTCACGGCGCTCACATTACTCTCGCAAAGATGGATGCTGCCGCAGCAGCAGCAGCAGCAACATGGCACGGGCTGCAGCCCAATGACTTTGCTAACCTTTTACGCCAAACCAGGGCCCGCAGCTAGTCGACACAATGCTTATCTTAGCAAATATTATAGAGCAGATAACCAGGGCTCTCAAAACCTATTTGTATACACATATACGCCAAGGAGTGTTCAATCTGTCGGAAACACTCACTAGATTTACAGTATGGACTGCAGCCACCAAGCGTTTTGTTTTCATGATGTGGCAAAAACAGTATAGTGCTTGTGGAGATTAAAATGTGAAGGATTTATTGTTTGGAATAAGTACTACGCTGGTCTATTTGAGACTTTTTTTTGTTGTACATGCGTCAGCACTTTACTCACAAGCAGAGGGATAAAAGGATAGTCGGACAAATATGAAAGGATTTCCAGCGAAAGAAGTGATCCGTGGAAGCCTAGTTAGTGATTGAGTCTCTGCGGGAGTGTTGTTGCGGTGACGCTGACGGATCGGTACTCTTGAGTCTTCGGGACCCGCGCGCTCACATACACACCACATACAGTTTGACAGAGAGTCAGAGAGACCATACAGTCTGGGAATACCAGACAGGAGGGAGATGAGACAGCATGATCCCGCCGGAATATGGTGTTCAATCGTCCTGCGACAGCAGTTTCAGGCTTGAAATCAAAACAAAAGTGTGTATACATGCCCTGTCTCCAGTGACAACTGACATTCATATTGGATGTATGAGCAGCACATGTGGGAATATTCGACTGTGAAACCAAAAAAGCTCTTGACAGCGTATCACAGTCCTCCAAACACTATACTGGATACATCCAGTCAGACAGGATATATATATATGATGGTGTAGTACCTAACATGACTCTATGGAAGGAGGAGTAATACATTTGACCTTTTCAACTGTCCTTCAAGTCAGTAACTTTATATTACAGATAGAATGGATGTGAATTGGAGTAGCCCACTCTTCAATAAGTTAAGTTTAAGCCCCTATTGCTGCCTTGTTTGGTTTCGTGCCGTGACAAAGCCAGACCAGAAGAAAAGACTCCCGTCTGCTCATGATAAGGGAGCTGAAAGCAAAGAAAAGCTGCTATATTGGCTTTCTACGTTTTATACGATCCTGTCCTGGACTTACACCAGGTGTTCTCGCTACTGTGAGCCAGCACGGGGAGGCTAGTGGATGGGCCTGATCCATCCCCTGCCGCGACCCTATCTCTGGGGCAAACCCACTGAGGCTTGCCCTTTCGCTGGAGGCCACATGGTGCATCGCCTGCAGGACCGGATCTGCTTGAAAAAGGGAAAGCTATCTTCTGAAGGCAAATTCCTTCACAAAGCCGCATTCCCTCGAGAAAGATAACACTTTACAGCTCTTTTCCCATGGTGTCCCTGACTGAATCTTACATCGGATGACAAACAGGAAACATGGCATGGGCTACAGGCAATGAAACACTGATTTGAATTGGCACGGGTGCGGCAACGATGTTCATGAATCTGCAGTATTGAAGTCATCAACAAGACCCTGCTTTTTGATATATACACAGATGCCTTTCATTCCTCTACAAATATGTGGCATACCGTAGTAGGATATCACACTGTTTTGAGGACAGGTAAAGAAAAAAAAAATCTAACAGCCTCTATTGAACAAGTCCTTGGAGTGTGAATTTTGCTTCACAGTCACATAAAGTTCACTCAGGGTCTACACAAATGAGACCGTCTCTCGGGAAGGTGATTGGCTAGAGATTGCAGTGGCAAGGGTTCCCACTGAGGGACGAATGTACAATGGGGCCCTGAGGGGCCTGCAGAAGAAGGGCGTTTAGCCTCCAAGTGGCCCCCTGTGGTAACTCTATCTCAAGGGTGGTGGGGGGGCCCTCAGCTGGGGCTAAGTGGAGGTGTGTGAGTCAGTGTTCCTCCCCTCTGGCTGTACCACCTCCCCGAGCTGGGAAATAGAATTAGTGACTGATGGTTTTGGTTATTTTCCTTGCTTCCTCTCTTCGCCGGGTGAGAGCACTTTGTGTCGCACGTTTGAGATAACCTTGAAGAGCAACGCAACAGATAAAAGTGGCACCTGGGTGGGAATTTTTTTCATCGTTCAGTGGGGAGGCCTTTACAATCTCTGCGCACGCTTACATCCACATTACTCAAAATAAATACATAACAAATGGTCACAATTTGCAGGGCACTTAAATCATCAGTCGTGTTGTTTAGTCCATTTAACAGGAACTAAACATAATAGAAACAAAGGTTTTCAGGAAGTCTAACGCACTCTACGGCCAACATTTATTTCGCTGTTTGTGTCACAACCGCTGTCCAGAGTGCTGATTCTGGAGCTGTCCGTGGTTAATAAGCACCAACAGAATTACAGCCTGCTCGCGGGGTTTGAAGCAATTAAGAGCAAAAAGGGCCCGTACAATTTCTACATCTATTATTATAATTATGAACTTTCTTTCTAGTTTATTAGGTACACCTAGTAAAACAAATGTAGTCCGAGGCAACACATTTTTCCATCACGAAGGCCACAATGTGTTTAACCTTATGATCCCTTTGAAGGGAGGCAGTGTGTGGTGCTGTTGAAATGTATTTCACAACGCAAGCATTTTCTTTTTTTTAAATCAACCCATCCACATTAATATAAGTGGGGTGACAAAATAATAGGAACACCTGTCAGTATATCGTGATACCCAAGTATGTATATTTCCCCTCGGGAAATATAGAATCAGAGCCTCCAGATGGATCTTGTGAAAATCCACATGAACAGCGGCGGCGGCGGCCGTCGTAGCGTCTCCAAGCATACATTTTCTGGCAAGAGCAGCCGTTCACATTTACACCTACGGGCGGTTTTTGGTGTGACTACCACATGGGACAATTCACTGCCAATGGTTGCAGAGTTATTTAAGGACACGTCCTCGTAATACTGGTCGCTAAAGAATCAGCAGGTTTGGATTGGTGCAACAAACGCTGCTCAAAACGTCCGTCGCAGCGTCGGGAAATCCAGCCGGAGGAGCCAGGTCGACACAGCCCCACGAGGACCCGACTTCTGAGCATAACCATTGTCTCCCTCCACCTGCGTGGCGATGCATTTGCCTCACGGAGAACAGGGTTTGACACTGTTGCTAAACTAATGTTTCATCAGGCACTCAATCCCACCGGGAGAGTGAGAGTTTCGCTAATGCACTTTGACATCGCTATATAGGAACATCACGCTTCGGCTCCCGCTCACAATAATGTATGTGAACTCATGAACATTGCAGAATCACAATTTATTTGCATCACTGCAGTGACTATGGATACGAAGGCAATCTACATGACAAGTATACCAAGTTCAGTTTGGGTGTTTGGATGAATTGTTCAGCTGTAAAAAAAAAAAAGAAAAGAGAAAGCCACTGACTTGTGTGATGTGATACGTGTCTTTCTTCATGCCCAAACGATCCACTCATTATTAATGTAAAAAAAAAAGATGCCAATGCAATACCTTCACCCAAAGTCAAAACATTGTCGGTGCTGTAATTGTGTCTGGTTTTACACACTCAAGTATGGAGGAAAAATGAAATGAGATTCTGAGCGTGCAGCTGATTAGATCTGATTTCCTGTTCAGCCTCTGCTCCCTAATGACCTTCTGAAGTTTAACACACTACATACAAATAATCACCCAGCGTTGTGTTATTCGATTCTGTCTGTGGCGGCGTGCAACGGCGAGAGGGTCAAAATTCGGAGAACCCTGATACAGTTGCTACTTCCTGTCAGACACGCAGACGAGTCTAAAACCGAGTGGGATGAAGATAACAAGGTAAGGCAATGGACTGGCATCACGCCACTTCATCTCTCACTCACAGTCCACCTCCAATCTCTCTCTCCGTCTTTACTGTATCATTCTCTCCCCCCCCCTCTCTCATCTCATCATTTATCTTCGCGTCAGCTTTCTCCCTTTTCTTTTTTACACAGCGCGGACACATCTGTTCACTTCTTTCACTGCCACTTTTGTGCAGTGAGCGATGCCGCCTTAAGCCCTACGACTTCAGAGGAGCCAAAAAGCAGGACAATAAAAGAGAATATATTCTTAGGAGCGTTCCAAAGGTTCTTAGCCACTGCCCACAGATAGCTGTTAACATCATTTTTCATTGTTGGAAACGTTCCCCCCACCCCGACAGGGAGAAGTCTAACTTTGTAAAGGACGGAAGTGATGAACCCTTCAAACTTCACTTTTCTCAGGCGTTGACGGATTTACAGTACAAGACACAGTATACGACGGTGTGTTGAATCGTATTACGACGGCAGCAAAGGTTATTCGCAACCTAAAGAAACGGCCTCTTTCACAATCAACCACAGTTCAACAGTTTTATACAATTAGAACGATGGCGAGGGTTTGAGGTCATTCATATTGCTGTGCAAGGGACCACTTAACAGCATAATTCAACCTCGTCGGAGAAGCGCCTCTCCATTCTTTCTTGATGAAAAGCGATTAGGCAATACGACACCTTTGCCATTCCTTAATGCAAATACCCCATTCAGCCCGATTAGCCTTTCTTCCGGAGCGAACGCTTCTATTCGAAGTGTCAGGTGGAGGAGCATTAGCCTTTACCACCGGCGTTTGTGCTCGAGGCCCAAAGAGGAAGTGCTTCTGTCAGCCCTGGCTACTGAGTGGCCGGGCTGACGAGAAGTACCTGGAGGATTGAGGAGTGACAGATTTGACACAAAAAAAAATATATATATATACCAAAGAAATGCTCGGGGTGTCTAAGTTTCAAAACTTAATGGAGGTACGTTTACTGTTGTGTTACGTGCATTTGTGTGTTACATCATGTCGTGTTACGTTGTGCTGTGTTACGTGCATGTGTGTGTTACGTTATGCTGTGTTACGTGCATGCGTGTGTTACGTTTTGCTGTGTTACGTGCATGTGTGTGTTACGTTTTGCTGTGTTACGTGCATGTGTGTGTTACGTTATGCTGTGTTACGTGCATGTGTGCCTGAGCGATGGAGCAAGCGGAGCAGCCGCACTTTCCACTGTTGCAAAAGTGTTTTGTTTTTTTGCATCCCCACTTTTGGATCAAGCAGCATTTGCTATTCTACACACATTTGAGCTCGCTTGGATCCAAACTAGTTACAGTATATCTGTCTGTTAGGTTATGAGAATAAAAACTTTTTGTTGTTTCTGTCCTTAAAAACGTTTTCTCATACCTCAAACCTCCATGCTTCCCGGGACTTTGGTGCTCGCTCCGGCGTCCTCCCCCACCCCCACCCCCCTGCTCCTGGCACAACTATCCAACCGGCGTGGACTGTCGTCCGTGCGTCAGGGATCTCGGGGGGACGGCGGTCTGTCAGCAAGCCAGCGGGAAAACAAGTATCCCGTCTCCTTCACCATGCTTTGTGGGTGCGACCTTTTTGGCTGTGTCATCTCCATCCATATCTATAAAACCAATTTGTTCACGGTTCTGTTTCTTACCAGAGCGTTCCAGTACTTACAAGAGCACACAGTTCTTCATATATCCAACTATTCCCTAATTCCCTTCCTTCAGAGTGCACCAGATTGATGCATTTATCTTTCAAATTGTGCCACGACAACAAAAAAATCAGAAGGAGCTTGTCCTTGAACGCCCCTCGAAGGGTCTGAGGTCCATCTACCACAGTCTCACGCAATCATGAGTGGGAACACTGTAATATAGAGTGCAATAAAAACTCAGCTTTATAGTGAAAGAGCAGCTTTATGGGTCATGATGGAAGGCTCTGTATGGCAGGAAACAGCATTTTCAGGTGTTAATTAAATGAAAGATTTCTTGCCAAACCTCGTCTGTCACTCGTCTCGCACTGCCACTTTCAACTGTAAGTAGCCACCCATCGTTCTGTGAGTGTATGATTTTAATACCATACAAAATCTATCAGATATAAAGGGCACATAACACATTACTGAGTAACTCTCTATATTTCACAGCTAAAAGTGAGGGATTGTAATTTTAGTCGCACTGATGATGAGTGTCGCAAAGAGAATGGAGATTTGGGGAAAGTGTTCTTACAAAAGAGGAGAAATAAGGCAGCGTCTTTTGACTGCTCCATTCAGACCAGTTTGCCGGGTCTCAACAACTCCTCTTTGTCGCAGTATGATTTTAGATTCAGCGTACATTTGTTCCCTTTGAATTGACTTTAAAGCCGCACAGTGTGTGTGTGTGTGTGTGTGTGTGTGTGTGTGTTGCAGATCCTTGAGTTTGTGCTGCCGTCTTCCCTTAAAGCTGCTGCTTCCATCATGAATGCTTTTCCTGCCGGTGACCTTGTCAAGCGCCTTGTCTGTCTGTCAGCTAGCTGCACTAAAAAGGCTAAAGCAATCTGGCAGCCTCCCCCGGATGAAGGGGAGGGGGTGGCACGAGAAACAAGGGTGGAGGAGGGATGAGGGAGATGTGACCTTTCTACTTCCAGAGGATTGTTTTTAGGTAAACAGCCTTTCAGAAATGAGCCGGGTCGCCGCGCACCGTACAGAAGGAGAGGAAACGCCGGATTTATGAAGTATTCTCGAGACTTCTAGTACATACACTCAGATGTTTTTGTTACATTTCTCAGTATTTCATGCGCATGATGTAAAATATCGTCCTGAATGCAACAGTGTTGCTTCGCAATATAATCACGAATATTATGAACCAGGCCGACTTTGGCTTTGTATCTTTGGTACACGATGTCTCCGGGCTTTCATGCCGCGGTTTATTTCTCCAAAGAATGAAACTGAAAAGAGACACGCCGCAGTGTGGAGCGCTTGAACTTGAAAGCGAAAACGAGTCGAGTCTTTGTGAGCAACTTGTGATTTTCGCTCGTTTTTCTTCTTTCCTTTCTGCATCCTCACCAGAATGTGGCGGCGTGTCTTTTTGAGTGAAACACAATGCATACTGATGATGTCCTAGCGGGGCCCAGCAAGGTCAACGCCGACCGCGCGGCCGGCTAATGCCACAGCTTTGGCGATGTAAAAGGAGTCTTTAAAGATGCACTGAGGTCTCCGTCTGCGAGTGGTGGGGGGTAATGAGAAAAAGGCTCCGGGGAGGTCACGTATATGCACAGCATCAGCAGTGATGACTTTATCGAGACACTCTTTTGAAGACACACACACACCATCTTTCCCTCACACTCACACACACACACACACACACACACATATAGACACACAGGACGGGCGCTCCCTCAACCAGAAAGGAGACTGAGATTGGAAATAAAGACCATCCTCTGTGTCTGAGGACTCTGAATGGGAGCGGTAATGTTTTCAATTTGAGCCCTGAGAGCAATAATGGAGCTCATTCGACACCACCTAGATACTGTAGTGCCGTTCACCTTAAAGCTTTAGGATTCTATCATCCTTCACTCTCACAATTCTTCTGCATTTCTTTACCAGTTCATGAAGAGATTCATTTGTGGGGATGAACAAAAAAAAATAAAAAATAAGAACGAGAAAAGGGATAAATGGATGAAGAGGTGAGGGGTCGATGAATACGCTCGTGTTTTGACTCGAGCCGCCTCGCATTTGAACGACATCTGCTCCAAGACGTTTTATTCATTCGCACAGTACGAGAATTGAATTTCACCGCAGAGATCAAGTCTCAGGGGCAAGTTCCTCGCATCTGTTTGACGTTAACATGCTAAGAAGTGCTGGCATAGAAAGGGTAAATTCATTTGTTTCGTGAAATGTAATCCAGGTTATTGTCTCGGCCTCGGAGCTTCCACAAGGATCCTTTAGAAGACTTTTAAACCTTCACCGGGGAAATAATGCAGTGTGAAATACACAGATCTGTAAAAAAACAAAAACATGATTACCTCTGTTGACTTGAATATATTGATATTATAACTGCTTGTTTACCCTTCAAGACCAATGTGTCAGTGTTCGGTGAAAAAGGAATTCATAAAGTGCACAAGTGGTACCAAAGGTGTCGTATAACCAGATCTGAGAGAGAAAACTGACTGTAAGATGGAAACTGGAATGTCATCGAATGAAAGTCCCAAGGACGCTACGGAAGAGCACTTCTTTTTTCTTTTTGGAGAACAACAAAGCCGTCACAATGTCACGCCTCGACGTTTTTCGTTCCCGGCTGCCGTCCTTACATCTGACGAAAGTGTGTGCAAGTACGGGGGGACGCCGGCGTCCGTCTGACCTTTTACGAAACGGATCTAAGAAGACAAAAGTGTGAAGAGATTGAGAGAGGGAGAGAGCGAGAGAGAGAGCGACGGCGAGGAGAAAGAAGGAGAAGATGAAATTCTGTTACATGAATATACGGTGGCAGCCTCCTTACTCAAAACACTGTTAAATCTGCGTGTCTGAATTTCCTGCTCCATCAATCAGAAACAAAAGCCCAAGTCTGCGTGGACAAATTTAACCGCTGATGCTTTTCAGTTTTGCCCTTTATGTCCATTTCTCACCAAACAAAGAGCCATTGGGGCACCGTCAAGAATCGCACGTGTGCTTCTTTTTTTTTTTTTTCCGCGCCCATCAAATAACAAAAGACGACTCGTCTGCGTCCCTTGGCGCCTTTCATTATGTTGCCAACAAGTTAATCCATTTGCCCGCTTGGCAAAAATCAAACAGACAAACGCTGAATGTGTTTTTTATTGACGTATCACTTAAGCATTCTCTGCGCGTTTGGAATGCGTATGAATCTCATTGTTTTCAAAAGGCGGCGACGGATAGCCACTTCATGGCCGACGCTTTGACGACAAGCATCAGAAAGTAACGCCGAACCGATCAGGCGACGATGGAGATGATGAGAGTCTGACGTCCTTGTGGGTGTTTGTGTCCGACAGTCACGTAGGTGCACTTCACCTCCACTTTTAATACTATGCCAATTTAAAAAAAAGAAGATATTTCAGCATTCATTTTCAAAGGATGGCTGATCTTAAGCAGCCATCCATCACTGGACTGTGACCGACACATAAGGTGCGGTTTGATTGGACCACAAGGACACAGCCGAGAGGAGCGGCGGTCCTCGCATATTATTTCAGACGAGGCGAGAAGGAAGATTATTTTTCTTATTTGTAGATTTATATTCATTTTGAACAGCAGAGAAAAGTCAATATGGTTGCATCAAAGCACTTATCAGAGAGATGGGGCATCATCTTAAAAGAAGAAGAAAAAAAAAGAGAATGTTTTCCCCGCAAACATCTTCACATCGCTTGAACATCACACATCGACAACCCGTCCAAGCGACACGTGACGTCAGGGAAGAAACACGTTGACAGTTTGGAGCATCGTTTCCTTCATTAATGCCGACGCGTGTCCTTCAGTCCGTTGGTCGAGAACCGCATCGCCTTCATGAAAAACTCAAAGGTCATCTGTACCGTGAAGGCCTGCGCTGCCCTCAGCTGCCTCCCTCTGTCCTGCACTTTGATGAGCAGTGAACTTAAAGCATCTACTGACTTATTACTTCCCTGTGTTGATATTTGCACTATTATTATCCGTATTGACAGTGCCCGGAAGGCCATGAGTTCATCTCATGAAAATAATCTTTCAGATTATTACTCAGAATTCTCTTTTGCAGCATCACATATACGCATATTTGAATTCTCAGCATATGCAGCTCCCCGTCATGTCGGGTTATTATGTTCAATTTGGCTTTGTAAAGATGATGGATTCATTAATATGTCATGGTTTAAATATGAGTACATCATTAGAAATGGTATTAAAAAAAATACTTTAACCCCTTTATTTTAATCATCACATACGACGTTGTCCTCCTGGGGGTCAGTGGGACATGCGGAGCCGGGGATTGAACCACCGAACCTGGGATTAAAGGTTTGAACTGCGACCTCACCTGAGCCGCGGAGCATTTCAAGTTATTCATGGTGAAACGTATGAATTCCGTGCTGTTAATTTGTACGTTTATTTTGATTTTGGGAGTATGGTGTTGAGATTATTCCTTCATCTTGCAAAACCTAAAGAAAATATGAATTAGGCTGTTGTTTAATAGAGTAAAACATAACCCGCCTCCCAAACAGTCACTTAATTACGACCATCGGTGTGTTTAACGTTGGATTCACGATGCCCACTAATCAACACGTGAAAGTGAATAAAGATTGCCTTTTGCGATTTGACATTTGGGATTAGAAAATCCCCTTAAGTGAGCTAGTAATACTTACTCTCATCACCTATGAGAATCCCATTTACCCACAACGTGACAGCTCCAATGACCATTGCAGATAGCGATGGCAGCTGGTTATGCCTGCGGAGGATAAAGGTGATTTGCAAAAAAAAACAAAAAAAACACACAAACAGATGCACCACTAAGTGCTAAAAAGGGGAGCGGTAATGAAAGCTCGTGTTCATTTAGGCCTCCTGTCTTTTTTTCCGGTGGGGACAGGACAGGACGGCTTCATCAGGCTTTTTCTCTTTTTTTTCTGATCCAGGAGCAGAGTGTGCGTGTGTCTGTCTGTGTGTGTGTGTGTGTGTGTGTGTGTGTGTGTGTGTGCCAACGCCGTGATGGCCGGCAGGTTTATCTAAGCTGACAGAGATGAATCTCCCAGCAGAGGGCTGGGCCTGTTCAGCTGTCCTGCTGAGGAGAGCCCACACCAGGGCTGACATTAAATTATTTCAGGAGGTAATTAGTCTTCTGTTTTTTAACCAAGATGCCAAACACTCCGGATCTCGTGCACCCGTGCGCGCACAACCCATGTCGCCCGATGTCAGATAGACCTGCAGTGTAGATAGAGAGGCAGGTGAAGAGGATGCGATGGGTGTTTGGACAAACATCCAACGGATTCTTGTTGGAAATGGTGAAAGAGCCACAGTTATCCTTCAAAATAAAAGTCCCATCACCCATTTTTCATGAATTCTCAGTAAACAAATTTGCTTGACTAGACTTGCCGCGTTCAGTTATTCTAAAGTTCATATCTTGAGACAAGTGCTTAAGATATGCTCGCACCTCAGGAGAAGTGTTAAGACTTTCTTTGTCTCTATTTCCCCCCACTCGTTTCATCCCAAACTGGGGCCCTTTTCCTTTACCCTGCATCCGAAAGTGAAATTAATGTTGATGCCCTATCAAGGCAAATATGATTTGGCTGTCACATTATGAATATTGTTGCTTTTATGGACTATATTATGCAAAGTCATGCAAATTAGATACGCAGCTATCAGAGAAAACAACCCTTAATTTTGTCCTTCTGCTTTTCTTGTGTTTAGCGTGTAATGTGGTTATGTGTGCTGCCAGCAAATGAAAAGTCACTTTCATGGCAAATTATTTTCTCATGTCGCGCGCTGATCAAGTGGCGCATCCATTACCACCGCATCATCCCAAGACAAACAAACAGAAGAGGCTGGTTTTTTTTGTTGTTGTACGTAAACTTTCTGCTGCGTTGCGTATGACACAAATCTTTTTTTTTTTTTTTTTAACTTTCTCGCAAAACACACAGCCCTGAAACATAACTGTATTGTTTTTGTTTCTTTAGGGAAGATTTTGAAGAATGCCATTAGAGTAATTTTCTCTCTCTCTCTCTCTCTCCTTCTCTCTCTCTCTCTCCCGTGTCGAGTGGTGAAAAACACACAGCACGGCACAGTAGTTTACAGTTACTTAAATCAGCCCGTGGTGCCGTTCTCTCATTCGGTGGGTCATTTGAGGGCTAAAGAGTAATTTACCGTGAAAATCCAATTGCTTTAATCTAATTTCCTTTGATATAATTCACAATAGGCTTACAGCCACAAAGCGTTTACCTCGCTGAAACAGTGCACGCGCCTCTGGGGGACAATTAGAGTCCAGAGACAGGTAGGCGCTTGTCTTTCAATACATTGCATAACCAGCACCTCCTGCCACCGGATGCACAATGGGATGAAGATCAAAAGAAGTAGACAAATATAAGGTGAAGTTTCTGCTTTCTGGTGTAATTTGGGCTTGTTTCACCTCTGTTTAGTGTTACTGAAATCCAAAATCCGTTCTGTACCTGTGCTATTTCCCCATTACTGCTCATTCATTCGCCTTTTAATTCATAGTGAGAATAAAAAAAAAAAAGGTTTTTCGCCGCCCCCTTTAAAATAAACACGTATTATTACTACTCATTTGTATAACAACGGTATAGACATGGAAACACTTTGAAGCTGCAATTACTTTTCATTTCATGAGCGGCATAACAACTTTGTGACAGACTCTATTCTGAGAGCCGGATTTCTCAATAAACCCTGCTGCTCCAAAAATTGCAGAGGACACACTGATTAATCTGTCGCACTCCTGCTGGGGACAGCCAGAAAACAGCACAAATTGTAATACGAAAGCACTTACTGTTCCATTTTCACACAACGGAGGGTATTCTCTTGACCGGAGGCGGTGTAGCAGGGAAGTTGTGCGAAAGGGGCGACTTAAAAGAAAGAAAAAAAAGGTCCAGGTCTCGTTGAGGTCGGTGGTAACTTCTCTCTCTCTCTCTCTCTCTCTCTCTCTCTCTCTCTCTCTCTCTCTCTCTCTCTCTCTCTGTGACTAAATGTTACAAATGTGAGCCCTCGTCTGACTTTTTTCTGTACTAAATCCTCTCTAACTTTGTTCTGCTTCACTTTATCAAAGTAAAACAATGCAAACATTATGTTAAAACTTTGAGCTAGGATTTGGGAGAATTTAAAAGCTTACAAACGCATTATTTCTCAGTAAAAATCATGCTAAAAGTGCTTTTTTTCTAGGCGGACCTGAAACTTTACATTCCTTTCTGTGTGTCATCTTCATTTACTCTTAACCAGTAACACTTAGACTGATATTTACACATCTGAGCAAAACTTAACATGATACTTGTTTATTAACTCCAAGATTATTCAAATAGCTCTAGTGGTTTCAGAGACACAGACATTTTAGTTTGTATGTCATTTTCAAGCAGAAACCTAAAAAGAGGCTCGGGGCTTAAACGCCGTAAATATGTCAAAAGGAGTGGACGGTGGCACTTCCCATGTTCATGTCATGTTTGTGGAGGTATTGAAGACCCACTCACCAAGGCAAATGATTTCTGAATGAAGTCACAAAATATGTAATTTCATGTGCGAGTCGCAACTGCAGTTGCTCATGTGTTCATTGCGTTGATTGTTTTAGTTTGCCGCGCATTATATGTGCAAAGCGATGCATAATACAATTATTATTGATTGAAATGAAGCGTATAGGGCCACTGACAAAGACAAAGTTTAATGACTTGGTAATTCTGCTCATTTGCATAATGATACCAAATGAAACCTGATAATAACTGTGTTCACATGACAGATGCATTCATTTTGTAGATATTTTTGTTGGCCAGGGAAAATTTGCAGAATAAATATCTTTCCTCGCTTAATTCACAGCCTGCAAGCTGTGTTTTCGAATATGAAGCTAATTTGAGTGTTTTTGCAAACTGTGTTGTTTTTTTTTTTTGCCATCAGCAACCAATGCATCACCTGAACAAATGGTAGTCGCAGCCAGGAGAGAGCACAATGTATGTGCGCATCTGCTCAGGTGAGAGGAAAAACCTGCCTGAGACCAACAGTTTATTCTTCCAAAGACTGTGTGCTCATTCTGTGCCCGCGCACACCTCCCCCAAAAAAAAGGAAAAGCCTCAATCTGGCTTCATCTTCTGCCGCAGCCATTTGTCGCTCCTGGTGGAGTTGAACCAGAGCAGGAGACGTGCTGGGGGACCATGCGACCTACATGTACAGTCCACGTGACCTCATGCTTCCTAGAGGAACGCGTGTCGTGCAAAGGGGTCTCCCTCCCCTGTGGTTCAGGGGCCCGTCCGCGTGACACGTGATGCCGAGCGGTCACACGTCAAGCTGATTGCACATCGGATGCGTGAAAAAGTGCAGGAGGAGTTGGGAAAAGGGCAAAAGGTGTGTCGCACGCTTCCCCCCCCCCCCCCCGTCCCCTCCTCCCGCGGCGCCGACACCAGCACTTTGGGCTCGTCCGACTGATGAACCAAACTGTTTCAGGGAAAACAGACGAGGAGGAGGGGGGGTGGAGGCGGGCGGGCGGGGTTTAGATTGTACATTTAGACAGCTTCAGTGCCCCTTTTGTTGACAGAACCCAGACAGAGGGATTTAGACAAGCCCGTGTTTTGAAGTGTGTTTGCGTGGTGAATCACAGCAGTATCCCGGACTTCCTTTTATTTCACAGGTCCGCCGGCCACTTCACAGCGAGGCGAACTCCCCTGCCGAAGCCATTTCCCCGAGCGGTTTGTCATTTCTCAATGTCATTTTTAATGAATGTGAGACCACATCAAGTCGTATTCGTCTCAAATCATAAACCTCCGTAATAAGTCGGAATAGATCGTTCATGGTAGTAGGGCTTTGCTCGGCCTGTTAGCGGCTCTGTAATTGTAATATATTGCACAATCCATCTGAGTTATATGCATCAACCTCTGCCCGGTAACAGCTGGATATTTTTGTCCTTTTGAGAAGCGTAGTCAGTGTTATACACAGTTCTAAAAGTCCAAAGTGCTCTGTTAAAAAAAACGCTTTTAGCTGTTCTGTTTTTCAAATATGACCGCTGATGAATTGCTGCATTGACATGTTTATTTAATATAATAGCCTATTTTGAAGGTGAAAGCAAAAAGCAACAACGGGAGAATGGAGATTACAATGAATAACAACTCCATTATGTCGCTTGTCCTCTATCTCTGGTTTTCCCTCCTCTCTCTAATCTCATTTCACGAGGGACGACGGCGAGGCGGAAGGAACTTTTCCCGCGGTATCGCACGAGAGACTGCTCTTCCACAAGGAGGAAAAATGAAGCGAATAAATAAAGAGAAAATCGAATTCCTTCAGCCGTTGCAGGAGTTGCCCGCCAATGAATCAGCAGAATAAATTCTCTCCAGAGATAAACAAACATGATATTTCAGCTGGGAGCTACGGGACGGAAGGGCCGCTGTCGCTCTCGTAAAGTTCAGAGCGCTCCGGACCGTAAAAAAAAAAAAAGAAAAGAGCCGCCTTCTCAATCAGGAAAGCCTCTGGCAGGAAGGCCTTTACAGCTGGAGCTATGTGATGAAAACACACAGGAAACCTCGCACACACACACACACACATGCCCCCGAGCAGGACTTTAACACCACAGATATATAGCCTCATATAGAAAGCCATTAAAGTGGGATTTTGAAGCCGGAGTGTCTCCCCACACACTGTCAACACACTAAGTGCTCATGGGCCTGATTTACACGAGCGTGTGCCACACTGTACCTCGATGCTGGAATGCAGAACATGCGACGGCGTCCTGATTGAAAGGAGCATGAAAGTAACCTCGCACTATCAACCTTTGGTGGTTTAATTTCTGTGTTTCTGGTTATGTGCGAGCATCCCTTCGCTCCCTTTATGAACGTATAAACTTGACGCCCCCTTTTGGTGATCAAACCCGTACATCAGTGTGAGTGGGGAGAGATTTGTGGTTTCCGTGTTGTGGCTGAGAGATGATAACAAGACAACAGTGACAGCCAGAGTCAACATTTATGCTGTTGACTTTAAAAGGTCAAAGTCTTGTGCATGTTCCCTCGCCTTTTTCACACCTTCAGGCGGGAGCACGAGCTGCGGATGTGAGAGAGCCACTCATGTGAAGTGAGACTTGAAAAGAGAAAGCTGGAGGCTGTGTGGAAAACGCATTTTGAGGACTCTTTAGGGGGGGGGGAAACAAACTATGTCTATTGATGTGGCTTGCTAATTCAGAATATGTCCAAAAAGGTTTGAAAAATTCCATCCGAACTGGTGCAGATGTCTGTGACAGTGAGAAAAATCCAGCAAGCACATGACACTTATTTGTATTTACAGTGTTCGTTTCGCAAAAGATGTCCGAGTCAAACTTCTCGTCTGAAGTTTTGTCTCTCCTTAATTTATTGGATTGTTTCCAAACACGCACGCACGCACAGAACTCTTTGCCTTGACAGGTTAAATGGTTCCTGTAACACAGAGACACATTACTTTGGCACGGAGAGATTATTGTGGAGGAACAGTATGGCGGACTGCACAGCTGCTGGTCTCTTGTCGCGCTTCAAGGAAACAACACGTAATTGGCCTCGGCACTTGTACTGTTAGTGCTGCGCAGCACTTGTATGGGGATGTCAGCTATCTTTAGAGATAAATGGATTTTAGTGGAAATGCAAAGGGCAGACCAGTTGGATTTTTTCTTTTTCCCCCCCTATGT
The DNA here is from genome assembly GCF_023055335.1 of Clinocottus analis. NCBI lineage: Eukaryota > Metazoa > Chordata > Actinopteri > Perciformes > Cottidae > Clinocottus > Clinocottus analis. The sequence continues at coordinate 5,169,281 of NW_027175821.1, forward strand.
AATTACAATCATGACATATTTTTTAAAGCATGTAGCAGCGAAATGGGAGTTTAAACATGTTCTTCTTGTTTCTTTCTCACACTGTGCATTTCCATTTTCCAGTATTTAAGGCCTCCGAAAGATGAAGGCTCCATCCCGCCAGAGCATCTCACTCCAAAAATCGATGAGAGCCACCGACATTGTGAATGACTGAGCTATCATCCTTCACTATTTATAGCGTGTGATGCTCTGTGAACCGTGAAATTAATAAATAGCATGCTCAGTAATTGCCTGGAAACCAAGCGCTGTGGCAAAGTGAGGTATAAAATCAGCGGCATCAGATGGGGTTTCTAATAAGTTGTCACATTATTGTCGATGACCTTCAAGCAATTAAAACAGTAGAGGAGTAAAAAAAAAAAAAGAGAGAGAGAGGCTGCGAAGGGGAGGGGTTGCAGACTAAGGAGGAGGGGTTAAGAGCAGTCGAATTGATGGGAGTACAGGAGAACTCTATTAGGACGGGAGGATCTTCATTAAAAGGTACTGTGAGAGAGAGATAGAGAGAGAGAGAGAGAGAGAGAGAGAGAGAGAGAGAGAGAGAGAGAGAGAGAGAGAGAGAGAGAGAGAGATTGCCAATGGCCCAGTTGAAGCAATATTTTGCTTAATCTGAGGCAGGTGACACTGAGGGCTTGATAAAATCAAAAGCTGCTCCATTTAACCGAACCTCGAGGGGGTTAGAGGGAAGCTGTTTGCTCGATGAGCACCGCTGGTGGTTCAAGGTACTTTTAAAAAACATTATTATTAACGCCGCTTTGGTGGCTAATCTGCAAGAAGAGAAATTTACTCGTGCACGTCAACGGGAGGATTTTACACAGCATACAATCCGTCTGATTTTAAAAGCGAATACTATCAGCGAGCAGACCGCAGAAGTATAGCGTAATAAAACATGAAATGCGCGCACAGCACTGTAACAAGCAAGTCACACAGTAGGCTTCAAATAAGATTTTGAGTTATCAGATTTTCACTGACTTCTGAGTGTATTTACGGCAATTTTTTTTTTTTTTCAGTCTGGTTGTTATTAGATTACCTCAAAAAAATGTTTTTTAATGCCTGAGTGCTTGAGCAGGGTCATGCTGACACGAGCACAGCGACACTGTAAACCACAGCCACACTCTGCCTCCTATGGAATGAACTGCTCCAGCTCATCACACTTATCGGGCTGCTCATTAGTACATCATGTTAAGCCTGGCACTAAACTTTAAACATCCCTTGATGCCAGCAGCTTTCGGGACGAAATCCGCCAGAACAGGAACAGTAAAAGCGACTTTCATGACATAGCAATCAACAGTTTGTAAGCAAATTAGGCACTAAATGACAAAATGACACAACTTTGCACCAATACCTTGGCAGCGTTGAGAGCGGCTTCGGCACCAAGCACTCGGTAGCCAGGACAAAAACTGGGGAAAGTAAGTAAAAGGCGACATCATTCCCAAATAGTGTTCTTTGTCATTGGTTATCACAGAGCTATACGAGTGTTTTTAGGACTCATAGCAGTACTGTTGCACCCGCAGCTGTAATCCTGTACGCACTATGCGGACAATCTTTTCACGGTTATTCCTGCATATTCTTGTTCTTCCATAACTGTCATTGTGATGCTGCCGAATGAGGGAATGCACTGCTTTTGTACTTAGTGCCGACTATCCTCGCAGTTTTCTGGACTAACGCACATTATGCACGTTTACAAAGGGCGAAGCCCCGGCAGTAGAGATGTTGTTTACGTGAGGCTTAATGCCAAATAATAAGGGTTGAAGCGTCGGTGAATTTTGAAAGGATGCTGCAGACGTGATTGTTTTTATGGTTTTGTATAAATTGTTTGGTGACTCAAATGTATAGTTGTGCATGAGATTTACAGGAACGTAAATACATACATACAATTCCCAATATATGCATCGGTCAGGCCATCGAATTAGTAAAACAAACTGGTATTAAACAACAGGCGTCTCACAAATGTAACAATCTGTACTGTGTCCTGAACTCTTGAATATTAATAGGTTGTAAAGCAGTGGTTGTGTACACCTGATGAAAGATAACTGTACAGTTTGGGGATCATTTGTTGTGGGTTTGTCCCTGCAAGCAACTTATTTCACTTACAGATAGTGATGTGATCTATTGTTAAGCCCAACATATTGAATAGACTAGCTTTAAAAGAGTATTCCACATTTTATGCTGTTAGAATTTAGCCAACAAAGTAACAATCCATTTACACACTTTGTTTCAGACACAGGCAATTAAAAGGGCTCTACGTAGGCACAGAAAAGCATAATAAGACTGACGTTGAAAAACAATAAGCAATAAAAAAAACAGAACACAGTCAATTAAAGTAGAAGAGAGATTTAGGAAGCAGCAGCATTTAAATATATGTTTTGTAAATGACTAGCAAGCAGTTCAAAGATTTTAGAACAGGAGTAATATCCTTATTTATCTTTTCAGCAGCATTCTGAACGAGCTGAATTTTCTTTTCAGGAAGTCCAGACTACAAACTGCATGAACGAGTTGCTCTGATTTGTCTTGATTTGTCTGCGGAAGCTCAGATATGAGTCTATTAAAGCGCCATGATCTCTAACGTAGGTTTTCACCTTTTAGCTCTGGAATCAAGTTGACCGCTTACGGCTACTTTCATTCCTTCTTCTTGTTCCCAAATACAATGTTTTCCTTTTTGTCTTTCTTTTTTATTGAAGGACATTTATATTGCGAGTCCAAGGGGCAACTGGTGAAAGCGCTAAATACATCTGAATGCTGTCTGCATAGCTGTGATTAGCAAAGCTACTGTCATGTATGACTTAGCCCAGAGGGAGCAAGTGCAGGTTGAATAATAGAGGCCTAAGAATCGAACCCTGGGGGACACCTAATGCCAAGGTCATGCACTCAGAACACAGCCCCTGCCTTTGACATAAGAGCTGAACCAAATAATCCCACTTTACCAGTCTGTCCAGAGGATGTTTTTTTTGTCAAACAGTATCAAAGGATGTACTTAGATCAAGCAGCAGCAATATGTCTGTTTGACCTTAATTTTACATTCAGACAAATGTAATTTTACACTTTTATAAGTGCAGCCTTAGTGCTGTGGTGTGGTTGTAAATCAAATTGAAATAATTCAAAGAAATGTAAAAGGTCATTTAGAAGGTTATTGATTTGAATCAAAACAACTTTCTCAATACTCATTCACAGTTGAATGATTAGAGATGGGTCTAAAGTTATTGAATACTGAAGGATCTTCTTTAGAGGTGAACAATTGAGAATTTTAAACACATCAATTTCCGAGCAACTGAAAACAATTTTGAAGAAGTTGGATGGCAGGATGTCAAGATAGCAGGTTGATGAACCAAGCTCCTTCAATACATCCTTAAGAATCTAAATGTTGATTGCATTAAATGTTGAAATTCTCGCCAACCACTCTGCAGTTGCAGCTGTTGTCTGGGGTCCATCCTTTGACGCAGAGGAATTCACGGCCAGTCTAATATTTTCTATTTTCTTTCCACAAAAAAAACTAGCGAACTCATGTATTTCATTGAGACATAGAAAGTCAGGGGATAACCCGGTTGGAGGATTGGTTGGCACCTCAACAGTAAACAAGGCACTAGATTATATTCCTCTTAATGATGTTCCAAAAAAAAAAAGGATTTACATGGCCTTATTTATTTCAATATTTCAATCACGAAGCCTGTCTTTATAGATGTTGTAGTGAATCTTAAGAGGACTCTTTCTCCTTTTGCACTCCACTTTCCTGTATTCTTACTTGCAACTTGACTTTTTAGAGCTTCATCCATTTTCAAAAATGTCCCAGTCGCTCACATAAAAGAGCTAATCAATAGAGTTAGTGTGTCATAGACATAGCTTCCATAGTACCCTCATTCAATAAAGTTCCTTTTATGGACAGAAACTGATCACAAAACACACGTGTTCAGAAAGGCCTTCGTCCCTGACAACAGTACTTAAAGTATGAACACTCTTGCTAATAATCAAATTCAATGTCAGCCTTTGGTTGTGTTTGAGTCCTTGTACATGCTACAATAGATCAACAGTTCAATGAAACAACATAATGGCAGTTTTTTTTGTCTTTGACATTATCAATGGATAGTCCAAGCAGCTCAGCAAAGTCTTTAACAACAATTGTAAAGGACCTTGAGGGTCTGTAGAAGATATATTTTTTTTCATCACAATGGACACGTTCTCATTCTGTAGAGGTACAATGAGAGAAAGCCGGTGAAAAAAAATGGGTCCTGGAAACTTGTGTGAGTGCCATCATGAATGCACCGACCTGAGAAAAAAAGCTACAGAGAGAAAAATCTACTTTACTTGAGTACATTGCTTGAGCACATCCTTCTATCTGGAATGAACAAGCAACCTCTCACTCATTAATTAGTCAACCTCTCCTACCTGTGGGCCAGCCTGCCATACTCTGCTGTGATTGATAGAACAAGAACAAAGGAAAGGGGGACCGTGATTACTGATGAGGATTATAAATACATTTCAATTAACAAAACCTCCCATTGCTAATTGTCGTACAGGTAGTACAAGTAATTCCTCTGAATACTGGGATTTCTGTGCAACACGGTGCAAATGGCTGCAGCGGTGCAGGAATAGAACAACAGCAATCTCCAGTGCTATTCTAGGTGAATGAGCAGAGAAATTGAGAAATTGAGGGAGGAAGAGGCAGAAACAAAGTGAGCGAGGGCGGATGGAGGGAGAAAGAAAGACGAGGGTGGATATCGCCCAGTGCTCTTTAATAACCAGGGCAGCGGAGGTTCAGGAACCAGACATGAGCAACCCAGTGGACACTAGAAGAAGGGCAATGGGGTCACACGGCACGGAGGGGGAAGACATACAGCATCGCACCCGCAGGAGATTGATGTGTTTCCCAGCAATCTACAAGCCCATAAAAAAGGGCACGGTCTGTGGGCAAGCTTAAAAAGCAACCAGGGAATTGGTGGACAAAAGTTCATCTGGCACTGTCATAACACTGCGGCGTGACAATATAACCCAACGGCTTCACAGGTATAGGGGCAGCCTTTTTTCTCCTCAAGTAGCTGGGATGTTTGTTTCATTTACAGTGGGTGTAAACAGATGTGCGTTTGCAACAAAAACTCACTCCCGCTGAAAAATGTAAAACATTCTGTCACCTTGTTGTTCTCTGTTGTGTCCAAAAGCTGCCCTCTACGGGCTGGCTGTCAACATAAATAACAAACCTTTTCACATTGTGTCCACGGGTCTGGCTTTGAAGTGTTAAGCTATTGGTTGTGCACTTGAGAGCTTCCCTCACAGCCATAGGCGAGCTTAACAAACTGTGCCTCCAGCTCATTTGTTGGTTGAATTCCTATGTTATTAACAACCTGAGCAATTCTATTCAATTGTTTTTTTTGAAGGCTTTCCAAGGTTTTATTGCCTCTCGATACATTTTGTTTACCTTTCTTTATAAACTCATACTTGGTCACTTATTTTTTTTTCAATCCAGTGTCTTGCGAGCCAATATTCCGATGGACCCTTCTTCGATCGATTACTTACATTAAAACCGTGTTTTTTAATGCCAGGTTTTCTAAAACTATACATCTATTCAAGAGAGGCCTAATCATGGTAAATATAATTTGCATACGTCTGTAGAACAAAAAATCTCAACATTGGATAAAGCCAGTTCAAAATGATGTTTCATTTTGTTGACAGCTGATTGGCCCAGAAACAACCTGATGAATTATCCCTGTTATCATTAGTTTAACGTTGATGTGCTTTATTGGTTGCGCTCCCATAAGCGTCAACAACATGTTCAACAAAATGTTCGTTCAATGTGGAGAGAGGGAGGAAGAGATGTGTCCCTGGAGAAAGAGAAACATTGGTGCTAAGAGGAGAAGGAGCGCATTAAAAGCAGGAAAGCCCTGCGGGATTGTGATGATAAATGCTACGACATTACAGGTAGCACCACGTCTTAATATCACAACTACTTTTTCTAAGTTGATTAAATGTTTGTGAAGAAATAATAAGCTGCAACATTTAGTAGTCAAACTGTAAGCAAGCAGCATATGGTTTATGGAACCACTATTAATACACTTGTTTGTACTATTTTGGACATTTTATCAAGCAGTTTTTTTGTGTGGAGTGAAAACTAAGAGATATGTCAGGTAAACAGAAAACAAACAATTAATGTCTGACGTAAAATTGCTGGCCCAAATTATTTTGTCGGTCCGGCCATGGGGTCCAAAATTTGTACAGAGACTTTTGGATGTATCTTGATATTGCTCCAATACACTGCCGTCAAATGACATTTTTTGCCGTGTTTTTAGGAACACAATGTTCTCTAAATCAGGTTATGCATCACATAGGAACAAACCCTTCTGTAAAAACCTTCAGAATAGAGACAGGAATGAAAGTGAAAGTTAACAGGTTATTAGTCAAAACAAAAAGATATCAGCATTACTTTAAACTTCACCAGTTGATCACTGAAGCTAATGCTAACTGTGTGTGAATTTAGACAAACTCTACAGATGCAAATACGCAAGTAGTAAAATTAAAAGTTAAATGGGCATTTTGGATGTTTTCTTCAGGCTGGTCTGAAAGAAGACATGTTATGAAAACGAGAAAGCTCAACATCTCAAAACTAGTCAGTGCTTAAAACACTGTGTTTTTGCTTTTTTGCGTACTTTCACATTTTATTTTGAAAATACTCTTTTCTCCCTAGCTTGATAAACTAAGAGGATCAATACCACTCTCATGTGGTAAATGTGAGGCTCCAGCCAGCAGCTGGTTAGCTTAGTAAAACCCAACATGACTGGAATCGGAGAAAACACCTTCTGTTCAAAGGTAAACAGAGACAAAAAGCCTACCAGCACCTCAAAAGCTCACAAGTAACACGTTGTATCTGGTTTGTACAATCTATACGAAAACCTAAACGGCTGACACTTGGTCCCCTTTGGACAAAGTGTGGCTAGCTCCCAGTCTCAAGTTATGCTAAGCTACGCTAAATGTATCCGGGCTCCAGCTTCATATTTACCAGACAGTCAAAGTTAAAGGTTTTCTTTATGCAGCAGAGTGGCGGGCGTGTTTTACTACACATTATACTACATATTTTACTATATTATTGAATTTTGATGCATACTCTTGAGGTAGTTTAATCATAATTATGTATTCTATTTGGTAAGATGCACTTATACGTTTAAAGTAAAAGATGAATATGCAAATTCACTTAACTGTCAGACATACATAGTATAGTAAATAGTACAATAGTTGTAGCATAAAGTAGAGAATATAATAGAAAAATAGAAGTACAACTTCTTCAAAATGTTCCTAAATTAGAGTGCTGGAGTCTGTTTGGTCAGTTACTTTCCATCAGTTCCACCTCTAACAAAACCAAGTTGAGGATTTAAATAGAAGTATTCTAGTAATAGTTGCTACAGTTAATTAGTTGCTATATGACGCTGAACCCGAGCTGACCACAGCCTCAGTTTTCCAAAAGTAATTCACAAACTTATGACTGACACAATTTCAAGACGGAAGGTGTTTCAAACTCAAAAGACTTAATCTTCAAAGAACTCCCGCTGCCTCTTTGACACCTACCTGTGTGTAGAATGTTGCACAACCCAAGGTAATGTTCGGTATTTCAAAGCAGCATTTCTGACGACACCCTGAGTACATTTCTATATCCTCCCCGAGGACGCCACATTGGCATACAGGTCTGATTGAATACACCGCGGTGAGTCGTATTGTAACTCAAGCGGCGTAGAATGTCTCCATTGGATCTCGGAGGTCCAAAGTATCTCCCACCGGTTCTCTGTCTTCCTGTTCACAAAGCCACTGCGTTGTCTTTTTCCGAGTCGCACGGGAAGATCAAAGAGCATTTTGAACGGTGGCACCTCGTTTCAAAGCGGCGAGGACGGTTGCATGAGCGCCTTCAAAGGGGGACAAGTTTTAAGAATCACCGCGGCGTCTGTGTCAACACCGAAGTGAAAGGAATACATTTGAAGCTGAACAGTGATGAGTGAAATATTGGCTCTGCAGCTTTGATTATGCAATGTTCACATGAAAATATGTAAACCTCCAAAAAAGAAGAAGAAAAAAAAAAAAGCCTCTCATGAGCCACGAATGTTGGAGGTGAATGAAAGGACTGTATTTTAAACTCTTAATAAACAAGGATGAGGCAACACTACGCATCAGCTCCGCTCATTGTGTTCTTGCAAAGTGGTATTATTCCTTCACGCAGTAAAGCATTTGATCCACATGCACATGCTTCTGCCTCCACAGAAAAGAAAAGAGGATATCTTGAACCCATTCGGTGGTAGGGTGAGGTTCCCCTGATGCTTTTCTTTCGCAGGCTCCGACTGGTCTGACAGGAGCAGGAGCTGGAGGAGACATTTCTAATGCAACACTGCCTCTAGTGGACTGAGTCTGCACCTCCGGAGATGCCACGAGCACCTGCAGTACAGATGCTGCAGTGAAGAAATGTTCATTATCTATATCTCCCAAACCCTCGTGGACGCCCATATTGAGCTGCTCTCGTACAGGAGAGTTCAACTCTTATCCGGGTAATGTGGTTAATCAATTACAAGTCCTCGTCCCCTGAGGGTATTCACATTAACTTGAGTATAGGTTTTCACTTAGAGAGGATCAGTGATCTCTGCAGTGGCTTCCCCCTCCAGACTTCTTTCATTATCTAAAATGAGAGCATATTGAAGGGGGGTAGGGGGTCGGGGGGGGGGGGGGGGGGGCAACCAAGGTGGAGCAGGCTGGCGGTATAGGGGTGGGCGGGTGGGGTGAGGGGGAATTTGTGTGAGCGGGTCACATTGGCGTCTCCCTCCCGCCACACCTTCGGCGCCGAGGTCTCCGCCTATCCATCAAATGATATTATCCATCACCATCAGCTCTCGGCTGATAAAGAGAAATGACACGAGCTGCATTTGGAGAGTATTAGGAAAAAGAGTGACTCAGACAACTACAGCGTTCAGTCAGTGTCAGAAAATATCAAATCATTGCGGCTGCTCAGTCCCCCCCCCCCCCATCCCCCCGCCCTCTTTCCCTCCCCCACGCTGCGGTCTTGGTTTAGAGGAATTCATTCAAAACCTCCCGTAATTCCCTGCATTCAGTCTCACCCATACAAAATCTGTTCATTCTCTCTAGCACATAATTCCATTCAGTGTTTTCTCTGTTAAGTCTGTGCGCCTGGCCTCGCTCTCTGTCTCCGGTCTGTTGCAGTCATCCTTTACAGGACACTCCTCCTGGTCCCTTTGAGCCAGGCGTTGCCTTCGGTTACAGTCTTTATATTCACACCTGAAGGGAAATTATTTGAATAAATAAAGTGCAGCAAAGACAAAACGAGGGGCGGGTTCATTGCAGAGCAAAGGACCTCATCCATCATGTTTCAACTACGACGGGCGATGTCAAGGAACTGGTTACAGAACGCCAAGATTATTCCCAGCAATGCAGATACTCTCGACAGGAGGTGAGGGGAAAGAAACCAGCAGAAGGTTTACTGATGTGAACTAGAATGTGCTTCAAAACACAGTAAATAAAAAGAAGTAGGAAAAAAAAAGCTAAAAGTTATTTGTGTTTTCTGTGGATGACTCAAGTCTTTTCATCTCTTTAATCAACATATATTTCTATACTCGTACAATCTGTGCATTCCAGTCTGCACCTCTGGGGCTCACATTCATTTCATAGATATGCACACAGTATCCATGAAGTCAATCCATCTGCAGATTTTCTTTGTGAAGATACTTCTTTGTTTATCCATAATACATATCTGCAGAGTGGAGCTATTGATTTCAATATGTTACACAGTACAAAGCTGTGTTCACATGTTATATTTTCGTATTTTGTCCTTGACTGATTCCTGTGGGTTTCATTGCCGTTCACCCTGGAAGCTGGAGTTGGTAATGCTATTGTGTATTTGTTGAAAATATCATTACATCTCAACAAGTAAATAAATCAAACTGACCCCAATTATACCATGGAAAATAAATAACCAACGATATCTCAAATGCAAGGACACCTCACAACTGTATTAATGATGGTAATAAGATGTTTTTGCACAAGGTTCAAAGTCTTTAAAATGTCTTTCACCATATGCTTTCAAAGCAAAAATCCATTATATTTTGTTAGAAGACGATGGAATTATGCTTGTATAACTACCTTTGAATTACTTGCACTGAGCTAAAAGTTGTTGACACAAATACATTGATCAACTAATAACCAGTTTTTACCAAACTTTAGTGAAATGGTACACAATAAACATTCACAGAAGCACAGTAAGCTCCGGTGGGCATCACATGTAAAGATTTAATATATATTTCATTAACAATATTTCAATAATATCAAGACATTTGCTGAAAAGCAAGTAAAACGTCAAGCAGGAAATATTTATATCATCCAGAAATATATCAGTGTATTTATTGAGATAATGATATGTATTAATGTTCAAAAACTGTGAAAGACGATGTCTGAAACGTGTAAGTATAATAACTTGGCGAAACATTGACGTCATGCATTTCCATACTCAAATTCCTTTGATCAATTTTTAATCAATACCGAACTGGAAAGTCACGTTTCGAGTAGCTCTCCAGACAGACAATGCAGAATTCTTGCACTTCCTCTCTCTTATCCTCTTGTTCTTTTGTGCACATAATTATTTTCCCTCCTTTTCTGCAACGCCCTTTGTTTTCCTCTGTACCAGGATGTGGCCGAGCTCCTGGGGACGGCCTCGCCAATAGTCCGACGGATAATCGAAAAGAAAAATGTCCCAGCAGCAGGCGCAGTGGAAGCCGTGGAGAAAGGCCCACCAGTGGGTACGTTCAAGGCCCAAAAACTGATGCTGTCGCAGGTAAAGAAAACCAAGCAGCAAGCACGGGGAAGAGATGGATGCAATGAAGGTGAAGAGGCATTTTCCAGCGGCGAGGAAGGTGCAGATAATGCAGGCTGGCCCATTTGCAGGCAATGTGGAGATGGAGGACGCAAGTTGAAGCTGGGCACATGAAACCAGCTTGGACATCTGTTGACGTGGCAGCCATTGGTAAATAGTCCCTTACAACGAGTGCTATCTTGCGTCGTGAATGGACGAGCTCTTCTTAAAAGGACTCGACTACGGTCAAGTGGCTGCAACTTGTGGAAACAGTGGAGGAGAGGAGAGTAATGCCAGCTCCTCTATCACAGTGCAATTTCTCCCAAGGACATGTGGGAGTGATGTTTGTGGAGGATCAGCGAGACCTTCTGTGTTCGGGAGGACTTGTGTGAGATTGTAAGTGCTAAAAGAACTCTAAAAAAATCTTCATAGTGCATCCGTCTTCGTTATTTTGCTGTTCTTATCCAGTCAGCGGGGGGATCCCGGATCAAATGAGGGTGGAAGGCGTGGACGGATTGCATTTACGGAGTGACAGGTGACGCGCTCTCCACGCGTTATTGCCCCTACTCGCTTTCGGCCTCTCGTGGCAAGAACCTTCTCCGCAGTCTGGACAGCGTTGATATCCGTCTTATCCCTTTTCCAGATAGCCTTGACAGTGACATGGTGTTTATGTATTACCTCTGCCATATCGGTCCAAGAAATGGGAGACATTTGCTTTATTAAAGTGTGTTGGCTTAGATAAACTGTGGTTTGTGGTTGTTTCGGGGTGAGGGGAGGCTTAGGTGCCTTTTTTTCAGGAAACCATCCAAACAGTCGTCTGCCACCACTGCGACTGTGAGCCTTTGCCAGCTCATATGCACATTTTCTAACCTGTATGAAAGCATTTACTTAAATCAAATCTATTAATATATATATATATATAGGCAACAGAAGGTTAATATGAACTAAAATAAACTGCATTCTACACAAATAATCATCAAGCATGGATGACTTACCGATCTGTTATCTTACCTCTTAAACCACAATACAAGTCAGTAACCTTGAGAAGGTCCTCTGACAATATGCTCTCCTGCTCTGCCATGAACACTTGACTGTTTACTGTTCACAGTAGGTGTGCCCTCACACACTGTCAACCTCTCTTTCTTCCGAATAAAGCAATATAAAGTCATATGGCGGTCGCCGTATGACTTCCCTGCCGCCCTCGCTGACTTTCCCTCTGCAATGTCGCTGGCTACACTATCAAACAGTGATTGTGACTGGAGTCCCCCGTCTGTCTCCCCCGAGTCCGACTCGAGGCAAACTGTTAAGAAATAAACCGTCTCTGTTCTAATATCATAAAAGGCGCAGTCAGTAATCATACTTTTTGGCTTCGCTGGGTCTCATACAATCAAAACACTTTAAATGAACAGACAAAGTGAGTAAATTCATTGCTTTTGCAGACGTATAGAATATTCACTGTCTGTCAAATATCTAATATTGTTTAAACACATACACAGCACACATTCTATTATAAGAAATACAATACTAGAACTAACGTGTAGTATTTAAATGGACTGGAATATATTCATTTTCTAACACAATAAATCAATGTTTAACTTTAGACAGCAAAAGAGAAATACTGTACATCCTTAAAATTCTCCAAATCTAAAGACATTTTCATGGTATTGAGTGTGGGACTTCCATCTACATAGTCTCACGACCACTCAACGCTCTTTACATTAGATATTAGGAGATAATCTGATCATTCACACTCTCTCTTACATCGGTGGCACAGCGTCGGTGCGCAATTTGGAGTTTGGAGGATCCCGATTTGAAGGTTCAGACGACGATCTGCTCCACCGCAGCCTCCCCATCACTTTTACAATTGTTGAGATTGCACCCAGACTCTCTATATGTCTTAACATGAAATGGAAATACTCAAGTTAACTGCAGGTAACTCAAAATTGTACTAAACTGTACATGAGTAAATCTACTTAGTGTACAGCAGTGGACACCGCACGTCTGTACGTGAACATGACACCAGCAGCTGGATATCTTAGCTTTGTAAAAAAAAGCCAGGAAGCAGGGTGGGAACAGCTGGCTCAGTCCAAATGTAATAGAATATAACCATTGGCAACTCAAAAGCTTTGCATTTTGTTCGTTGAATCCGTTGTTAGCCCCGGCTGCTGGGCTTCACGCTAAGATAAGCTAATAGTCTCCTATCTCCAGCTTCATATTTGGCCTACAAACATGAGCGTGGTGTCAATCCTCTCGTCTGACTCTTGACCAGAAAGCTGCAGGTAAGTGTGGGGAGTTCTAAAGGCTGAACAGCCGTGATGGTCGGTAAAACCCTCCATCTACCCAAGGATATTTGGCGGCGCATCGGATCCGGTGTATTTGTAAAAAGGATGAAACAATAGAGAACAAAGGAAAGCGCCCTACTGTTCACTTCCTTGCTTCCCCACTGCCTGAATCTCATCTGTCCTCCAGCCTCCATCCGCCACTCCTCTTTCCATCAGCGGCTCTCTGTACCAGTCTGTTCCCCTTCCAACACTCCATCACAGCCCCACGGAGCCCTGGAGATGTCTCCCTGCTAAGGAGTGATGTAGTGGGCTACGCTAACAGACCCTCTCGGCCACTATTATTAACCAGGCTCAGCTCTCATTTCTCACGGCCCACAGAAACACACACACACACACACACACAGAAAGTCTCGAAAAACACACACACTTGAAACACACACAGCCACTTCATTCAATTCTTCACCAGAGATAAGGAGACATTGCGTGTTTTCCTATCTTAGAATTAATGTAGCAACAACTACATTTGATTTCACTTTAATTTAGCAGTTGAATTAACGAATTAGCAGCGGTGCGTTACAGCGATGACACGACTATTCTTCTCTCAGTCCCGCTACCCGAGTGGCCAATGATGAAAGCAATGTTATTACCACAGTATGCAATATTCAAACACGGGATTTGTCATCTAATGAAGAGAATTACATTTCAGACTGCATGTATAATTCATTGCCATCAACCTTAATCCAGTAGTCAGTGCTGCAGACACAGACTGCAAATGAAGAGCAGAAACGCACAAGTGCATTATCCGAATAAATAAACTACGAAATAATTCAAACGATAATCAATTTGCTTTTCATATACATCGTGGTAGATGTCGGGGCGTTTGTGAGGACACACGTGTATCTGCTGATACCGCTACTGGTGTGTGTTTATCCTTACTTGACTGTATAGACTTCAGTTTTTCTGACTTGTCCTCCTGTGGTGCATGACAGGAATCACTTTTATTTCCTGTTGATGTGTTACAGAGTGTGTTTTCTTGCTTGACTGGCCTGGTATTCCTTCATTAGTCTATTGCTTTCAGCAGAACTGCCAATCCTGTATGTGAGTGAAAAAGCCTTCGCCTTCCAGTGGCGTGTATCGAATTCCTTTACCCCCTAGTACAACTAGTGCTGCTAGCTAGGAAGCAGGGTAAATATAACTGCTCCCTCTCTCGCCCACCAAGGCATTGATTTATACATAGAATGCTGCAGCTGGGAGCTACAAATCTGAGGGGAAGTCAGCTTATTCATAGAACAAAAATATAGTTGTTTCGTACACATATCTCAGAGGATTTGATTCAGTATAGATGAGGGCTGTCAGCGCAGTCTGTAGCAGTGGGCTCCAAACATTGCCAGTTGATGACATTCTCTCTGAGTATGTGCGTGTGTGTGTGTGTGTGTGTGTGTGTGTGTGTGTGTGTGTGTGTGTGTGTGTGTATCATACTGCCTTTAGAGTTTTGCCAGAGGAAGGGTGATGCTCCGCACAGTTGTCTCCATTCACATTTTGCCTTTTTAAAAATGCTGATTCCCCATAAAGGTAATACACTTGTCTGCGTGTGTCGCAGTAATGCTGCGCACAGCAGGAAACCCACCTTCTCACTCGGAGAACAATTAAGAAGAGAGGGTGAGAGCGGGAGAGAGAGAGAGAGAGAGAGATGGCTGCCGACGTGCATCTTTCCCCCTCGCATTAAAATAACGAGAAGAGAAGAGAAACAACAAGCGAGTGTTTGGAAATGTAAAGAAAGAGAGTAAGCCTCGAGAGGGACAGATGGGAGGAAAAGAGGAACCAGCAGATGGGAGAGATTGAAACAAACAGAGATGGGAAGAGGAGAGGGGTGGCGGGGGTGGGAGGGGGATGGGGGGGGGGGGGGGATAAGACAGGAAAAGTATAAAAGGCACAGGTCGGAAGTATGTTCCTCTGTTGTGAGAGGAACCTTGTTGAGTGAGCCAGTGGCTGTGGTGTCTGGCACAGCATCAGTCCATGTGATCAGACAACGGGCGTCTGGCTCATCACCCAGTCACTTTGTTCCCCCTCTGACAGCCCCGAGGCCCGACTGCCTGACTGACTGTTGGTGAGAGAAAAAAAAGGCAGCGATAGAAAGAGAGGACGCCCACCGCCTCCGTTCATCGTCAGCGAGGAGGAAATTAGCAATGTGGAGCAATTAAAACGACTGCGAAACACCGGCTAAAATTAGCTCTCCTCGGGGTCAGTGAGGCGAAAGTCGATAGTTCAAAGGATGGCTCTTTCTTTTTTTTCTTCCTCCCCGTCACATCTATACACAAAAACACACACACACACGCACACACACACACACACACACACACACACCAGCAAGATATATAATGGCTGTCCTGTCCAGTGCCCTGCAGGCCACGATCCCATTGCCCAGATAGAATTCCTAATTGATGTGACAAAGTGCCTGGGAGTGTCCCGTTTCTCCGGAGTGGTTTTCTAAAACGCCACGCCGACCTCTTTCTCCCCTCTCTTTGTCCTTTTGTATGCTATTCCTTTCATGGCCAAGTGCAGTTTAAATGGGGTAAAAAAAAAAAAAAGAAAGAAAAAAAAAGTATCTCCAACATCCGACGACCGGATATTATTATGATCGGCGAATATTGACCGCGGCCACACTGGGCGGGCACGAGGAGGACGAATCAAACATGGGAAAAGCTCAGCTGCAAAGCGATGTTCTTTTGCAGGAATGAAAAGCATAGCGACGCGTCGGCTTTCATCTTGTAAGATAATAGCCCAGTTGTCGCAGTTAAGAAGACATGGCTTTAGAGTGCAAAAGGAGACGGGTTTGACTGTGGAAGCTTTTAGGAGCTGTCACTCGGAGAAACATGACAGCGCCGCTAAAAATAATGCCTGCTTATAAACTCAATGTCAGCAGCTCGGGGTGTGTTGGGTGTCTGCTTAAGAGATCGCGGGCTCCAAAAACAACATTCGAGAGCGGGCCCGTGCATGCACACACGCAAACACTATCAATCTCAGTGTTGCATTTCACTGTCAACGGGCAGCAGACGTAGAACGACACAAGCCGACCCATTCTTTGTTTTCTCCTATCTAGATGGATGTTCTTGTTGTGTTTTGTTTCCCATTAATTAAGTGTGGGGGTGTTGGTGTCAGTCACTATTAATTTGGAAGTGTTAATGCGCCCGGCTTTGTTTGACAGTCTTTCTTTATTACACCACACCATTGTCAGTGAAAATCATGATTAATTTGTTGAATTTAATGATGTATAATTTGGCAACTCCACTTTTTTTTTTCTTTTTTTTTTTTAATAGCTGTCAACTTGACAGCACTGGAGAGATCTTTTTGAAGGTGGGCTTTGGAGGCAGTCGACTGGCTTTGGGTTTACTCGCTGTGATTTGGTTGCCGGAATTGCTTTTTTAACAATTCAATTATTGCAAACGAACAACTGACAGATACCAGTCGCATTTTCATTTTTTGTCCAGGGTTTTTTAGCCGCATCCCTCCCGGCGGCAGGTGTATGTGTTCACTTGGTATGGTTTTGTGAGTGAGAGTGTGTGTTTGCGTGTTTGTGTGTGTGTGTGTGTGTGTGTGTGTCTGCCTACTTTGGGAGCCAAAGCCTGAACACAACTACAGCTCAGACTGGCTTAAAACCAGGTTGTGAAAAGAATGTGAAACACAAGCGGATGTCCTCAACACAAATTACCCATCATGCAGCAACTGGAAACATACCAGAGCTCAGAGTCTGTCTGGAAGCGCCGGGGAAGTGCTGTTCTGCATGAACATGATCTTTAAATGTCCTTGTTGTGACCTTTGCGGCGTGAAATGTGCACTGTGTACCCAGGGCCTAAAAGACAATGAGGCGCTCACTGACCTGTGCAATGAGACCATGCAGTAATGCTTCAATCAAAACCTGGCTGATTGTGTTTCCATTCATATTGCCGCTGTGCATGCAAGTTTGCCAGCCCGCGCCTGTGTATCTGCGTGTGCGTGCAAGTGTACGGCACACATGTGTGTGCTGGTGTTGCCGCGCGTGTGCCGTTGTCGCTGTGCGTGAGAATTCAAACCTGTTTACCCCTCAAAAGTCTCGATATGGGCCATTTACATTCTGGAATGAGAAACAGATTCACATTCAGGGACAGTTTCCAAGCCCCATTATTTGCCGTCACTTTCAAATCAAAATCAATTTCCCCAGCCCCTGTTGTTCTCCTCCTGGGCTAAAATATTTTTTTTCGCTCCGAGTGTGTCTGATGAAAGGTTTTCTCTGCACAGCCCCAGAGAGCTGGCGTGCTGAGGGGGAAGGCAGCTCTGTGTGCGTGTGTGTGTGTGCGCGCGCGCGCGTGTGTGTGTGTGTGTGTGTTTGCAAGTCATTGGAACACATAGGGAATGTGAGATGGAAGAGAGCAGTCGACGCTGACCTGAGCTGGCCTACCCAGCTGTGTTTCTTGAGAACCGAAAGCGCTTCATACTAAAGACAGATAACATCCCCCACCAGTAAACACACACACACACACACACACAACCAGGCAGACACACTAGCCCAAAAGCGCTTCTCTGTTGTGGCGCATGTTTGCTTGTGATGTGTGTTTTCTTGAAGCGCTGTTTGTTCTGCTATCCCATGCTTGATCAGGTTGGATGAAATCTCCCTTCTCCCTGCCGATGGCGGCGACACAGTAGCGGAGGGGGGGGGGGGGCAATACTGATCTGTCAGCGCACCATACAGACGGCACTTAAGAGACTCAGGGTAATAGCTGTTCGTGGGCCCTGTTAAAAAGCCTCCCCTGTTGCTGAAGCTTAGTGTCACTTAGAAGGAGGGTGTGAAAGATGCAGCACAAACTGCAGAGACTCTAACTAGATACCTGACAACTGTAAGGACGAGGTCCTGCCCGGAGAAATAACAAGATTCAAACGGTCATTTCAACCTCAGAGTAAAGAATATTACACACATGTACATGTGTTCGTTATAAAATCACAATGTAGGTCTTTGTCAGTGGCCTTGCAAAATGAGTCATGTGGTCACTGTTGACAACAAAACAAATTGGGTCGGGATTTCTTAACTTTTGTTAATGTTTTTGTTTAAACCTTTAATTAACCAGGAGACTCTCATTAAGATTAAAAATCTTTTTTTTCGAGGGAAACCTGACCAAGACAGGCAGCAGCATAAAAACACATAGTTACAGACAGAAAACATAGAAGAAGACAAGTTCTACAAGACAACCTTTTGAAGGTTACAAAAAGTGTTGGAAACTAACTTCTATAAACTTAACCTTTCTTAAGGTTAGAGCGCGGTGTAATGGCACTTTGCTAAATAATCAATCAGCTTTGTATCATTACAATGTGGTTAGCATATGTGAATAAACAATGTTCAACATCTGTTGCAAAGTTTGTTAAATGGAAGTTTGTTAAGCCATTACCGAAATTGCATTGAAAAACTTTGAACTTTAAAGTAACCGTTCTAATTATTTCGACAATGATACAACAGTTAAACTTCCCTTTAGCTGCACAACCTCGGTGTGAAGTATTTAACTTGTGTCTCAAACCATCGAGGATTAAAAACAGAACTTTGCCCTGAACTCTGGGATGTCACACCTGCCATCACCCAATAAGTGAAGTCGCTTCTCATCTTCTAGTGAAATGAATATTCAAGCCATCTGGCGACGGTAGAAGTCGGGCTCATGTGAGTCGTCATTCATAATTCGGCTGGAGCCCATGCCGGCTGAGGGGAGAAAGCGGGTTACGCTGTGGACGAACAAACCATTCGCGCTCACATTCACAACTATAGGCAATTTAGAGTCATCAACCGTGGGAGGACACCACCCACGCGGACACAGGGAGAACACGCATGTCTGTGGTAATCCATCGCCGTCGAGATATTTTGGCAAAGCCCAAAATAGCGGTGGACTGACACACAGACGGACACAGGCACCGCTCGAGTCATGCCACCTGCATGGCTAAAATAAACATTGACTGTTGGAAGGAGCGGGGATGCAAACCACACTTTCCTGTGCCAAAGTCAGATGGAGAACATTGTATGCCCAGCCATTCACATATTCCAATGCTCTGCTGTCACAATGTCACATCAATTCCGGACACATATTATTTGCGTGGCCACGGAAGGAAAGTTTTTCGGAAATGTTAACGTAGACATTTTGACGTGTTTTAACAAATGACAGAGGCTGTCGTCACGTGCATGACTCTGATGGAGTCATAGAACCACAAACCAGGACTGACCTTGGCAGAGTGCTATCTTGTGTTCATGCGAAATCCCGCTGCTTACAACGGGAAGATCGGAATATACCATCAAGATCTGAGCAAACACCATCTGTTGACTCATCTGACGACCGCACGAAACAAGCCAATGCCAAGAACTAACTGTCATGCTCAACCCTTTCGCTAACGTCACAAGAAACGGCTGTTTGAATCATATACAAAGATGGAGGATCGACGCGACAGCGGTTTGGTCAACCGCTCTCCCAACGCCAAGACTGGATTAGGCTTGTTCTCGTTTTAACTTACAAAAGCCCTCAGAAACACACACACACACACACACACACAGCCTAAAAGGACTTTTAATTCCACAGTGATATCAAATCATATGAATATATAATACTGTACCACAAACTGAATCAGTGTAACGCAGTCCAGGCCCCTGTGTTTTGCTTACTGGTCAATGGGTGTTATCTTATAGATCGAGTAGACGCGCTCAAGACGTAGAGTTTGCCATTATTCTGCTGCGACTGTGGGGCTTCATAACTCAATAAGAACATGGTGATTTATGCTGCGGACCACGGCAGTCTGTACATAAATCACAGAAAGCTCACCTATCGCTTTCACTTATTCATGCTAGCTATTATTTATAACGCCATCGCCTGGCCCTGTGCGATCAATATCCCTAATTCTAATTACATCTCAAGCACTCGCCACTCTGCGTTGTTGGTACAACAAGCATTTGTGTCGAAAATGTTAATCAGTGGGGTCGGCGCGAGACGGGGATGAAAATCACTGAATGAGGGAGAGTGGTAGAGCGAGAGGGACTGTGATTAAGGTTCGGAGCGTGGAGAATGTGAGCTTTATACTGTGGCGGTGGGAGGATGTTGACCTAAAATACCTGCGAAATCAGACATAATCTCTCGTGCTCAGCCGAGGGTCCAAAATGGTGTAGGAGAAAGGCCAAGACCAGATGAATAGTGAGGGGATCAGCCTCGTCAAACAAACAGCTTTCATCCGGAGCCGAGCGGCCTGTTGACACTCCCTATAGTTGGCTATCTCCGCTCCCCATCGGCTTGTTGACTCTGCTACTCAGTGGATTTGAGACAAGGATCAGACCACGGCTCACGGCGTAGTCTTGTGTTCGCGATGCCCAGTGTGCGCGCGGACACTATAGGATGCTCAGTGTGATAAGGTCTATTCACGGCCAGCAGTCCCTTGCTGGTCAACCTGCTGTTTAACTTCGCAAACAGCGGTGATGACAGTGATGCTGAGGAGCACGCCGCGGAGAGAGACAGCACAACCGCTGCCTCCGCGGTGTGCTATTGCAGTGGGGCCCTGCCATCGCATCTCATTGCCGGTGCTAGCTGGGAAATGTGTGGTCGAGAATGCGTTGCTTGCTTTATCAAAGCTGAGGTGAGCAAGGATAATGGAGCCAATCTGCCCAGCAGGACACAGAGAGAGTGTGACATATTGACCCTTTGCACACTGACTTTACAATATTTAGACACTACAGTCCTGTTGTTATGTCCCCCGATATTAGCTGAGACAAAATACAACGGATCCACGTAGATCGCGATACATGATCACCATCGAAAATTGCATGGAGCTAAATATGTGATCGTGCCGGTAAATAAATTGTTGCCCGTGCAGAAGGGACAGGAGTTGCCTTCATCTGGTGTTTGCCCACCAAAGATTACTCACTCTGATAGATGTGTGTTTGTGTGTGAGCATCTGTGCCTCTGTGTGCTGTTTACTGTAGGGATGAGGAGTCTCCGTAATCCAGAGCACTGCTGTGGCAACACGGAAACAGAGGTAGAGTGACGTTAATCCCGCGGGAAATAAGAAGAGGTGAAACGAAAAGGTCACCGACAAGGTGGGAGTCGGGGTGAGGGATGCAAAACGGGAGACTCATCCAACAGCGAGAAGACGGTTGAGAAATCTTTTTTTTTTTTTTTGGAGGCCGTCCAAAGACTTTCTTACAACTGGCAACTATGCTACTGCTGCTTGTTAACAGTGTAACAATGCACTCTGTTTTTGTTTTTTTTTCCCACGAATGTCCAAGAGGAAAAGACCAAAAAGACAACGAAATAATCCAACCTCAAACTAGTTTTAGGTTTTTTTCGTGCATGCTATGAAAAAAAACAACTAAACGTGTACTGTGGACCTCAAGAGCATACATTTGTATTGTGTGTGTCAGTGTCTGAGTGTGCAGCGAACAGAAACTCCCAGTGGACAAGTTGCACATGCCCTGACATCAACTTTTGTCAAACAAGATTTGTCTCGTTCTTGTTAAACTAATTGGCCTTCATCCGAAACTCGAAACAAATCATGTCATGCATTCCATTATGCATCTGCCCCAGTGGAGGTTCCTGTCAATAGCAGGAGAAAAAGAAGAAAAAAAAGGGTGTGTGTGTGTGTGTGTGTGTGTGTTTGTGTGTGGAGAAAATCCGGTGGTGTGGTCGCGGGGGCACAAAGCAGAAACACATCATAGTTGTTGTTTAATTTGATGATGTCTCCAGCGAGAGCAATGTGGGCGTGCTCCTGGCTCAGATCTATCTTCCCCTCTCTGTTTGTGAATGTGTTTTTAACCACTAGATCATTGTAGCAATACTCTGGTGGCAGCGCTCTGGCATTACCCTGCCTGCAGCATCGATCCGCACAGCTTCATTTACAACAGTATGGATTTCTGCATCAGAGGGGAGGAGTGAGAGACAAAGAGAGACAGTGAGTGAGACAGAGAGCGAGCAAAATGGAATTTTTAGGGGCAATTTCAATGCACGATTATGGGGAATGTTCTCAAACTGAAATGTATGGACTGGTGTGAAGTAAAAGGGCTGAGGTACGTTGTTATGTTGTCTTTTAAGACACAGACATTATGTAACGCTGCTCCGGGGATTATGATATTGTACTTTCATAAAGACTTTTCTTTTATTAATTCATTCAAAATCAAAACCTTCCGACTTATGAAGGAATCTCAGATATCCCTGGACTACACTTCCCAAACAGCAACTCATCTGTCACCCCACTTCACTTTAAAGACCATGTGACCAGAGCCAGACCAAATGTACTTCAAATCTTAGCTGAAGTTTCGAAAAAAAATCAGTAAAAGAAAATGCCAATCGTCAGTTTTCATTCACTGAGAATAATAGCAGTACAGCGCTCGGTGCCGCTACTCTCCAGTCGAGCCATTAAACCGTTGCAGAAGAGGAGGAAACAAGGAACTGACTAAACCTCAAATGGTGGAAAACGAATGAAATATGGCAATTACGCTCTCCTCATACGCAACCACAGATGTGATGTTTTGCTCCTATGGTTTATGTCTTCACGGTTAGGTGTCATAATATATTTGCTGTCTCTCTTTCCGTTGCACTTTTTCTCTTTAAAAGATGCTCAATTACCTGACTGGTTGTTGATGTAAGTGGTCGTCGGCAGTGAGAACCCCTGCAGTTCTCCTCAGCTCCGCGGAGCAATTCGACACATTTTAGTAATTATTGTAACATGATTCCCACGTCGCTCCGTGTCTGCCGGTTATGGGAATAAAAAAAAAAGCAATCCGGTGTCAAAAAAAGAGTCTGGAAAAATGTGTGAACGTTGTTCCCGCAGCTTGTTCTTCTGCCCCCAAGTGGCAGAAAAAGGAAAGAAAGCCGATACACAAATCCGGCCTGTTGAAACAGTTTTAAGATTAGGCAACAATTCTCCATGACACATGTTACTCATTCATGATAGATATTGCTGAGGGAATGACATCACATTAATAATTGATGGGCATTTACAAATGCAGAAAGTGTATATTGATGTAATTTGAATCCCGGCATATGAAATGGGTCTAGTTAATGTATCCAGGGGGATTTAAAATTCATTAATTCTCTGTAGCTCCGATGGTTGTGGCTTAGTATTGAGGATGTGCCAGGAGACGGAGCGAGAGAGAGGGAGAGAGAGAGAGAGAGAGAGAGAGGGATGCATTGAGCATGAAGTCAAAGGTCAATCCACTGAGGTATAATATAACATGCACAAATGAATGAGCTCACTGCCTCTTTCGCTCGGAGGGATTTCTTTAATCAGGGGGATCAGATGGACTTATGAATGTCCACTACTTTACATTGCCACGTACAGTGTGTGTTCAGGGGTGATTGGTCTTTGGCTCGGCTCGCACGGTTGTCTGTGTGTGTGTGTGTGTGTGTGTGTGTAATTTCACTCAATAAAATGACATGATATCGGCAAAAGATTAAGACTAATTCACGGAATCTTCAACTATATTCCACATGAATTACATGTCCAAAGGTGTGTCTTTTTGTCAGGCGAAGCCTCTTAATTTCAATTAGGGACCGTCATGATGGCGCCGCACAGCGCTATTTTTAGACAATGTGGCTGTGGGGCGGGTCGTGGTCCCGCTGTCCCCTCGATTTGTAACACGGCGATGCCCTTGTGCACAAATCCAATGAATAATGCTTTCCCCAGTTTGGTATGGCAGAGCATCACCGGCCTGCACAGAGTCCTGACCTCGACTCAATCCAACGGCTTTGGAGTGGACCGAATGTCTAATCTCCAAAAAGGAATCCTGAGTCCCATGTTGGACCAATCTACGCCTCTCGATCCACACCCGATGCCAACATTCGGGTACGAAGCGGGGAAATGGTGTGTCCTGTTTGCAGCAAGGCAGACAGAAGATTGGATGGACGTCATGGTGGTGCATGGATGTTTCCAATATCAGACATTTATGCAGAAAACCTGAGTTCACCTTCTGTCACAGACAGAAAATGTGCCTTTTTTTTTAATATACAGCACCACCATCTTTACCTACCCTCAACCAAAGGTTTCTAAACTCAAACTATTGTTGAAAGCCGCCCCAGAAGAGTGGGAGCACATCACATGAGGGTGTGATGTGTGCGTGTCCACATACTTTTGGCCACGCGGTCAACATAATCACTGGATTTAGATAAAGGAGTCAGATTTTTTGGGGATTTTTAAATTGTAAACTTGCTCAAAGTTCCGTCTTTTTACTTTATCGGTGAAGAGCTCCTGTACTGAATATCAGAACAGGTACTTAGGTGATGTAATCAGGTCAAGGCCTCCATGTTCAATATCCACTTTTGGAAGAATGGTTCTTGTTGGAAAAGAGTGTGAGGGATAGAGATATCCCTAGAGCTCTTATCAGTTCCACTTCCAGATGATGCACACCTGCGTGCGCACACACACAGGCACAGACACACAGACACACACAGACACACAAACACACTATTATCCAGAAGAAATGCCTTGGGTAAGATGAAAAAGGGCTTCTCACTGCCGAGTCCACTGTTGCCGCATCCTGTGACACACACTGGATGTTGGTTCAAGTACACTCATACACACACACACACACACACACACACACACACACACACACACACACACACACACACACACGCATACATTCACTCTCATACATAAATACAGACAGACACAAACACTGCATCACCATGATGCAACTTGCAGGTGCAAAAGTGAAAGAAAAGAGGTAAGTGTAGAGCTGTCACCAAATGCCACTTTTTCAAATCCACTTTTCTTAAAGTCAGTGAAAGCTTTATTTACAGACTTTACTGTGCAGCTGATATGTGACAGTGGTTATTTTCCCATTGCTTTAGCCATGAAAGCACCTATTTTCCACGAATGGGATGCGATGCAAAGGACAGCGTTTGGTTTGACGATGTAAAACTTTTCTGCTATTGTTTCGTTAGTTAGTTTGGCTTAAAAAGTGGGGTTTGGGCCGTTTGGCGGTAAAAACACAGCATCCTTCTGTGGGCAGCTCCAGGATTCTTCATGATTAGTCGACACTGGTATGAACCGAGAGATTGAAGGACATATAGAAAGAAGGAGTCAGACGGCGTTGGGGGGATGGGGGGGGGGGGGGGGGGGGGAGCGTAGAAATGCTGGACCCAAACGATGCTGTGTGACTGCAGAGCTGCCAGAGAATGGGAAGAAAATAGAAACCCTATTTGATATTTAATTGGAATTGATCCTGTGGAGCAGCTGAAAATTTTAACACTGGGCCAATCCATACGTTTCAGGTCTGGGGGGTGGGAGGGATGCCTTACACCTGTGTGTGTGTGTGTGTGTGTGTGTGTGTGTGTGTGTGTGTGTGTGTGTGTGTGTGTGTGTGTGTGTGTGTGTGTGTGTGTGTGTGTGTGTGTGTGTGTGTGTGTGTGTGTGTGTGTTCTGTGGCTTAGCTACAGAGCCTTGCCACATAAAAAAAGAAGCAAAAACCCTGCGAGTCACACATCAGAGGGCGAGAGGCGAGCGAAAACGAGAAATAAAAAGGATGAATGAGAGCAAAAGGAAGAGGGGACACAAGCAATATGGGAGTTGGGAAAACAACAGGCGAGTTTTAATATTTCTTCAGAGATTATTTATTTATCTACGGCAACACCACCCGTCGGGGACAAACAAAACCAAGAACAATGGAGGCAGTGGAGATGTTTAGCTCGAGCTTATGGATGTTGTGTGGGAGAATATATGTGTTTCAACCACCTGTTCGTCTTCTGTTGAAAGAATGTACTGCTCTTGGCTGTTGTTTTAATATAGTAATGTATCAATGCATCATATTCGACTGCCAATGTGATGTGCGTGAGAATGTGAATGGGCTGTAAGCGAGTGGGACGCACACGCAGCTTTGTAGTAGCAAAAAGCGTCTGAAAACGACAGTAATGAGCCCAGATCAAAGAAACACATGAAAGGAGGCGGGACACGCGACCGTGTGTGTGAGGGAACTGTGCGAGACGCCCCGTTCCGATCCCGACTCCATCTTTGTGCGGGCGCCTGTGCACGTGGGGCGTGCACGCGCACCGGCGCGCGAGCACTTTTGCACACATGCCTACACAAACACGGAGGCGCGCAAAGCAAAAAACACAGGAAGCCAATGCCTAAAGACAAAAGCTGCGCTGCGGAACAAAAGAGGACCGGAAAAAAAAAAAAGAAGCCATCAAGACACCCGCAGTAGGCACCCATTGTGATTAATGAAAACAAATATTGGGAGAGAGTGGGGCACAGGAGCAGAGAAACAGCACAAACAATGGAGCAGACAGAATAATGCATTCAGGCTTCGCTGACGGGCCCTCTAGTGCAGAATGAGAATAATAGAAGGAGAGAGAAAGTCGGATGGAGAGGCAAGAGGGAAGCGGGGGAAGGAGGGGAGGAAGAGGAAACAAGGGCACTGATGTGAATTCCATCCTCCCCCCCCCAAAAAAAAAAAAAACACACACACAGCCTCACACCAGGCAGCTTTCAGGCGACCACACTGCGCTGCGTCTGAGCTTACACCTGATACGCCGAGCGGTGCGGGCGAGCTTCCCTGCAGCTCGCACACATTGCCGCACACCTGTCACCGGACCGCGGGTTCAACGCCGCTAAGGGCATGTTTTTGCGAGTGTCTTGTCGACCTCTGGTTCCTTTGTAAAAGACAGTGAGGAGCCCAGATCAAAGTAACACATGAAAGGAGGGAGGGATACGCTACGGTGTGTGAGGAAAGCGCAAATGGCACACGGCGCCCCGCTCCACCCCGGCGCCATCTTTGTCCGTGTGCCCGCGTGCGCGCCCAAGGTCAAGGATTAATTGTCGGGCCTGGACGTGTATCGTCGCGCGTCGTCTTGAAAGCGCTCTTGAAAAACAGGAGAGCAAAATAACCGCTTCACTTGTTTAGCACTTCACGGTTTAGCTCTGAGTTATATTGCTGCGCCCCGACCTGCCGGAGCGCAGCCTCAGATCTTCAGGCTCTTGTGGATGTTCTCGAGTCCTTCAGGACTAAAGTGGCCGGTCTTTGTCATTCGGGGCCCTTCTGCTTTAGAACTCACAGACTGAAGAACTGTGAACGTGTAACATCTTTCAAATCACTTCTTCAAATGTATCTCTCTGAGAAAAAGAAGAAGAAGAAGAAAAAAGCCTCTTTTTCAGCCTACATTTGTCCTTCTCCACTAAGTAATCCCCCGTTTTCATCTTAAGTTTTGTTGAATTTGAAGTATGGCTACACTTTTATTTGCTGGACCTTTATTTAATAGAGGGGATGATTTGTTGTGTTTTTCTCTCGTAAAGCACTTTTTTTTTTTTTACATTGTTTTGAAAGGCGCCATATAAAATAAAGTTTTATAGCATATTGCTACGATAACTACCCGTCTCAAACGTGTCCTTCTATATTGTATTTTAGGAAGCTGAGAGCAAAGATCACTGGCTAGTAAAGGTTAAGTACTAAATCTGAGTGCATAAAAAGTTGAGCATGTCACAGTGCTTCCCAGAAGGTGGGATGATTAAAGAAAAACTAAATTCGTAACATCATTTGTTGAATTACCATAACTTGTGATTGGTGGTCCCAAATAGACATTGTTCCAAGGCGCCCGGACCCAAAAGGTTTGGAAATCACGAAACACGACGGTGTTACACTTGTTTTAATTCCCAACAATTGTCTCATTAAACACGCCGCACTGCATGCTCTGCAGCGTCGTCAAATGAAAGACACCGGGGAAGCAAACACGTGTGATGACACTAACAAGAGACAGTCAAACCCAGAAGACACCTCTGCTTATTAGACTGCAGCTAATTAGCTCTGTGCTAATTAAATCCTTATGTTCGTATGTTCCTGAAAGCAAGGAAAATGACATCGAGTGATCCCGAATGCCATCTATTAGCCCGAGATGATGTAAAGCTAACTGATGTCAGACTTCGTCGTTTGGCACTTGAAGTCCACGTTCGGCTCCACAGCCGAAACCCTCCCGGCGTGATAAGGCAAACGCGGCGCTTTCCGGTTGGAACCGGTGCAACCTATTTCCCTTTTTCGTCGACGGTCCCTTCGCAAACAGAGCCAGCAGGACGAAGGATGAAGGAGCAAATTTATGTTGTGAGACAAAGGGTGGCCGAGGGAAAAGGGATGGAAGCAACAGTTTCTGGCCAACGGCGTCCTTTGGTGGTCTGTGTTATTCCCATCCGGCTTCATTACAGCCTTATCTCCAGGCGAGCCGCACAGCCAGCGGGAACGGGCGAGCGAAGCTCGGCGAGGTCGTGGACACGGCGCACCTGCCACCTCAGATAAAAACAACATCAGAATTAGGGAGCAGTTTTGGCTCCTGCTTCTCAACGCTTTACAGTCGCTTTCTGTCATCTGCCTTCCCTGTTGATTAATCCCTCTCTTCTATCATAACTGCCTCCGTCTCTGTTTAGCTCTCTCTCTCTCTCTCTCTCTCTCTCTCTCTCTCGCTGCCTGTCCTTTTGTCCCTCCCTCTGTCATTCCCTCCGGTCCTCCCTGACAGGCCTGTGATAATGGGACAGTAAATTAGGACCATCCGGTGTCCCACCTATCATCCTCCCAGCAGCTGATGTGATCTCTCACCTATGAGGTCAAAGGCTAATCGTTGTAAAGCAGTCAATGCCATGGTCAGAATAATCAATCTCCCCGTGCTGGGTATATCACAGGCGTCACACGAAGCTGTAAACACCACTTTGAAATCATCCTCCCACCAACACACCTGCTGCCTTCATGTGAATTTTTTTTAAAAAACAACTAAAGAAACACGCACCGGCAGGATTCACTTAGTGGCACAAGGATTGAATCACAGCCGTATTTGATGTCATTAAAAGGCATTTATTTTACAACCTGATTCAAGATCAGCCACACTCACGTCTATGCCAAATATTTGTCATTTCATAATAAAAATAATTAAAAAAAAACCTGTTCCCTCCGCATATTCTGTGGCATAATAGCAAGTGTTTACATGCCTTTTTTTTTTTTAAAGATTTTTAAACCTTTTACGTTCTTCCCTTTGCTGGGAAATGTAATCACTCTCACAGGTTTCACTTAATCACATGAAAAACAAAACCTGAACTATTGAGTCTCTTTTAATCCACTTTGTGAATACATATTGGAGAACACAGCTTTCAAATTCCAAAAGGGATTAGTTCTAAACGGCAGAGACAGAGAGGCCTTTGAGGGGAGCTAAAATTACAGGTGGAGTGATCCCTTCTAAAATTATCCAACTCTTTTATATTGCGCCTCTGAAGAATTCATGCTCATGTTTAATTCCCAAGCTCTGATAACGAATGTCTCCTCCAAGCACCTGAAGATTAATAGACTTTTACCAGGTGCTCTCTGTCTTTTTATAACACACTCCAGCTATTTAAACGCTCAGCTGTCTGACTGTCAGCTTACAGCATGAGGTCATTTAGAGGAAGTCTTTGCCCATGGAGATACTTTCGGGGAGGTGTGGCAAATAGCATCTGACACGAGTAAAAAACAAAAGTAAACTTAGAGAAAGAGAAAAAAAATGACATTATGTAGAGTTGATGATAAATATCTGAAAGTGCTTTTTGAAATAAAACTAATCTAACAGTGGTGCTGTGAGATAAACGTTAACATCGGCATGCTAACACGCTCACAATGGCAATGCTGACATGCTGATGGTTACTAATTAGTCAATGTTAGCGTGCTAACACGCTTAAATAAGATGGCAAACATGCTAGACATTCAGCAGATGAGAATCACATTGCTTGTGGCAGTTTTACTAAGTTGATCTTGTCAAAGAGTTGAGACATTTAATGCATCAGCACTAAGTCGACCTGCTGGTGGCACTTTAGGAAAAGTAACTAGTCATAAGGAAACGTCCTCAAGTGACCATGCCCTATTGTAAAAATGTTGTGCCAATCCTTTTCAGAGGATAAGAACAAACTTTAATCTGCTATTGGCAGGGCACACAACTCAGTCTATCACTCAAGCCATTGGGATTCATCCTCTGGGGACCGTGAATGCCTCCAAACCCACAATCCGTCCCATAGTTGTTGATATAGAAAAATTCAGCGTGGTCATCGAATTCAGAGGAATTCACGAGCACTACAAATACAAAATTTCAGAGCATCACATAATTGCAATTTGGTCCAAACAACCAAAGGGCTAAAAAATTGCTTTCCATTCCAAAAAAAGAAAAAAGAAAAAAAAAAAAAAAACCTTTGCAAAGATGTCGATTTTGAACGCTTTAAATAAAACCGAATCTTTATTTAAGACGGAGTTCAAACCCTGCAAACACCGCAGCTAGGAACACAAATTCAGCTACACATCATAAAACCAAACACTCACGCTGTCGCCCACGCGCGTCCTTGCACCAACACGAGCCGAACTTTGAGTGATGAAAAAGCATATTCAGATTTCACACTCCAATAACAACAAGTAATCAAAGCCAGTGGCGGAGCCGCCGCCGACAGAGGCAGCAGACCGAGGCGGAGTGACGCTGCCGCAGCCCTCAGTCACACTCTAAACACCTGTCTTCAAATGGACACATCAATCCTTATTTCACAGCCCGCCTGGCCTCCTACACTGACACACACACACACACACACACACGCGCGCGCACGTGGTACTCAATATGCACACACACAGATGCGATGCAGACATTTCCACGTATCTAGCAGATTGCTTTCAAAAAGGAACACGGGGAGAAAAAAGACTTGTCCAAAGTATTTATCCACAAAGCTAAAGGAAGGGGGACACCAAAGAGGACTGGGGGTTGGAGGGAAAACGCGGGGAACCAATCCGTTGCAATGCAGCGTACGGTAATCGCGCGCTTCTTCGGGACGCGCTGATTCACAGCCGTGGCGTGGCGAGGGATCGGCGCGGCGGCATGTGAGAAAATGCGCCTGGCCCGAAAAGAGGGTAGTGAAAAGCACTTAGCACCTGGTCTGGGATGATACCCATTCTCTCTCTCTCTCTCTTTGTCTCTCTCTCGATCACACAGACAAACACACACACACACACACACACAAACACACACACACAAGCACTTTGCCTAATAGAGTAGCAGCAGTAGTCAGCGTTTCCCATGGCAGGCTGTAATCGCATGGCTGGACTCAGTGATGGATTTTGGGTTAGAGGCAGCATCAGCACCACTGCAATAAACACACATATACACACACATACACGCACGCACGCACGCACGCACACACACACACGCGCGCGTTCACATGTGCATACACTTAGGTATTTGCACAAAAGGTTTTGTGCACGACAGGATTAACGTTGATATGTGAAAGTTAAATGGAAGGCATCTGAGGGATAATGGCCGCCCCGCCCCACCAGACAATACGGGAGCGTTGCTTTACATTGACAATCATCGAAACACACAGAAATTTGCATTTCCAGGTTCTGCGTGTTGACATTTGGAAAAAAGGGAATATAGGCCAACCCGTGCAGTATTTATAATCCTGTGATTTATTTCGCAGGAAGTCCTTCATTAAACCTCATCAACAAGTCGCGGCAGTTTTACCATTCGTTCTTCCAGAAAATAAGTCGCGAGTGATCTTTGAAGAACCCAGAAGCTCATTTACCGCTGCTGTGAAGGTATTTCAAGAAGCCTCGAAGACTCTTCTAACCATCTGGAAGAGGAAGAAAATAGTTCCCTCTGCCAGCTAATTAAAAAATGGGACACTGATGGAGGTTTCCTAAGTTGCAACGTTTTGTCAATCAGAACAAAGATTCGAGCCGGAAATTAAAAATAAACCTTTTATTATCGTTTATATTAATTGTCTGGCGACGCATTACAAAGCCTTACAGTTACAGTTAATTCTCCAATTTTGAGATGTTGGGAAGTGCAGCTATTTATTTTTATTATGCCTCTCCCCCTAGAAAACAAAAACTTGGAAATACAAATGCTTATTTGGTCAATTTCACACAAATATCTAATGGGATAAAATGCTGAAATGATGACATTTTGGAGGAGCATGGATGTAAACTGCAATATGATGGTTGCCGAGTGTATATGTTGTATTTTGCTGCCAATAACCAAGTAACTGATGACATCATTTCTAATAACTTGCCCGACACTGTTTTGCATATTTATCTATATTGGTGTTACTGTGCATTTTATTATTTATATATAAAATAAAGCTTTTATATGTGTTGTCATTTTTAAATAGATTGTCATTTCCCAGCTTTACCTTGATAAGAAACGCAGTCAAATATCTTTCTTATCGTGTAGTGCACTAAATATGTGTTATCCAGATGATGTGAGGCGTCTTGGAGCTTTCTGGAAATACCTTCATAACAGCGATAAGTGTCATTTAACAACTTTCTTGATTTGCCGAAGATTGTCTGTTATTATCATCTTCTTCTAAAAAAAAAACCTGATGTTGGGCTCTGTGACTCGAATGTAATGGGGATAAACGAGGGGCACAAACGGCGGCTAATCAACAAGTTAGTGTTTATCAGTTGATGTAAGAGCCCGTAAAAGACTGATTTCGAGGTGAGGAAAAAGCGGAGCTGTGATTAGCATCGCGGATTTACACCGTCTGGTTTCAGGTGCAGTGAAGGGTGAGATAAAGCATGTTTGCTTAGAGAGATCTACGGCCGGCGAAGGCTTAGAGACGGCTGAATTATTCACCAGCCAGCACCAGGAATCCTCGGCTCTCAGAAAAAACGAATGCAGACCTCGAGTAAACGGGAGTGTGCGGCGAAACACAAACTTCCCCCTCGCAAACACGGCTCGACGCTCGCTAGGCCAGGACTGCGTGCGAACTTCCCGAGGGCGGGCGCCACCGACTGCGAGCACATGAGCGATCGCACGGGGATTCAGCAGAATTCATCTCCCAACTTCTTGAGTCTTGCGTTGGTCCATAAACGCCGTGAGAGGGTGTTGATGTGAAAACCGGTTGCGGTAAATAAATAAATAAATAAATCCCAAAAAAAAGAGGTCGTAAAAAAACGACAAACAGAACAGTCATCTCCGTCGTATTCAGTCTCACTTCCATTAGTGTGACAATTTCATTAAACAAACATAATGTACAAAATCATTTCCTCGACTTGGCTGGCTCCGAGAAATTAACAGCAACATGGAAGTCATGCATAATGAATGTGAACATTTGCCATCTACAAGTCTCCCACAGTCAAACATTAATTCAACCTCGCACAGGGTGTGGGAGGGGAGGTGGAAGGGGGGGGGAGGACAAATGGAGCAGGGGAGGGGAGAGGAAGGACTTTGGAGAGTGGAAGTGAAGCCTTTGGAGGTGGTCTGACAGAGAGACACACTGCTGCGCTTAAGTTCTCTGATTCTGGATTGATTGCATCGAGGTCTGGGTAACAACATGAAAGATAAGAGTGCGTAAATCGGCTTATAAATCTCACATGAAAAGTATTTAGTTTATGTTTACTGAAATGGAAAAAAAAGGCCATCATGCCGCCACTTAAAGTGTATGCGGACACTGACGGGGATGATAACTTTTCCCATTTTAGACGACAGGAGGGAAATTAGTTTGCCGTCATCGCCATTAGACGGTGTGATGCGGGTCCCCAGAGTGCGTCAGCAAGACAAATACTGCCATTCACATAGCATGAAAGAAGACAAGGATCAAATACTTCAATTCAACTTGACAGGGAGTTAAAAGTACACGTCAAGTCGAGTGAAGTCAACTCGCTGCTCTTTTCCCGTTGATCAAACAACAGTAGGGTTTGACATGGCTCCCATGACCGTGTCAGAAACACTTGGCATCATCTAATTTCATTTGCATAGAGCTTACAATCATTTATCTCGACACAACACAACAAAATGCTAATGGTAACATTTTAGGGAGCGGAGCTGAGAAAGAAAAGGAAGAAAGAAAAAAAAAACGCTCATCCTTCACGAGGAGTGATTTATTACCAGTACAGCAGGGTCATACATTAATTTCGCTCTTTATATAAAAGGCCTGTTATTTCTGCATGCATAAATAAAACACTCAGGCAAGACATGCACCCATAAACACAAATGCGTGGGAGCACGTGCACACGGACGTGCACGTTTGCAGCCTTCGCTCTCAGCCCGTGTTGGGGAAAATGTCACAGTGTCGAGAGGATGTTTATCTGGCGGGGACAGATTTGATGGCTTGACGGGGCCGCTGCAGCTCAGTTGCCTTTTCCATCATGCAATGTAAGTGTGTCTCTGTGTCTCTGTGTGTGTGTGTGTGTGTGTGTGTGTGTGCGCGTGTGTGCAAATTCGCCGATTGCGATGGCGCGTTGTCTTTGACTGACGCGGGACTATGGGAGATGCCAGCGTACCGCGCGGCGCTCAACCAGACGCACATTGGATCTGACACTGCGGAGCCAGTGGTGTGACAGGCATGTGACAGGGCAGAGCTGGTCCTAAATGACTTCTTAGGCTCCATTACCCCACCAAAACACTGGACACGCCATCTCCCATTTCCCATTTCCCCTTCATGGTCACAGAGCCCTCTGCTATTCACAAATGGAGCGCTGATTGCACTCTACCTTCCCGCTCAGTATAGATTACTCACACATAGATGCAGGCTTGCACGCGCACAGATAAGACAAACCCCCTCTCGCCCCCCCACCCCCACCCTCCACCTCGCCTTGCTGCAAACCAAAGAAGGAAGCGGAGCGGGGCACTGAGTGCCAGGAGCAGGCCAGCAGCAGTGGTGATTATCCTGAAGGAAGCATCAGTTGTTGGTATTTACACTGCCACTCTCCCCTCTGATGTTTTGACACCGGCGGCCTCTGGAAAAGCAAGAGCATTTGTCAAGAACTGCTTTGAGAGACGGCGTGTTGAAGGTGACCGAAGATGAATGTGTCATTAGCCGAGACACAAATTAGTGGAGGGGGAGTAAAGAGGGGAAAGGAGAGACAGGAGGGAGGGGCGGGGCGGGGGGGGGGGGGGGGGGGAGACAGGCTGAGGCTCTGGGACAGACGTGGAGGGAAGAAAATTTTAAAAAAGTTGGGGGAAAAAATGACAAAGGAGTGCCGCTTTCGTGCCGAAAATGAAAACTCCAGGGACACTTTGCAGCCAAAGCTATTATTTGAAGCATAAAGGGCAGCGGCTCGTCACATTAAAAGTAGCGAGTGAGTGTAACTCACAAGTGACTTTGTGGCGAGGATGAGAAGGGAAAAAATGGAAGGAATGTATGTTATTTTATCTCCCGTGAGGATCTGGGAACGTATGACCCCGCACGCGTTCGAGCTCTTTGATGGCGCCGTCGCATCGCACGCTTATGAGGGTTCACGGTGCGATGATGCGCCGCTACATTTCTCACACTTCCTATAGGACGCGGGTTGTTTTGATGTCTCGCCGTTTTTCCCCGAGCCGAACGTCGGCATTAACCCCTCCTAATGAGGACGGTGATGTGTACGTTAAACTCTGACGCCTGTTAGTCTGTTTATCCGACAGGGAGAATGCCTGTCATCGTTTAAGCCAGTCGAGTGTGGTGACATTTCTGCTTGTTTCCTCGCTGGCTATAGTCTGCACACTGGTAATTGCAGTCTTATATAAAAAAAAAAAAAAGACACATAGCATTCAAAGTGTGTGTGTGTGTGTGTGTGTGTGTGTGTGTGTGTGTGGGTGGGGGGGATAAGTAAACAAGGATATGAATTCCGCCGTCAGACGCAAAACCCGCATGAATCATTCATGGGGCAAAATGTTTGCAGACATGTGTTGAGGGCAGATAAGATCTTCCAGATCTCGGAGGCTGTCGACAGAACGGGCCTCTTTCTCTCGATTAGCGAATGATGTGCGATAACTAGCATGCACGGACTATGAGAGAGGAATTGATAAGAGAAGTGGAGAAAATAATGATCATAAAAAAGGCAGATGGGCAGAGCGAAAGAAAGCGGCGGCGGCGGCGGCGGCGGCGGCGGCGGCGGCGGCGGCGGAGGTAATTCTCCAAACTACTTCTTTTTTTGTTGTTGGGGCGATTCCCAGTCCGTCGCAGCAGAGCTCCCGGCGCATTGTTTTGAATGTACTCGGGCTGCTTTGAATGAGAATGAGATTTCACCGCATCCTGTCCGCTTAACACCGCATGAGTCTCAATAAACGCCGGAGCTCTCCTCATTTCATGCTTCCCAACGTGGCGCGGGCAGACAGCAACACCACGGCGAGCAATCACAAATTCAAATGAAAAAAAGGGGAGCGGGAGGAATTTTTTCCTTCGCAGGCCTTGTTTAATTTGCCGCCTCCCGGGCCAACGTGCCTCCGCTGTGCTGTTTCCAGGAGGCGCGCGAGGTTCAGAGAAGATGCCGTACATGTATTCAGGGGACTAGGGGGGAGGAGGGGGGGGAGAATCACAGCCAAAAAAAAGACAAATTGAATAAACTTGATGCGTTCGCACCTTGGAGCGCCGTCCTGAAGTTGAAGCGCACGCCCACTCGTGCGGACCCCGCACGCCCCCGAGACGGAGCGGTGTGCGCTAATGCCTGGAGCTCTCCAGCCGTGCAGCCGTCTCATGGGGGTGGGGGCGGGGGGGGGAGACATCCTGATAACACAAACTAACTCCCGGCTCGGGGTCCCAGCGGACCGACAAACAAAAGACAGGGTTTTTTTTTTTTCATCTGCTTTTATCTCATTAAACACTCTATAACTTGCCTAATTGTTTACGAAGGGATTTAGAAGAATATCCCAACTCGAGGTTTGTCACTTTGGTGTGTGTGTGTCTGTGTGTGTGTGTGAGCGTGTGTGTTTGCTCCACACATGTTGGGGCGAACGCTATTTGTGAGTCATTGTTGCCAGAGACTTAAGGTGGATTTTAATTAGGAAGTGTACGCGGGTGCAGCCCATTAAGATGTGGCAGGAGATAATGAGACAAAAGGGCCGCCTTTTAAGTCCCCGTCACGCCGTCCATCATCCATCATCCGTCACTCCATCTCTGTGTGCCGGCATGGATGGTAAACCGCGTTGCATCTGCGTCGGCTGGGATCACACAGCTGGCTGAGACACGGGCCTCTCCACAATGTTTCGTAATTCAAAGATGATATTTCCCCTTTTAAAGCCAATGCATGTCCACCTCCTCCCTGG
This sequence comes from Clinocottus analis, assembly GCF_023055335.1. Lineage (NCBI taxonomy): Eukaryota > Metazoa > Chordata > Actinopteri > Perciformes > Cottidae > Clinocottus > Clinocottus analis. The sequence continues at coordinate 5,206,405 of NW_027175821.1, forward strand.
CCTCCTCTCTTTTCCTGCTTCTTTTCCTCTGCATGTTAGATATTCAGCCAACAGCACCCTCCTCTGCCTTCCCCCGACCCCTCGCTTTTCAATCTGTCCATCGTTGCACTTGAGCTTTGATCTTCTCACCCAGGCCTACTCATTCCAGCCCTCCAGCATCTCTTGCTCCCTCCTCCTAACTCCACTCATCTTTAATACCTCCCATATCCATCTCCATCCCTCTTATCCCTCACTCTATCCCCCCCCCCACTCCCCTCCCCTCCACCCTCCTCCTCCATCATCCCCCCGTCTTCTTTCCCTCTCCCGCGCTTTGACGCATGCGGAATGGCTATTGCCCCCGCGGTACTTATTAGAGCAACGCTTTTAATTACAGTTTGCACATCGATCAATTGTTGCACTATACTAGTTGGTCCCTGTTGTCCGGTTAGCGCGGTGATGGATCACCCGCGGGGAGCCACCGTGGTCATCTGTGACACTCGGATGCAGATTGCTCCATCTCCAGGCAAGCCGGCTCATCCGTGATGTTGACATTAGGTATGAGAGCATAATGAGTAGTAGAAAAGGGCGCATTTAAAATAAATACAAAAAAATGTTCCAGGAGAGTGAAGACTGAAAAGAGAGAGAGAGAGGGGGGGGGGGAAGAAAAGGGAGGGGGAAGTGGAAGAGAGAACCCATATTTGCTAAAAGACCAAGCTTTCCCATCCGCTCCACAACAATCTCTGTCGCTGCCTTCGTATATTTCACTTCGTTTCAAACGCACTGATTTGCATTAATGAAAGATAATCTGGAGGCCTTTGAAGTTTCATTCTGTCCTCTGGGAACAGAGGAGGAGGAGCTGACACCCACACACACACACACACACACACACACACACACACACACACGGACACACTCACACATATACACATATCAGCATGCAGAATAAGTGCTCCTGCACCTGTATCTCCCTGCCCCCCACTAATCCTGCTATAGTCTGACCCCCCACGAGATGAGTATGCCCTGCTTGGTGCAATACATTCAAACACATCAACACCCTCTCATAGACGCACACGCACACACACACACACACACACACACGCTCCCCCGGCATTCGTAAATATGTTTACCATACTCTGGATGCTTGTGAAATAGTTTTCCCTCAACCTCCCTGCATGCCTCCTGCAAACATATACATCCAGGCACAGGCATGCACATTAACCCGAGGGGGAGGGAGGGGGGCGTGCGGGGGGGGGGGGGGGGGCACACAGTCAGATCAAACACAGTCCAGGTGCTGATGGATGATGAAAAGGCAGATTCTGGTTCACAGCTGCAGTATGATTATTCGAGTGATCTGATGGTGGCAACCTTCTCCTCCAATAAGACACGGAGACAGTGATCTTTGGCAGAGCAAACAGAGCGGTTTAATTAGTCTTGTTCAGGACTTAAACAAGAATGCAGTGCGCTCCTCTCTTCTCCCCCACCGCCCCCTCTCATCTAAATGAGTTGTTCTGACTCACCCTATCCTCGCTCACCGCACGGACACATTCAAGTGCTTCGGCATAAAAAAATAAAAAAAAACCCAGCACACACGCGTGCCCGCACCGAAAGACAGAAACAAGAGAGGCAGCGAGCTGTCGGTCCTGAGCCTTCCCCTGCCAAACAAGAACCAAAGGGGATTACTGCTTGAGTTCATTAACATGCCGAAACGAGCCAAAGAGTGTGATGCATATAAAGAGACTGAGTCAGTGCAACTTCCAGAGTCACTCGATGACGCGGGGATTGGGTGGGTGGGTGGGTGGGGGTTGGTTTTACGAAACACATCAAAGTAGCAGCCGAGCCGACCCTCTCTTTGATGGTGACGGAGTCAAGAAAAGTGCCACAGGTCACCGGGCAGCCGCTTCCAAGGAGACGCAGGATGATTTTGTTTTTTTTGGGCTCCGCCCGCTCATTTGAATGCCCTTCCAAAAAAAAAAGAAAAAAAAAAAAAAGCCAAAGTAGCGGAGGTTGGGCCCCTTCCACCTCTGAGTGTAATCTCATTTCCCCGTCTTGTTGTCTAACGTAGCCTATAGTGCTGTGATGGCTTGGCATTACCCTGATTAAAGCAGGGAGGGAGGGAGAGGAGAGGAGAAGGTGTGTGGGCAGATGTAACGGAAATGTGTGTGTGTGTGCGTGTGTGTGACCGGGGGCAGGAATGACATAAGCACTTATTGGTATTAAAGGGTAAACTTTCAAAGGCATCCATCTCAAGAGCAGAGCAAACTTTCCAGTCAAAGTTATTTCAGTCCTTGACTTTGATGTGCCAGTGACAAATGATCAGCCGGAAAAAAATGACTGTGTTGTTGTTGGGGCGGGGGAGAGGAGGCGGGGGGGTTCACAGACGGGAAAAAAAAACAAAAACTGCTCCCCTAGCTTGAACCTGAGGTCATTAAGAAGCAAATAAATAAACACAGAAAGTTTGCATATCGGAAAGCTGTCAGCTTCCGGCCAGCGTCGGCTCACTTCCAGCTTGATGGAAAGCTTTCTTTCCTGAGCAGGCCCCCAGACTCTGGGCCGATGAATCACCCCGAGTGGACACATCGGCAGTTGTCATGTAATGGTATTGCCTGAGTGTCGCACCAACAGATGCTGACATACTGTGGAGGCACACACAGGGTACACACTGATTTTAAGAAGAGTTCCTATCCGGCTGAAAACTGGTCGCGCTCAAACAGAAGCGACATGAAATGAAATGTTTCTTTTTAAATCATGAAATCAAGCCCTGCTTTTGATGTTGTGTGTGGTCTGCATTTGTTTCATCAATAGCCGTGTGATGCATTCTGTGATTACCTTTCCATGTAGTGCTTTTGATTGTAGGCGGCAGGCTCCACCATTTACAAGCTGGATTCAAATTGTTATTTTCCCCTTGATGTGCGCCTCACTGTTGACTGTTCCTTGTCTTTATCAGAGCTGCGTTAAGTTACTGCTAATGCAATCCAACACTACTGCTACTTCACATTAAAGGCGTTCGACACACAAGGTGGCTTTTATTGTGAAGCAGTCATGTGAAGCAAAGTATGTATTGTGAGGTTAGTGATCCACAAAACAAAAAGTCATTTTCGCACAATAGACATATCTAGAATATTTGTGCAGCACGCAGTAAGAGCTCAGTAACCATCATTAACCGACTTCTACACAATATAATTTGTTCGGCCGCACTGTAAACAGAAACACCTGCTGCCAAAGGACTGGAGCTGTCGTATTAGACCACGCTTCCTGGTACCAGCTGTAAACACGGCTGGCACTGTTTTTTTGTCTTAACGTGTTGTTATTCTGAATGTATTACTCCAGCACCTATGGCATATGTCAGAATACATTTATCAACATCGGTAATGGAAGCGGGGGGGATTAGATTTAGTGCAGTGGTCTTTGAGACGGACCAAACGCCACCAAACTATCCAAGAGAGGAGCGGGAGGAGAGCCGAGAGGGATGCTAAGCTAACCCAGCTAGGACCTGAGGCTACTCCACAACCCAGCCCACTACTGGCCGACTGATGTCCGATCGAATCAAGACTTCAGGCGCACCCAGCGACGGGGGGTCGCTTACTGCTGCGTGCAACCCTTTGTTGCGTAAGAGGCAACAGATGATTCTTGAACCCTTTTTAGCTCCTGTACTTTGAGCGTTTCCAAGTCAAACTGAATTTTTCTAAACAGTGAACAGTTACAAGAAGGATTTAAAGGAAATCCTTCACATCCTGAACGTTTCAGTGGGCGGGTTCAGGATGTAGCAGGATAGAGCTGCAGAGGACGGTGGCTGCACCCTCGCCTCCCTTGTCAGTAAAAGTTGCAGATTGATTGACGGATGGGTGGATGGCATGAGACTATTGGCTACAATTGGTTGGTACTAGCTTGTGACATATTTCACATTTTGCATCACAAGATTAAATCATTTTTGGGTCTTTTTCTTTCGTACAATGTTAAATAGGTGCTCAGTGTGACCGGGGATGTGATCTAAAAAGGTTAAAAGAGCATTTTTCGTTTCGTCTTGACTTTAGACACACTTTTCATTTAGTTGCTGTTTAGCGGCATGCAAATTGCATTTATTACTCCTCACTTGGTTAAAGTATAAGCTCCACACTAAAAGTATATTAATACACTTCAGTGGAAGGCATAACTGTGACATGAAGGCGCTGTATTATTCTTGCCTTAACATACCCATCAGCATTTCAAATCTATCGAGGCAGGCTATTTATTTTCTGCCGAGACATAAAATTGAAGCAATTTTGCAGAATTCTGTAACGTTTTGCTAAAGGTGATCTCAATTCCATCTATTTGTCCTCACCTCGCCTGATCCTATATAATTACAAACCTGAGGACTTTCTTCAAAGTGTCTGACAAAGCAAAGAAACGATGCAGCCACACGCATTAAGACGCTTTGGATAAACGACGCAGCCAAATGTATATGCACGCGCGCACACACACACACACACACACACACACACACACACACACACAACACACAGCACACAGCACAAAAAAGGAGTTATCTGTCCCCTCCTGTTAAGTCTTTTCTTGAGTTGTCGTGATGACCATTTTCTGAAGCGCATCACGTCCAATATCATTCAACTTCTTTGACAGGATGCATTATAAATGAGTACTCAAAGACACACATGCGCACACGCAGCTGTCTCTCCCCCTACATCCAAGATGAGTCTATTGGATTTATTAGCTTTTTGACTATGAAAAGATGAGAAGTGAGAAAGAAAAGAACCCATATGTCAAACCAAACCACCTCCTGGAAGAGGTGCAGTTTGGCAGGCGGCCCTTCATCATTTAGGGGTCATGCTGACGGGCAGAGGCCTTGAATCTGGATGGTAATTGTATATATTATTTACTCTGTCTGGAGACCAGGATATACTTTGATTCTAATCATAATACGAGAAATACTGGAGTTATGTTTCAATCTTTGTCCAAGGAGCCGCAGGTAGAAACATCAGATTCTCTACTCTGGTTGATCGCGTCCTTGGTGGAATTATTTTGAGCTCTGGCCATCCTTTCTGTTGTATCATTGTACTCACAAAGGTATAGTTGTTGCTGAGATATAAGAGCACTCTGACATTGCTGCAACAAAAAAAACAGATAATCTGATTCAGAGGAGGTAACAAGGAAATAGTTTAGCCTGAAAAGGATTGCTATTCTTGATCTGTAAACAGTGAAGGATGTTCACAACAAATAGCTCGGGGTAATAAGGGTACTTTGTAAAAGCTGTATTGTTGTTGTTCCTGTCCCATCAGACGGATAACAGCGGGTCAAATAGCATTGCTCCAAAGGCAACTAAACACCCAACTTTTTGGCTTGGCGTTGTGTTTTGATTCAACTACAGTTCAAACTTAATTAGTGAGCGTTCGAGGTGCTCAAGGTGGATTTTGAGAGCCGGAGCCAAGCTTCTAATGCAAAGCTAAGCTAACTGGTTGCTGGCTGTAGCGTTAGATTCACCGTAAAGATATGAGACCGATACAACATCTTCTCATCGAACTCTTGGCAAGAAAGTGAACTAGTGTATTTCTCAAAGCGTTGCCTCAGGCAGTTCAATGTCATTCTAAGAAACCGAAAATAATCAAAACCTAAAAAAAAGCTGATCTGAGAGTTTATACCCTGAAATAGCTAAAAGAGGCAGCACCACATGACACGTCCTGCACTTTAAATTTGACAGTCAACGTCCATAAATACAACAAAATCTACCTCTGATCACAAAACAGCACAATGGAGGATTATCATAATGCTCCGAGACATACAATAAGTACAAATGTACATTACTGTCTACAAACTGACCCATGAACAAGCCTTAAGGGCCTTAAAGTAGCAAGATTAAGCAATGAGTGTAAAATGCACAGTTGGGACACGAGCTTGAAGAATCAATAGTAAAACCTTTATTTTTAAAAGCTTCTTCATGCATCGGTTACATAAACATGCAGAAGCGGCAGCTGTTTGAGGTGCAACCCTTGAGTATCTGCAGGTACTGTATATTTCAGGTAAACCAAGGAGGATTTGGCCGAGCTGCTTTAACAGTCAACTCAGGTTTGATGGAGTGCAGTGAATTTAAAATTAGTTCGATGTGAGTAAAGAGCCTAATGCCTTAAAAAAAGAAACAGCACAAGGATATATGACCTAGCCATCTATCATGTGTGAGTGTCTGTATGTATGCATTTGTGTGTTTTCAACAGTGTGTGTGTGTGTGTGTTACAGAGACAGAGAGATAGAGAGAGTTCGTGAAAATTCGTTAACCTACAGTACGAGTGCGCGCACACTTACACACACGTAGACGCACTCATGCACACACACACACACACACACACACACACACACGCGCGCGCATTCCTTCATCGGACCAATATATCATTGCACTCACAGACCAAATGAGGCAATCGCTCAAAATTATTTGCATATAAACTAATGAAATATTACTGGGTGAAACTCAGTTGAATGTTAATTACAAAGGTAATGCACTATTTGCTGATTAATGGATCGTCTCTCTTTTGGGCAGGAGATGATACGAGCAAGTGGATGATCAGTGCAGGGAAAAAAGAAGAAAAAAAAAGGTGCTGCAGTGAATGGAGGTACGCATGTGTATGAGAAAATGCATCGCTCGGATTTGTGAAGCAATGCAGGAAAGAGGAGCAAGGACTCGACGGGAGAGGAGAGGAAGGAAACAAGAGGAGAGGAGAGAGAGGACAGGATCCATTGTCAGGAGGCAGTTGTGTTAAGTTGAGTGGACATGGTCACACGCCACAAATCCTTGTATTACTGGAGAGGGTGAAATGAAAATGCATTATTCATTTATAGATCATTAATTATGAATCCACCAAAAGCAGGATGGAAAGCAGAGGTGTGAAGTGTGCAAGTCAAAGCATTTTTTTGCTGAGGATACACATTGCATATTTCATCTCGCTGTTTGACCTCAGAGTTTGTAACAGCTCCTTGTGATTCCAGAGGGTTCAGACAGTAAGAACAAAGAACATAATAAGTGCAGGACTGCATTCCCTTTTTAAATATGGACGACGTTTATTTATGAAGATTATTCAAGTGACATTGGAATAACTCTTTTGGAGCAGACTAGAGAAATAACAGCATTACATTTTGGGGGGGTGCGATTACTCTTTAGAGTTGGTTTGATGTGTAGCTCTGTTAAGATGCTGGGGCGATGACACTCCACATGTATGACACGCGTCAAACTATGGCGGCAGTAAACAAAAGGTGAGCGCCGTCAATTAAATTAAATGAAAAAAAACACCTTAGGTTTAGCAAATAAACCCCTTTGTCAGGTTTGGGGAAATGATCAAGGTGTGGTCTCACAATATCACACTGGTCTCCTGATTGAAAGTCCTGTGTTTGTTTTACACTAACTATGATACGTACCCCATATAATCCAAGCTCTATGGCTAAAATGTTAACAAATACCATGAAGAGATCAATGTAATGATACAGACACCCATTGCTAGTAGGGGCAATGTATTGTTTATTTTGGTCATTAGTGCAATTTGATGATATCAGGAAAAATAGAGAAAATCTGGATAAAAAAAAAAGGTGTCTAGTTACTGAATCAAGGATGACAGGTATCAGTCTAGACAGGGAAACAGAGAGAAAATCGCCCGATGGTCTGCTGTAAGGACGTCACGACCCTGGTCCCTCATCAGAGCGAAACTCACTCATGCAGCTGGTGCCTCGCTGTTAGCATCTCCAAGCCCTAACGCTTCATCAGCGTACGAAAGGTGCTGGAGGACCATACACAAACGTATGCATGTGAAATGAGCAGTTTGTCTACTTTTCAGCCAAACAGACGATGCATAATGCATGACCCCGTGGCAGCCCCGCTGGAATGACTGAGAGATTGGTGGATTGATTGATTGATGGTGGCAGTTATGACTAATTCATTAAAAAGCTATAGCTGATCGTGCATGTCACTCATCGAGGTTCAGGGAGTCCACTGGACATACTGAGATACTGAGCCTGGGTGTGTGTGTGTGTGTGTGTGTGTGTGTGTGTGTGTGCATGTGTGCGTGTGTGTGTGTGCAGTCAAGTGAAGCGTAATTTAGAGTTTGGGCGGACAAACTTGTGTTTCCAGCTGACCACCACACCACCACTTCTGACAGAAACACACACACAAACCAACACACACACGCACACACATTCACACAAACACCACAAGCAGCACCCAGAATCAGTGGTAATTATACTGAATAAAAATAGTCACAAATGTATACAGTTGCCATGAATATGCAGCCAAGTGTGGCTTTGCTCTGTGGGGCTCAACAAAGCTTTAAACTATGTTTGCACAGTGGTAAGAAACCACACAGCACTGCTAATGTGTTCACCCCAGAGAGATCCTGCGCATCTCTGTGGTATAAATGCAAAGAGTAACAGACAGATTTGAGCGTGACAGTGTGTTTGCTTCTGCATTATTATACACAGCTCTATAGGGGAGCACTGGGTATAAAGTGGAATCAGTGCACAGAACAGCTGCGGCAAACATTGCATCAGACTTTGAAACTACAGATCATTGTCATGTTTTATTCCGACTTTCAGTTCATACCAATAAATGCATACAACCCAATGTAAAGCAGAGCGAGGAACAATGTTGAACATTGTCCAATTCCATAATTCATGGAACAACAGGATCCTTTGGAGCTGAACAGATCAGAGGATTTTGTGAACAAATTATGCAATAAAAGCAAAGACAGAGAGTGACAGGGGAAACGGCGGGAAATTGTGAAGAAAAAAAAGAAGGCAAAAACAAGTAAAAGTCAGAAGGAAAGTTTCAACAAACTGAAGACATCAAGGAGGGAAAGACATCAAATGAAAAAGAACTCCATTATATATGCAACCCTGTCTCCCAGAAGTTATCTTTATATACAACTAATTCAGTTTGCCAGTTGTGTTTTAAAGGAAGCGTAATTTCAGCCAGAATCTACTCAGGGAATGAAGCGTTACATCTTTGTACCAAACAGAATTAGTACGGAGATGGTTGAGGGTCGGTGGAGAGAGTACAAATCACACAACCTTGCCACAGAAAACCAAGGTTTGCATCAGAATCTTGCTTGAGGTAAGGCTTAACCAACAAAAGCAATTTAGTTAAAGAAATAGTTGCACAATTCGGGAAATACAATTTGTTCACGATCCGAAGAGGCAGGGAAAATAAAAACATGAAAGAAACCAAACCTAAACCAAAATGATTATGATGATGATGATAGGAGAAGATTTAAGTTGTATATATATATATCTATATATATATATATATATATATATATATATATATATATATATATATATATATATATATATATAGATATATATATATACATATATATATACATACAACTTAAATCTTATATACAAAAATGTAAAAATAAATAAATAAATAAAAAATGTAAAAAAAGATTAATTCATGTACCAGTCTTTTTCTGGAACTAGTTACTTCCTGGAGTCTTTGCAGGTTGCCTGGCCCCTGGTCACAGCACAAAAAATATTTGTGCAAGGGTTGTCAACTCTGTGTTTTATTCTACGATGTATCAGACCGTGTCTTAGCAGAGTCCATTAACTTCCTGAAGTCTCTGCTGGTCGCCGGGTTTTCTCCTCACCATTTCCAGCAGGCCCATGGATGCTTAAGTATATTATCTAGCTGCGGGCGGTAGCTTCAAACATGGGGTGCAAAAATGTCAGGGACAACTATCCTCTCATCTAACTCTCACCAATAAATCATAAAAGCTTATTTCCCAAAATGTCAAACTTTTGCCTAAAGGTTATGGAAAGATTGTGGGTTTGGTTAAATGTCAAATTAAACACGTCATACCTTCTGCTTTAAGTCTCTGTGGACTTGTTCAATGTGGACTTTTTCTTCCTTAATCTTAACCCTTTTGTTTTGAGCGCCGCAAAAAAAAAACATTGAAAAATGTAGCCACGTGTAGATTTTGTCGGATAAAGAATCGAAAACTTTGCCAGTGAAAGTTTTGCAGATGCGGTCAATATCAACAGTTCGTAACTTTCCAGATCAAGGCGATTAGTGTGCTTTTTTTTTTTGGTGTAAGAAAAAGATTATATAATATTTGTTTTCAAAAATACTTTTGCTGTTACGAATCAGTAATGTAGAAACGTAATTCCTTGGAGACAGAGTTGATATATGGCTACACGGTGAACTAACTTTGAACTGCTGCAAATTAGATGTGTGACCAACTGCACAACAACATCTTTGACATTCTCTGTGTGGGTCTGAACCACACACACACACACACACACACATACACACACAAACACACACACACACGCACACACAATCTTCAGCCCTTTATACAAACTCTGTCCATGTCCGCAGCCCGTTAAATAGCTCAACTGTTTGCCGATTTATCAAAGTGTGTCTTTGTCAGTTGGACGGTTAGACACTAAACACATGAGGGAAAAAAAAACAAACTAAAACCAGTTGGCAGCTTCACACACAATTAGGAAGCCTGCAACGGTCTTGCTTTTGGGTTCAAAGCATCAACTGCCCCGTATGGTGCGATTTGGAATTCTCTTTAAACACAGAAACATCTGCATGAAAGCATGTTTGGCGCCATGTGTTTGTCTGCACACACTTGCACATTTGTATGTAAAGGTTGTTTTTTTTTCTTCTTCTTTTTTTCTCGGTCTTCAAAGGAGTAAATGCAGCTAAGCTGAGCATATACCTGGAGGGAGCAAAAAGAGCCGCAGCGTAGCAGCCCTTCAAGCCTACTCTGCATGCTTTATGTGTCCGGCGATAACAATATGTATGCATTTCCACATTCAAAGAGAACAGTGAATATTTGAATAAATTGCAAACTGACAGACCATGCTTTAGAGAATCAGAATGAATAATGTGCAAGGGATTTCTCTCTTGATAAGTTCTGCTAGTTCCATACTGTTTTGCTGTAAAATGAGGAGATAAAGCAGAAAGAAAAAAACATGTAAGGAGAAAATAAAAAATGTGAAATTTAAAAAAAATGAACATTGACTTAAAAGCAAGGGGAAGAAACTAACAATACAAATGCATATAGTGTCTCTTCTTTTGTTCTAGGGCCGGACACAACATGTTTAAGCAAGCAAATTTGTACAAAAACTTGTTATTAGGAGAAATACAACTGGGCCCGGCTCTGTTGGCCAAGTTAAATATGCACTGATGCATTAGTATCACAGACAGCTTGTCTGTTTGATAGCAGCAGACATATCAGTGGAACCTTGCCTCCAGCAAGACGGGAAGTGAGCAGAATCTAACCATCCGATCTGCTGAGCCTCTCCAGGTGAGCTGAGCTCCAGAAACCGGGCCCACAGTTGTCTGAGTCACCGGCTGCTACGTTAGCACGCAGCCTAATCTATCCGACACAGAAGCGCTGCCTGCTGCTTCAAAGACCTTCTTCAAAAATATTCCCCTCCGCCTCTCCATCTCCACTCCATCTCTCTGCCACTTTGTACCTGCAACAGTAGGCTGAAAGCTCTCCCTCCGCCTTGTCAAACGAAGAAAATGCGCTTTGAGATGCTATCTTGCTGAACGCGGCCTATTCTGAGCAGATGTAAGTCACAAAGGATGGAATATATAGAACAAGACAAGTGGAAGAGTTTTGTTACTTAGACAGGGGTGAAATTTGAGGCATTAGTATGCATGAGTGCATCTGCACGTGCATGCAATCTTGTGCATAAATATTGTGCCTTGCTTTACAGATGATGATTAGGAACAATGACATTTAGTTTGGTAAATGCCAGAGCCTAATGGGCAGAGTTAAGAACAGTTAATGATGTCTGGTGTGAGGCTCTGCTGACTTAGTGTGAAGGCATTAGAAAGACGGAGGGACCTGTTTTCTTTAACAGTCAGAGCTGCGGTTCAGGTGCAGTGGAAGGGAAGCGGCCTCGCAGTTAAACAAAAACCCTAATGCTCGCCACCCACTGTTTCCCTTTTGCCTCCCATTCCTCTCTAATTCCTCTGAGTTTACTATTTGTGGCCTCCTTTTAAAAAAGCGGACTCCTCCTCATCAACCTCCTCGATCTCCCACTTCCTCCCATTCGGACTCGCCTCCCACCCATCCCCCCCGTCCAATCATTTCCTCCCCCAGTCGTACTCCGGCATAAATCACCTCTCCGCGATAGTTTTAATGGCTTTTTAATGAGCCTAATGTTTTCTGTTTTAATGAACTTCTTACGTCAGCCTTAATCATTTTAGAGGGATGAAAAATGATTGAGAAATGGCCTACATTAATTTAATTTACTGTTCAATCTGCACAGCCCTCTTTACAACCCTGGGTAGGCCAGGGCAAGTAAGAAAGAGCGGAGAGGGCGGGTGGGGGGAGGAAGGGGGAGTGAAGGATGCATGATCACAAGGTGGGACAAGAGGAAAAATAAATAAAAGGAATAAGCAGTAGAATGGATAATGGATAATGGATGTGAAAAGCAAAGAGAGCCCACAGTGCATGGTATAAATAGGTAAAAAGGGGAGCGGTTGTGTAAAAAGAGAGGGGGAATGGACTGGGCGTTGTGCAAGCTGTAATTTATGAGACCATGCTATAGGCTTGTTGTTCAGGCTTATCTCTAATTAGGCTGCATTGTTGAGGCCTGCCAATGCTAGTTCCTACCACTCTGTGAGTCCAGCAGATTTACATAGCCATTAACACAGCAGGCCCTGAATAAATGAGCAAAATATTCAGCATCTGTTGCTACATCTGACTTTTCTATCTCGCGTTTGTTGATTTCTTGCTCATTCCGCGGCCTTCACTTTTTCTTTTTTTTTTTTTTTCCACTTCCTTCCTTTGCTTTCCCCCGTCGGCCTTTCTCCTGAGCGACACTTGAAGCTGTCATTTTGCCAACTTTGAATTAACGGAGCCCATGAACCAGCTGGTGGGGCCTTATCATCTCGGGCCTGGAATACCATCTCTTTCCCTGTCTGCGGTTTGTGCGTCGGTTTACCCAAGGACACCTTACCTTGCCAGCCTGCGCCGTGAGAGTCAGCCCTCCGTTTCACTGTCGCGATAGTAAAAGGCTGCGAATGTGCCAAGGCTGGCCGCCAAGATTGCTTTGCACTACCTGAGCTAAGTTGTCCTTTACGGTTCGTGTGTGCGAGCGACTGTGTGGCTTCCCCGTCCTCAAGGCTGCAGGCATTACCATGCGCCAGTGATTATATGAAAAATCACAGCTGTGGCTGGTTACTATAAGCGCTGATGTGTTTAATGATCCGGCGCTGGATGTGTGCGGGACCGGACACAGGTCTCGGTCGGAATGAGAGCGTTAATGTTGACGTGAAAGCAAACACATATATTATTTTGTCAAAAACAGATCACTGTCTGTCACCCGTGACATATTTCATATAGCTGCGTACTTCTCCGCTTGTGGTTATGTTTTTTTAATGTGCGTGTACGTGACATATGGGCCTGTCCACGAATAGACGGACACGTTGACCCGGGCTCCGCCCTAACACCGACTGAAAGATGAGATCCGGAGTACGGATGCAGTCCTGCCCCGCCCCTCGGGGTACAGACTGACTGATATGTCTGCCTGTCTGCTTCAGATACTCGGTGTGCAGAACCTCCACAGCCTGCTGCCTTCACACCATTTCTGTATTAGTATCCACCTGTCACAGCTCAGCAATCACTTCACTATTTTTCCATTCTCTGTTAATGTCCAGCCGTCAATCTCCGCTCCTCTGTCCCTCAATCACTTCTTCGCTTACATTCTGCTTTGCCAGTACCCTCCATGCAACCAATTTCAGAGCGGTTATTGTTAGGGCTCCATTCAGAATCAGAATCAAACAGTATTTCAGCTGCATGCTACCATTGTGAGAAAATCGCTACTATTTTGAACTGTCAAGGGGTTTGACCAAATCAATTTCTTGTTAGAAAATCTGAAATATAGGGTTTTACAACCACCAGATGTGGGATTTTTCTTCTTTGGCTTCCATCTTTTGTCTTTTGGAATGATGTGATTTGAAAGCGTTCGTTTTGTTTGAGATAGAATCAGATTTGTTTCAAAGTAGATGAAAGATACTTGTCAAGATGCTTGATATCCGTGTGTTGCGGCCTGGAACATATTGAGTGAGCTGTCTCGAATACGTGTTTCATCGTTTGAACAAGTAGCGACACGCATTGTCAAGGTTGGGTTTGTAATTTGTTGCGATTTACAAGTGGTGGAATATCATTTCATGAGTTATTTACTATACAACAGGTGGCCAATGGCAAAGACATGCAGTCAGTGCATAGCCACTTGAAAATGATGTTATTTAGATGTCGGTGCCGTAAGTAACCAAAGGCATTACCACACAGTTTTAACACCTTTCTAAACACACCTACACAATTCACAGCTGCTTGAGGGCTGGCATGAACTGATTTATCCAGGTCAGCAGGCTGCACATGCAACGTGTGGCCATACAGGCAGGGGCGATGCAGACTGTTAGCACTGCAAGGCCCCAGGCTCCTGAATCACACCTTTTGTTTTACTGCTCCAAAGAATCATTGTGCTGTCACACCGCTAAATCGCTCTGCGATCTTAGTAAACACTTTATTACATTTTTAATGTGAGCCAGCCATATGCACAGTAAATATGCTGCAAATACTAAAGCCCAGAAGACAGAATGTATTCGTCCATATAAAGCTGGAAACAACAACACGAGATTGTCATTGACTTGTGCAAATGAAGCACGTTCACTGTGTAGCGATGGTAATGTTGCTCCGTCAGTCGGTCAGTTCACCATTTTGACCCACTTTGCGAAACAGATTTTAATGTTGTCGACTTGTGGTTTTGATAGTCGACTATTCTGGAAAAATCCAACCTTGGTTTATGTTGCCACCACGACATCTCTCACATTGAAAAGTCTGTTGCCTATTTGATTTAGTGGCTGCTACTTTAACAGGATTAAATACATTGCTTGGGGAAATGAGCCAAAACCCTGCTTGGTAGGTGTTGATATTCCCTTTTTTATATTTAGAATAGAAACACAGACATCTTTTTTTAAATCTATAAGCAGCAGAGGAAGGATTGATAGAACTGGTGCTTTTGATTTGTCTGACGATGCCCTCGAAGATTATGGCTAAGAATACCAAGCATCTTTGTGCGTTAAAATGCAGAGTCCCTGCTCAAAAACAGTTGAATGCATTTGTTTCTTTTGCTGATTGCGAAGTAAAAGCAAACGTAATATAAGTCGCCTCACCTCCATGTGTCGTGTACGCAGTATTCCCAAAGTATAAAACTTACCGTTTAACTTGTGATTCATTGCCTTCACTCTCCTGGCCTCCTCGTGTTACATTTTCAAACCTGTGCATGTCTCGGCACAGACCTATCAGCCAATCTCCAGACCTTCGAACTGATTATGTAACCATCTCCACATAGACAGGTAGGCTAGACATGTCACAGTCAATCTACTCCCCCAAGACTTTAACAAGCTAAAGTGGATGGACAGGCCATTTCACAGGCTGACCCTCAACCAAAAAGAAACTAGTTCTGGACAAGCCCTTCCCTCAAATACGTGTGTGCTTGTGCGTGTGTTTGTGCGCGCGTGTGTGTGTGTGTGCGTGCGCGTGTGTGCGTGTGCTTATACTGTATGTGCAAACACGATGAGATTCTCCCCCAGCCGAAGGACACTTACATAAGACTGTCAGACCGGGACAGGGAAAGAGACGGAGGAAAGGAGGCAAGGTGAAAGACTGAGAGACAGTGCGTGTGTGTGTGTGTGTGTGTGTGTGTGTGTGTATGTGTCGTCCTCCTGCCTGTCTGTCTGTCTGTGTACGTGGGCAGGGGGAGTTGCTGCAGGATAATTTAATGTCATTTTGTCAGCTTACCCAGTCCGGCTCCCTTTTTCAGACATGGGAAACCACAGAAGTAGAAAGAAACCAGATGGGTCGGGGCCAGCAGGGGTGTTTGTGTGTGCGGATTTATGTGCAAGTGGGTGGGTGAGAGAGAATGAGACAGCTTTAATTCCCAGACACCACCCCGTGGGGGCTGGAGGTGGAATTGAACACAGCCCAGAAGGTACAGCTTTGACAGCTTCCCTAAATACGCCCAGTAATGTTTTCTCTCACTCTGGACTGAGAGAGATCTAATCTTCGTCTGGATGCACATTACTGGCATGCAGCAAGCCCTCACACAGTCTTTGTGATGATCAAAACCGGTGGTTTTCCTCAACATGTACCGGACAAGGACCTATAGGTTTGCAAAGAATATTTGAGCAAACTTTTTTTTTTAAATCATGCCCGAAAAAAAGAAGAGCAGACTGGAGAGCAGAATTGCTCGCTGACCGGTGCGGAGAAATGTGCTTCTGGTGCGATCGTCACCGCCGTTAGCTAGATATGAGGTCACCGAGGTCCGCACCGTGGTAATTATTTCCTCAACAAGCCATCGTCGCTCTGCGTTTGAACCATGTGGAACGGCTTGAGACTGACAGCCATCAACCAGACAGCTGTCCGAGGCGACTTTGCACAGCAGCGTCGCTCCGTAAAAATACCAGACATTTGAATGAATTGTCTGGCAAAGTATGCTTTAAAAAGAATATGAACTTCTTTGTTGGGTTCATCAGTGTTGATAAAGTCTGTAGTTTGTGAACGTTTAGAGTCATCAATATTTGATTAGACTCAGTAACCTTGCACGTCCTTGATAGGATTGGTCTGAAATTTGCAAGGTTTTCTCTGATAGACTTTTAAATATTTCTTCGGGCAAACTCTTTTCTGTTGTTTTTTGGTTGCGTTTAAGCATTTCAGACAGCGACACTAAACTGTTATTTCAAAATGAGGTTTTTAAATGCAGACAAATGTCACATTCACTCTGTCAAAGTCAATCAAATGAAGTCTGCTGATAAGACCATTTGATTAACTCAGGGTTTGATTTGATGTGATCGTACTGGGAAGTTAAAGGGAGAAGGTATGTCTCGTAAAACAGATTAGCTGACAAGTAATGGGTCCCCTTTTATTTCAGTTTAGGCTATAAATTGTTATTAAACGTATGGAATTATCTGCTGATGACCTCATTTCATTCATAGATCTCTATAACCAAAATTTAAATGTGGAGCCATTATTCAGCTAAGGTATAATTTATTACTTGCAGAGAATTACAAGCTCCCTCCTGATACCGGTGTTAACTGTATAGAATTCATACCGTTCTCCTCAAAACAGCCAAAAATATCAGCTGGTAACATTGTTTGATCTTAAAAATGCATAGGCGGATGCATTATGTGGCGGTATAGACATTTTTTTATTTTTTATTTTACCACGACTGCCACGACTAATGCTACGTAGAGACGCTTAGAAATAAATTTAAATTAATTTCATTCATCGTTGAGGTGAATAGGAGCAACATGCATTAAACCTAAAAGAGGTTAAAGACACAAAAGAGGAGGGAAGAGTAAATCACGCCTCCATGTGTGTTGACTCAGCAGAGACTGTATAAAATGAGACACGTTGCTGTACAGGAGAATAAATGTTTCAAAGCAATAAAGAATGACTTGGAGCCTTCCTGCAGGCTTACTTATACCATTATATTATTATATTACAATATGTCACTCTGCGCCTGAATTTAATGTTTTCCTTTACATAAAGAAAGACTTTTTTTTTTCATAAATTGATACAGAAAAATTCACCAGAATGCAGGAAATTAAGTGTTTGATGCTCAAAAATATTTAAACATACGCCTGCACAGATAATTCATTTACAGTTATCTTCTTGAAGTCTCATAATCTGGATGATTTGGATGCACTATTCTTTGGTCTCCCACTTTGTTTAGTCAGCACATTTTTATCGTCTACCTAAAGCACTCTGCAGACATGATGCATCGCCCTCATGATGAGCCTTGGGGCTCCGCATTCATCCTCATCTGTGAGTAAACTTCAAGGTTTATAATTCCCCTTCTGTCCTTGCATTCCTCTGTTTTGAGATTGTACTCTGGCCATTAGGTACTTTGTCAAATAAGTCATGAAGGGCCCATGCAGGAGCATATTTTCACAAAGACACACAGTCTCTGAGATACGTGTCATGGGAAATTGCCGCAGCTCAGGTAATTTCAATATATCAAGAAACTAGGTTCAGCGCAGCATTTCTTTACTATATTATATCTCTGTTGCAATGAAATACTGTTTTTTCTTTGTCTTTGAGTGTGCAGTTATTGCTCATTAATCAAATTGTATTAGATACATAGCCCCACGCTCCATCGAAGTTGACTTTAAACAACTCCATATCCCCCACATCCTCACATTACATCCTCTGTATGTAGAACCGGTAGAAATATACAACAAAACCTTTTAGTTCATTCAGAAGTCAACTTTTTCAGGTATTTCCTGATGATGAACTGAAGATAGTCAAATCTAACAGTCTGCTAAGTCGTAGCTAAAAAGACACAAACGCTTTTGAGTCATTTCTCCTGTGAGGGTAGAGGTAATCTTTAATAAGAGATTCTGCATTCACAAGTAGAATCTGGAAGCAACGGGACGAGATGTTAGCGTTGGAAGCGTTCTCGTGTTTCAGTGTGTAGTTTGTGTCGTATTGACCAGTCACACAAAGAGCAGTCTTTGGTTGATTGCATATGAACGGTCCGTGTGGAGAGCAAACGGAGTGGAGTGCGTTGCCCGAGAGGCCCTCTTGGAGCCCACTGACTCGTAAGATGGCTGCTTGTGAAACAATCTGCTCGTACAAGTTGGAGTCTCTCAACTCCAAGTTGCTAATTGGACGGCGGAAAGAAAAAGAAATCATGGTCCAAATTTCCACTGGCTACACAGAGTCCAATGTGTGTACTCGGGCTAACTGCCTTCCTACAACTACCGTCCCTGTGCCAACTTAACGCCAAGTTTAATGTAAATCTAATTGAATTAAATCTAATTTGTTTAGCAGTCTGTCTCCAGAAAACACGGAGAAGAAACTGAAACCAACCCTTCATCAAACTCCTGACAAGACAGAAAACAGGTTGACTTCCAAATTCTCCGAGCAATCGAGCACATCAGGGATAAGTAAGTGAATTGTGTGTTGTTAATAGTCGGAGACAGGAAGACGTAGCTTGTTTTTATCCGTCAAACTAAAGGTCTTAAACCATGAGTGTAACTTTTCGCTTTAAGATGACTTTGGATTGATGGACTGTGTGTGAATCTCTGTATGACATCAGATACTTGAAGAAAAGACGTTGTGTTACTCCAATCTAACAATTAGCTATCACATGCTCTGTATGGTGTCACCTTGGTCCTGTTGCATATTGTGATTGCACACCAATCAGTAAACCACTGAAGGAGAGCTGTGTGTCCATGTTGGGTCTTTATCGAGCCGCTGCAGTACCGGCGGCTCCACCATCACGACCGCTTGTTGTTGGAGACGCACTAATTAGGGATGTTAAGAGCAAACCTTAAAAAATGTGCCAAGCATCGCAGTTTGTGACTCGCCCAGAAAATGACACTGAACCATCTGGGCGTCAAAGAGATCATCATCAATGTGGAAACTAATGGCATTTTAGTCCGCTTGTTGCCCCTGACATGGAGTCATGTTCTCTCAGTGATCAGCTGAGGACCAGAAACTTCCCCTCAGCACTATTTCACTGAGCAGGCAAAGAAAATATGTTACTGACCAAAGAGAGGACTGCTTGTTAGAGGTGCTATATATATAAATATATAACATTTTTGTAGCCTATCAACAGCTCTTAACACGGCAACATTTCAAATTACTGTGGAATGCTGACATGGCGAGCAGTATTTACCGGAGGGGGAACTGCAGGCCACCTCTAAATTAACGCTAGTGGAGACATTTGACTGACAGCCCTCAAACCCAAATGTCTCTGCCAAACTGCTGCATGATTAGTGAGTCATCAGGCGCCAGGCAAAGAAAAAAATAACTATGATTTTTCTTTTATCAAACCCTATTTTTTTTTTTTTTTTTTTAATAAATAAAATTAATACATTAGTTTTCCGCCCTTGCCGTGCAGTATTGGTTTTGCGTGTGGGCTCAAAGGATCCACAGGCTGGACGAGATGCAGAATCATCTGCTGCGTGTGCACAATCTCCACCATGTGGAAGATGACGCTTGACCCCGAGTATAATTTTCATTACTCCTGTTGATAATATTGACGGTTTTCTTTAATCTTATTAACAAAAAGTGTGATGCGATGAATCCCCTCAGCACACAGTTTTTTTTAAAAGTACACCATCAGCATCAGATACTCAAGTTGCTCCATGTTGAGCAATGCATCTGCAATGTTATTGCTCAACCTCAGGCTTGATGTGATGTCCAACAGTTTTAAAACACACTCGCTATTTCCAGCAACGGTCAATAATTTAACCAGGACTGAAATCTGAATTAATATGACTTATAACTTTCAAAAAAGCTTGAGAGAAAAGAAGGTATATAGTTTGGTCATTATATCATTATCCAGTCAGAATAACCAGAACAAAAATTAAACCCTGCCCTGTCTGCTGAATACACCACAGCGGTGTGGTTGTTAGTTCTCATTACAATATCTTGTGCTGAATAAGTGCTTTGCAGCCACACAGTTGTAATTGAGTTTAAAAGGTTTCTCTTCATGCCATGGCCTTCTTTTTTCTTCACAAGCATTTTTTTGTCACAATACTGTGCCAGAAGACTTGGATTTCTTACTAATTATTTCTCTTTCCCCTCTTCCCCTCATGCATTCTGCATTATGGATGCCTTCGGAAAATAGCAAAGAGTTTGGCTTTTTGGGGGGTATTGTCGTATACAGCCGCTCGAGAAAGCGACCGCTCTGCTATGTCGTATAGTAGAACTGCATAATTCAACACCCATCTGACATTCACTTGTCTGTGCATGTGTGTGTGACACACACCGGCCCCCGGCTCTGTAGCTACGCCTCAAAGAGGGGCTTTTATTGTTTAAAGTATTGGTGAAAGGAGAATATTGATTTCAGCACCAATAGTCTGCGAGGCTCTTCTTCTGTCATGTTGTGCTGAATAAATTTGCACCATAAAGTGCCTCTTGAAGTCTCCTTAGATATAAGACTGAACCTTTTCTCTGAGAACTCCCCTTAGCAGGTACCAAAGAGTATAGTTTCACCTTAAAACTCGGACGTTGAAAGATTCATTCTGCATTTGAAGGTCTCCTACCACCAAGGTGCAGCAGTAACATTTGTATTTCGCATCACATTTGCCTTCAACTCAGTGATGGAGAAAAGACAGTAATGCCACTGAAATCTTGAACCACAAGCTAAAACTTTCAGGAATTCTCGCACGACATAAGTTATTTTTCTTTCTTTTCTTTACCTCTATTCACCTTTTATTGTCCTATTCTCGAAGGCTGTGAATTGTTTCTGGGCGGCGTACAACCACAGATGGATCCGCAGTGGGGTTCTGCTGGTGATTCATATTAATGGACCTGACCCCAATCCCTCCTTCCCTTTTTCTTCTTCCAATCTTTCTCCCCCTATGTCCCTCCCACTGCGCACTGTCTTTCTCATCCCTGCATAACACCCAGGAGACAGATGGACCAACACTCAACTTCACACCATTTAGCTTTTCAAGGCTGCTAAAATAGTGTGTGTGAAGAGGTGGAGTCGGGGAGTTGGGGGAAAAGAGGACTGTGTGGGTGTGTGCGTGTACGTGTGTGTGTGTGTGGGTGTGTGTGAACAAAGAGAGAGAGAGAGAGAGAGAGAATGAGCAGATGCAATGCCTGCATAAAACATGTCTGTGTGCTTGCACGTCGTGTTTAGTGCATGTAGTTGTGTGTTTGGGGGTGTGTGTGTGTGTGTGTGTGTGTGTGTGTGTCTGTGTGCGCATGAGGGTTGTGGTGCGAGTTTGGCAGGCAGGGGAATGTGGGGAGTAAATGAAGGACTTAGTGCTCTACACGACTGACTGGTCAAATCTATGATGCTACCTTGAGCTTCCCGGGCTCCAGTCAGACACTCCAGCTCTTCTATAATAGAGACTGAGTGCAGCTCAGAACCGAGCCACAGACCTCCACCGCACTGCCTGCATGCATACAGTATCGCTAAATGGTGAATTAATTGTATAAAACATGTGCTTCTACTACAGTAGTTAGAAGTCGGACACATTGTGTATTATACTTGTTGGGAATACATAGTATATAATACACTGTGGATTAGATAACACTGATTGTTTTTTTGTTTTTTTGCCATTAGTAACATCCAAATAGCCTGTATAGTCTACTTCTACGTTTCTTATGTTTTATGTTCCAACTTAGTATAAAACCTTAGTCAGTGTACAACTTTTTTGGGGAAAAACAACCACAATATATTATTTCGTCATTGGGATTCACATTTTTCCACATCGTGGAAAAGCTTGCGTGCCCTTGTTCGGGTCTCGTGTCCCGGTAAGGAATGACAGTAAGCCAGCATGCACGATGAAAGGATCCTGAATCTGAAGCAGCGAAATGGAATTCAGCCATCATTCATTTTATTATTTACACTTTGGTTTTCCTTCACTTTGACAAATCAGAATGTCAAAAAAAAAAGTGTTGCATTCATTTAATGTATTCATTTTGTATGGTCTTAACTGAAACATTCACTTCTTTCATTTCCCTTATACCTCTTAAGATGATTTTGCATGAATTAAGGTCACAATGTCAAACAACGTGAGGCTTTTTAAACCATGCCTCCAACCTTCTGTGCTATTTAGTAGCTGAACAGACATTGCGGTGAGAATGAACTTTGAAGGCAACAGGGACAAGAAGTCCTGCAGAGGGTCTGAAACAGGGACATTTGGCCATGAAATGAAACATGGACATGATAATGACTTGAATGTGAAATGATACAATCAAAAGCTACAGATGTTGAGCATAAGTCATACAAAAAAATGAATTTTATCCAAGCTGCTCTCTTATGTTAACCCTCACAGTTATAAACTTTTTCTTATAAAAAAAAACTGCCCAGTGTTTAACACACTGATTAGTTTTGGCATGAAGTGGCTGCAAGTTCAGTGTTGCATATACTCTGTCAGAGTTCAGTCTGGGGCAGTCAATGAAGTCTAAACTAGTGCTCCAACATTTAGTCTATCCCATAATTATGCCCCTATTAAGTTCAAGTCAATGGAAGCGGTCAGAGTTCAATTAAATAGATTTCATTCTTTGAGCAAAGAAGAGCAGATCCTGAGTCTTACGGACTTTCCTGCTCTGAACAATGTCTTGCATACTTCGTCCGTTTGAAGCAACGCTCCATCTATACTCTTAAACTCCTCCTTTGTTGGACTAGAAATAATAGTGTAATATTTTCATGGTCATTTTCTTATGGTGTCATGAAAAGTTCCTGACTTTCCCTCTCAGCCAAGTTTCACTTTCTTGATGTAATGTAGAGTCCCAGATTTCTCATTCGGCCATTTTTCAGGCATGTTTTTTTCCTGACACTATTATTTCCAGAGGTTTCCAGAGTGCATTTGCTTTACATTAAATGTTTAAAATCATGTGAATGGCATTATTTTAACTCTGGTTCTGATACAATGAAATGAATGTATTTAATAATGTTGGCTTTCTGTGACAAATCAAGCTCCAACACCAGCAGTTTTATCCCCGTTCCCTTTCAGTCTGTGGGTGCATCTTTCTCTTCTCACTGCGCTTCATCTTTCACTTTGAGGCGTGTGACATTGTTGAATCCTACCATTAATATAAGATAAAGGCAGAGGACCCTGAGTCCATCTAACTTCACTGAAACCAAACCAAAGCGTTTGGCCAATTGTAACAGGATGTCTCCCTCTATGTAGGGATGACAAGCTGCACTTTGATATCTGAAACCACGATTCGCTCCTTGAAGTAGATGATGAAATTTTGGTGCAAGGGCCACGGTACTGCAGCTGCTGTATTGGACCACGGCGACAAAGGCATAGCACAGCCACAAGGACGAACTCTCATTTCCCCATTCAATTCTTTGTTCTGACCCTCACCTGTGGGCACGGATTTTGACAGTAACTGAAAGAATAAGGTCCTAGACACACATGGAGTGGCCAAAATGATTTTTACCCGCAGGTCGATCGGCCCCCAACCTCAGTGACAGCATGTGGATGTGACAGGGCCTCAGGGTCAATGCTGCAACTTCTTCACAATAATAGGAGCAGGGACCAGGTAGAGACACCTCCCGGGACTAACGCTGTGGGGTTGGACAGGCCATGGCTGACTGCGAGGAAGAATCAGGACCCGCTGGAGGGACTACGACATCCAGCTGGTGTGGAGACTCCCGTGAAGCAGCTGAAAGATGTTAATACTCTGTTGCCCGTTTGACGCTATTGAGGATAATACAGTAGCTGAATCAATGAAGGATTACACCACCCCTACTGAAATTAGAAATACTTAGAAGTTAAGTTTTTTACAGATGTTTTCTTTTAGATAGTGTCAGTTTTATTTCTGCAAGTCACGAGGGTGCTGTGTGGGTGTATGAGTGAGAGAGGGTCATGCTTGACTGAGGCCTACAGGAGTGAGCCTCAGTGGCATTCTGCTTATCTGCTTGTCCACCAATTGCGAGCACATTGGAGACTCCCTATCTAGCTATAGGGAATTGAAGCTGCTAGTGCAAAGGCCCAAATAGCTTAAACATACACTTATTTCTTTAATATTGCAAAGTATAACTGCCCAAATGTCAAACTTCCTCAAGAGTTTGCTTTTCCGCTGTTTACATTTCCAGCGCCTGTACAGATAAAACACACAACACTTAAGCATTGGCTCGTCCTACAAAGCAATCTTCTTTCTGGGCATCCTCTGGGATCTTTTTTAAAAAAATAAAAAAAAACTCTAACTTATTTCTGAAGAGCACATAACATAAAAGGTCGTCCATTCATTTCATTTCAAACCTCTGTTGTCCACTTGAACACTGTCTCCCACCGCCGGCTTCCATCGACGCGGTCAGGTCACCGTGAGCGCCGCTCCAGCTCCACTGATGCAAAAGAGGTTTGTGCACACAAGTCCAGGGAAGGAATTAAAAATTCAAAACTGCACTAGCGACCCATTATCAATATACTGAAAGGTCCCTGCAGTCTGGTATATGTGGGCAAAACTAAACAAGCACTGCAAAACTGGGAATTGCACAACATAATGATGCTATCCGCGCTAAGAATCTAAAGTGTGCACTTGTGTGAATGCAGATCATGGATCAGCTTCTGCGCTAAAACCAGCTGTTATGCAGAGAAAGCTACGGGATCAATACAGTGAACTCAATTAATCACATGGATTAAATGAGGATATTAATGTATGTTGTTTTCTCGATTAATGTATGTTGTTCACTGGATTCATTTCTCAGTGTGCCCTTCAATGATATTCCCTTCTATGATATTTTTAGTATATATATATATATATATATATATATATATATATATATATATATATATATATATATATATATATATATGTAATATATATATATAATGTGACGATATGGCAATGGCTAGACGTAAGTAAACGCCAGAACTTTTTGGAGGCATTTTAACCATCTATGTTATGTAAATCGAGGTCTGTCACTATAAACTGCAAACGTTTTGACCAAAATTGGGATTATTCCCCCCCCCCCCCCAAAAAAATATGTTTGCTATATAACCATGGACATGCAGTTAGGTGTATTTTTAGAGTTGAAAAGGTGGCTAATTGTAATAGCTGTTCGAAATGTAATTAGTAATGTAACTATTTGTATTATTTTTTCAATCCTCGAATGAATTTATAATTTAATTATGTTTTGATTTCCTGTTCAGAAAGATGGACATGAGAAATAATGCATTGCCTCCACTTTATGGACCCAGAGGTCGCCGCCTGTATTAAAAACAACCACCTGGTTAATGAGTAAAATATCCTCCATTAGAGTTTCAGCACAAACAATATTTGTCTCAATTGGTCTATATAACATTCCTCCTCTTCCCACATGTCATCCATTAAAATGTCATTTATTAAAGTGTGCAAATAAAAGCACTTGTCTGCAACACACAACTTACAACAAAAAACTTTCATTTTCATTTTCTGTCGATGTTGGCGCTCCCTGTGGACGTAACTTCCGAGCACCCGCATCAGTTTAATCATTTTTACTGCGGCGGGGTTCAGACGGTCAGCTCCGCTCCTGATTCTGGTTCCCTCGGTGCCTCCCTTCCCGCCAGCGAGCCCAGCGGTACGGCCTGAGTTTTCCAGCAGCGTGGTGCCGGTGTTCGTTCCTTGTGGAGCACCGGCGGAGCGGCGAGGAGACATCCGGCGACAGGTCAAAGCCGCTGGAGGCTGAACTTCAGGAGTTCCTGATGATTTCACCTGATTCACACTGAATCCGACCAAGTTGAACAGATCACAGGAATAAAAGTATAAAAGTGATAATGATGCTTTGTCACATTAATTATCAATATGGGAAAAAAATCATTTCACTCCTCACTTTACACATTTTGATTGACTGCATCACCTTTTATTTTGTACAAAGTGTTTTAATCAAGGTGATTGCCTAAACGGTGTGCCAAGTATCACCTCAAGTAAATGAAACTCTGTGAAATGTTCCACCCATAAAAAAACTTCTGATTTAGTTTTAATCAACAGAAAACCCATCTATCTTTAGGCTCTTTCCTTGAAAATTGCAAACCCAAACTAAAAAGGGTGTAACTCTGCAACCACTCAGGCTATTTGATTAATGTGTTAAAATAAAAGGCACACATGTGAGATTATGTTTAGATGTGTAAATATCAGTTTTTATGTTACTGATTAAGAATAAATGAAGATGACACAGAAAAAATGAAAAAGTTTCAGGTCCGCCTAGAAAAAAATCATTTTCAGGATGATTATTTCTTTGAAATGAAGCAGCTGAAAGGTCCAACTCTAACCCACATCATAGCACAACATGTGAACATTCTCTCTGCAAAGGTTGACTTTGATAAAGTAAAGCAGAACAAAGTTAAAGAGGGTTCATTCAGTACAGAGAAAATTCAGCCGAGGTCTCCAAAATTTGCATTACCATATATTTCACTATACTTATGGTGTTCAATACAGCATTGTTTCAATTTGTTTTTCATAAAACAAGCTATGATTTACAATTTTATTTAACAATCGCTCAGTCTGCCCACCACAGGGGGGGTAATTGGTTTTTAATAAATTCATGTTTTGATATTTACACAGCATCTCCAGGGTGGTCTCACAGTGGTCTCTATTGATCGATTTCATCACTTTTTGATGTATAAAATATCATATCTTGATTCTGTTGTGTTCAACCTCAAATAGAGGCATCTGAAAAACTAAACCCCTTTGTAAATTTGTGCCTTCACTTCTGAAGTCAAAACTCCACCTTCATTATACGTTTTTTTAAAAAGTTTCTTAACTACCGCTGAGGGATGTTAACAGAATCCAGTTGGCTAATCTGTGTGCAATAACTTGAGCCACATTTCTTTAGCCTATATTATTTTGTAGCAAATTTAGATCATTAACAATATGTATAATTAGTTATTAGCAGTTCTCGTTTGCAATGTACCTAATGGATTGAAAACTACAGTCACTGGATTACTTTGATACTGGAGAAAACTTAAAAACGTGATGACGAGGCAAGTTGTGTAGTCACGGGGAGTTTTTGCCCAGATTCCCGAGCATATTCACGGGTGTTTATTTTTCGATGGCACCTCAACCTAATTGGAACACGCGAGTCACATCGTATGTGCATTGTGTAAGTGAGTTCAGACTCAGCAAGAGAGTGCAAGTTTTGACGCAAATTGGCGCAAAGGGTTTGGCATCAGCTGCACTTCCAACTCTGTCGGTGAGCGGCCAGGAAAAAAAACAAAACATCCTGTAGTTTCCGGAAATCGGCACGCACCTCCACTTACGCTTCTCGCACGCCCTGAGGAGGCATGCCTCACAGTTTGAAACCCCCTGATAGTGCACATACTACCCAAAACACACACACACACATCCGCAAGCAAAATGAAACATTGAAGTCAAGTCTCAAGCATGCTGATACCTTTCAACCTGCAAAGCACACAAAACCAATTATACCTGTCCTATAACATATACATGCATGCACACATGCGTGAACCCACACACACATAGACACACTTGGGCACACAAACACAACCTCAGCCCAACTTTTATTGAACAAGAATCCAATTACTTAACCCAGCTTCAGGTTCCGTGCCCTCTTCGCTCCTCCACCTTGACAAGTCTGCGTTAATATCTGCTGACAGCCTGTGTCCACCGAGCACACGCACACACACACCTCACACACACACACACACACAGACACACACGCATACAGCTGATCCCCGTAAGAGTCTGATTAAATGAAAACTGTGATGCCCATTTCTCCATTCCAGGGTCAATGCATACCAATGAGAGACAGAAATCACAGTCCTTGGTATGTGCGTATGTGTGTGTGAATGACAAAGAGAAATGGAGGGGATTGTCCTGTATTCCTACAGTACTGAATAAAGCTATGTGGATTTTTTTCCCATCACCTTTTTTTTTTAAATCCCTCCTGTTCATAGGTCTCCGTGACATCTGGATCTTTATGGTTACCAGGCCATAGATCACTTATTAAGCCAAGTAATAAGGAGGTCATGCATAATTTCATTTGCTCTAGCGCTACCTAGGGACATTTTCTTACTTCACTAAAATCTATGATAGTTTCCTTTTGAAAGGCCATAACTCTCTTTCAGTAGCAGGCATTGGGGTCACAGATGCTAAATGGGCCATTTATAGATTCCTGATAGAAGGAGAATATTGTGTTGAGTCGTTTCAGACCTCTTATAGAGGCTATTTGACTCCACATGGTTTAATTTGCTCCCGGTGATATATCTAATAAAGGACCAACCTTTCAAATCATTCGTGTAGCTTTGCTCCAACACACACACACACACACACACCAAGTGTATAAAAGATGTTTTTTAAGAGCGATTTCATTTAGGCAAATCAAATATCAATATTGTCATCCAATATTCTTACAAGCAGTGGTCTCTGGGGACCGCCAATGATTATGGGTAAATACAATTATGTCCGGAGCAATCGAGCTTCAACCAGTGCACAATCTTGAGCACAGCGGTTCTGCGTGTTGTTTTAAAGCTCAATATTCGCAATTTAAATCTATTTCCATTCATACCAGGTACCTGCATGCTGGCATGTCATTATAATGCATGTGTTTAGTCACTACGTTAACACCGGCGACTGTATTGTTTGCATTGGAGAGAGAAAAAAAGCATACGCAACATATCATTTTCTTTTGATTTCCTTTGCTTGATTTCGATTTGTTTATTTATTTATTTTTTTGCAACGCTTGCGGTATAAGCCGACACCGCTCGCAGACGCACCACCCGACTGGCTTTCATATGGAGAAATATCAAATCACTGTACTTTAAAAGATTAATGTCCTTGGAGGCGGTTCATGTATGACAATCAGAGACTGAGAGATGGGGAATGCTGTCGGTGTGATACTGCAAGTGTCCCCCAGCCCTCCCCTGTCCTTTTCAGCTTATGAAGTTGGCCACCATTGGCCAGTTGTCCTGCAGGGATGCTAGCCAAGCTTATCAGTCTGTTACAAATCAGGCAGAGAAATTGCAGCAGCAACATCTCTCCCTTTTCTCTCTGCTCTCGCTCACCAGGATCACTCGAGGGGATTCAGGCGCTAAGAACAGCACAAATCTTCACTTCCTTTTTTGCCTTGCATCTACCTTTGATTTTTCTCTCTCTTCTCCCCTTATGCCAAAGAAAAGTTACATGTCCGTGTTCTGCTGAATGTGAAACTTTTTTGAACTCGTGATGCGTTTTTAAGCAGCATCGATTCGTTATATTATATTTGATAATTAATTGGCCGCAGTTTGATTCCGGCTTTTTTGATTCTGTCATAATCCGTGTGTAAAATGGCTCCCAGGTTAAATATCCCCGCCCCTCTCCCTCATCTACATTCGCATTCATGACTACAGTGAATTTACAGATAACACGTGAAGGAAACGTGGGTGTAGGTTTCACCCAAATTTACCTAAAAGTGTGATGAAAGGAGCCACAAAACATTTAATAAGGTTGGGCCCTTTGGAATTTGATGAGCAATCATGGGTCAAATGCGTGTAATGATGTATTTTTCATGTGGGATAATTGGCCACATGAAAGAGGGAGCCATGCTAATTTCACCACTGACAGTAGCCTCAGCACTGTCAGTGGTACAATTAGACCTGAATGGGACGTGGCAAAAGGATCACAAGATACATCTGAGAGGTCACAAGATGATTGACGGTATAGAAATTTGCAAAATGATATTCCATGTATCTGATATCTCTCGAATCTCAGCATCTTACCTTTACATTCTGGACCATTTTTAAACAAGGTTTAGTAATCCTAAGAAACTAGCGATGGTACACTACATTTAAAAAATATCTCCAATAGATAAAATAAGACTAGGGGCTGGCAACAGCAGACCGGAGACTGTTGTGTCCACACCTTTGCAGAGCTCTGTCTCCCTCATGGCATCCTGGATAGGGCTGTTGCACTTGATGTGCGGACCAGCAGAGCGCAGGACTCCGGAGGGTTCGCAACGGTGAGGCTTGTTCGACATACAAGCATGACTGTCGGACATGTCTTATACCCAATACATAATAGAAGATGCAGCTCTCCACTGCTGCAGGTGGTTGTGTTTGTGTGAGTGTGTGTGTGTGTGTGTTAGGGGTGGAGGAAACGCTCCATGTGAAACAGCTTAAGTAAGCATCATTTCCATATTTCAGATTCTGATAATGGACTTTCTTGCCATCACCAAATTACCCCGACACCACACTGCCAGCCAAGTGAGTGAATTAGTTAATGTCTAAAGATGCCGGTATTTGCACTCCCCTCACTTTTAGTGTGTGTGTGTGTGTGTGTGTGTGTGAGCTCGTGCATGGAGAGCGTGCCTAATGACTTTTTCACCTCTCACACGTGCCTTGAAGACACATTGCAGTTTACATTTGCGGTATTGAATTTATAATTGCTTGTTGGCCACATAACTTCCAGCATAATGAAATGCTTTCATAATAATCAATAAAGGAAATAGAGCGGGCCCATTTTAAATGTTGCAATAGGAGAAACCCATCAAGCTGAACCAATGCTTTCAGTGCTGCACTGTGCCTCCATATCAGTGAGTGGAGCATCTACAGGAGGACAAGTGGAGTGGATTCCATTTCAAAAATCTCCACTTGGTGACCTCTATTTTTCTTTCCTGAGTGATGACATGCAGGAGGTGAGGAAGGATGGATGTCTGCCGCGTTGGAACTGGTCCTGGCCCTTAGGTGCCCCCCTCGCCCAATCTCTCCAGCCAGCTCACGCTGGATTGTGATTACTCTCGTTTAGTCAGGCCTATTCGTCTTCCCGCTAAAGCCCAACCTACTCCAGAGATGTAATTCCATAAAAGCATGCAATCAATACACCAGAAACTGTACGCTCATCTATCATTTTTGATAAATAAATGAAATAAAGAAAAATATCCTTGCGCCACAGGCTCTGTGGATGCGCAAACATGCATGTGTGAGTGCACGCGTGATGGAGCATGTCTATGTTCAGACACAAATATTGCAAACGAGCCAGAGTAGAGCAGGTGAAAAAAAATGCTGTCTCAGTCAGGTTTTTTCTTCTTCTGGCACACACGGGAGCACGGGAGCGCTCCGTCCACTAGATGGCACTGTTATGAGGTTGCGTTTTGTTTGGTGTTCAAAGCGGTGGCAACAATCAATTCATGGGTGGTGTACTGTGTCAAAAAGCGAGGAAATATTAATTTCTTTGCTCCTGGAAACCTTAACATTTCCAGGAAAGATATAAATACAATATCCACACAGACACGTATACCCACACACGCGGGCCTCATTAATCTCTTCTGTAACAGGACTCTATCCTCTGGCTCCCAATATTACAGTAAATGGTGATGCTTATCTGCAAGCAGTCCTGCCCTTGAAATAGGTGCTGTTCCATTCCCGGCTAATTCCACAGCCATTAAATGGTTGGCACATTTTTCACAGGTATATAAATTGCTTTAAGCTGCGGCTTACTCTCAGCACATTGAAATACAAACACGGATGTTCTCTCCTTTTTATCTTACTCTGCCCTCTGTCTCCTTACCCCCCCCCCCCTCCCTCTACTTTCCAATCGCTCTTTCCACCCCTCCCTTCTCCTTACAAGTGAAACAAGCATGGATTGCCTTCTAGCTTGCAGCAAGGTTGAGGTAATAGCTTATTAGCAGCCAATAAACATCAGTCATTTTCATTTAAGCTAACAGTCCAATCATGTTCATAATCACTAAGACACAGATATGGCTGAAAATCAATGGCGCATTTTACCAGTGTGTCCCCTGTGTAGCGTACGATCCACCTGATCAAAGAAGTGTGTGGGGGCGAGGGGGAACATGGACAAATGCATTAATAAATCAACAACAATAATGGCTAACCCTCGCAGGCTAAATCAATAAGCCTCAAAAAAAACAAACAGTGGACATTTACTTACATTTTATTCAACTTTGGCGTAGCGTGGCACTGTACTAATCCACTGTATCGTTTGAACTTCGCACCACGCCGACATGCTCCGGGAACGCCTGAAGGCGGCCTCTTCTCCAAAGAGACGGGTTGTAGATCAGACATTCACATCACACCCTGCATCCAGAACCTGACAGCAGGACACCTGCAGCCTCACTGATGAGGGGATGAAGCGCTCCTCCCCTCCGTACTCTCACATTCTCTCATCCGTCCATTTTATATTCTCCTCTCCCCGTGTGCCCACAGCCACAGAGCAGCTGGCCAGTTATTTGTGACCTGCCAGTCTGCGGGTGGAACAAGGTTTCGACGCAATTAAGAATACATTTCCCAGGTACCGGCGCAACAAATCACGGGGCTTGAGTCCCCGGATAGCGCACCCGCGCACACGTCGCCTCAATAGTCACACAAATCAAACAGTACACAAATGGCAAACACGGAATAACTACTCATTGTTAGAGAAGAAAAGGCAATTATTAATCGATTCCATTTGTGTCGCGCTGAAAGGGGGTTCAAACAGACCCATTCCTTAGAAGAAGTATTTGTGTTGTGGAGCTCGGCTGGCGTAATCACCACCTATTATGTGTGTTGATTTGAAAGTAAGAAGCAAAGTGGTCAAATACATCACAGGCGGCCATTACTGTGTCAGAAAAACAATCCACTGTATGCGATAAATTATAAATATGCACGAAGCAACGTGAACTTTTCTCAGCGTGTTGATTTTACAATCTCGGAGGAGAAGGGAGGCCGCTGGAAAGAATGTGTGTTTTTTTTTTTGTTGGTCTAACGGGGAAATGGAACACTGTCATATCAGAGTTACAACCTAGAGTTTTCCTGTCCAGTCCAATCTGAGCAGTAAATGGCAAACAAGCCAAAATGGAAGGTTTTTCACAATTATTAGATCTTGAATTTCTTTTTTTGGGGGGTGGCTCAGTTTGACAGCCTTGTCACTTTTATTATTGGTGTAATAAAAGGAAACGTGACCGCTTATTGGAAGTTGCACGAATTAGAATTTGGCCAACTCGTTTTTTGGCCCTGCATTAGAAATGTAACGGCTCCCGTTGACATAAAAATACCTTTTAAAAAACTTTGTCAACCCATTACTTTGTTTTCTCTCTCACTAGAGCAAGCTTTCTGAACACGTGATAAACAATACATGTGGGCTATATGGAGATGATTCACTTGTATTGCAGCAGGTATAAAACAGTTATGTTTATGTTTTTAAAAAACCATCAGAGCGCAACATTAAAAGAGCGTGCGGAATTGCCAACAGTGACATGTGAGGGCTGTAATATAAAAACCTTTGAATTTGTGCACGAAGCCAATAAAAATGAAAAATAAATAATGTGCCGTGTGTCCTCCACACATACTTCTCACATGTTTCTGTCTGAAGCTACGCATGTAGCATGTGAGCATATATCAATATTAAATGCAGCCACTGTCAGCAGAGAGCAATCACCACAAGCCTTAATACCGAAGAACAGAAAACCTGCTGAAATAATCAATAAACGGCAACGGGCTCTCTGGCGTCATACCCATGACAAGTGTTGTTCACACGGACGATATGTCGACGCGCTGCAACGCAAAATCCAACCGCTCCTGCTCCTCGTCTCGTGTCACATCATAATTTGTATTCGGTTGATTAGACTTTCCTTCATTTATGTTAATTGCAGGATGGGTGATTTCTTTTTATGCTCGGCTCTTTCCTGGTTGGCAATTTTTGGAGTCTACTAAATCAAACTATTAAGGAAATCATGAATTCCCTCTTTTTATTGTTGTTAAGAAAAATGCGCCCCCGAACCGCTTTCACACTCCACAGTGTGCCGTGAAAGATCCCTCTGATTACTGATTACACATTGTGCGTCATGCAATTTGGAGAAGTTTCTCTGCTTCCGAATTGTTTCTCTTTTTCCTGGGATTTCATTTTGGCGTTCAGATCCTGTGTCCTTCGACGTGACTGATCCAACCCTCACAATACATCCCCACGGCACGGAGCACACAAACAGAGCACATTGATCGTATGTATGGACCGGAAAGGGTTCAGGAGTGCGCCGCCTCTCCTCTTCAATCCCCTCTTCCCCATCCTCCCTCACGACTGTTCTGAACAACACACTTATCTCTGCCTGATATAGCTTTGTACTGTAAGGAGCACATAATAAGCCGGCGTGCGCCATTTGTGTATGCGTGGGGAGGGGGGAGGGTGGATTTGTGCGCTCCCGTGTGTGTCTGCGTGTCTCACACGCCAGACATAGCGTGGAGACAGAGGGGCGAGTTCGACATCTGCAAATTGAATTTTGCCCAAACGTGACAGTGATGAAGTGTTGTTCATAGCAGCCGTGATTGTCTCTATCTTCACTCCTGTCCGTGAGTATTACAGCGGGTCTGCCCGCTCCACCGGCCGCAACCCCAGCCGCGGCTGAAGCTCATCTATTAATGACACTATTGGAAAATAAAATTCATACGAGATACATGTTATATTTACCAGAGCCGGCAGAAGAGAGGGTCTGTGTTTATGTGCCTCCATCCCTCTCGCTGTGTTTTTCTCTCCCTCTGTTTCTCCTTGTAAGATCAGGTGTCCTTAGCCCCGAGGCCGGCTTTTAATAATAGCATAAGGTGCCGAAAAATTGATCGAGCTTCACAGGCGCAAGCTTTTAGGATTATGTCAATAATAAAACAAAGTTTGGCCTTTCCCTACCCTGCATTTCTCTTCAGGCGAGCAGAGGACCTCTGTGTTGCACTATGACTCTCTTTGTGGCTTATACCTTTCAAAAGGAGGGAAAAGGAGGAGGAGGAGCACAGAGGAAGGGAAGGAGGAGAAGGTGTGGTTACCTGGGGAGATAAAAGAATTTAGAGAGAGTCTCTCGGCGGAGCGCCGCTTCTCCTACAGAGTGTAAAGGAGTGTCAGCGAAGCGGAGTAACTTCGGGGGGAAAGAAGTCAAAAGTAAAGAGGGATGGAGGGCAGGTCCTGGAAAGAGGAGTGAAAGAAGCTCACAACAGAGGTCACGTTGAATAAAGAGGCGATTGATCCAATGGAGAAGGTGAAATAATAACAAGAAACAGCATGGGAAACACGGTTAGCAGCATACATATGTTCAACGGCAGCGCTGGATGCCCTCCAGGTGTGCTGAAAATAGTGCAGCAGAGGAAGGATTTCAATACCCGCTCTCTTCAAACAAACACTTGAAAAGGTAAAGTGGAAAAATATGGCTCCCCACATCCAGTTCCTTGGAAATCAATGCTCTCTGAAGTTTGGGTATGAACAAATAGTGTGCAGCATATGGGGGAACCTTCCTTTCTCCGTTCTCTACTGCTTTTCTTGGCTGTGGGTGGGTTTTTGTTTTCTCTCTCGGTATTCTGGACACAGTAGCACTCAGGCCCGAGCTTCCCCCTGTGATATGTGCTGTACTGCTCTCGTTCCTCTTTTCCTCCGCGCCTCCACATCTCACTAAATGGCAGGCGAACACAGACAAGACTCAGCTGGTTGACTGACTCCTTCAGTTCACACCAACAACGGCCGGCGGTGGGAGACGGGGCTGCTTCGATGGATAGAGTCCCCCATAAACTAGAATAATTCCTCTCCTTCTCCCTCCCCTCTTGTCTATACGTCTCTCCCCTTCGCTCTCTCTCTCTTTCTCTCTTAGCACAAAGAGCAGCTTCTGTCAGAGTCTGAGTGATGTAAGGGTAAACTTGCACTGACCTCTCTTCTGGTAATAAGGATGGAGTGACAGAGCCTTCATCATGACACAGGCCGGCAGTGAGGGAAAGGGAAATAGACTGTATGTCTGTGTTTGTCTGCGTGTATGCGGTCTGCGCGGCGTTCTTAAAGGCAGCCCGACATCATAGTTTATGAAGGTTAACCAAAAAAATGTCTCTAAATTTCATCATTCTCAGCAGAAGCGCGAGAGAGGACAAAACAAAGAGAAATAAACCTCTCAGCGGCTAAGAACTTCTGAGGTTTCGGGGGAAAGTCACATCAAAGCAACACGCGTTCTGGGTAATGCGTGATGAGTGTGGTTGCCATGGTGAGGTCCAGCCGGTCCAGTCCGTCTCTGCATCTGACACGAAAGCGCTCGGAGCTTTGGGGGCCCCTGGTGGGAAAAAAAAGCTACTTAACTTTTACCGGAAAGGCCCTCGACTCTGCCTTTCGCCTTAATTTTTCGACTGAGGAGGAATCTGACGTCTATTGAAATGTGCAGCACAAACAGAGCGTGCACAGACCGGCCCAAGCATCGAGGGACCGTCAGGTCAACAGCGGCATTTCACATTGTGATGAGTTTGCGTGTCGCCTCTCAATAACGTATGGCTTCTTGCCCCCGAGCCATTAAGCGAAAGGATTTGAGCACACCAGGAAGAGCGCTTCCTCTGATAACTAGCAAGCGTGACTGACGCCGCACACTGAGCCATATTGCTGCATGACATCTCCATTGACTAATAGGGAGGAAGAACTAGTTGGAGATCTTGGGGGAAGTGACTATGTCATGCGAAGCTGGAGCCAGTTAGCTTCGACTTGGCAAAGAACCACTGTGGGGAGGAAGAGGGCAATAAGAGGCAGATTTAGTGAACTCGAGACAGGGTCGGCCAAAAGAAAGGCCGGTCACTAATGGAAGACAGGTACACAGAAACATAGAGAGGGGTGGAGTTAACTAGAGCATCTCAACAACTCTCACATGGTGGAGCTTAAGCATAGTGTACATTTCCACAAATCATGCCATCAGTACGACAACAGGGCCGTGCCGTACTCCCCACTCTGCCGCTCGGTTTCATCCATCGGTTGATTACAGTTTTCTATTTTTGCATTAAGCTTCCACCCATAAAACTTAATACGTCCTTCTTCTTTTTCAAGTGGGTTTCATCGCACACCGCCGCCGCACTGTTGGAAGAGTAACTATGTGGAAATTCATCTCCTGATAGGCGAAATCTCTTCACACTTCCTGTGAATTCTTCACACTTAAAAGTTCAAATAACGGGCAGGCTGGAACACCTTCAAAAAGCAGCTGGGAGTGCGGCGTCACGTGCGTTATGAGCTGGAATTAATTCACGAATTAGAAACTGAGCTTTCGCAGAGCCGCGAGTATGAAATGACTTGGTTTTACCGATGAAAGTGGCGTCGTGGAAAATGCACGTGCAAAATTAGGAATGAAACTCGGTCTCTTACTTCAAGAAGTTCCAAATAAAGACCTGGTGCTCCCCGACATCCAACTCTCAGCAAGAAAGCGTGAAAGAGTGAAACTCTGCCTGCTGTGTTGACTTTGTCCCGACTTGTCCCTTTCCACTAAAAGGATACTTAATGGCGCACACGCACACACACACACGCGCGCACACACACACACACACACATCCATAATCACAAAGACGAACAACACACACTCTTCCCTCTGCATGGCAGGACATCGTGAAAGCTTTTATCACACACTCCCACTGGTCAGTAAAGAGAGTGAATGAGTGGGACTGACCTTTCCAGAAACACTAAATACCTGAGGCTTGCTTATGCACAAGCGTATGCCTTTATTTTGTTGTGTGTTTGTGTGTGTAGAAGAATGAAAGAAAGGGAAAGAGAGCGAGAAAGCGAGGACAGAGTTTTCACCAGTGGTGCAGCTATCAGCACCAATATGCATCAAGCCCGAAGCAGCCGAGTCCTGATGTCACGGGTGACCTTTACAAGATCAGACCTGCCACTTTAGTTAGGGATCAGTCCAGGAAGAGGCCCACTCACAAAGACTTCTACCGCACTTTACCAGCATCCCTCCATTCTCTATTCTGATATACATGTCCCACCTGCTGGTGTGTATGTCCCCGTGCATGTGTGTACGTGTCAAAGCAAAACACGACTTTGGGGAGCCTCTGACAAATAAAAGAAGACAAGTTGAAGCAGCTGGACATCCACTTTAATATTGTTATGCATGAACCAAATATCTTCTTTGGAGCAACTGCGACACAAAAAAAAAAAAAGTCGATGTTGGAACAATCTTTTCCTCACAGCTGCAGCACACAATGTGTCAGATTGAAGAAAAGCATCCAAATTTACACACTTGTACTCAGTCACAGGTGGGGAATTCTGTCAAGAGTGGATAAATTGTACCTTAAACGCAGGTGGTACACTCACTTGTATCCAACAAACCACTTTGCTCAAGCAGCTCAGCGGCTACTGCCTTGAGGTATCTCCCTGGGAGCTTTCTGTGACGCCGCTCGAAGACATAAGTTGGGTCTGTTTTTTGTTGGGTTTTTTCTCGACGAGAGAGTATGGTATATCTGCGACGAGTCCACTGTCACGACCTAGCCTTCAGGGGATGAGAGCGTGAAGATGAAAAGAGGCGGAAATCACACGGAGGAACAAACTCTCAACTTTTCTGCCTCCTGAAAATAGCATGTGTTGAGTGAGTGACGCAGTGGCCTTTACGACGAGGATGCATTCCCCCTGAGAGGGAGAGGAGAGGCGGGGGGGGGGGGGGGGGATCAGAGGAGGATGCAGCTGTGCTCTGCAGCCTAGCTTGTTGACAGGTCATTGCCTCTGCAGGCTTAGAGTCTCACATTGTTTCGTTCCCATTTAAGCCTAATCACAAACATTCTGACAGCCCGACTTCATTTTTCTGATTTCGGAAAATCTTGCGAGAGAAACAAAAGCCTGAATTCCATTTAATCTTTCCTCCTTTCATACAGTCTGAGCCTGGATTCAAAATCCTCTAAGAATCACTACAGCCAACACACTTGCAAAGAGCCATGCAAGCGGGAGACCTTGTTAATGGCGCAAGATTGCAGCGGCATTTAAAAACAAAAACAAAGGTTTCCTTGGAACGTGATGGCAATTACCGCTCGCGCTCGACATCTACAAAGGCACACTCTACAGTGTTACAATTATCCCATTTGTTGTCTTAAAGATGAAGCCATAATCCCATGATCTATACTCAGCTGTATAGATCACTATTACAAGTGATCAACTGATTAAAGCCTAGCGTTTTGTCCCAAGGGCAAATTTACTTGGCATCTCATCACTTAAGCAGCCACGAGAAAGGACGTTATCGCCCAAGGACCATCTCTCTCTCCTCCTCCTCCTCCTCCTTCCCTTCGCAGTCATTAGCATAAGCTACGCATAGCGGTGTTTACCGCATATGACATCAGCTGTGATCGCCGCCAAATTGATTGCTATTTCAAGCTCCGTAGTAGGTTCCTGTGGGTAATTTGTGTGACTTTCCAGTTGCTGATTCTGATGAAGTGGTTTCTGTCTGGACCAGGGGACGGCAGCTGCAGAATGCGGGAAGGGATACCTGGCGACCTGCGAGCGGTGCACGGCCTCGCTTATGCCTACATGTAAGGTGCGTTTAGTCCTGGGAACCAGCTCCTAATTCATGTGTGGAGCGTCGCGGGCGAAGCAGTCCTGGGATGCGGAGCCGTACAGACGCTCGCTTCGCCTTGGAGGATGACAGATATTGCAGTTGCATCACCATTATTCAAACGGGGACATGACAGTGGAAGGGCCATTGTTTTTGCTGTTTTCTAAAGCGTGAATTGATTTTGGGCCACTTAGGGGCGGGGCAACAAGCTGTAAACCCAGCTTTGACATATTATCTCCTCATTATTAGCAAACAGCGGCCTATTTTTACACATCCAGCAGACACTGAGCAACAATATTAATAGTTTGGATTCACTTTTGTGGCGACTTGATGAATGCAGTTTGTCTTTGGATTAGACATAGTAATTTGATCTATTGTTAATATGAACATATTGATTTCCTTTTGGTAAAGTGTAAATACGTACATACACACCCTCAAACTGAAGATATGACTGAATGTTTATGTAGCTTTCAAACATTTCTAAATACATTTTAATCTTCAGTCTTGGACCCAAACTTTTTAAACACGGTGTTGCAACAATGGAAGCAGTCATGCCACTTGAAGGTCTGCCGCTTATTCAAACTTTTTTTTTTTCAATTTAGAAACAGCATATTTCTCAAAGAGTAGAGAAAATGATGTGTGAACACAATCATGTGAATGAGGCAGAATCTTAAATCCAGCTCAGCCAAGATTTTTTAAACTTTTCACATAATAGCACCTGGGAATAGTCCGTGCTGCAGCAGCTACCTTAAATATTTTATCAAGCATAGAAGTCAGCTGGTATCAGGTAATGTGTATGCCCAAAGTATTGACCATAACAAAAAAAAGCATATCTTAGAAACTCAAACTAAACTTTTAAGGGCCCCTTTTTCAATATATGCTCATTTTTTTTCAATCTATAGTACAGCTAAGAAATACATGAATATACGACTGAAACATCCCAAGTATGCTGAGCTACACTTACAACTCTAACTAAATGCAAATTAGATGGCAGGAAGAGAATATGCAAACATAATCAAATATAAAGTAGCCACAAGAAGACTAGTGCAGACTACACAACAGAGTAAATAACAATAGGTCTTTTAAAACTGTGCAATAGTTCTACACTTCAAGGACATAATGCATCTGCAGCTGAAAAGACATCTGCCTTGTTGCAGTTTGCTCACTTGTCTGACCGTGGTAGTCTTACCCACTTTTGGTTCCCCCTCAAAAATTCAAAAAACATCAATCACTTTGGAAAATATCTCTCCCTCCACGTGTCTTTGCCCAGGATGCTTCATTTATTGGGTCAGTAAACAAGTAGCTAAATGAATAAATCAAGTCATGCTTATTCTTGATGAAACAAAGTTATTCCATAACCCGTGCCCAGGAGAAGGCACAGGGTGAAAGACACTGTTGAGGAACTGGTCACCTGAAACACCGAGAGCTTTCCCCAGCGAGTCCAGCAGTATCTCACCATAGACTGTTGAGTGTGGCAGAATAATAAAATTCCTCACATACTACGAGTCTGCCGTTCTCATCCTCCAGCGCTTCAACTTTTCTGCAAACTTTCTCACGATATTTTGCATATGGACTGAGGGAGTTGCGCTGCCTTCAAAGTGCTGAGCATTTGCTCATGTATGAATACCCTGGTTACCTTGGCACGAGCATATGGTTCAAGAGATGCTTTTGACAATTACATTTTAAAACACGCTTTTTTTTCCTAAGAGGATAAAAACGTAAGAGTATGTTGTTCTGCATTAACTCTAAATGTATATGGAGCTACTTTAGCTGTCATTCGAAGCCGCCGTGTGTCTGAGCCCCTGATAAACATCCCGGTGTTTAGCCGCTGAATACTCCAGCGTGTTCACCAGCTAGTCACTAACTTTGTCTGTCAGCTCGTTGGTGCTGAGAGGGGTTTATTAGATTTATTAGCGCTTTTACCCTGAAAACAGCTGCCTGCTACTGATGTAAATGACGCCGATGAGAGCGGTGGGTGTGTGAATCAAAACAGTTAAGTTGCGAGCCATAAAGCCCCAAAAATAAGTTATTAGAACTTGAAATGGTCCATATGCTGAGGGGAGCTGCAGTCGGGTGATAATTACGCCTGGATTCATCGCTGTGAGGCGACTCCTTTCAAATACACTCAGTTATTTGATTGTTAAAAAGCATTGGAGCAGCTTCACAAAAAAAAAAAGTCTCAGTATTTTGTTGTTTGCATGTCAATATTATGAGAATTGTGTTGAGGAGTGAACTCAATTTGCGATCTCTGAAAGCACGGTAGAAAAGCCCATCATAGAATATTTATTCTGGGCTTTTTATATTTGTAGAACATGCAGTTTATGCATGGTTTGCAATGCATACACCTCTTGTTGGCATATATATATATATATATATATATATATATATATATATATATATATATATATATATATATATATATAGAGAGAGAGAGAGAGAGAGAGAGAGAGAGAGAGAGAGAGAGAGAGAGATGTTACCGTTTTAAACTGCTTCAACCAACTAGTAGTCACTGTCTCAGCAATAATGACATGATCCCTCACTGGCTTCCCACTAACAAACACACTGGTGACGGGGGCATTTTGAATTTTCCAAATTTAGATTTAGATTTAATTAGAATTCAAACTTCTTCTTTTTTTTTAACTGCATTGATCCAATTAAAGCGGAAGTCACCGCTTTGTAAACACAAATAAAACCAACCCCACTCAGATTCCTGTCAGGCGATTAAGTTACATCTGTTTCAGTGAATTTGTGTAGCTCCCAAGTGTGCGAAGAATAAGATTTGCATGGCTGCGATACAGACTCTTTTTTTTCCGACACTAAATTCCAACCGTAGCGTTTCGTAAGTACCCCAACAGTTCTTACCGCTGTGGGTATATATCATCATGTGCACTCTTACTCCAGTGTAATAATTTCACATGCAGGTGCATGGATGTGGCCTGATTTAAAATGTGTGCTTAAATCTCTCACACATTTCCCATCACCGAGGAGAGTGTTGCATTGGATGTGTCTCTCGATCGATCCCCTGACGAGAAGAATGGTGTTGTCGCGCGGCATAGTACATGCCAGTATGTATGGGTATATGTATGTGAAGATTCACGAGATCATGCATGACAGTGTGTGTGTGTGTGTGTGTGTGTGTGCACACGTGTGTGTGTGTGTGCAGGTATATGCAGGCATGCATGCGGCCGCTCGGGCCCAGAAGCAGGTAATTGCTGCACTGTGGTGAAACATCATTATTCACTCATCTGCCCACTAGCACCATCTGTCCTGCTGAGCACCACCTCATACACAATCAGCACCACACCAAGGACGACTCCACCCACACACACACACCATCCATCTCCTCGAGCGCTGGCTTATAGGACACCGCTCATCACTTCACCTTTCTCTTCATCCATCTATCCTCTATCACTCTGCCGGTTTTTTTTTTTTTTTTTACCGTACGCAGTCTATTCCCGTCTATCCATGACGCGAGTAGGTTACTCTGTTGCTCATTAAGTAATTGAATTTGGGACTTTTCTTGCAGAGTTTCATGTATCACTCTGATGTATCAAGAGCTACAGCCGTATTTCATGTTGCACCTTTTAGCGCGCATTA
This sequence comes from Clinocottus analis, assembly GCF_023055335.1. NCBI lineage: Eukaryota > Metazoa > Chordata > Actinopteri > Perciformes > Cottidae > Clinocottus > Clinocottus analis. Next base: position 5,249,674 of record NW_027175821.1, read on the forward strand.
GTCCAGATGAGATCATTAACAGTCAGTTTGTAAATTGGCAACGATGCACCCCAGCTGCTGTTGGTTGACTGCAAATAACTTCAGGGGAAAACATGCGGTTAAAGCGAGGAGAAGAAGAAAAAAAGAGAGGAGAAAATAGGGATACAAGTAGGCAGAAGCGGCACAGTAGGTTAAGACAAATTGAGAACTCTGGCCGAAAAATGGGCAGAAAGAGGAAAACCACAACTCAAACTCAGCGGGATACTCTCGCATGTATTGGAAATGTGCAGGCTGCAATTAAAAACCGTGAGATGACTAAATCTATCCTAATGATGTGCCTTAATATGAGTGTCCATTACTCTGCACTTGCTCCCCATGCTCTGAAGGGAAAAAGGAACTTTAATAGCAATTTGCAGTAATGCACCATGCCATAATTCTGACTCTGTCTGCTGGCTGCATCGATGGCTGGGTGTAATTGCCGTTTTACTCAAAGCTGATGGATTAGAACATAAAGTTACAAGAGAGGAACAATCATGTCAAGGAGATGGATGGATGGGCTCATAGAAGTGAGAGTGTGTGTGTGTATGTGGGTGTGTGTGTGTGTGTGTATGTGGGTGTGTGTGTGTGTATGTGTGTGGGTGTGTGTGTGTGTGTGTGAGTGTGTGAGTGTCGGGGTCTGGTAGGAGGTTGGATAGATACTGTAAAGGCATCAAGCTGGAGATTTGGATTGCTTCTGGGAATTAATCCCATTTCCTAACATTCTTCACTCAGTGATGTACGGTGTGAACAAACAAATATAGCTTAGACACACACACACACACACACACACACACACACACACACACACACACACACATGCAAAGAGACTCTCTTCAACATATGAAGTCCTAACTCAAACACATTTTCTAATTTTCTAATTAATCTTAGCAGTTTTCAAAGCCAGTGTGGTCAGATCAAGGAGATAACCTCTTCTCAAGTGTGTTTCATAGGTATTCGAGTGTCTCCTCCTCCTCCTTCTTCTCCTCCTCCTCATCCTCCTCCTCCTCCATGTCAAAGCCTTGAACTAAAGGCTCGTCTGCAGCAGAGCTTTTAAGTTTCGTCCCTGTCAAATTTGAACACCAAGGCCTTCCTGCTGTGCTGTTTCCTCGAGGTCGGACGTGGGTAAAAAAAAAAAAAAAAAGCGCAGAAGAAAGAATAAGTCAATGCAGTCATGAATGCCACGTATTCAAGCATCAAGGCCTCACAAGCGGCAATGTTCAGTATTTTACAGAAAAGTCTAGCTGCACAAAGCATTGGTAATAAGACAGATATGCGGAGGCCAGTCATCTATCACTGCCATATATTATAAAACACTGTAGCAGTAAGGAAAAGAGAAGACCCTGAAGCCTTAAAGAATGTCACACTGACTCAATTATAACCTTCTTTTTCAATAAGCTTTAAATATTCTGCCTCAAACGTACGCAGCCCTGTATTGGATTGCATCACGGCGCAGGTATGTTTACCGAGCGATCTACAGGTTGTCTTGACCGAGTCTGGACTGACGCGCAGCCTGTCGATGACCACTTTGCCCAGACGCGCCTAGACGATTAATGCTGCTTTGAAATCTACGGCTAGGTAAATAAATAAGCCGCCATGGTAAATTAAAACTCTGATGCAATTACACCACCACTTCCAGTTAACCCCCCTGGCAATTAACAAGCTGTCAGCTGGGATGGATCGGAGTGTGCATGGCAGCGCGGGAATGTGTGTTTGCAAGAATGTGCGCATGTTTATGCGAGTGTGTGTGAGTATCCAGCTGGCCGTATAACACCCCACTGCTGATGCAAACTCAATACGCTTAATTAAACTGCACAGAAACTCTATCAGCATGCTGAGGGGAAAGCTGCAGGGTGCCGCCACCAGTGAAAAGTGCTCTTTCTCGAGAGGTCAAAGGTCAAAAGTTGAACTGGGTTGATACATGAAAAGGGATTCCTGACGGCAGCCTGAATGAAATGCACCTCGAGTGAGAGAAATGCATGCTTTGGAAGGACAAGAGAAAGATTGAATGGAATTGAAAAAGAAACAATCACGACTGCAGATTCAACTCAAGCCAAGGATGAGTTAGAATCACACAATAGCGCTGATGCTCCAGCAATAGTCTTTTGCAATACATCAAAGGCTGCAGCTATTTGGCTAGAGAAAGGGAGAGAATGAGACAAAAAAAAAGAGAGAAATAAAGAGAGAGGCGAGATGAGAGCAAGGTCTTGGCTTGGTTTCAGACACCCTGCAGTTTGTGCGAGTGTGTGTGTGTGTGTGTGTGTGTGTGTACACCCATCCCTCGGGCCTAGCTTTAAGGAGCCATTAAAAGCCAGATACGAGCCAGGCTGACCTCCTTGCACTCCTAACGATTTTTGATGCCAGTGGTAAAAAGCAAAACATATCATCCCCCCTCACAGCCATATTGCTATCATAGCACTTTAATGAAAAAGAATGCAGGGTACTGTCCCAGAGGTCCCAGACAGATAGAAAGGTTAGAGTCGAGAGTTTAGGAGGAATTAGACGGAGGGAGAGGCTCACAGGACATGGATGATGACATAGGACAACATCGGCTTCCTCAGGGAAGTCCAAGACAATATTTGACCTCCTCAGGCCAATGTTAAACACTGTCCAAACCAATGTCAAATGCCATTCGACACACATGCGTGCACCCGGTGTACGGGCACACATTCACACGCCATCGATCCGGAGTACGACCATGCGGGGAGTAGCGGATCAATTGTGAATCAAGTGCAAGCACACGCTATTTGCAAAATGCTCGCCTGCAAGAACGGCAAGCAAACACCAAAAGCACACCGTCCTTTGTAATGTGCATGCAGATGAGCCAAAATCCACACACGCACACACTCACACACATCAACGACACATTCTCTGAGCCTAGTCTCCCATCCAATCAACGTAAAGCTAATTATTGTGTTTCAGTGCTGTTATTCCAGCGTGGTAGTAGCTCGGCTGTTGATGGCGTCTAGGCTTAAATTACTGCTTTAATTACTGATGCTAATGTTTTCCCTGCTATTAAACATTTATGCAAAGTGGCATCCGGAGATGTTCAATCCTTATCTTCATGGATCCCCAGGGGGCTGCGGGGTGGAGGGGAGCGGCGAGGAGGCCAGGGACTGAGGTGGGAAAGTGCCGTCGCTGCAGTTCCAGCCTTTCCTCCACGGTAGTTCGTTGTAAAACACCGGCGCTGGCCTTTGGCTTCAGGCCCAGGCAGAGAAACACGACTTTACTGCTGCTGGAAGAAGTGTGCACCCTCGCAAGCATATTATATGCTCTCAGTAGTCCTGCGGGAATTAGACACACAGGGTGGGAGAGCAGAGAGGTTCTGTGGGGTGTTGGCTTCAGCTGAAGGCAGCAAGATAAAGGGCAAAGAGAAAACGTGAGGTGGGAGGTGGAAGAGGAAGGAGAAAAGTACTTACTGTACATTATGTGACTAGAAAGGAGTCATGTGAGACGGACAGGGAGGAAAGGAAAGGGAATAAAAGCACAAAGAGTGAGTGAGAGAAGAAAAAACATGAGCCCGCTATAGCACAGTAAATGCTATTCTGAGTTTTACAGACAACTTATCTTGGCTAGAGGTCTCCCGGAGTGATACTCTGGCTAAATCAATAGCTCTGGGGTTCAATGACTGTCCCTGACTGTTCACTATGCTCATCCCCGTCTCTTTGCCTCTGCACAGGAATGCAGACAATTACTTTATCAGGGTGACATTGTAGCTCACTGAGAACACCGAGCAAACTACCCCCATAGACTACTGTGGCAAGTTTGCCAAACTTGATAAATGCACAGAGACACAATTCTCTAGATATCTTTAAAACATAGTTTGCAACATATTATTACTCCTTCCTACGGAAAGAAAGAAAAAAAAACAGCTAACGTCTTGATGTGAATAAAATATGAGAACTCCCCCGGACAAACTATATACTTGCAGGGATAGCTGAAACCTACAAAAGAGTTGACACAAACCGCTAAACACAACAAAAGCGCTGGATTCACCAGTGTCCTCACGATAACCTCTGAATTGTTTCATTTCATTTGGCTCAATGTGAGAGAGAATCCACTTGTTTTTGCAAAGTGTGTGTCCATGATGCCTCTGGTCCGTGGGGTATCTATGTGTTTCTGATGCAGATGTCTCTTCGCTTTCAAATTGTGCATTGCAGGAGGATCAAAGTCTTGCAAATGCAGGCGATATCGAGTAGATATAAATACAGACAGACAGATAGATGGAACAAACAAAAACTGTATTTTAAAGATGTATGAGCAACTTAGCATGTGAGCATTGTCACTGCGGGCATGTTAGCATGTTTACTTTTAGCATCACCGGCTTAACAATCACATCACAGAACTTCCCGCATGGCCGCAGACTGTTCAAACAGAATGTTTTAGTTGATGCAACACGTATGCATTCAATGGAACTACACAATTGGATCAGAGCGACCATTTTCTAACCCACAAACCAGGTCCCTTAAGTGTGCAAGACCGCGTTCATCTGTGGTGCATTGTTTATGTTTTTATATTGGGTTAGGTAATAATGAGTGGGACCGAACGTGATAAACATCTCTGTAAGTGCTGATAGCAGAGATAGTATTATAAATAATCTTTTAATTGTCTTGAAATCTGGGACAATTTGGTTGAGACTGTTGAAAACTGAAAAATGTTAGTGTTTTACACTTAGGCTGTAGATAAGAAGTGGACATAGTCATCATGATGTCATCCGGTGGTTGATGACATTATGACACGATAGCGTGGCGCTAAGTACAACCGCACGCTGAATAAGACAAAAAGGTGACAATGAGAACGAACTGAAAACACACTGTGAAAAGGTTAAAGTCCCAGACGGGACAACAAACTGTCGGAGGCTCCTGTCAATCATTCATTTAGCCGCGCCCTAAAGCATACTCAGCTTTATTGTCTATTTTACTATAAATGGGTCATTTGTAGAAGACAAGCAACTAGCAATTGAGACCATAAACTATTTTTTACTGAGGTTCAAAATGAAATAAAAAGTAGACTTCTATACAATTGAACTTATTGTATTAATTGCCGCCCCCTGCTGGCCATTATGAAGGATGCAGATTTAAGACTTAGTTGGGAGGGGGGCACTGAGCTCGTGTTTCAGTTATGAGTCTGTTTTTTAAACTTAAAGAAGCCGGATAGCAGGGAAACAACTGAAAGACCTGAAGCTTTCTGCCTAGTGCTGAATTTAGTCGGAGGCCGAGCTGACCTCAAACACACCCAGACTCCGACACACACGGTGAGGGATGCTTGATCACAGCTGTAGACGCTTGATACATTGGCTGTTTGGGGCAATAAATCCAGACGGCACACGGTCCAGCATTCACATCCACGCAGGTGACACAGGGCAGACATTTGCTTCACTCTCTGTCTGAACACACTTTGTCTTGTTTTGTTCTTCTTTTCTTTTTTTTAAGTTTGAGTGACATTGCGTGTACATGTGTGCACAAAATGTCAGCATTACAGCCTGATGGAGCACATCGATCTGAGCATTTTAATGAGCTCGTGCTGTACGTCCACCACCGAGCCCGTCAATGTCACAGCCTCGCTTCCTGCCGTCTTTTTGATGCATAAAATTAAAGCGTAACATATCAGGCGGCAGTATTTTAACTCACTTCACATTGGAGGTAACTATTGTGGGGTTTTTAATCGCTGCATTCAACTCTATGAGAAGTTACATTTTGATATTAATATTCAAGATTTGTTACTGTAATTACCGTATAATTATCAAATAATTTAAATATACCCTTTTGAAGTGTTTTATTCCACTCACCACAGGGAGGACTTAGGCAGGTACACACTGAGAAATCCTTCAATCATCCTCTCCATCGCCTCCCTGAGCCCTTACTAATGTTTCCTCTCCACACAAAGAGCAGGACTCCCTAAATCTTACTGCTTGTTGTTTCTCAATCCCAGTTTCATTTTCTGGAAACACATCTTCACATCCCTCTGTGTTTACACTCGCAGTGACATGAGAGCGGATGTCGGCTATATGGTAGTATGATAGATAATAGAATTCCACTGTGTGTGTGTGTGTATCCACTGAAAGGCTATTTCAGACACGACAAAAACAGAGAATTGTGCTGACAGAATGGAAATCTCTTTTGTGTTGGTCCGGGACAAAGTTTGTTTCCACGAGCCTCGGGAAGTGCTGAGTAGAGAAGAAGCGGCAACCTCTCTTCGCAGCCTTAAGCTTGCATAGCCAGCGTCCTACCTGCATGTATCCGTTCCTCATTCCCCAAATAATACTATAGGACTTTCAGCAACACAACAAGGAAGTCCAGTCCAGTCTTGGCTAAGGATGGGCAACGGGTTCTCTGCGTCTTGTTCTCACAATCACAATTCCTGTCTTCAAGATTAGTCCTTTTTTTTTCAGCTGCACGCGTCCGTAGCTACTCGTAGGTGTGTCAAGCAAGGCTGTTATGAACTGTAGTTCATCATTACTTCACCTTTTTCTTCCCATATTGGATTTTATTTGTGTCGCTGTTTCCCTGCCTACCCCATTAATTACCCCCCCAGGTATGATTAAATTGGATTGTGCTGTGATATTGAATTATGCCTTTGTGTTGTTTCACGGCGAGTTATCAAATGACTGGGGATTTTCCGCAGTCCTCGGAAACCACTTATGACACTCCAGTCTGGTCAGTTGAGCCGTGGATCACTGAGAAAAAAAAAAGGGGGGTGGGAGTGAGAGAGAAATAAATAACTTACGCTAGTGGTACATGATCTGAATATTTCTGTCGCTTCCTGTCAACTGATTCTAAGTGAGCCAATGAGGTTGTTTCTGATGAAGCCATTTGCATCTGTGAGCTGTAAAGGTTGCGGTCTCGTTTTTGCACACACTTCCTTATTGCTATGCGCCACGACTTCACTGACTCTGAAGGCAGTGGCAGCTCTAATGTAAGTAGATGTATGGGGGAAAATCAAGCGTGTGTACTTTATAGTACACAAAAGGTGTTTATTTAGGACTATATACATACATATATATATATATATATATATATATATATATATATATATATATATATATATATATATATATATATATATATATATATATATATATATAAATGTGTGTGTGTGTGTTTGTGTGTGTGTGTGAGGAATGTAGTCGGAAAAATATTTTTTCCCAGAAATACCTCTGCAGCATCTTCTGAATCCCTTCACTGGTACTCATTACCTCTCAGCTGTAAACATATAGACACACACACACACACACACACACACACACACACACACACACACGCAATTATGTTTGTATTTACCATATATTTCTGAGCCCAGCACTTTGATCTCCCCCTATTATTCTCCAGAGTTTGGTTTTCTCTTTTTCAGAGGAAGCGCAGTCCGCCGCTCAGAAGGAATTCAAAAGTTCGCCAAAACATCCCGAAATAAAGGGGTCGCAAGTCTGTAAAAACTGCTTAAGAACAAACAAGATAACAGAGGCACCAGGTGGAGGCAAATAAGATCGAGAGCCTTAACAGAGGAAATGCAGCGAGAAACTGTTTTCCATTTTCAAATTGTATAGGCATGGTCCCGTTAGAGGATAAGAGGAGTATATCTAGAGATGTTTTCCACACAGTGTTTATCAAAATGTGCCAGATCTATTTCAGAGGGCTATATAGAGCATGGTAGTGGTATAGCTGGAGTCAGGTCTGTTATCCCCTCCCTATTCAGTTCTAAAACTGACCTTAACTAATGATTTCTGGTAACCCCTGGTAAATGTCACCAGGGGAATGGACTCATTTTACTGGCAGATGGATCCATATGTGTGTCAAATGTCAGGAAAGTTACAAATGTGGGCTACCATGTGTGTGTGTGCGTGTGTGTGTGTGTGTGTGCGTGTTCTGTCAGACAGTGACCTCCTGCAGCCCTGAGCCGAAAGTGCATCCTCAGCAAAACGTGATCGACGCGAGAAGCCGAGTCTGCAGAATGCTCATAGTTTACACACACACACACACACACACACACCGCCTCAGGATTTAGAGCATTAAATACCACACACACAGCCGTGTACACATGCAGGCCTGCGCGCGCGCACACACACACACACACATACACACGATACACATACATACTGTGTTTTACACTTTCTCAGCAACATTTATCTCTGCTTTATTTCAGGTGATAAAGCACCCTGATATAACTCAAAGGGGCAGACAGTAGGACAGCATGTAAATGCAGCTATGAAAATGAAAACTGGGCTTCTGCATAATTTCTACTGGCCCCAAAAGAATCGAGGTGCTCTGCCGCAAGGAGATATACAACCACTGCTCTTCTATGTCAGCCTCTGCCAGCATAGTTATGCAAACTGCATGCAAATGGGAGTAGTTATTGGAGGCTCTTATGAAAGAGTGATATAAGTGAATATTAACACGTCGCGACAACTGTTCTTAACTCATCGTTTTGACTTTAATTCCAGCATAACGCAATGACGCAGTTGCGGTTAATGCAGAATCATCAAATGTTCTTCCTAAGGATTGGCGCTAATGGCGCAAGATTCATATTTTAATCTACTTTCTTTTTTAGAAATCGTAGAGCTGTATGGATGTCTTTGCGGGACAATGAAGGTCAGAGCCTTTTGGAATGGACCAACATGACTAACTTCAGCCATCTGCATGCGGCTGGTGCGGTTCGGGCGTCTCGAGGACTCGTTGTTTGTTTCCTGCAGCATATGTCACTTTGCCAACTGGAAAATGTAAAATCATGCAGCCGATGAGCTCATAAAATCCCGCTCCCACAGGTGTTCTATAAAGTTGTTGTTGCAGAAGCTGAGTGTTTTATTCTAGGAGGTAGCCTTCCATCAAGACACTAACAGTCCCGCTGAGATTCACAAGGACGAGGAGGTCACGAGAGGCGCCAGTAAACGCTGTCTTATCGTCAGGTGAATGCGCAAATAAAATCTGTTTGGCGACATAGATTTTGTGATTTCATGAGGTCATGATCTGTGTGTTTACACCTTTAAACATTGGTTCTATCGCTGATTGGTTATAGCGTCTTATTTTAAAGCACCCAATTACCTGAGCAGATTATGAGGGGGTTTATACTACATCTGCCTTTCACTATAACCTCTGGCTACGGGATTTATGAAATCAACTACTCAAGACACATGACGACACAGCCCAATAAAGCTGATCAAGCCCATTTCATGCACGGACCAGCGTGTAAGTGTAACTAGCTGAATCTGTCTTTTCCTCCTGACACCCTCTAACCTCCTGGCTGACCTGCTGTCTGCATAATGAGGGAGGGATGAGGTAAGAGGACAGTTTAACAACAGGGGCCCCGGCCCTGCCATGTTTACGGTGACCACATGACATCACCGGCTTTATTTAGATTCATTTCAACACCGTCAGTTGCAGTTACGGAGGAAGGAATTGAACGTGACACTCATCTTTAAATCCTGATTGGAGTTAAAGATTGCAGGGTGGACGAGCGGGACAGGAGGCTGGAGATGGGATGAAGATTTAAATTTGTGACGATTTAGCGATGGCAATGGACACATTTATGGGAATCATGAATACCTGTTTAGTATGAAGGTATATGTGCGTAATACATCTGCAAAAGAATGCAGTGACTTGTCTACAATTAATGAAATGAGTGTTTGTTCCCTTCGGCTATTTGGAGCTTTGTTGTGTCTTTAAGCTATATGTCAGTCATTATTTGGTGGAGAGCAAAACAGAGAGTCCTAAATTCAACATGACTGATTGCTAATGTTGCTCAGTGTCTGCTGCATGTGTAAACAGGATTGCTATACAGAGCCATGTCGACTTGTTCGTTGAATACATTCCTCGTTGCTCTTTTAAAGTAATTTCAGAAGAAAAAAAACACAGCTGGTCTTTAAAAATGACTTTCGGTCCAGCGGCATCGCATTCAAAGTTTGCACTCAAAGTTCAAAATGAAAAAACAAAGACGTCCTTGGTTCACTTTGAGAGTGCGCCCATTAAACCATTCAATTACCAAACGCTAAAATTTTAATGTTTAATGTTTAATGTTTCTTCCTATGATATGAAAATAGCCCCCCCCATAAATGGATATGTGCTTAGGCAGGAGGGATTCATCTCCTGCAGGAAATGGCCTCGTATTCTTTAATTCATCTGTCAGACTAATTGTCTACCAAGACAGCCAGGAGCACAATGCATCAAACAACGTTGTCCCAGCACAACATTAGTTTGGCAAGTCCAACAGAGAGAGCCAAATAAAAGCCACAATTCACATTGATAGCAGTATCAATTTTGCCCTTCCCAAATTTTCAAACTCATTTGCAGGAGATTATTTTTGCTGTGCATGTTGTTTTATCACCGGGTTGTTAAAATGAGAAGCAAGAGGGGGAAAAAAAGAAAATGTTAGTCACTTGACAATCATTAATCTTTTGGTGAAAGCTCATTTAATATAGTCTGGAGACTAATGTGTGTACAGCCATAGCAGTCAAGTCCACACACAACTTTCATTTTGAAGGTGGCCATTATCACGAAAAAAAAAACATTTTTTTGTCTCCCAAAAAAGATCTAAGTGCTGAAGGGAGATGTTTTGTTTCTGTTGATGAGTCCTCCATTCAAGAGCTACTTTAGCATCTGCATTGTCCCACATTACACACCACACAGACAAGCGTATGCACGCACACAAACCCTTGCACACACAAATTGCATCCAGAAAATTACATCACTTCGCTGCCGTTGTCTGTAAATTACATCTGTCCCTCACACATTCCACCAATCACTCCCCAGGTCTCCTTTCCCCTCTCCTCTCCCCCTCTCTTTCGCATTGCCTCACTATTTCAGGTTTTTCCCTCCACTTTAACTCGCCCTAAATTGCCGGGCCCGAATTGCCCTATGAACAGCGTGGGGTGGACAGGCTGGCAGGAGGTGTGTGTGAATGCGTGAGTCTCTGTGTTATCACCATCTCTTTTCATTTTCCTCTCCAAGTGGTGCTGTCAGGAGCCAAACAAGATATCACTCTCCGCCCGCCCCCCGACTGGGAGTCACAACACAGCATAGAGGAAATGGAATAAAAGAATAAAAGACAAAGGTAAACAAAATGGTTGCCTTCCAGACGCCGCTGCTTCTGCTGTACCGGACTAATCCCACGATTCTCTTTGTTCCTTAATCCCATCAGCCATTGGGGCCCTGCGTGGCTCTCTGGGTGCAGATAATGGCACCATGCAGTGAGTCTTGATGAAGTTCAGGACCTTATTAAAGAGAATTCGCATGCATGTGTAAACGTAGGCACACTCGAAAGAGAAAAGCGACCTCCCGATGCGACGAAGGTTTAACCTTCCTCCACATGATCCTGTTTTTGTACATTTCCAATTTTGTCGGTATCGACAACAAAATCTTTCCTTCTCAGCTTGGTTTCACTCCGTGTCCCCGGATGATTTTTCGCTCAGCTCAAACCCGGCCGCTCTTTGTTTCAAGGTAACTTTGTGAATATGACAACCTCTGACTTTTAACGGTTGCGGTGCGGTTTCATTGCTCATATAAACCAGTGGTCAAGGAGAGCCGTGAGCATCGCTGCCAACACCACCGTGAATCAACGTGTTTAGGGCGTCGTGTCACGCTGTAAAAGCCGGTCCCACGCGACACAAACAGCCGTCTGCATTAAAAGGCACCACTGACTCGCGTTTTAATAACTTCATCAACTGTAAATCTCGAGCCAGTTGCAGCAACAACACGACGCTGACAGGTGAATCAGGTGCAGCTTTTCTCCAATTACAAAGCATGTCATCTCACTCAGTCTTGTGTGTCAGGGTAGGAAGCTATAGGTCATAAAAGCTCGTGATTTAGGCCGATTGCTGGTGAGGATCCGGGCTTGTAACAGCTTCCATTCAGGGAAGGCTAAATGAGGGCACAATGATGCACAAGCAGAGTCACAGAACTCGCCTTGTCTCACTTGGGAGCCAACACGGAGACAGTGTGCTTTGAGCAAGCATTGTCCAATATAAATACCTCACAAAGAATATGCCCGCGTTCATTGTTTTGAGAAAGAATGGCATAAACCAGCAAGCTGGCGCGTTTAATGAACGTACAGCCTCAGACGGACACAGCTGTAAAGTATTCTCCACTGCCCTGTTCCGTGGAGTTATAAAAGCCATCGCAAAGTAAAGCATTAGAGGTTTGTAACAGAGGCAGCAGTGTATTTTGGGAACAATGGGTTTGGAGACCTCCGAGTGCCACCAGGAGGTTACCGAATCAGAAGCTCTAGTGCCGCAAACAGCTTGAGTGGTGTAATTTCATGCTCAGAGTAAATAAAAACGTGTCTGAAATCAGCAACACCATCCACTAATGTTTGTTACTTGGCATCTAGCGCGCCATTTGTAGATGAGCAAACAGTCTCCATGCAACACACCGAGAATGGTAAAAACCATTGAGCGAGTTCTTCCGCTTCCCCCTGTGTTTACGCGCACACAAATAGCCCGGCGCTGGAGAGTACACACAAAAATCCGGGACATTTGTTATGACCCCGAGAGGATTCTGGTCACGCATTCAAATAGAAAGACCTTTCATCCTCCCTCGCTCTTCTGCAAACTCACGACTGTGGAGGCATGTGCTTTCGCCACAGCCGTCCGAGGCGGCATCCGTCTCTGTAACTCAGCATGCAGAGGTCACTTTCGGGGCAACCTGCTCATTACTCCGAGTGTTGTTAGCCAAAGTACGCACGCATCAATTCATCACCACACACCAATTTGTCAGAGCCACTCACTCCCGCTTGTTAGCCACTACTTCACGTCAGAGGGTTTAAGTCTAGCGCTTGTGCCGGCATGCTTTACGTGTGTGTGTGTGTGTGTGTGTGTGTGAGCATATCAATGACGCAATGCGTCCTGAGTGTATTTTATGGGATGTGAAAGAGGTGAACTGTAGGTGCACCATTGTCCACCTGTAATTCTTTCTTCCTCTGCCTGGCGATTTCCAGCGGCCCACTCTTTCCCCTCAGCAGACGATATGTGTGTTTTGTGTGTGTGTCTGTGTGTGTACGTGTACGTGCAGACTGCCTAATCTGTTGCTGCAGAGCTATGGCTGGGGGACTGCAGAGGATATCCTTTATCAGACTGATTAGAGAGGAGGAGAGGAGCGATGGACGGTGGGAGGGAGAGAAGAAGGATGGGGGGGGGAGGGGGAATGGAGCATTCGCAGGTAAACACACCCCAGGCGCTGTTCGATCCCAACACTTAAACACACGCATGCTCAAAGCCGCAATCCAATTATTCACCACGAAACGCCGCTTTCAACAAGCTCTAACCCCATTTAAGAGGTCTCCTCACCCAAAGGATTCTTTTTAATAAACAGTAGCAAACAAGTGTTGACCAAAAGGCAGCAAACCATTGCTCTGCGCTTTCTCTGTTAACTACTCAATTAATCAAGTACTTTGGCGATAATGACCCGGAGTTCATCCTTCAAAGTAACTATTTAGTGCACGTGTAAAAGGGAGGAGTAGCTTGGGAAGCTTAAAGAGAGACGGTGGGATATTGTAGCGAATAAACACGGCAGCTCGGTACTCTTTTGTATCATGTGGAGTATTCGGAAATGCACTTAAGCTGTCCAGGTGCTCACACACCCAACATGCTAACACCGCAGCTACCAAGTGTACAAGTCACGCAAGTGTCCGACTTCATGTAAAAACAGCTCCTTTTTAAACTCCCATCCCAGTTTTATGTGAATAAATAGCATCCATTGAGACCAGACCAGAGGGAGAGTTGCTACACAGAACTAATTTACATAAACACTTACTGTTCAATACACAGAGCGCTGGCGGACTAAAGTAGATTGACTCTCATGTACCCATCCCATTAAACATTTATTAAGCATAGTTAAAGCAGAGATTAGGTCTCATTGTAAGGAAACACTGTTAAAAAGCCGAACAGAGGAACTGGAATAGACATTTAGTAAATAAAGATTGCATTTTTTTTTCTTTCCCGAAAAGTGGAGGGAATTGAATTCCACTGACCTGTGCTTGCGTCACACTTGCCGATATGTTGACAAGTAGTTAATAGCAGCGGAGCTCAGAGCTCTCCATGTTCCTATTTCTTCGCTTCATGCCTTTTTCCCGCCTCCAGCTCTCCTGTAAACCATGAAGCCGGGGCCAGAGGGCCAGTCATCATCTCGTCGTCATGTTGTCATTATCTGATGGGAGCACGGATAACTTCCTCACTGCTTCCTTGTTGGGGTGGGAAGGGTCAAGGAGTCGGCCCGTGTCAGAAATGGAGAGGAAACGGTCGGAGCTCGAGCTCTGCGATATTGATGGCATTGACATATGTAGCAGACTGTGATTTGAATTCGCAAATCCTCATTATAGCCTAAGCCTGTCTGAAGACAGCATTATTAACATAGTGAGAGGCATACATGCCTCCATGAATACTAAAGTCCTGTTTGCCTTCAGTGGAGGATTTGCTCCCAAATCGATTGGGAAAATATGTACTCTGCATCAGTATGAGTTTGAGAACTTGGCATTGTTGAAGTTAAGTCAGTGTTTTTCACCGACTCAGCACATTAGCAAAAATGTTAAACTCAAGGTTAACATATTCACAGTGGACATCCTTTTTGTCAGTCAATGATTTATCATCGTCAATTTTTTATTTTCATTTATCTATTTTGATCTCGGGCCTGTCAAAGATCACCGTTTTACAGAAAATGATGATCTGGGCGTGACGTGCAGAATATGAGTCAGCAGCGTTTTACTCATCGTTGTCTAATTTACAACAACAACAAAAAAAGTCATTATGCATGCGCAGGCGTACACACACACACACACACACACACACACACACACACACACACACACACACACAAGCGTCCCTGTGATCTCCTGCTTTGGCTTGCCCTTGCTCCTCTCGCTGTTTGCAAACAGAGCTGCCCTGGAAGCCTCTGGCCGGCCTCTCCGCTGCTAATCAGAGCTCCCACACGCTGGCCTTTCTAATGCTCCTGCCACAAACACAAGTGCAGTATCCAATATTAAAACCGACAATAACCTTTCTGAAAAGGCTTTTTCTTTTTTTTTCATGGTCAAAAGGCCAATGTTACGTGCCATCCTTTTATATCGTAGAGTTAAGTCTCTTATCTAGGGCTCGAATAGCTGCGCTTCTGTTTTGTTGTATTTTGAAAGAGTCATGTTTAAAACGAAATCCTAACTGTTAGAGCAACGGTGTGACATTTGGGGGTATTCATATTCACTGTAGTACCAGATGTTAGATGAGAAATTTGATGCCACGTTCATATTTGTTCGGTAATGTGAAGCGACAGCCAGAGGATGGTTAGCCTAGCTTAGCGAAAAGAAAGGAAACAGGGGGGAAACAGCTAGCCTGTGCTAGCTTTTGTTGAAGGTTAACCAAATCTACCTTAGCACCTCTTCAATTCATTAAATAACAGAAACATACATTGTTTACAGTGCAAGCAAGGCTAAGCTAACTGCCCGTTGGCTCTGGACATATATGTATTGCTTGGACATGAGTCTGGCATCTCCTCATTTATCTATCAGTGAGAAAGTGGACAAGCATTTCCCGAAACCTCCAACTATACTTTAAAGAGCTTCAGTTAACCGTAAACAGCTCTGGATCGATTTTTTTGTTTGATGCTGTATTTATTCTTCATAGTTAGTTACATCTTGTTGACATTTTTCAATGGCAGGCAGCCTTGACAGGCGAAATAGATTTATCTCAAAGTGTCAAGTATTAGTGACAGTTCTTCAAAATGTAATGGGAAACTTGTTTTTTTTTTATGGACTCACTATTTTTGCCCAATGAAAATCACACTGAAAAATACTGGCATTGATTTCTTAGTTGATTCCTGTCTATACAGCAACAGTGACTCCCGTGGTTTCTCAAGTACAAACTTTTGCTGTCTTGCTGCTGCTGCCCACACATAAAGCAGCTGGATGCAACAAGTCCAGCCAAGTGCTTTGGAGCAGCCCGCTGAGGGGAGGAGGTAGAATATGAGGTTATTCCAGCTAACTCTGAGAAATAATTCAACATCAGACTGCGTGGCAGTGTGTAACAATCCAAGGATTTGGTTTTCTTTTTCTCTGTGTGTGTGTGCGTGTGTGTGTGTGTGCGAGGCTGCGTTTGCTAGCTGTGTGCTAGCTTGCAGGTCTCTGTGTGATCTTTTGCCCTCTGGGCTGTAATTAATTAGAGTTGCAACAAGGCCTGATTAGGATTCCTCTGTGATTCACAACCTCGGCGACCTCTCCATTCAGACCGCACGACTGATTCCGATGCATTGTACCGAATGTGTGCACTGATCATTTAGCTACTTGTCGAACGTGTAGTACAACCTATGGTTTGCGCAAAGGCTCGTGCACAATTGTATACGTTGTTTAAAAAGGTGGGCGGTTTTCGGACATAAGTAAAAAATAAACAAATAAATAAGCATGACTCCTTGCTATTCATGTTGTTATGGTTTACTAGGTGCATTGTTTATTAATGTGATTCAGCAAAAAATGAGTAAATCCCTCTTTGCATTCTTCTGTGAAGCTGCCACTGGGGATATCTTGAACACCACAGCCTCTTGTCCTTGGCCACTAAGGATTACTTCCACTAGCCAGCTATTGAAATTGTTTCTTTTGATCCCACATTTCCAAATTAGGATTCTAATTCACACCATGAAAAATTAATTACCATTTTCCAGGGTTTCAAAGAGAATGCGTACGATTAGATCCGCACACACGGCTGGTATTAAATATGTTAAACAGAGGCTTTCTTTTCTTTCTCAGGGACATTTGTGTTGCTTGGTCAGGGTGCAGCGTGTTGAATTAGTGATGACCTTCATGCCGTGACACTCTTAAAGAGGCTGTCTGAGAGTCAGAGCCTGGGTTTAAGAGGGCACTCCGCTCCGCTAATACAAACGGTGCTTCAGCAATTATTCAACAATCCAGCTGAAGAACTAGATTTGTAGAATCTCCCATCCCGCTGTGACACTCGAGGAGGGTATGATATATAAAATGCATAACACGTTGTCAAAGAAGGAAAACACAGTCCTAGTAGCTGTCATATTGGGTTTTTTTTTTTCTCTCCTTGGAGCAAGAAGGATAAACTCAGCAGTCCATGTTACTCACAGAATTTTAACATCTTCATATCATCCCATTCTGTCAGCGAGAGAAAGAAACAGGAAGAGACTCAAACAACAGTGCCGGCATCCAATGAAACGATGAAGAAATAATTTATGCCTTTTCAAGTCAGCACGATATCATCAGCTTTGATTAACATCTACTACTGCTTAAACTTCTGCTGTCTTCCTGCGTATCTGCATATACGGGACTGCTTGCTCTGTTCGTGTTAATTTAAGTGTTTTGTTTGATTCGTAAGTTTTCATTCAACTCCAGCGCTTTGATCAAGAACATGTCTTTACCCTTCGCTGTATCCTTCAAACAACTACTCTTATTGTTCTTGCTAATTAATGACTGTTCTTTCAGTATTTCATTTATATGACAAATTAAGTGCCTTTCTATCTCGACTGATTGCTGAGTGTTTAACTTCTTTGTCTATTTCATTAAACGATATTTAGGTATGTAATTAATTTTTTTTTTTTTTTTTTTTTTTACAGGAAACACAATTGATTCATTAAAAAGGGAGGATTCTCCTTATCGTTTTCCCAGAAGGTTTGCACCCACAATTTCTATGTTCTATTTCAAGCACAGAAACTGTTCAGTCGAGGCCAGCCCCAATCAGCACACATTTAATGATAATGGCGGACTCTCTCTA
Organism: Clinocottus analis; assembly: GCF_023055335.1. Taxonomy (NCBI): domain Eukaryota; kingdom Metazoa; phylum Chordata; class Actinopteri; order Perciformes; family Cottidae; genus Clinocottus; species Clinocottus analis. Next base: position 5,267,387 of record NW_027175821.1, read on the forward strand.
AGCTATTCAAAGTTAGTTGACCCTACAAAATTAAAATTAAAGGAAATTAATTTTCATTGAAATTAACAATATGCTTAACAACCAATGGCGTTTTAGCAAAGCTTGAAAGGTTTTCATCACCTCTTGACTACTTTGAAAAAGGATTAAAAAGAATCTAAGTGTTATTTCATTGAATATTATTGACAGTGAATACACGTTGATTTGTCTATTCTGTTTGGATGAATAATCACACATTATTCAAGACATTCAAGTAAATACAAGATAGTTTTTTGTATTTCTCGGCATATTAAAGTATAACTGTTTTCGCTTTTGGGGTTGGATGATTGAAAAAAAAAAAAAAAAAAGGCGAAAGAGAGATGCTCTTCTCATTTTTGGAGCCATGGCTATTGATTTTACCACACGCTGGAATACTCCATGGTGATCCATTTATCTGATAATCTGTCTGCGACCAGAGGTGAGGAGCCAAAGCAGACGAGAGCCAGGACACCAAAGTCTACACAACATTCTATAAACTAATTAATCAACGTTGGGCCTCAGCAGAGGCCAAGAAAACCTGCGCGAGAACTGCAGAAGAGCAACACTGCCACCTGCTGCCGCCGCCGCGCTCCACTTCATCAGAAAAGTAACGGGAGCTTTTTGGCAGCAACCGTTGCATTGCGATGGGAAAACAGGCCTTGCCAAATGCTGTCATATTGTGTTTTCTGGTTAAAAGAGACGGCCACTGATTCAGCTGTTGTGAAGCTGAGGGAGATGAGCATATGGCCACGGCAACTAATACTGGACTCATCGGCAATGTTAATTAAAATTTGCAGATTTAATAGAGATGGAGAGCTTGGCTTGAGCAACGTTCAAGGTTAGTGTATGATTTATTCAGGATACATGGATTAAATGTGGTTGGTACTGCTGGAAATCAATTGCCAGCAACCTTTACAGCAATCTGTCGGTGGAATTAAGAATTAGGCGTATTCTGTTTCCCATGAAAAAAAATATAGAAAATCAATCTTGTGCTGAACATCCGGATATGTTTCAGACTTATCGTTGAATAGTCCTCATTAGTCCATTTTTAGATGCACTTTAAAACAGCTTTCTATTGTATCTTCTAACTTCTTTATTAGCGTTATCACGTATTGTAACTATCTCTCCAAACATGAGTAAATTTGTCATTTTCTGGATTTCTGAAACATGTTCACAATCTTAATTCAAAGCGCCAAGGAGGACAATAACAATGAAGATGATTATAGAAAGCCAAGAATTTTCATGTGATATGTTAGAGAAGACTATAGTCTCCAAGACCCTGAATAGAATATTAGATCTCATCAAACTACAGCTGACTTCTGCTGGCGTGGTACAGTAACTACTCAGTATTCCCCTACATATTACCGGGGACTATACAGCAAGAAATCCCAATACAGGGATCCTTCAAAGAGGTCCATTTTTCAAGGGCAAATGTCTGACATTAAAAGCCTCTTTTGAAGTGAAATGAAACAGAATTTGAATGCAGCGCCATCCGCCACCTATTTCTGCAGCTTATTGCAGGATAAATTGATTAAAGATCAGTGGGAACTTTATTTTGTACTTTGTGGGCCTCTTGAGGCTCGAGGGAACTTCAGCAAATGTCATGCATCTTTTTCCAACAACAATGATATGATTACCTCCAAATCCTCAAAGCAGTTGTTGATGTTTACAGCGGTGTGTCATCACGATATTAACAAACCACAAAAAAATATGTCGAGTTTATCCTCAGTCCTGGCATGGGTTCATGCATCGCTATCATACAACACGGGCCACTGGAAGGAGTTTATGCCCTCCAGCATCTGTAGCAGTGATTAAATGGAAAGTCACTCTCCGTTAATTAATCAAGGACACTTACCTTATCATCTATAAATGGCTTAAAACGAATGCTAACTAAATTAGTTTGTTTATACATCTCAACATCGTCCTTCTCCGGCTTAACTTTCCATTCTGCTCTCATCTACTGTTCCGCCGCTCTTCATCATCATATTTATTCTCAGACAGTTTTTGCCCTTATGGCCTCCGACTTGTTTTAATTCAGTCTCAACGCTCTAATCCAGCTGTAAGCGGGTCACGGTTCTCTGCTCTGAGCCGCCCACTATCTGCGGCCTACCCAACTCCAAAGTTAGCGACTCGCTGGCGACCATCTTGGAGAGTCGGTGGAGACCAAAAGCAAAGCTACAAGAAGAGTGAACGGGCCTGCTGGGCGTGCATTTTACCACATGGACAAAAAACAATGTTACTCCACGTGTCCTTCATGGAAAAACAGGTAAAATAGACACACATATTTATCCATATATGTAAAGAAATACAGTTTTTTGGTAGCTGTATTAGGTTGCGATGCTTGATTTCCTGTTTACATGGCCGATTGGTTCTGATTGGACAGAGCCGCAGATCATTCCCAGCAACCGATTCACCCATTTCCAGAGTATTGTCATAAATCATGAGTTTGAATGGTGCCACCTTTAAAACCAGCAGGTGCTCGCAAAGAACTTCACACCCAATCTTCATGACGGATTGACAAACAGCTCGTGTAACCTAGTTCACGACCGACCGGCCCGCTGTGACTGCCGAGCACTGGCTGCCGAGAGAACAACTTTAGAAGTGGCACATTCCTCTTGCGGTGGCAGTGCCTTATAGTAATCATTGTGCCATTTCCCTTCGGGGGAGACAGAAACCCTCAAGAATGAGTCCAGCCAGATCTTTCGTGGCTAGTCCTCCCTCTACATTTCCTCTTGCTCAGGGCGCTGATGCGTTAGCGGTTTATATATATATATATATGTTATTTTTCTCACGTCCTTGCTGAAGCTCCCCAGACCAAAATACACACCGTGTGCACACCGGGTGTCCCTCTGCTCTTTTCACTCAAGTCTGTGAAGTGACTTAGCAAATTGACACACTGCCACTTAGCCTTTTTCCCCCTGAAAACAAATTAAATTAAATTCAGGATTGGAGCTGAAGACTGCACAGCTAAAAGAAACACAGGAAAAATAAATGCACTGCGACCAAATAACCACAGCAAACGACTTGCATTTTGAGACCCGTAAGTTGTTGACACTTTTATAGGATGTAGTGGGATTTAAGTTGAGGTGTCTGAGCCCCGATGCACTTTGATTGAGGAGGGTGTCACTCGTGATCACGTTGCTTCTTCTTTTAGGGCTGAGTGCTCCTCAGCTCACAATGGACATGAGTTCTTCCACCAGCCTGGCATTTCAACCTTTTTTTTGCCTCATTATTATCATTTACACCAATTTGATCTCCCCTGCACACTCAACAAAAGACGGTAAAATACCAGTAGTTCATCTTTTATTTGTGACATTTCCAAATGGTGCCAATAATCCTTCATGCGACTGATCTTTATACGTTAAGTACATGGACCCTTATTCCCATGACCTAGTTCAAAGACGTCTTAGAATAGAATCGCGTGTTGTACAGATTGAAAACCCCTCCGAGGCAAATGTATAATTTGTGATTTTAAGCGATATATATAAAACTGACCTTGTCTCTCACCCAATTTGAGCTGGGATAGCCTCCAGCCACCTGGGACGCTGCAAAGAATAATGGAGTACAGGTGATGGATGGATTAATGGTTGATTGTGTGGTTAACACAGCATCTGACATGCACACAAATAATTCATGCGGCTTTTGAAGTACTTCCTGTCTATGAAACTATAATCAATGCTGAACGTTCACGCTCGAGTCTGCAGCAGAAAAATAGAAAAAATTCTATTTCACATTAATAAAATGTAACTTTTTAATGGGACAGTGTGTAGGATTTTGTGGACTTCAGAGGCGTGGTTGCAGATTGCAACCAACTGAATAACTCTCGGCTCACTCCTCCATTTCCAGGACTCGTTCAAAAGTCATCCTTAACCACAATGCCACAGTTTTGCACTCTGCAGCTCACATTACCACAGTTTCACACAAGCGCGACGGAGAACTACGGTGGCCTTCAGGTAATGTAAAACTACGCTAGGATCAGTGTTCGGTTTGTCCCTTCTGGGCTACTGTAGGAACATGGTGGTGCAACATGACAGAAATATCTATTTCTTAAAAAATATCCGACAAAAATGCAGGGAGAGTTGTATAGATTGATGCTTCTTCAGGCTGATATACACAGATTACACCTTGATATTAATGAATCTTGATTGATAGGATGAGCCAAATCCATTTAATAGATTTTGCTGAAAAAATGCTGTCCGCCATGTTCCTACAGTAGCCCAGAAGGGACAAGCCAAGAGAGCTCACGTGTCAAATGTTTACACATTCAAGGATTATAATTCTAAACATTGTTTCCATCGCTTGTTTTGATTCATTGTCGTCACGTGAAACGGAGGATGTGTTGATGGATTTCGCCCATGGGACATTTGTCCCATGTCCCATTTGTGCTTAATATGGTCAAGCACTTTCTCAGATTTTCAGTTTTAAAATAGTCACAGTGACTGAAGGCTGTAAGATCCTCCATCGGTGCGATAATGGAGTTTCAATATGTAACCAGTGTTTCTGATGAGCTGCTCACTGCGTGACAAGCACCACACTGGTCGCGGTTCACTTTCACTGAAGGGATCACCAGCGGTAACGTCGAGACACTTGTAACAGTGTAAGTGTCCACCACGTACCGGAGGTATCGAGGGCCTGGTAGACAGCAGCAAAAGTGTTGGAAAGACGAGTTGGCTGTGACAGAAATGAAGCTTTGGCACTGTACCATAACTTGCTTAGTGTGTGTGTGTGTGTGTGTGTGTGTGTGTGTGTGTGTGTGTGTGTGTGTGTGGGCGGAAGTGGTTCTATTCTCTCTTCTTTGTGTGTGGTGGGGTGTGATGAATCAGATGCCATTTTAAAAATGCTGTTTATGAGTGTGTGGATTGACGTTGGAGGCGACAAGGGAATGTGGGGAATTAAGGAAGGAGTGTGAGCTCCACTTAACAGTTTGTGACAAGCGCAAAATGACGGTTTGGCCCAGGAATCGGGATGCTGTCGTGTGCGTGCACACACACGCACACACACACTCACACACACACACACACACACACACACAAACTCACACACTCACACAAACAAAATCCTCACACACAAACACCATGGAAAAGTGAGTACGAGCATGAGGGGACAATTTGATCTGTTCCACCAAACACAAATCAATGTCTATGTGGCTCTATTTTGGAGACACACACACACACACACACACACACACACACAGTCCCAATCAGTTGGGCTTTCTCAGACAGGGACAAAACAAAGTCATCCAAGCCTGCAAGTGGCTGTCCCAGGCTGGCTGTGACAGCCAGGATAGTTGCTATTAGACAGATTAACCTGAGGGATTTCTCCCCAACCCCTACTGCCAAGCAAGGACACAGCATTCTCTGTTCCTTTGTATATTTGTATATATGTATATATATATATATATATATATATATATATATATATATATATATATATATATATATATATATATGCTCTTGTGGTATCATGATAACAGGAAGAAAACTCTGAGGAAAAGATCAAAGTTTTGTCAGATGTTGTGTCAAATCTTTGAGATTGAATAAAAATTGCACTACAACCACAGACTGCATTAGAGGTTCAAGCTGGAGAAGAAACACCTGCAATCCTCCATTCATCTGTGTCGCGTAATATCAGATCGCTGCTTCAAAGAATGATGCAGGGTTAAGGCGTCTTGACGCGCATTAAAAAAAATATATGCTGGATGCGCACAGGACCACCGAGCCAGTCGGCACTAATCTACCAAAGAGACGACCGGTAATGACGTAGAGGTGTGTGTGTGTGAGCATCATGAAAGGGAGACGCGGATACACAGCGTGGAAGCAGGTGGAAAAAAAAACCATCAACGATACAGAGAGGGTGTGGGAGGAGGAGGAAGAAGAGACGGAGGAGGAGGAGGAGGAGGAGAAAAGGGTGAAATGCGGCAGGACGACAGTGACAGATGAGAGCCGGAGCTGACAGAGCGCTCAGTGATGGCAGTTTATCAGCATCTGGTCCGCAGGGTCACTTCAGCTCCCGGACTCCCTTTCTCATCTGTCTCCATTTCTCTCCCTTCCAGATCTCCTGACCCAACTCTCTCTCTCTCTCTCTCTCTTCTGATAGAGCACCAAAATGTGTAGTCAATGTTCCTTTTCTTTCGCGTCTCCCTCACACACACACACACACACACACACAGAGAGTGGGAAGCGGCGTCCACGTAGACACAGCCGATGCGCGCCAATTAAGACGGAGAAATACCACTAACAATGGAACAGTAGTTGTCAATAACCTGAGAGATAGATTAACCAAAGGCTTTATTGCTTTGACATTAACATATTTAAAATGCCAGCCTCCTTGGGCAAGAACTGGGGATTTACGGCGGCTGTTTAAATGTGATGTTTCGGGATAAAATACGGCCTCGGTGAGCGGGAGAGGAGAAAGTCGGGGGAGGCCGGCCTCACACTGCATGTGTACGACACCTTAATTGCATCGATGATTATCCCTCCACATTACGCTTTCTCTGCTCATATTTATAGTTGTGTCCAATTTTCATTATGCTCTTCATTATCGGGCATAAATAACCTGCGTAAATGTGCCGGCACACCGCGACACGCCCCATAACATTGCCAAGCGATATCCATCTTGTCCCCCCAGTGATCCAACATTACCTGGCTGAATTATGTCTATTAGCTGTGCGTGGCCCCTCCCACTCTATCAGGACAGCGGTCCGCAGATGACAGCATTAACTTTTAGGACTTTATGGCATCTTCTTTACCCAACACATACCATTAATCCACTTAATAGCCGCCGTGACCCCTTTCATCGTGTTTCGTAAAATAAAAATATGAATAAAGCCCATTACGGTCTCCATTGTGGAGAGTCTCAGAGATAAATCAAAGCGGTTCTATTAGAAGGATTGCCAGGTTGGCCACATTAAATCATTGCTGCTGTTTGCTTTATTAAAGCTCTCTTTTTCGGTGCCTGTTTTAATACTTAAAGCTGGAATCTTTAACTTTGAGTCATATTTCAACCCCCTCCAGTCTTATAGCCAGTTTAGTGTATTTACCCGGGTCTTTGAGCGAGATCGGCTCTCTCGCTTTTGGGATATTCGCTTGCCACACTTTGAAAACGTTTCCTCGTGTTTATTGTGTCGAACCCCTAAGCTGTTGCAAATGTTGAAATATGTGTTATTTTGCAGTCACTTCATGCTGTTGATTCCCTGTCACTTCCTACGTAATTGTCCTTGGTTTGAACAGATTATTAGTGTTGTCAGCCAAAAAGTTCACCACCCACGGGGTTGACTCTCCAAGGCCAAACATGGTTAATGCGCGAGCGCTAACAAACCACCGCTAACACCAGCGTGACGAAACTAAAAACTTCAAGCCGCTCTAACCAATATTCTTATATCAACAATGAAATATTTGTTTGGGAAAATTGTTGCTTGTGGCGACAAACCCGCAATTAATTATCCCCCAACTCTGCAGTTCCTCGCGGCTAAACAAAGCTTTTAAACATAATTTTACTTATTGTTTTGGTTGAGTGGCCAGCTCCTTAACTCCTTTGGTTCACTCTCACTGCTTTTCGTGAAGAGGCATTTTTCTCTGATGCGGGCGGCTTCTTTTTTAAGCTTTATTCAGAGAGACGACTGCGACGAACCCACCGTGAGGTGACCGAGCAGCATCGAGCAGCAGACCGACACAGCTAGCGACTAGCTGGGGAACAAATGAGCTCAAGAGCCAGGTTTGTTTTTCTTTCTTCCTCTCAGGAAGGCGCTGAAACCCGAGCCCAACATTGGACCAACATTCATCAACCGGACACAAACACAACTTCAAACGAATGCTAATGCTGCTCATGTCCTCTCGATGTGTGCACCAACCAACCGCTGCGAACACATTCCCAATAAAAAAGACCTTCTAACTGGAAAAAAAACAGCGAGAATAAATAAACGGATGTTTGTTTAAAGTGGCACATGTTTAGTTTGTGATTTGTTCAAAAAGACAAAACTGTATCATTTCCATTTCAGTTTTGTTGGAAACTTTTAACTTCTACAAACCCAGCAAGCAACTATTGAAACCCATCAAATGCAATACAGAGCTGGACCGGAAGCCCTTTTAACCTCAACCAAAGGCATAACTAAAAAAAAAAACTCTATTAGCCTTGTTCATGTTGTTGTATTTGCAGATTAAATAATGACCACGATGCAGAATCTGCATTCAGAAGGATTCACATCCCGAGACAGCCTTCCACTGAGCCGGGGCAAAGGCCAATCACACGGCGTACAAGGTAAGAGTGTGTGTGTGTGTGTGTGTAAAGCAGAAATATTGTGTAGATGAGAAGCTCAGGTCCAGATACTGTTGAATTATGGAGCAAGCCCTACCTGGAAAGAATGAAGTATTCATGTGCGGTATGAAGAAAACTCACAGTCCTCTGTTTTTCACCTTTCTTCATTCCCACCCCGCCTTCTGTTCCTTGAAATCCGTCTTTGCGGCAACTCAAAGGGGAGTCCTCTGCTTTCACTTCAAAGAATTATCCTCACCTTTCTTTTCTCTCAAACGCCGGGCCAAAATCTACTTCCATTAATGGGTAACAACCCTCGTGATTGGGGCGTCACATATAGTTTGTTGCTTGGCCAATACCGACCAGTTTGTGCTAGGACACGGTAATGATAAATGGAATTATCCTTAACAAAAAACGCTATCACTGCCTGTGGTACAAAGGCCTTTCAGTAAATTCTCAATTCGTGGATCTAACACTGCCCTTGAATTGTTTAGGCACAACTGGGACGGCTGGGGGAATTAATTTCAGATATTACCAAACAGTGGGGTACACACAGCTCCTCGGGCGCCACAGACCAAATCTCTCATCCTGGTTTAAAAAAAAAAAAAAAGAAGAAAAAAAGATTGAATGGGGATTTAAGGAGAACACAGACAATTCAATCTTGATCTGCGGCGAGTCACAATGAAATGTTAAGTTGCCACGGGATCCTCCCACGTCAAAGGAGGACTCTGGAATGAAAGGACGACACATCTGAGGCATCGCCGTCCTCCTGTCGAGCTAAAGAGTAACACATGTGTGCGGGCGCGCGCCCACACACACACACACACAAACACATAACATGAAAGGTTCTCATCAACATATCAAAGCTGCGGTGCATATTGTTCAGCATGCGATGGTGGAAGTCAGTGGAAGCCGACCATGCAGGCGGCGTGCAGCCACTCTCTGCTCTCTACTTATATGTATCGCGCTGACAGCTCCTGCAGATAGCAGACAGCTACAGATCGAGATAAGTCCCCCCGGTGTCAGGTATACATGCGCACGCACACAGACGTCGGCATGTTTGGCATTCTGCTCCCCCCCCCCCCCCACACACACACATAACCACCAGCGCCTTCCTCGCACCGGCACGATGCACGAGAGAAAGTTTAAGAGGAAGAGATAGCAGCGGGACGGAGAGCGATGAACAGCCGGGGCTTAGCAACATCAACTCAAACTCCCTGGGAGACCCAATAACAGCACATATATAGATACCTCTCCAGAAAAGCTCCACTGTGGCATTAAAGTTGTCAAGATGTGTCTAATCCACCGGTTTGGAGAGTGTTAGACTGAGTCAATATGCAATTTAGGGCAGGTTGGCGGAGAACATTGGATTGATTGATTGTGACCTTTTACCTGACAGTACCTGCTGTACACATCCTCCACCAAATAATGGAAAGTGTTGAAATCCCTCTATCTTTAGCGTTGGAGCCTTTTCTTCTTCCAAATAAGCGCCTGTTGCTAATCCCACTCATATGTCTGCCGGTGGGTCTGCTTTCTTTATCTCTAAGAGCAAGAGGAGGGGGGCGGGCGGGGGGGCAGACCCAGAGGGGTGATACCATCCGTATTGATCTGTGCAAACATGCACAGACACACACAAAAAGACACACAAAAGCATCCTTATGTGAGGCTTTGCTATAACCCTGTTTTTCCTTTTTTTTGTTTTTTATCTATATCTCACACCAAGACGACAAGGTGATGTGTGATAGAAAGAAGAGAAAAAGACTTGTATTATCATTATGTATACACGCACACACACACACATACGCACACACACACACACACACCCTGACACCATGTAACGCTCTTGGAAAGATGCTGCTATTTTCAGTCCTACGAGCAGCACGGCGGATGGCAATGTCAGCCGGTCAGTCGGTGCTGACATATCTGACGAGTTGACGGATTGGCATGAAATTTGGTGCAAACAGCCGTGTCTCCCATCAGGATGGATTTTAATCACCTCGGTGGCTCCCTTCACTTTCCCTGCAGCGCCATCGTGCAACACTTTGGGTTTGTGACTACTAAACACCTCAAAGACACTGACTCCAGCTCACCTATACTTTGTGTTTAGTGCCGATTGGCCAAAGATGGTGAACGTTTAAGGCGAAACATCGGCAGGTCCGTGTTCTGCGAGCATGTGAGCGTGCTGACGCTGGCCCTGGCTGCGGTCCCCAAAGTCTTAAAATAGGTTTTCGAAATGCTGTCGACATCTCCAAGACAAAGCCCGCATCACATCAATCCCCGGCTCAGAGCGAATCAACACCCTCTTTCCAATGAGAAATGCGAGCCATCAAGCACATTTCAAGCTGGTGCTGCTCATCTGTGCACTGAAGGGCTGTAATACCCAGTTGGGAGGGTTGCAGTACAAAGAGACACAACATCCTTTTCCCTTCAGACGGGGCGCGAAGAAGAAGAAGAAGAAGAAGAAGAAGAAAAAGAAATTCCCTTCCGAGGAGGCGAGTTGCTCTGGTATCAATCCGTCAAACTAAAGGACGCCTCACGCGAACGAGAAAAGAAAAGAGAAAAAAATGCCAGTTTGAAATTAAATTCTCTCGTCTCACGCGGAACTCAACTTGAAAAGGCCGGTCGCATGAGGGTTTAAATAGAAATCTATTTTTCTGGCCCGAAAATCAAACTGGCCATCAGTCTGTCCTGCCTCACCTCTCTCTTGGGGACGCGTCACATTTATAACATGTAGTCATTTTCTCAGCTGTCAGGCCGCGCTTCTTACCAGGCCCTGTTCCACAACACAACCTGTCAACTTCCAATCCTAATCTGCTCAACGTGTGTGTGTCTGAAAAAGTGTGTGTGTGCGATGAATGACATACAGTTTTTACAAGAATGTCTTGAAATACAAGATTTTCATTCTTTTTAGTCATTATGATGTGTGTGTGTGTGTGTGTGTGTGTGTGTGTGTGTGTGTGTGTGCGTGCGTGCGTGCGTGTGTGTGTTTGTTAAAGAGTGTGTGCTATGAACGAAGTACAGTTTTCAAAAGAATGTCTTGAATTACAAGGAGATTTAATTCATTTTAGTCATAACTGTGTGTGTGTGTGTGTGTGTGTGTGTGTGTGTGTGTGTGTGTGTGTGTTGGGTTCCTCGAGGAGGTGGCATAGCAAAGTAGGTCATGACAGAGGTTAGTACTGGATTAGCGACTGTCATGGCGGGACAGGAGAGTCAGACACCAGGGCAGCGCTCTCTCCCTCTCACTCACAGCATCTCTCTCTCACACACACTCTCTCTCTCCCACTCACACACACACACACACACACACACACTTTCTGAAACTCCGTGGCGGTCCGTCATAGATCCGAGGCAGCAGGCCGTGACACGCATGCAGGGCAGAGTCCAGAACAGGCGGCCGCGTCCAGCCTGTCTTTTGTGCGTCAAGGCGCACACACCCACACACACACACACACACACACACGTGCACGAGGCCGTGTTTGCATATGACAGAGCTGCTCGACCTGACAGCATCCAAACTATTTGCCCTTGCCAAAACTCTATTTTTCTTTCGAAAAGTTCCACTTTTTTTTGAGGCTTACTCCCTATTTTTCGGTGTTCAAAGATTTGCTCCGTCTAAGCACAGATGAATCTCGGCCGAGCCTTTGCATCAGTATCCAGTTCTAGTTGACTTATGGAAATCCATCTCATTACTTCTGCCTTTTTACAGTTCAAACTCTCACATAAAAACATAATGATCCAAGCTGTTTCTGTTGTCTCTTGCGTAAGTCAACGATTTTTTTTTCCCTTTTCCTTTCTTTTTTTCTTTTCCAAGTCTCATCAGTTTCCATCCGAAGAAAGTCGGGGATAATTATGGGAATAAAAAGGCTCGCTATCAGAGCAGATTAACAACATCTCGCTGGGCTGAACTCCTCACTCCCTTTTATCTCCTCAAACGCAGCAGAAGAGAAGACGAGTTACGCAACTCCCACCTCGGGGACCCAGCCGACTTTCCACCCAAACGTCTGGCTGCCTCTGCATGTCTAGGGCGGCTGCCAGTCCTCTGCTATTTGATGTGCGCGTTTGAAGCAGCCATGCGACCGGGGCGAGGAGGATGCGCCTGTTGTTTGTGGCTCTCGTCGCCGCGCTCAGTTCCCTGGGGGGGGGTGGAGCGAGTTTCAAAGCGTGGCAAAGTTGGACCTTTCCTACATTTAACACCTCCGTAGTGTCAGCGTGCTGGATGGCTTTTCTTCCCCTGTCTCTGTCTCGCTTTCTCTTTTATCAGTCCTCCAAAGACCTTTCTTTTTCCTTTGCGAGGGTTTAAAAGACCCGTCCTCCCTCTTCAAGTCATTTGAGGGAAATTAACGCCACCTCATGTCTGCTGTATGACCCCAGAAGGCCACTTTGACACACATGGATGTGGTGTTGGGTATTAAGGTAGTATTTCATCATTCCGGCTCAATCAAAAGTTTTCACACATCAAAATCACTAAAACGTTACATGATTTTTAACGTACACTCATTAGAAACGTGCTTTTATTCCTCAAAGTGAATGTAGGGTTAATTAGTCTCTGATGGTGCTGGTAGTTTCCACTTGTAAAGCTTTGGCTTGTTTCTGCATCAAAAGACAACAGATGATACATCATGAGTCCGAAGAGTAACCAACATTTTTCATTTCCAAAATAAATGTAATTTATTTTACGTGCAACATTTAAACGTATGACATCAGGATAAACAGCCAGTTTTACCATATATTATAATATTGACTTTATCATTAAGGCTCTGCTGCCATGGTATTAAAAGGTTACACTATGGGACGAATCCTGGAGACTGAATGATGACAAAAGGAGTCAAGTCTCGTGATTTTAACGGAAATTACAACAAACAGCGCAACGAGCAAGAGAGTCGTACAAATAAGTGACAAAAAAAAAAGGGAAGCGGGAGAAGATTGGTTTTTGTAGGCCAACCCATGAAGTTAGCATCACACTGGTCCCCTCGACTAAAGTCCAATGAGATGACGATGCTGTAAAGACGAACTAGTCGACCTGAAGACGATTTGTACTCTGGTTTGACCACTTGGCTGTCTGACGTGTTTTACGTCGTAGAACACGTTTAAATCTGTGAAACTTGCGTCACCCACAGACCTTATTTCAGACATCTAAAAGAAAAACCCATTGAACAAGACGTTTACTTCAGGACAAGGGAACCGGATGGTTACTCCCTTGGTGGTTTTAGGACTCAGTCCTGCAGCTTGAATGCAACATTCAAACTGCTTCTGGTATCACTCTGTTGGTCATCATGCATTTACTTTTATATCTGTCATGTCGAGATTGGATTACATATTAATATCAGTAAGAGGTCAGAATGCAAGTGTATTGCATTTTCCCCTTTTTCGAGCCACAGCCAATATCCATTTTTTAAACATCTCTCTCAAAAAGTACACACAACCCTGCTGGTGTTTCTGTAAAAGATCGTTTGATGAGCTTTCATGTCGTTGTGGACGACTTCCAATGAAAAATGCGTAAAAAAAAAGGAGCAACACCCGCCAACCGTGACGTGCCGATTGAGCCCCAGTAGTTAAGACATTAGCAAAAAGGTTCCCAGCCCACGTGATCCCCGCAGTGCAAACACAGGACCGACATGATGGTGGCGCTATCATACGCGACGGCTCTATCAACCTTCAGATGTTGTGCTTTTAAAAGTTCACTCTGTCATAAATTTTTGAAGGTGAACATGCAGCTGGCGAATACCTTTAAATCCAACGGCCGCAGTGACAGCTAAAAGGAGAATGGGACCCATTGTATAAATTATTCCTGCTCCTACAGGACAGTTCAGCGGATACCGCAGCCATGAACACGCACCTCTATTTCCTGCAGCTAGAACCTGCAGAGCCGACGACTGAGGGTCACTGAATGATGGAATACCTACAACCCTGCCATACACAAACAATAGGTACAGACTTTATCCATTTTAAAAGATGTTTTATGATTTGTTTTGCCCCCCCAAAAGTAGCAAATTCCAGTTTGTACACACATTTCTTTTTCATGTGATAGTTCAACCATTATTAAAGGGATCTACAAAACATTTGTTGTCTGTGGTGAAGCGCCAACTTTTACAAATAGTCACGATGTCCACGTCATATCTATGCGCTCCAAAATGGAAATCATTAGAAATGCAATTAAGATAGCGCGACATGACTGATTCCAGTTTATTTATATGAATATGTTCAGCGAGTGTTGATATTTTCTCCTGCATGTGCTCTTTGTTGTACTTATTCTTTCAGCGGCACTTACCAAGACGCCATGCTAACAGTTCAATAGCACCACGCGGGCTACGAGGTGATCGTACTGGGCTGTGCTGCTTCCTCCGGGGGGGGGGGGGGCCTGACGATTGATTCATCATTTGACGTAAAATTATACAGCGTGTCACCGCTCATCTAAATTCGGCCCACCCTCAGATACTGTAGGCACACTACAATGAAAAACAGCTGCTGCACATGACAGGAGACGAGTCCAACGCGACGCAAGGAAACAAGGCTTTAATAAAGAGAGCGAAGGACACGAAGCAACTACCGGAGAACCACATTTTTCGGAGGCTTTACATTTTGTGAAACAGTAATTTAATAGTAGCGACACATCCTGCATTATCTGAATATATTGTCCATGGGAAGTGAAACTTGCCATAGAATTCTGAACAGAACATTTTTCTTTTTTTTTTTTTTTTTTTATAGATTGCAATATTCAAGTCTAATTTCGGACTGCATATTTAAAAAATTCTACCGTCCGAGTCTTTTTTTGTAAAGATCGTGGAAGAGATAGACCGATAAACATCTCGCAGTCGCCCCTTGACTCACGCACGCAGCGCCGCCTCTCACCACTAGTGGCCACTGACGGGCCTGGAGGTCCTCTAGTCCGCGCCGTGTGACCAGAACATGGCACGTGGTGTTTGTGAGAGCGGGAGCGGTGCCAGTCAGGACACCAGACAGCATGGGTCGACTAGGGGTATCGTTCTAGCCGACGGCGCTGTTCTCGCCTCCCAGGTGGTGTTATAAAAAGACGAAAGATAGGCAGGTGCAGGTGTTCTCTGCACCCGCTTTTTTTTTTTTTTTTTTTAAGTCCTGTTGGCCCTTTTCATTAGCAACTACCGACTGCTCTGCTGCACTGAGGCCTCAAACGCAGGGAAGCAAGTTTCTCTCCATTCCCCCAAGATTTCCAGTTTTAAAATTGATGTGTTCAATAACCAGGGATGAAAGTAAAGAGTAGCACAGGCAGGATCTATAATTCAACCAATCCACTGTGCCAAGGAGCTTGGCGCAGGGCCAAGAGGGATAGAGGAGTGGCGGGCCAGAGAGAGTGCGCTCTGCCAATGCTGTAATGCCTGGCACAGGTGCATTGTTAAAGACACTGTTAAAATGATTCATTTTCAATCCAATAATCTGCAGTGCACTATAAGATGTCCACAAAAGGTCTATATAGTTTCCAAATGACTGCTAAATATGTTTTTCACCTTGAAACAGGAGCCGAACTTCCGGCTCTGGAGAGTATCCATCACAAATGGGATTTGACTAATAACGCTAACGACAAGTCTGTAATCTTGGACAGATCATTCCCCCTCTTGAGCACTTTAGCGGCTAAACTGGAGAGGAAGGTGTGACGTGACATTGAAGACGCCCCCCCCCCAAACCATCCATGACATTCCTTCTGGCTACCAAAAGATGGCGCTTTGAGAAAATGACCATGTCGTTATTCTTTCAGAGATTCTGAATTATCTCAGTAAATAAGCTTGAAGTCAACCGAGGGCATGAAGACGGAATTTCTGCACCCGTCACTTTTCTTAATCTCTGACATCACCCGCTTAGTATAACAATAATTGTCAGATTTAGAGATTTGAGTCAAATATCATCTAATGACTTCTCGGCAGACCTTGTTTCACCGAAGCTTTTCATCCCCGGCCTTTGATTTCCAATGAAATAATGAATTGTTCAGTTTTCGACTCACTTCAAAGCTCTTATTTGAGGTTGGGGTGTTGCCGCGTGCCCTCAGCGCCGTCTCCGAGTTATTATGCTCTCAAAGCCTCCAGCTGTCTGGTAGAATTTCACAGGAAAAAATATCTATATCTAAAGTTATTAAAAGAAAGTGGTCTTGTAATGCCCGGGTGTCATCAAGAAAGGTCTGATCAAATTTGAACATCACTTCATCCCTTTAGCTTTCAACCATCTGGCCTCGAGGTATTAAATATTGAAGGGCGGATTCAGTTCCACCATTTGTCTTTGAAATCTAGCATGATAAAAAATTGATCAGATGTGTACTTTGTGTGTGCACTTTGTGTGCTCTGTCCAAGAGGGCTGCCTCCTATAGCCTTGGTACCATGTGACGTGTCCAGCCTCTACTTGGTATGTGGAGAGCGGCGCCCGAACAGAAACCACAAGCAGGATCTGGAACATCTGCTCGGCAAGGCCATGTTAACTGTTGGAATTTTTTTGTTTTCCTTTCCTCGACTCATTCTGTTTGACTTGTGTAAATTAGGATCTAATTGGTCGCCCCCCTTAACCCCCCGACAGTGGGAGTTCAGAGAGGAACAGTGAGACGTTGCTCCAGACATGTCGGGCTGGCTTTGCGTCTCTGCAGCCGCTGCCCACCATGTTCAAAGTTCAGGCTCAGCCTAATGAGAATGCCAATTTGGATCCTCGGTGGAGGAAAAATGTTAAGAGACAACACGCTGGAAACTTAATCTATGTATTTGTCCGAACCCTCATTAGTGTGCGAAGCACGTCCCCGGCCTCGTTTGAATTCCTTGGTGCGGTTTGTTCGGTTTCATATCGTCGCTTTTAACATCTCCAATAACGAGAAACCTTGCAAAATCCCTCAAATTCCTACAAGGCATTATATGGATATTCCGCTTCAAACAATGTATTGATATTTTTTGAATTGAACATGAGGTGGGAGCCACGACTCTGTGGGAGCTCCATCATATATCTCTCAAAGCGGAGGCTAACGAGACTAAATGGATAAGGGAGATCTGATTACCTCGCCATTAAGTCTCCATTAAAGTGTGAAGAGTTTAAATGGTAGTTTAACGAACTGGAGCGTTGCAATAGCAACGGCGCTGCTATGGAAACTTTCTCCATTTCCAAAACGGGTCCCTCTTTGAAAAAGGGCCCGACAGAGGCAAGGCATCGTGCAGAAGAGCCGCCATCATAGGACATGCAGCATTTACTACCTGGAGGGCTACTGCGACTGACTAGTCACTCCACGTCTTGGCGCCACTCATAGCTTGTAAAAAGGTCAATTTCTGGCCCAATACTTGCTGGCTGTGTCTTATCAAGTGAAGGAAATAAAGCTTCATGACCCATAACCCAAGGCTTCTCTCTACAAAGATTGTGAAGTTGTTTTATTTGTCGCGGGTATATATAGTGTGAAAGAAACATGGACTGTAACAGCCTTTTGCTGCGCTCCAACCTGTGGCTGCAGTCCAAGAGTGCCCTCTACTGGCTGAGGACAGACGTGGCCGAAAGGATCCAACCTTCGTACAAAGCCTTTTTTTTTTACACTTGGGAAGTAAAGAAATCTCAGTAATGCGTTGAAGGAAAGGTGTTAAAATCTGCCTTTATTTACAAAGAAGAAAGATTTATAAAGAAGTTGGGGGCTCTGTTGCCCTAAGAATCGCTGAAAGTATCTCCTATTCTCTGCTGCTGTTCTCTTGATTGTGTGTAGACTTACAGCCATCCATTTCCTCGTTATTTTGAAAACACTGCACAAATACAATCTGCTTCTAATAGTTATTATTTAAAAATCTAAAACAAATACATACATCCTCGCTCTATGGAACAATTTGACACAAAAGGCTGGAAAACAGCAGCAAGTGCGAAGCCGGTAAACAAGATTGACAGATTAAAGGTTGTAGTATTAACAAGACCAAACCATAAACACTGCATTTAGTTTCCAGTTCTCGTCTGGCAGAAGAGCTCCGTTATGCATAATGATTTCCTGACAAAACAAGCACAACAAAAATATCATATAACTGTTCAAGTCTCATTACACATCTTGTCATATCTCTGAAGTTCTGCCCCTGTATGTTTTCATTGTGTTGCAATTTAGTACGCACCGTCTTTCAGGGTTTCAGTTCGCTGGTTTTCCTTGTCGTGCTGGAAAGCTTTTCTGGGATCAAACCTGCGACGAGGACTACCGAGGAGCTTCGCCTTCAGCTGCTCCAGATCACTCTTCTGCCGGCTCACCTGGGACCGAAGCTTCGACAGCTCCTACACAAACAAGCCGGACAATAAATAATAAATACAGTCAAATACAGGCAGTTGAGACCGAGGCATAACGTGTGTGTGGGGTTCTCATCCTTCACCTGTTTTAGGGCGACGTTCTCGTCTTTCAGCTTCATCACATGTTTGATCTTCTGCTTCTGGTTCTGGTGGCCAAGCAGACGAGCGTAGGCGTCGGACAACTTGTTCAACTCCTCCTGGTTTGTGCCATTTTCATTGAGTAGTGCATTTCGCTCGGCCGCAAATGCATTCAGCTGTTCCTGTGGGCGCATAACCATCGAGAGGTTTTAACTAATATTCTTTTTAACAGCATGAATCCATTGTTTTTGGCAACCTGGAGGGCCAGGGGGGGGTCCAAGCTACGAGTCGAAACTGACGCATAGCTGGAAACATGGTTGATGAGAACAGTGAAACTTAATTAAAAACGGTCATAGCGCCGCCCGTAAAGCCAAAACAATGAACTTAAGGACACTAAAATGCTCCTAAATATGCAGAGATGGGTGATGGGTGAATATGGTTGCATCACTCCACAAACACCTTTCACATTACACAGTTTTCCCCCCACTATTTATAAAAAAAATATTGATTAGTGAGGCTTTCAATCAAATGGATCTGGCCTGTACTGACACATCATATTCGACCTGTTGTGGAAATGACTCACCTGGAAGGGCTGGACTTTCGCAAAGAGCTCCTCGTACAGTTTCCTCCAGTGTTTCGTCTCTGAAACTTGGGAGCTTAGAGGAAAGGAGTGAAAAGTTAAAATGTGCCAATCGTAAAAAAAATAAAATAAAAAACATGACCAAAAAATTGCACACATTTAGAATCCAATCCTGTTCACCTTTTCTCCTGTGCTTCATTTATTTGCCTTTGAAGTTCCTGCCGCTGCTCCTCCATCTCCCACTGCAGTGTAACCTTTTCCTGAGTCAGTAAGTCTACCTGCTCCTGCAGGGCCCGTCCAACTCGTCTTAGTTCTTCCAACTCGCAGTGCAGAGACCGAGTCTTCTCCTCCGCGAGGTCTAATTGGGCCTGGAAGATCAAACCACCTTGTTCAACGTCATCCAGGCGAGGCTGATTTCTGTCCTGCTCTGCCATGTTTAGTTGATTTTCAAGAGCAAGCCTGGACTGGTCTATGAGTTCTACTCGAGTCAGAAGACTCTTTCTTTCCTCGTCTACTCTCTTGAGTTCGACCTGTAGTCCAAGCACCTCTGACCTGACCTGCTGGATGTTTTCCCTTTCAACCTCCAATGCTCCCCGTTCCTCCTGAAGAGCTGTCTGTACTTGAACTTTCTGTTCTCTTTCTTGTTGGAGCTGTTCCATTATTTCCCCTTTTTCCTGGTTGACCTCCTCTTGCAGTTTCTGGGCTTTTTCCTTCTCCTTTTGGAGCAGACTTCTCTGTTCCTCAAGTTGCCCCAGTGCCTCGTCTCTCCCTTTTGTCTGCAGCTCGAGCGCCTGCTGGAGCTGATTGATCAGGGCAGCGTGGCTCGTTCCCATGGCCTTTATCTCCTCATCTTTTTGTGCAAGTCGAGTCTGCACCGCCAGCAACTTTCTAACAAGTCAAGGAAAAAAGGAATATAAAAAGATGGAAAAGTGACAGTTATTTCAACGCAGACTCAAAGGACATTTGAAGCATACCTTGAATTCTCCTCCACGGCTTTTGCCTCAACTAACTGCCTCTCCTTGTGCTCCTCTAAGCCCTCCTTCACTCTGTTGACCTCCTCCTCTTTCTGTTGAACCAGTCTGCCCATCTCCTCCTCCATCTGCTGCGTCACTCGGTCCATCTCCGCTTCCAGCTCTTTCTGTCGTGCCTCCGCTCCCTGCAGTGCCTCTCTGGAGCTGAAAAGAAAGAAAGACAAGTAGTGTGTGAAGCCTACACATTGACTGACATTTAAACTCGACACAAACCCAAATCACATTCCAGGAATACTGACAACTGGAGCGCTCACCTTTTCAGCTCCGCGACAATGTCTCCCATCTTGCTCAGTGAGTTTGTGTGCGCCTCTTGGAGTTCCATCATGGCTGATGAGTGCTCCTCTTTCAAAGCGGCCACGTCGTTGCTCTTACTGAAAAGGATAAGTAGCAGTTTTAATGTCTTAATAGGGAGCAGGTAAGTTTACTGATACAATCATCATTATCATCATCAGCATCGTCATAACAGAAAGAGAACCTTTTACATCTTTTATTTTGCTCTTTTCTTAAATTTGACAGACGTCTAACACTTGTGGAAATGTAACTTAAACTAAAAAACATTTTGTAAAATACCTTGTTTCTGAAAGATCAATACATCAATCGAATGTCTGAAAGTATCCCATCGGTGTTGAATTGCAGAGCGATGCAGTAGAGCTCATCCAATTAGCTGATATACCAAACTATCAATAAACCGCTCAAACCATTTTACAAGGCAAAATACTGAAACATCAACCGGTTCCCAGCTTCTTAAATCTGGCAATTTGCTGCTTTAGTTTTCATGTACAGTGCTGGAGAGGAGCGAGTTACATGTAACAGAATGCTCTTACTGAATAAATATAATGGTAAAAAATGACAGTTAGAGAAAAATGCAATTAGTAATATGTAACTTACATGGATAATGATAAACATACTGGGCCCGGGCATTTTATAGACGAAACAATAAATCCCAAAAATAACTGACAAAATAATTAACAGAAAAAGAAAACAACTTTTAGTTGCAGTCTGGTTGTAAGACACATAGAAAGACTGTCACTCAGTTGTTTGTTGCATGTCATTGCAACTATTTTAGCTGTCTCCACTCTCAACTGTCTGATGAAATAAATAAGAAAAACATCTCTCCAACTAGTGCCCTCAGATTCCAAAGATGAGGTGCTGAGGTTACTTGCAATCAATGAAATTGGGCTACCACAAAAATAGACAATGACCCACTCTCTGTGTCAGAGATGTGATGGTTGGCCAACCTGTCAATTATTTTTCCTTACTTTATGCTCAGCGTATGCTGGGACACGCTCCCAGCTGCCGCCGGCTTTAAATAGTAGCAAGCAGGCAGTTGCATCAAATCCCCCAAAGAGGTTTTCTCTTGCAAGTGCCGCAAGGAGGACGTCGTTGATGCAAGCATGACTTTCAGACTTCATCGTAATGCGGTTTCTGTCAACACATCTCATCAGTATACTTGGCCTTTGGTTGCTCACCTCTCCAACAGTGCCCTGGTGTCACTTAGCTGTCCCTCCAGCTTGTTGTATTCCTCCTGCAGCCTCTGGAGGGACGCCTGACTCGTCTCCGCCACCTCCTGCCTCTTCTGGTCCTGGTCCTCCAAGACAGCGAGGTCTCCCAGCAACTCCTCCAACTCGTCCTTTAGCTGTCCCAGCCGCTCCTCTGCCTCCTCCCTCTCCTGCTCCACCAGCACAGACAAGGAGTCCACAAGTGCCTGGAGAAGAGAAGAATCAGTCGCTGCTCGGGGTGGGTGGGGGGGGTTGGAGGGTGATCTGGCACAAAAAAAAGATGGCTAACCTTTTCTTTTGTCAGCTCTTTAGTAAGAGCAGCATGTTCTTGCTGAAGCTGAATCTGAGCATTTGTCTCGTCTTTTTTAGCTTCCTTTAGCAAGAGGAGCTCTGTTTTCATTTCCTCCACTCTCCTCATCCCCTCCTTCTGAGTCTTGCCTTAAACAAAAAAACACAAGATATGCATCACATAACAATCAATCCTTATGGCGGTATTATTGTAAATAGATCTTGGTGAACATACTTCTCTCTTCCTCAGAGAACAGACATCTTTGCTCAAGATGTGCCACTCTCTCGTCCAGCTCCTTCTCGGTCCTTCTGAGCACCTCTCTCAGTCTAGTGAGCTCTGCCTCCTGCTGCCGAACAGTCGCTTGAGAATCCTGCACCTTTTCATTGGCCGACTCAATTTGCTCCTCCATGTCACTCACTGAACTTTGGGAGGATTTAAGCTCCAGCTCTTGGCTCGCCAACCTCGTCTCCAACTCCACTAAAGTATCCTTTGACGCCTGCAGCGCTTGCTGGAATTTCTGCGCCTCCTCCACTTTTTGCCTCAACACCTCTTGGATTGTTTCAAGCTCATTGGTGCGCTCGTCGAGGTTGGTCTCTAGTTGCCTGTGGAAAAGTGGAAAATTAGTGTCATGGTGTACAGTGAAGATTTGACCTGCTTGGAAGAACCATTTGGCATTTGCTTACTTCACTTTCTCCACTTGAAAACCGGCAACAGTGTTCTCCTGGGTCTTCTCTCGAAGATTCAAACGGAGATCCTACAAACACAGACAGGTAAAGCATGTTTTATTTTTTTACTACGACTTAATGTCTACTTTTTTTTGAAGAATTGTTCTTTAGGGAGCGTTTATACCTGAATCTGATCATTGGCTGCATCTAGGTATCCCTGCAGAGCTTTGATCTCCTCCCTCAGCTCCTTTATAACAGCTGGAAAACAACACATAATTATTATTAATTGGATAAGGAAGCAGGTGCACGTACACACATACACACAGTGTGTATTTGTACACCAAAGGAATAAATACGGACCATGTATACATCTTTTATGCACAAATTTGGTAGAGTCCAGTTTTTTTATTCTAGAAGCTACGGGTAAACACAACTAAATGTGTGTCAATATAAAAATAGGACAGTAACAAAACTCACCATGCAATCTGGCATTCTCATTCTCCAGCTCTTCATTCAGATTTTTTGTCACTTGATGAAGGTCCTCTGTAAAAAGGCAGAAGTCACAGTAAAGCCCTGATTACTTCATCTGCTTATATTCCTCTATATATATGCAAGCATGTTTGTATTGCTAGTAGCACTATCTGATGCTGTTCAATCTTACCCAAGTCTCTATTCCTGTCCTTCAGAGCAGTAACAGTAGCCCTGGCAGCTTGCAGGTCACATTCTAGCACTTTTGCTTTGCCTTCAGTGTTAATCTGCAGGACATTTATCTCCTGGACACACACACACACACTATTTTATAAGCATCTATTGCAGCTGAAAATGCAATTAGCAATGAACAAACTATTTTATTTTTTTGTTATAATGACAAGACATGCATATGTACACAAGTCATACCTTGTTTTTAATATCCAAAGTGTTCCTGGCCTGCATCAAGTCCATTGTGAGAGAATTGATTGTCTTTTTTGAAGTGTCAGCAGAAACCTAAAGAAACATGCGCTCTGTTACACTTTTATTGCACGTAAAAAAATTTAAGCAGCCAAGACATTCATCAAGGCGTAATCAAGACAAGATATCTGAATTTACAAAAAAATGACATCAAAACCAAACACACCTTGTTTTTTAGGAATGCGTTTACTTTCTTGACCTCCACCAGCTGTCTGTCAAGGGTGGTAACATTGGCAGAAAGGCCCGTCTTCTCCCTGACTGCAGCCAGCAGCTTGGCCTCCACCTTCTTCAGATCTTCTTCCAAAGCCAACAAGCGTCGGTCCTGCTCCCCTCGCTGCTGAACCAGCGACCTTATCTGGATGGAAACAATGCTAAGGTCATGACATTTTTGGCATCAGCCGATCTAGAACCAAGGACTGTCTATCGATTTACCGTTTGCTCAGTTAAGAAGAGAGGACACAAGCCACTGATAACAGAAAACATACTATTTCTGTAGTAAACCAAAAGCACAAATGTTCTTTTGATAAAGTGCAGCTACCTCTCTCTCCAATAGTTTCTGCTGCTTCCTTTCCATGGTCATGGCATTCTTCTCCTTTACACTTGAACCTTCAACCTAGAGTATTTCACAGGACATCAAGAGGGTTACTTTTTATTTTTTGGACAGCAGCATATTTTGAAATGGCTGATCTGTTAAGGAGAGGCTATGCAAGAGTAAAGAGTTGACATTCTGATGTAAAAGACTACTTACAAGACCATCAACCGACATCGTCCTGCGGACAGGTGAAATTAGGGCACTTTTGGAGGGCGATGGTGCTGGCAGAGCAGCTGGAGATACAGATCATGAAAAATAGATAGTTGTGTTTTATATCTTAGCTTAAGTTCAAAGTATTATTTCCCTGTTGCATACCACGTGTACACACCTGCCTTAAGGAGTCTGAATCGATCAGATTTGTCGAAGGAAGCTGCTCCCTTCAGGTCCCCGGGTTTGATATCATAGGTCCCCGGGGGAGGAGCACAACCTTCGGCCAACAGCACAATGAGAGCCAGGTTACAGACACAAAGTCACGTATTTGTTGGTTGAGACACAACATACGTTAGCTTGCTTTCCATTCACTTTGGGTGTCACTATTTAACGTTACCTCGCGTTAACTAGCCACCATAAGCTACCAACAAGCTAACGTAACCGTTGACTAACTTGAGAGGATAATGAGCAAAACAGGCTACTGCGACGGCGGCTCGTGAACGTCACTCACCTACGTTCTCGTTGAACCTTTTCAAAGGGGCTCTTGAAAAAGACATTTTTGTATCCACCGTATGTAACTATTTTTTTGAATTTCCAACTGTATCGACAGAGTTACTCCCAATGACACAGATACACACACAACAGCCGTCCGACCGCTGAAATTTCAAAATAACGTCGATCTTACGTCTGCGTACGTTTAGCCAATAAGGAGCCAGTCCTTGATGACGTAGCCCCGCCCTCTAAAAATCTTCGAGCGCCTTATAAAGTGTATTTACACTATCCCTCCAGCAGGGGGGGCTTCAGCTGACATTGGACGCCACAGCAGCGTAACAGTTTCTAAAAAAACGATATCCATCAATAGTGCATGTATTTGGTCAAATTCGTTTAATTAGTTTGCTTGGTTGTGTAAATTAACTGTAGTTGCACCAATCAGAAATTATCTCACGTGTTCTACATGCAGTTCAATGTTATATAAATACATTGACATATTCAAAGTATTTAAAAAGAACCAGAAGAGAGCAAGAAACTGGTATGTCTACTGCTTGAATACTGAGTAAAACCCTTTAAAAAGCAAATATTGTAAACACGACTTCCTTTTTTTTTCAGTTAAACATTTTTTTTATTTCATGGAAATACAACATAATTTCAAATCCTTTGCGGGACCATTGTTGTACACTTTATATTCTTTTTCTCCACTTTTTTGTACTTCAAAACATGGTCACTTGTACAACAATATCATAAACAAAGCCTCATGTCACAAATGGAGCCATTGATGACAATAAATTACACTTGCCATGCTAAGGTTTTGAGATGATACATTGGTACCTTCATTTTAACTAGATTAACCTTTAAATGAACAATACGTCGGAGTTGAATAAATATGATAAAAAGACACTTGAGTTACAAAAGAAAGTTTGTTCATTCAAAACAGCAGAAAAAGATCACAGGGCAGTTTGGGGATGTTACTTGTTAATAATTTCTTTTGTTTTCCTTCATAAGAAAAGAAAAAATAGGGACAACTTTTGCATATTTTGATAACACTGCTAAATCTAAAGCAGAAGTTCAACAATAGTAAATACTGACTATATTTATTAAACTGCCCTTAACTATAACTGACATTTGTGTTTTTTTCTCCTTTATGTGCAGAGTATTGTATAAGTCTGCTAGACCAACATCATCCATTCACACTCAGAACAGGTTAATCTAGTACAGCACTGTCTTTATACAACCTAGAGGTATTTTCTAATCTTGCTTAGTTTTTTTTTTTTACTCTTGAAAAAGCCAACACAATTACCCAGATGAAGATGTGTCTTTCCCAAATTGTAAATAATATCACTGTATTCATGTACAGAATATAAAAAATCTTTCCGACAGACAAAATAGAGAGAGAGAAAAAAATAATAATACAGTTGATGAGGTTTCCAGCCAGTAGTAGAGAGGCAAGTATACCACGGATGTGTAAATTAAAATATTAATAATTAAAAACAAAAACAATTACAACACTCAACACTTCACTTAGTTCAACAGTGAAATTTACAGCGGAACTTTTAAAGAATAAAAATGTGTCAAGAGGAAGCAAAAACACAAAAATAAAAGCATGTGGGAGGGGGGGGGGGGGATAAATAAAAGCAAATCAAGAATGCGATGTACCTTCATTCCTTTGAAAGCAAGCAGGTGAAGAAGTATTTAAATGCATCAAGATGATAGACACCGTGGACCATGAACAAGGGCAGACCAGATTATCATACAAATGAGTGAAGAGTCCGCGATGTACCACGATAAACAGGTTAGTGGGTCATAATAGAGGACACGCGTAATGGTACGGGGCGTACTGATGCCTGCGCTAGCACGGTTAGTAGCTGTAGTAGCACTTAAGAGCACCATGTTAAAAGATCTTTATATAACTTAGAAAATTAGCTATTTCCTCGCATTATTTAGTCTTTTATTTAAACATTGTTAGGTTTACTTTTGCACTCGGCGATCGATTGAAAATTCTGAAAGGCGTTCACGAGTCCCGGCGGCCGTGACTTCGAGCGAGTGGCTCCAGATCTTATGATGGAGATCCTCTTTTGGCATTTTGTGTCAGTGGTCCAATCCACAGGTGTGCAGCGGAAGGAATAAGACAAGGCATGCATGAATCTGAGTGAGAGCCACACAGATAGTGAGATTAAAAAAAAAGAAAAGAAAAAAGGCGTGAGTATACACTTCCGCCTCTGGCCTGGTCCACTTCTCAGGGTTAACGCTTCAAGAATCCAAAGACAGCTACGATGTAGATAGAGGGACAGTTGGAGAGGATCTGTCTTTGGATTCTTAAAGCCAGTGTGGAGCAATCGACACCTCCACAAGACCAGGGAGAGGCAGAAATTTTAATCACAGCTATGTGTTTTGTGTGTGCGCGTGTGTGTGTGTGTGTGAGTGTGTGTGTGTGTGTGTGTGTGAGGGGTTTATTTCAACAGGTGGTAGCCAGGGATTGGTGTATAGGAGGTTGGAAACAACGAACATGCTCCACGGTGGAACTGTCCGTCTCCACCGCCTTCATGTACTTGTTGAGGATGGCAAAGATCTCATTGTTGAGGATCTGGTACTTCCTGATGCGGTCGGCCATCTTCTTCAGGGGCTGTGAAGAGAGAAGGCGGAGGAAGAAAAAAAAACGCAGAACAATATTAAGGACAATATTAATAGAGATGCGAGTAATCGTAGTGGATGAAAGTTTACCCACCACATTCTTGATGATCTCATCCTTGCCGTCCTGTCTTTGGACTTTGAGCAGATGGTAGCAGAAGTCGAAGAGGTCAAAGCGACGCTGCTGTCCCAGCAGCACAATGATGGCACAGCCGGCCCAGTTCAGCCCGTCGCCGAAGCACTGCCTGGTAGGCCGAGGCACGCAAAACACATGAGTTGTTTTCCCATTACAGTGGGGCAATGGACACATTTAAGACGCGTCAGCAAAATCAAATGCAATCCAGTGCACATATCCATCAACTCAGATTTGGAGAAAAATGTGACAATATTAGAATATTATTGAGCAACAGTGTCTCACTTCGTCTGAAGTCTATTGTGTAGTGTTTTTTTTTGTTTATCAGTGGTTGATGGTGACAGAGAAGGGGTTGACAATGTGAGGAAAAAATGTAACTTCACTCATTTATTTTGTGTCTTTCTGAAGTAGAAAGTGGTAACATGATGAATGCTTTTCTTAAGGCAAAAGGAAAAAAGTTGCCCTTAAGCTTTATGACATCATCTTCTTCTATACATTCAAGTTCACAGAGTAAAACTTCATCAATGTGTTTTTTTTCATTTTAGCCATTTTTTTTACTGAATAAACAATTTAAGCACTCAAAGAAACAAAAAAAGACAGCTCCATAAGCTCTCTTTTTTAGTTTTTAAACTAATTGTATTACATATTTACAAACCAACATGTATCATGATGTGGTTGATAGCTAAAAAATTTAAATATAAACACTACAAATGCACTCCTACTGTACACAAACCATCCAGGCGCCACTTACTCCGCGGTGAACTCGTGCGTGCCCACGGGGATGCAGTAGACAAACTGCATGGCGCTCCACAGGCGGTGGAACTCCATGCACTCGTCAACATGCATGACGCCGTTGGTGGGCGGAGGCCCGCGCCACACCCCGTCCTGCAAGAAGCTGCGGATGCGCGTCAGGATGACCTCGAACATGGAAAGGCCGCAGCACAGGCGCTCTTTGGTCAGCAGGTCCCCCTCACGGGCGATGGCAATTTGCTGGTTTGAAAGAACAGATTGCGACTCTTCATTGTTGTTGTTCGTGTTGACGTTTGCAAAATACTCAGGAATAAAAACGGGAGAAATAAAGAATCCTGTTTGTGTCTGCCTGCCTCCTTCAAGACAGTGAGGTTGAGCTCACCTGTGGGGTTCCCAACCTCTCAATTAGAGGCACGAGGTGGAGAGGGGCGTACTTGGCTTCCAGCCTTTTCATCCTCACCTCCAGACGCTCCCCCTCTATACAACACATGAACACAAGGAGGGGCATGGAGATGATGTACGAAACTTGACACAGAAGCAATTTGGCACTGGGCTGGACGGTCACACTTCTTGTATTTCTTTGTACCCGTCCGCCTCGCATTTAGTGCTTCCAACCCTTTTGTATACCTTTGATGTAGACTCTGGGCAGAATGTTCTGGAAGGGGGCGGCATGAAGCAGGTCACACACTTCCTCCTGGGACTAAAAGGGAAGCAGAACAAAAGAAAGGGTCATTTGAATTCAAAGAGCACCACCCACTTTGCTTTATGGGCACCCTGAGAGCATGCAGGCACCCATAAGGCAATGTTTTTTGTTTTTTTTGTATTTAAAAAAAACACCCGAAATACTCCCAAGCTGAATTTCTTAACTTACAAAGAATAATAGCTTCTTTTTTTTTTTAAAGCATATTTAAAATGTTCAAAGTCATAAGAACACTGCCATGCGCTCCATATTCTGACAGATTGCTCATGACTATCGTCAGCTTTATGATGCAGAGCAGGAGATAAGATAACAGAATGAGTGTGTGTTTGTTAATCAAGCCATGGTGACAGCAGGATGACACATCACAGCATCCCATCTAATCTGCTGCAGCAGCAGGAGATCAAGTTTACAGCCATCTCAGTAAACCCAAACACGTCTGGGTAAAATGTCAGTGTGTTAGTGGTGTTCTAGCTACGTGAGGGCATTCGTAATTATCTGAGTGATTGTCGGGGTGACAGGTAGTTAGTTAGTCAAGACAACAAGTTATTAATCAAACTAAATGCAGAGAAGCAGCAGCTTGAAACTAAAAAGGTGATGAATGGGAAGAAGAGCCATGCACAGATAACAAAGAAAAGTAACCCCCACACACACACACACACACACACACACAAGTAATCCAAAACCAACAAACGCACAAACACCGAATACACACGCAGGTCAGTGCAGTGAGGCAGAAGAGAGTGACAGCTGAGTGGTGTTACGTAGACAGGCGTCAGTATGGAGGAAGTAGTGCCGAGTTGAGCACAGGACTGTTTCAACAACCAACCAGAGACACATCATCACCTCTTCCATGGAAGAAAGGACATAAACGATGCTACACTACAGCAGCCAGATGTGTGGGTTCTTTTTTTTTCTTTCTTTTTTTACATATGAGAAAATGTCTGTCTTCAAATACATACAGCTAAAAATAGGATTTTCATTGATTTCTTGGTTTACAAAAAAAGAAAAGCTCTGTAAAAATGTCTCTTTGCATTCATGGTTGGTTGGAGGTGAAGCCGTTTGTGTCAAACTACCGAAGAAGAAGAAGAAGACGAAGAAGACGAAGAAGAAGAAGAAGAAGAAGAAGAAGAAGAAGAAAAAGAAGAAGAAGAAGAAGAAGAAACACAGCAGCCCAATCTAACGCGAGATAGAAGAGAAAAAGACATTCCAACTCTGTGTTATTTTTAATATAAAACCTAAATCCTTACCACCTGTGGTAGTTTCCAGCGTGGAATGAAAAATAGAGTTGCATTTCAGAAAACAAAACATCAAAGATTGAACACACTCGGGGCCACGAGGTCTGGGGGCCTGACGGTTTCTGCCCGTCTGAATTCATTCAGGATGTTAATCCACATCGGAAATTGGGCAGAAGCCTCCAGGCACCCAGGTCATTGGTCACCCACACAGTACACATTACACATTACATCACACATTGGAGGTCCCTGAGCACCGAGCATGCTCTGGGACCAGAGCGGGAATTAACACTGGAAAGGTTGTGATAGCAGTGGAATAAAAAAAAGGGGAGGCACAGCTATTAAAAATACATATTTAACATGTCAAAACAACCATGAAAGAGAAGGCAGACAGGGTCTGAGGTTTCATACGGTGACGCATAGTAAGAAGGGAAATGAAAACTGAAGGAAATGTCCCACCAGAGCTTGCTCGATGAGCAGGCAGAAGAGGATGGCATTCCCCACCTCCCTTAAGCTCTGGAAGACGTCTGTCTTCAGCTCAGCATATTCAATGATATCCTTCAGCTGATGGTGGAAGAACTCCAAGATACCTGCAATGGCAGAAATGGAACAGCCCTTTTTTTTGTAAACCTTCATTTTTTTTTTTTTTTTTTTTTAAAATTCCGATAGCCGAACCTGCAGCCAAGCAGTAAGCGGCCGCTAACACCTCATTATGTCATTGATAATCTATCGCTACCTGGAGGAATCTGTGAGAAGTCAGCGGGTCTACCCTGAACCACATTTGGTCCGAGCATCGGGCCCGGAGGCGGGAAAGATCATTAACCGCCGACAGCGAGATCACAGGCAGTAAGCCAGCTACAGAAATGAATGTACAGAACATCAGTAATCTACAGATTACCGAGCGTTTCTCATACGGACGTCCCATCGGACCGGCCTCTAATCTGCACAGAAGCAGGTGAGGAAATGCACTGAGATGCAAAGTAAGTTGGCAGAAAGGTAGAGCCTCCTTTACGCTGTTTAAATGGGACCCTTCTGTGCGCTTTCTGTTGACAAATGGATACACTTTATCCCTCGTGGTGTGTTTTCTTTATCAGAATAGACCACTTATCCCAAACTGGATTACCATTGCAGCAGAGTTGCTATTTTCCCCCAGACTGTGTCCCCAATCGTCTCCTTTTACAGCCCCTCCCCAACGGCTTGACAATGCTGGCTTGATTCTTGTTGATGTAGTGGTTTATATGTCGTCAGCGTTTTGTTTTTCATACCGCCGGCCGCGTGCTGCAAATGTTCAACTGCGGCTCCGAGTGATCTTTTATTTCACTTATGGCTTCCAAGTCCTGACTAGGCTCAAAAAGGTAGGGCGCACAAGTGGAGAGTGCTTGGCGAAGGAGAGGGGGGGGCTCGAATTAAAGTGGGAATGCGCCGACTGTCGCGAAGAATAAATAACAAAGATCCGATTGCCCATCGATGCTATTCCGAGCGGGGTTCGGTTTTCAGATCAATGACTTCATGCCTCTCCGTCTTCATCCCGTCCGCTGCCCTTCTACGCGTCTCAAAGTAATTAACGGAAGGAGAACGGACGGCGTGAACTGAGCTAACCCCACGTGCGCTGTCTTCACTTCGCGGTGTTTTCGCAGAGGGGACAGCGGGCTCACCTGGAGAGCCATACTCGTGGCGTGGAAGGCGGCAGATCTTGGGCATGACTTCTATCAGGGTCTTCACGTACTGCAGGATGGTGCCCTGTAACTGCAAAGTGACAGGGAAGACAGATACGAGCTGTGAGAATCCAACACACTGAGGGAGGGAAACTTGTTTGACGGGTGTGTAACGGAAGACGAAGATGAATACCAGGCTCTTGACAATCTTGAGCAGCTCCTCCATCACTACAGCGATGCCCTGGTAACCGAGCAGACGGCAGATGGTCTTGAAGTGGGGCGGGCCCACAAAGTTTCTGTAGGAGCTGTATATGTGGGAGTAGGCAATGTTCAGAGGCTGGGGAGAGAGGGAGAAGGAGGAGGAGGCACAGAAGCCGTGTTAATCTTGAACCGGAGGCAGGCGGGTTTCCTCGACACGTTCGAATTCTCAGAATCCTTGACTGCCATATCAAATTAGAGTCATACCTTGGACCCATACAGGTAGTAAGGCTGCACGTTAGCCGGCTTGTCTCTTTGAGGCTCCTGGGTGAAGGGAATGGCGGTACGTACGAAGCTGTCGAGAAAACCGTGTTTAAAACCCCCCAAAAAAGGACAAACAAGCCGTGAAAGAACATGCATCTCTGCGAAAGATGCGCCAAACAAACCGACCGGTTGGTGGATCCGTTGTAGCAGTAGTTGGGCAGGAAATCGAAGTTGAGCTCCCAGAAGACGTGCAGCGTGATTCGCCCGTAGGGGGCGGAGACGTTGTGGTTGGCCTCGCGGAACATGGCGTCGAAGCTGTCCAGGGTCATGTGCTTGCACAGCAGCCGGTGGGTGAGCCTGTTGATCTCCAGCAGCCACTCCAGCTCCTGGTTTGAGGAGGAGGGAGGGGCACAGGGACGTGTATGAGGACACGAAGAAGAGGGAAAGCCTCGGCGCTACTAGCGCGTCCAGTTTCGGAGCGTGCGCATCGTCTTACCACGATGGAAGTCAGGTCCTCGCTCTCGAAGCGGCTGATGGCGTGGTCCAGGGACTTGTACATCGCCGCCGAGATCCTCTGGGTGATCAGGCGGTTCAGGTCGATAGAGCGACCGAGCAGCTGCAGGGAAACGCGAGGGATGGTTCAGGAAAGGCAGGGGAAACACACAAATACAGTCGGCAGGAGAGAAAAAAAAGGTGCGCGAGCGACAGATGGCGGCTTCTCCCCCGTACCTGCACGTGTCTCTGTTTGAGCAGCGTCTCGTAGCGGTTTGACGGCGGGTACGGGATGATCACGCCATAGTTTTTACACTCGGCTCTGAAGCGCTTGTCCAGGAGGACGCTGTGAAACACGGAGACATGTGATTTTAGGAGAGGAAGTTTGGGAGGACTGCTACAATATCTGCCACATCTGGGAGAGAGAGAGAGAGAGAGAGAGAGAGAGAGAGACACTCTTACTGTACCTTCCAGCCATTGCTTTGTAGTAGGCAAATATCTGATCCGCTAACTTGTAGACAAACTGGTCAAAGCAGAGGTTCACCTGAGAACAAGAGGAACGCTATGAAGGTGCCGTTTTAAATAATAAAATAAAATGAAAGCAACACTGATTGCGTTTGAATTTGACTTGTATTCCAGCGATGACGGTCATGAGAGCGAACCTCGGCCTCGATTTCGTCATAAAGGAACTGCTTCTTGAACTTGGTGAGAGCGTAGTAGCCACTGTCGTTGTACAGGTCCAGAGGATACAGCACGTATCTGGAGGAGGGGGGAAGGGCGGTTATATTGCAGTCCGTACAAAAAACACGACGCAGATTTTTTTTTTGGGCCGAGTTCAGTCTTACTCCATCATGGAGGGC
Organism: Clinocottus analis; assembly: GCF_023055335.1. NCBI lineage: Eukaryota > Metazoa > Chordata > Actinopteri > Perciformes > Cottidae > Clinocottus > Clinocottus analis. Next base: position 5,301,136 of record NW_027175821.1, read on the forward strand.
TCCTTGGTCTCCAGGATGTGGTCGGTGAGGATCCAGGGCATGGACATCTCAATGGGGAACTGGATCCTGCGGCCCATGGTGAGCTCCAGGAAGAACTCTCTGAACCACAGCTGGGACAGGTCGCAGCACTGCTGCAGGGCCTCTGGACAACACCCGCGGGGGAACAGAGGAGGAGGCAGTGACTTCAGATGTGCGCGGGCATCGCAACTTTGCTTTAAAAACTTAAGATCAGGTCCTTTTTACGAGAGCCGCTCCCACGCGACCTTTGGCACGCTGAAGGTCTCTACTCACCGCTGAAGTTGAGCAGGTGAGTGAAGAAGAAGGAATGTTTGTGGAAGTCTTCTATGGCCGTCACTATGGGTCCGTCCAGGCTGCTGCGGAGAGTCTTCTTTGACCCACTCTTATCCGCTATCAATGATTCCAGCATGGTGCGCACCATGTACAGCTGCAGAGGGAAGACAAAAGAAGAAAATACTTTATTTTGAAGGGCGAAAGAACTGTTGGCCATTTACCCCCACATCATTTAACAGGACTCTGATTATACTTTGCAAAAGAGACAAATTTGTACTATTTTGGGAGGAAAAGGAATGTGGAATTTATTTTTGAACCTTCAGAATAAAAGCCTTGAACATAAATGGAGTTATTCAGCTATTGTGTTCAGACAAGAATGTTTTGAGTGATACTTGTCGTGTAGAGTTAGCACGAACAGGATACCCGTCTCTGCTTCTTCCCCCGAGCGCTCGGGTCCGTTTCATGTCTCACCTGTGTGCTGGAGGGGCCGACAGCCCTGCGGGGCACTTTGATGTCAAATCCACCTTTTGGGTCCTTCTCCCCCCTCAGGCAGGGGTCATTTGGGGGTTCCCTCACCCCATCCCAGTCACACACGGTCTTACGAATGGCCTGAAGAACACTGTGCACGGAGAAAACCAGATTATAAAAGTGCTTCAGGCCTTTACGGGTAAAAACAACAACTTGAGATTGAGACCTTTGACGGTCACGTCGTCGAGTCCTCACTGTGTGTGTGCGTTTACCTAATGAGGACGTTCTTCTTCTTGCGCACAGCCTGCCGCAGAGGCTCTCTGAGGGTCATCTGGGCGAAGTCCTGCAGCGCTGCGTAGATGGTATTCCTGATGGCCTGGTTAAACACAGACTCCATCCGGCCCATCAGAACCTGCACAGTTCATGACACCCACTTAGCGCTTCATAAGAATTGTGTGTCTCGTGTGTTTATCAACACCAGAGTTGAAATGATTACATTTGCATACCTTTATTAAATTAGCTCCTTCTCCCTTCTTGAAAAATTAAGGCCCTATGAACAGATAGAGCCGGGCTAAAACTTCCCTCCGGTTCCAGTCTTTATGCTAAGCTAAGCTATCTGAAGCTAACAGACACATACAAGTGCACTTTTGGTCTTCTCATTGAACCCTGAATTAGAAAGAAAGAAAATAAGTGCGTTCCCTAAAATGTCAAATTATGTAATTAAGGGGAAACAATGGATGACATCAAAGATGTTTGCTGCATATCTTCTCATGTCCCATATATCGTTTTCTGGCTAAATCTGCTGCGCATCTGTTCATATATGGACAGAGAACATGTCTTTTTGACCATCAGCTGCTCAACGCATCCATAAAAGAGCGACTCGACACCCGCCAGGGTCATCAGTGTTTTACCTGCAGCCCCTTGATCATGGCGATGACCTCCACCAGGGCGAATTTCTCCTCGCTGGTGTAATTGTACCGCGTGGCTCGTTCGTACTCCTCCGCCGTGCCTGGACAGTCCTTGTTGCAGAATTTATCCGTGGGATGGACCAGCTTCCAAGAGTACTGAAATAGAGAAGGACAGCTATAAATAGATCAAACCTACGACGATCAATTTCAAAACCACAAAAGGTTTCATACCTAAAAAAAAAAAAAAAAAAAAAAAAAGGAAGAAGGGAAATATTGTCTGCGGCACAAGCGTTTTCCCCCACACACACACACACAAACACAATCGACTCACAACTTCCATGACGTGCGTGCTCCACTTGGACAGCAGCTGCAGACCCCTCAGAGCGAGGTCGAACAGCTCTCGGTACTCCTCGTCGGACTTCTGGCTGTCCAGGCCCGAGCCCGTCACCACCTCGCTGTTGCTGTAGCGCGCCAGCTCCGAGATGAAGCGGATGTGGTCCTCCCTGATCTGCACCATCTGCTCGCACAGGTTGTACTGTGGCGAGATGCTGCTCTGGGTGCACGTCCACCTGGACACAAAATGGAAAAAGGTGGGGGTTTTTTTTCCAGGACGAGGGTTGCTGGTTTGGCGATTGAGAGCGTTTCTGTACACTTTGTATAGGAATGACATCGTCCTCTTACTTGGACTTGTTTTCTTCGTAGTGGGCACTTGTCTCAATGTAGCGGGACAACTCGATTTGCATGTCGCCGAATAGTGGGACCACCTGAAGCTGAGAAACACAAACTCTCCCTCAAGTCATGCAAAAAAACACAACTCTTGGATATGAGATACACTGGAACAACAAAAGCCTTACCTTAAAGAACTTGTCAATCTTGCTCAGGTTGATCCTCTTTTTGGCGTCGAGTTTATAGATATTACTCACGTTCCCATCCATCAGGTACAGCCCGAAGCCCATCACCTGGCACACAAACAGAGGTGCGTTTAGTACTTTTTACACTATCGAAAGAGACGTTTCGCCAGCTGAAGATCACAATATCAACTGTACCTTAAGCAGCATGTGTTTCTCGCTGGGTGTCAAATACATCTTGTTCTCATAATAGTCCACACAGATGTTGACGATGTCTGCCAGAAGCTCCTCGTAGCCAGGAATCACCTCCAGCTGTTGGTGCAGGCACTACACACAAAGAGAGACGGAACAACAGGTCACCTTCACATCATTTCATCTACTGTAGTGACGGGCGGGGAAGTCTTGTGAAGCTTTCTTTACTGTGAGAGCTTCAAAAAGACAGAAAGAAAGACAGAAGAAAAGGTTTAAACGCAGCAAACAGGGACATCTTGTGGCTTGTCAAGCGTATAACATCCAACTAGGAGCACCACAAGTCCGACACAGGAGATGTGATTGCCGACACACAACCTTAAAGCACCTTATTGGTGCGGTGCTTTTTACCTTCATGGTTGATATTCATGTCATATTTCATACGAGTTGCAATGTGCTGCGATTGGAGAATGGTATTCATTAAATGAGCTTATTGGTTTTTATCACACTGGCCTGTTAGTTGGTATTAGATGGAATTTTCTCACACTTCATATTGCTTTGTTTAGTGCCAGAAAGGTATTATTCTAGCAACCCGGGGGTTCAGAGTCTCACTCGGGGACACTTCAACACTCAGACAGGAGGAACTGGGGATCGAACAACCGACCTTGTGGCTTAAAGACAATCTGCTCTCGCCTGCGTCGGTAAATAGACCTCTCGAGAATGTTTAAGCTTTTAAGTGTCTTAAAAAAAAAAAAAGGCAGTTGCTACCAAGTGGATTAAAGAGACCACAAAACGTCATCACGCCGACTAGCCTGCCGTCGTAGCCTCGTTGTGTTTGCCACGGAGCTAATTTCCTGCAATTATCCAGAATACAATGAAATAAATCCCATTGGCTTTTTGTTGAGGGAACCAGTGTGATGTTATATTACGAGGTTCATCTCTGCACCACTCGTATTACTTCATTATACCTCTGCATAGCAAATATATGTTTTGCTGCTAGAATAATGCTCTGGATATTGAATTTAGCTCCTTTAAATTTGAAATAAACTGCTAGTTTAACAGACAAAATGTCACACAATGTCTTTCTTTGCCACCATTATCTGACCCTAAAGAACAAATGTGTATGCTAAATACAGCAGTCAGATGTTAATGTGTTGGTTAATATCCAAATTGCCCCATAAGACTTTCATTCAGACTGTCCAACCCTGCAAAGGCGGCCTCGAAAACGCCTTACGAATGTCTCGTGAATCAACAGCCAGCCTTCCGTCCTCCATGTCCACATTGTTTACACCGCACGTTGTTGAGTCTGCGCACCAACCTGCGTGATCCTGTTGTGGTTGGCTAAAAACATGGAGAGGTTCTGGGACTCCTGGATGGACTGAGGGTCGGCCATCTTCCTCAAGAACTGAGCAGCCCTGGAGGCAGACGAGGAGAGAGAGAGAGAGAGGCGTGAACGTGGCTCGAGCGAAAGCGCTCTACATTCCGATTGCGCTTCACCCGTGTTGGTTCGCTACCTTTTGTAGGCGGAGTGGTCATTCTTGACGCTGCACTTCATGTTCTTCAGTTCGTCCAGCACGGCGAACATGTTGATGAATTTGCCCAGAGTGAGCAGGTAGGCCTCGGACACAAAGTCCTTCCTTCTCTCGGCGTGACACAGGCGCTTCACTTCGCTACAGAAGCGTTCGATGGCTTTCCGCTGTATAAGACAAGGAAATCAGGACGCGTCAGAATGAAAAGAACTCCCGTGTCCCAAAAGACACCAAACATGCAAACGCTGACTTATTGTATGAAGCCAATTGGAGGCTTTTTTTCCCCCCCTCAGGCAGCCGGGTCTTACCTGGAAGTACATGAACTTCATGAGCTTGGTGACTTCGGGTTCTAAGACCTCCACCGTTTTCTCATAGATCTCCACTCTGTTGGGCTGCTCGTTGCATTTCACCTAGCAAACACAAGAGGGCGCCATCAAACGGCTTGATTGTGCTTTTTCTCCCACCCACGCAATAGAAGGTATCATGTTTTCTTGCATGCATACGCTGCAATTGTCTAGTTTGGGGAAATGAAATGATGTGCAACAATGAAGTCGCCCAAAGCCAACCAATATGTACCTGGGGAATGGCTCTGGAGCAGCTTCTCCAGGTGTAAAGCATCACAGCATACTCATGGCCTTCCTCCAGCATCTCATTCTGCACAAAGCACACAGGCAAAATAAAACAGAGACGTCATTCAATGTCAATGCACAGTTACGGGAACTATTCAACGGGCAAAAGCCTGGAGCACCTACATACCCGTAGTGATATGTGTTTGTCTGGATTGTTTTGGTGTGAGTTGCTTAGGTTTTGGGGAAAATGTCTCTGAATAATTTTGAGGAAGTGGGTCATGATATCGGGAAAGAGATATCGCTGTTTAGTTGTTTTTAATGTCTTTTTGTTGACGCTTTGAGGACCACAAGCCGAGTGCCATGTGCATTATATTCAAGAGAAGTCACACATCTCTATGGACGATATCTCAGAAACGTGTGTATTTGTATTTTGGGATGACCTGTCCCTTTAAGGCACTTGACGGTACAAAACATCTCAGACAGGTCTCATATTCCAGGATGAATGGGGCTCGATGAATATTTCAGCGAGGGATAATTCCTCCTCATTCAGACGGAGGGGGAGACAGATTTCTCAATTGCTCTGGCTAAAGAGAGGAGTGACCTCAAACAGACCGGCTTCGACCTCAAATCGCACTTCCTGATTAAATAAGGTTAAATAAGGCGCTACTTTCCTTCTCCGCCAGTCAAGTCAAACTCTCCCCTCATTCCCCATCAGGGGAAAGAGGTTTACTGGTCCGCCGCCTGCCTGATCCACCAGTGTGTGAGGGGAGGTGTGCGTCTATGAGTGTGTGTCTGCATGTGTGTACCCTGCCCCGGGCCTCGCCAAATCCGAACAAAAGAGCCAAATGATAATCAATTCACAAAAACAACAAGGCTCGCTTTAAGGGAGTGAGGCTGCTTCCCACAGTCGGCTTAGTGTTCAGTGAAAGGGGAACGGCTACTATTCAAGACAGACAAACAAATATTGATGCAACCAAACAATGTCACGGCGAGCCCGGGCACATTTCTCACCATGCTGGAGTGGACTGTCGCTTGCTCTATATAACGGGCGATGCCGGTCACGAACGCATTCCTGTCTTCGAAGTTGGTGTCGAAGTTCGCCTGCAGAGGGACGGAGAACAGCGTTAAAAGGGGTGTGCGTGTGTGCGTGTGTGTGTGTGTGTGTGTGTGTGCGTGTGTGTGTGTGTGTGTATGCAAGTGTGTATACCTGGTACATGATAGAGGAGGGAGGGGGCTCGATGCATGGCTGCTGGTCCGGGAGGGGCAGCTCCTCCAGCAGGTCCACATTGGACAGGGCATCCTCCAGGGTCACGTGGGTCGTCATGGTAACAAGGCGTCACTCACACACAACACCCCCAGTCTGCGAGAGAGAGAGAGAGAGCGAAAGAGAGCGAGAGAGAGAGAGAGAGATATGCAAACAGATGCAAACAGGAGTTAGTCTGCATGAAGGGAGGTGGTGTTGTGTATTTCATCAACAAGAGGACAATAAGTACATCGGCATATCGAGTCAGTGCAAGTAAACACTGTATGGATTTACCAACTAAATAGCAAGTGAACAGAGAAGTTGAGTCAGTTCTCTAAAAGTAATGGCTGAATGGATGAAAAAGATGAAATCTCTTTTCACGAACAAGAAACTCTAGCTGCGTCTAGACTTCCTCTTTACGTGCGGTGGAGCAGCGCGTCTGTTCCCCCCCGCCACCGCACCTGTATCCTCTCACATTCGCTCTCGGGAAATAAAGTGCCGAGGCCCCTCGCGGCTTCCTTTTTTACCTTTTCATTCGACTCGAGGCGCTTCGTGCACAGTTCTGGAAAACGCCAAGACCTGGCGATGTCATCGACCGGGGAGAGTCTGATAGAAACAGCAGTGTTTCTATCGATATCAAATCGATACGTAAGGTGGCACGCCGTGCAGGAACACAGACCGTACAGGCACCGCACGCACGCGCCTTGAAAAGAAACCCACAGCTACAATAATTACCATCCTCCATCCGCGGAAAATAAATAGCTAAAATCCTGTTTGAAACCGTATACCGCCGTCAATGTGCCCTCTTCCTCCTGCTCTTCTTCTACTCAGTGGGTAGAAAAAAACAGCGTGCACGCACCCACCCGTGTATCATGTGCCTCTCGGTAATGTGTGTTTTACGTCTGACCTGGCAGACAGGGCTGACAGCGCCGATAATCAGCTTAATATTCACAGCCAGGGAGAGAGCTCGGCTTCAGCCGAGAGGGCCAGGGGCCAAAGAGGAAAGAGGCAAGCGGGGCCGACTCTCTTATCCTTGCCAGAAGGGCCCGCGATCACAGCGATGTATCAACCTGTGAAATTGCTGAATGGATATGTGATATATCATTTCCCATTCAATACTGGTAAAGTTGGGTTTATGGGCTCTTAAGCCTCAGTCGCCGGCCGCACACAGTCGCAGCGCTGTCGACCGAGCCCACTCACGCAGGCATCATCACAGGCGGCGTGCAAAAAAGGAGGCGGGTGGAGTTTCCTGTCACATCAAACTGACAGTGTTAGCAAACACGGCGGCGATATTTGCATGAGGTGAAACCAGCGGCCTTGAGGCCAAAATCCATCACGGACGGCTGACTCATCAAACCTCGAATGAAACTTCAGCGAGCGTCACTTCCGTGTCTTCGGCACAGAGACGAAAGGCCGCTCGCGTGCAGACGGTGACACGAGGAATTCAGCTGAAGTGAGGCTGACTGGATCCTCACGTCAAACCTTCGTCGTCGTGTCTCCGGTTCTCCCTTCATGAGCGCGATTGATATTGCCAAATGACATTATTCTACGCTCAGTGTGGCCTGCGGTACCACTGGCATGCTGGGAGAAAACCTTGTACCGCTCAGTAGAGATGAAGATGGGACTCATTCTGAAAAGTGTGAACACGGATGAAGGCCTGCCGCTGCTGCTACTTTGTAATGTTCAAATTTTTTTTATTCTTTTTTTTTTTTTGAAGACTCTCGTTTCCTGTATTTTTTCCACGGCTGTGACTTTACAACCTGGATTCGCACACCCCCTCTTTGACGCTTCGAAGAATCAGCTGGTTATTTTTAACTGTTCAGCTTATAGAAAATGAAACAAGCAGCTCGCTACAAGGGGTTCTGTCAGGCAGACAGACATGCTCAGTGCTACCAAACTCCCATCTGTGCTTGGGAATACAGACGGGGACTGAAGCCCGGGTTGGCTGAATAAACTTTCCCACCCTGTACCCGTCTCTGTTCAACAGTTGGTGTGTGTGTGTGTGTGTGTGTGTGTGTGTGTGTTCACAAAGCAAAGAGCCCCTTCATTCCCTTCTGGACACTTAGTAACCAAGCCGTGGGCTTGTTTCACACCGGAACGACCAAGTGAGGCCACACAAGACAACTTTGGGTGGGTTTCTTTTTCCCAGAAATTCCCATACAATAGCACTTGAACATCCATTATATGCTCAGTGAATATGCCCCCCGGGCCAATGTGGCATTCTAGCTCAACCACCATACATGATGAGCTTGGGTCAGATCTCATGACGGCGCTAAGCCATGAGGATCACGGGGCTCTGAGGAAGTGCTCAAAATATTGCACCTAAAGAGAAGAATGGGGAATGAGGCGGAGTAGGAAAAGCATCAAAATAGCAACAACAAGAAGAAAAAACAGCATTCGTAGAAGAAAATGCTCGACCAGTATGTGCTGCAAGGCGCGCGCATGTGTGTATGTGCATGCATGTATGCATGTGTGTGAAATACATCTCGTCTGAGAGAAAGACGGAGCGAGAGAAAGTGTGTCAACTCCGGGGTCACACCACTCAGAGGGATGTCCCCCTGAAGGCTGGTTTTGTAATATATATTCATCCTCACAATGAGATGGGACCCGATCGGCGTGGAGGAAATCTTTTGGACGAGCGCTCACACACGATGACATGCGGCACATTCCCTGACACACACACACACACACACACACACACAGTCAACACCGGTCACATGTGTGTTCCAGCAGCGTCTCCACACAGCGGTGTCCCCGTCACCCGCACGACGCGGGCCTGGCTGCGGCATGCGACGGGCCGATTGTCATTTCAGAGACATGCGGGACAAAAAGAAAAAACCCTGCTGTTGTCTCATGATGACCCCTATGATGTCACGCTCTACTTTTGGAAGCAAACAACAATGAACATCACACACACGTATGCACATAAGCCTGGCTCACATGACCGAGCTTGACACATAGGCTGGACGGTAAAAACAAACGACCTAAACTAACCATCACCCGCCTTTGGAGTCGCATAATTTTCCTTTTTAGGTGTTCAAACGTGAAGGTTTTTGTTAGAGATGGGTGGTGCTTATGATAGCGTGTGGTCGTCATACTTGAAACTTATGATTTGTGTCAAACAAATGGTTTCTGTTCACCATAGTTTGCTCCGCACTCACCTCTACTTCTCTTTTCTTTCTTGGTTGGTCGGTTATTTCGGTCTACAGCTGTTGTCTATCTGTCTTTCCGTATGCTCAACTGAAAACAGCAGCATCATCAGCTGCTGACGGTCGCTTATGAGGCAATAGCTGTACGTTGCAAGCGCTATACGTTGCAGCTTGTGTTATGGCACGGTATGTAAACACAAGGCCGAAAAGAAACGCCAAAAGCCGTATCGTGGGGATACGACCGGGGCTGAAAAGCAATGTTTTTTTATTCATTATAGCAAAGGCCACAAAATGTCCATCTCAGAGCTCAAGACAAAGTCTTTAAATGTCTTCTTTTGGGCCCACCGACGGTCCCAAAGACCTTCCATTGACGATGACATAAAACAGAGAAAGGGGGGTTAAAAATCCTCACAACAGGGAAAGAACCCAGAGCTACTGAATTTTTGGGGCACGTTTGTGATGAATCATTTTCTACAGATGGGCTAATCCATTCATCAATTCATCATTAAGAGGGGAACCTGAAGACTGGAAGGCACGAGCAAACCAAAAAAAACAAAAAAACTTCTACAATCTCTTATTAACCACATCTATTGCATTTATCTATCTCTCCGATGATGGACTTTGGACTATGCAATAATAATTGAATAGTTTTTGTCTCTCCATGTACTATAGATCAGTATCAGCAGCATCCACGGCAAGTCATTACATCACTGCTGCTGGCAAAGGGGCTGGCTCACAGATTTACAACTCAGCGATGGCTGCAACAAGCAGCAGCAGCAGCAGCAGCAGCAGCAGCACGTTCATATTTCTCCCTCAAAGTCACATGGATGGAAAGGTAATAATCACAGGATCGACATGGGATCCAATGGAGAGGTCGTGCGTTTGATGCCGGGACAGTGCCGAGGCGTTCGTGCGGAACGGAAGTAGGGGAACCTGTCATTTGTGCATCCAAGTCACAGGCCTGCCTGCCTGCCTGCCTGCCTACCATGATGATGATGATGATGATGATGATGATGGCTGTGAAGACGTCTAAAACGCACTGGCATGGTGTGCCCGCATGGCCGATGGGTCAAGAGGGGGGCGATACAAGAGGGAGGGAGAGGGAGAGAAAGAAGAAGGGCGAAACGTGATGAGAGATAGTGAAAGCGGTGGTTGTGAAATCGAGCCGGCTCGATGCATCAAAGTATCTTCTTTTTTCGTTTTTTTTCCTTCCACAAAATGAAAAATGAATGAAAAGAACCCGCTGTCAGAAAATGGCTCAGCGATCCATCCCTCTCTCTCTCTCCCTCTCTCTCTCTCTCTCTCTCTCTCCTCGGTGCACTTGCTACACAGGAGCCCTCTCCTTCACCCCACCCATCTCGGTTGCAAGCTACGATGCCGACGGTAGCTAACGGGGATCCCATTCATGTGTCAGAATAATTCCGCGACAAAAAAACACACACACACGCACACACACACATATACACACGTACACTCACGCGGGACGTTCAATCCGAGTCACGGGGCGGAGGCGATTTATCAGCGATCGGGTTTCTATATTGTATTTGTGCACGGAGAGCTGAAGTAACGGGAATCAGGAGGGAGCGAGAGAGAGAGAGAGAGAGGGAGATGGAGAGGGAGAGAGAGAAAGCCCAGCCCTCCAGTCTCTCCAGCCATCATCACCATCCTCTGTGGCGCTGCGGCTCCATCCATCGCTACGTTTGCACATACCTGTAAATTGCATGTCCGTCCGGCGATATCCAAAGACGGGCGGACGTCGTCGCGGTGTGCGACGGAGATCCAATGTTTGCTGATCTTCTCTTCTTCTTTTTATTCGCTCTCTCTCTCTCTCTCTCTCTGTCGCTCTCTTCTTCTGTGCCGATTGATGCTCTAGTTTCGCCCCGCTCCTACCCAGAGCTAATCCACCCCACACAAAGAGCAGAAAATGGCTGCAAGTGCATTTTCTTAAAGGGACAGTCACAGCGGAGTGAAAGAGGATGGCGAGCCCCCCTCCGACATGTTGAGTCTGTCGTTTCACTTTTTAGGAGGACGTTTTACATTTGTACTTTCTATTTAAACATGTGGAGAATGAAGCCTGCTTTTCATATTATTATTAACATCATGAAAGGTGGTATTTGTGTGTGTGTGTGTGTGTGTGTGTGTGTGTGTGTGTGTGTGTGTGTGTGTGTGCGTGTGCGTGTGCGTGTGTAGGGTGAAGTGGGGGGGTCGTATTTTGATTATGGCACAAAATAGGCCACAGGACATTGTTCTCTCAAGGGAAAGAAAACATTAATATACTTTTTTTATGTATTACTGCTCAAGTGTGTTATTCTATTATTTTTTTTTAGAAAACTTTTTGTTATTTCATTCTAAATTAATTGTAAAGATAAAGGTTGATTTAATGAATGCAGAGACATGTGATGATGATAATGGACAAAACGAAAGAGTCAGACCCCTGGTGGCGAGATGTCATTGTGATTATATTGCACTTCTGCTTATTGTATAACTCTTACAGTTATAAGTGGATTTAGCTTGTGCTTATATCTCTATAAAAGAAGAAATCACAATTTGATCATGTGTAATAAAAATGTGTAAAAACTACATGTATTATGCAGAACGCTGTAACAAAATTCACCCGAGGGGATGTATAAGTATCTTCTATGTATATTTTAAATGCGCTGTAGGCCTATAGACTAACCCACATATACAATTATTACCATTATTAAGATGTCTGTTGGTTCAATGGCTGGCTAGATGACTGGCAGGTTGGTTTATTATTGGCTGCATGGATGAACTTAAGGTGCTCATCCAATGCCTGTAAGTCAATATTCCTATCATACATCTGTGTCCATAACCCATGTGCTGTGTCTTTTTCTGTTCCTCCACAGCTGGCTCCGCATTGACATCGGTTCTACATGCAACAGTCTTTTAGATGTGCATGATCAGGGACATTTTCTTCAACATATGTGTTTCTCTTGTCGTGGATATTAAGATCCACCTTCTGTCGATATCTTTCTGGGCCAGAGATGGTAGGGTGGCCTGTGGTTCCATCTGTGGCCACGACACCTGCAGAGCAGAACGCCCGGCTCGGTAGACTGACAGAGGGCGACTGACCTCCAATAGCACAGTAGAGGGTTGTGTTGTGCGGTGGTTTGAAGACTTTCAATATTGTACTGCTGAAAATATGCAGAGAATGTGTGCGGTGAAAAAAGACAAAAGCATGTAGAACATTTCATGACACTTGATCTATTTAATTATCAATGGCTTAACACATAGACCACCTCACCTGTTTAACACGTGGAGAATATTTGACATCTTCAGATAAACGAGCAGTAAGCAGCAGTAGCTTGTGTGAAAAGGAATATAAAACCGATAAAGTGCAAAACCAAAGAATTGTGTTTTATAATCATCTCACCCAAAACAGTGTACCTGACATTTGACAGGCACTTGGTAATATCGTAATAAATAAAATAAATAAGCTGTTTTCGTAGTTTTCAACCGCAAAATCGTATCTTCAAGGGTCTGAGAGGGAGGCCAGCTCATGCAGGAGGAGGGCAAAGGACGGACGATCTTCTGGTTTCTGAGAACGTGAAAACAAAAGCGTTATTGAAAAGTGTTTTCCACATGCTGCGTACGTGTGTGTGTGCGTTTTAGTTTTTATGTCAGCAGTTCCTTTCTTGTGCCCACCTCCTTCCAGCACCACTCCATGAGCATGTGGATGGCGTCTGGGGCCAAGCGTGGCTTCAAGAGCCGCAGGCCTTTGGTCAGGGACTCCACAACTTCAATATTAGAGTGGTTCTCGTAAGGAAGACGGCCTTCGTTATACACCTCCCACATGAGCACACCTGAGCAGGGAGATTCCAAATTGTTATAGAATAAACACACCTGTGGTTTTTCATTTCATTTGCATGTTTGTGGTCGTTCAGTGTAAGCTCTTCTACGCTACGATATTTTGAATGATTATGACAAGACAAATATATATCAATCGTTCAAAAAAGTCAAAGGAGGGACGTTGTATGACTCCAAAGACAACAAGTCGGACACTCAAACACACAAAATAAGTGAAAGGCAAAGAGACAGACAGGATGAACACACCGAATGACCAGACGTCGGACTTGCTGCTGAACTTGTAGTACCTGATGACCTCAGGGGCCGACCACTTGATGGGGAACTTGGAGCACTGGGAGCTTGTGTACTGATCATCAAGCACAAATCTACGGTATTGAGACATCATTACACAGCTGATTTGGGGCTGTAAGCATAATAAATATCGCGGTTCAAAGGCTCCACTCAACATGGCGGAAATTACAGAGATTCAGGAAGGAGCATACCTGGTCATGCCGAAGTCAGATATCTTCACCTCATTGTCCTTTGAAACTAGACAGTTCCTGGCCGCCTGCAGAAGAACGAGTAACAGAGGAAGGATTAACTATGTTAACCGAATGGAGCTCCATGAAGCGTACCGCAAAACATTCTGATCCGTTGGTTTTACCAGATCTCTGTGGATGAAGTTGGAGGTCTCCAGGTAAGCCATCCCCTCACTGACATCCAGACACATCTCCAACATCGTGTCCTGAGACAAGTGGCCCTTCCTGGCTCGCAGGTAGTCTGACAGACAGCCGTTGTCCATGAACTCAAACACCAGCCACATGGGGGAACACTGGGTGCGCACGCCGTAGAGCTGAACCAGCTTACTATGGGACAGCCTCCTGTCCAAACACGAGCAGACACACACACACACACACACACACACATAAGCACAGCGGCTCATTCTGCCTGACCAATGGGAGGGAGACTTCATGAACTGCACTTACATCATGACCCTCGCCTCTTCTTTAAACTCCTCGTCTGACATGCCCTCTTCTCTCATCGTCTTCACTGCCACCTTCTTGTCCCTCCACCTCCCTTCCAGCACGAGTCCAAACTGGCCCCTGCCTAACTCTCGACCCAAGATCAGCTCCCCGGGATCCACTTCCCACTGATCTGTTGAGCAGCAAACACTTACAAACTTGTGTGGAGAAATAAGGATAACATGACTTGAATTAATTACAATCAAGTTCCAAGTTTGTTGCACACCACACAGTCAGATAATTGCGCCCTGGGTGATTAAACCTCCTCGAGAACCACTAGAGGTCAGAATAAATCAGACGTTCATGATTGTTTTCAGCTGTCGTTCAACAAGCTGACCCATTTATGCAACAGCACATCCTCTAACCTTTCAAGGGATCAGCGATGTCCTGAGAGCTGCCTCCATCTTGAGATACCGGGTGACGCAAACGAGTTATCAGTCCTGCCGCACAGATAACACATCAATATTAACATAAATAATGATAACCCGTTGTGACAGTGATAAGCTGTTTATTCCGCTGAACTTCTTTTTGGCAACCATCTTTACTTGCGTTCATACTGTGGCATGCCGTGAGCCAGCAAACTTACCGGCAGCATTGTGTTGATGATAATGGATAAGCTCAGGAATGGTGCTGAACAGGTACTTCTCTGCCAGGTAGAACCTGGCCTCACCAGTTTCCGCCTGTCTAATTTGGTAATGTTTCACTCTTGGATTCTTCTCCCCGTTAGACCTGAAAGTAGCCAAGAGACGCTTTTATGCAATGAATCACACAGGTTAGCAAAGGGGGCGTTTTGAGTGTGCAGTAAATAACAATCAGCAGTATACAAGATGAGAAGAACGCCATTGATTTCAGGTAACGTTCTTTCGAAACACCAGGCGTGTCGACCTAGTTCTCCTGGAGCAATCGGGTTCAGGCAGTTTGACCAATGTTGATGCCGTTTTTAAATTAGGAGGGTAGGGTGGGGACATAAGTGTATCAATGTGTGCCTGAATGTGAGAGAATGTGTATACAAGGCTGTTGTTAAATGAACCCTGGTAACAACTAACTAAACAACTGTCATCAAAAAAATCAGATGTATGTCATGTTTAGCACCATGCATCCATTTTCATCCGCTTATGCGGGTTGGGGTCGCGGTGGCAGCAGGCCCGGCAGGCCGACCCAGGGGTTCCCTCTCACCCGCAACACTTTTCCAGCTCATTCTGGGGCACCCTGAGGCGTTCCCAGGCCAGCCGGGAGATATAATCCCGTGTTCTGGGTCTTCCCCGGGGGCCTTCTACCAGTTGGACGTGCCTGGAAAACCTCTTATGGGAGGCGTCCAGGAGGCATTCAAATTAGATGCCTCGAACCACCTCAGCCGACTACTTTTGATGCGAAGGAGTGGCGGCTCAACTCGAAGTTCCCTCCATGTTCAGCACCATATAATCTACAAATGATATGTCATTAAATCGACTAAATACAAAAGAAGAAAGTATAATTACCCCGGTGCTTTGGTGAAGACTGACACTGTGTAGACTCCGGCCTGTCTCGAGTCACGCATCATGAACGCGCCTTCTTTTCCCTATAAGTAGAATAATATTATTACGATAAAAAACAACATGTGTAATGTTCAACGTGTTTTTTAAAAAAATATATTGTTGGTTAGATAAGCAGCTGATACCAGGGTTGTCTAAGCATTTATTTTCAGTAATAGATGATGGATAGCTGTACTAACTCCCGCTTGCAAAATTGAGCAAAACGCTTCTCAGCAGGAAATTCAACATTGGAGGAAACACTGTGGTTGTGAGACATCTTTTCGTCTTCCATGTCATCTCACATTGGTGTTGCGCAGGTGCATTTGCATTCGTTTTGCAAATGCAAGACAACTGTAGGTGGCACAGTCACAGCAAAAGCACACTGCGTCGCACGGGGGCAACATCCTGCTAATTGCCGTCGGAATGATTATTTTTTAACATGTTTGTTGATGAAATAATCTCCGGATCCCAAAACACTGACATAGTTTTTACCTGTTTCATTAACAAATCCTCTGCCCCCCCTCTGGTTATGTTTTTGTTGTACCATCTGTGGGAAGACAGATTCACCACACGTGAGTTAATTGTATAAACACCGACTGGATTTTGCAAATATTGACAATAAAGAAATTGCAACTCACTTAAATCTCTGAAAGTTGTTACCAGATTTTTCCGTAACGTACGTACTGGGAACAAAACCTGTGTTTCTGATGGAGGGTCAGGGAAAAGTATTCATTAATAGCACACTCATAACCATCCTTATTTTCAGTGTCAGTTGTGAGGAAGCCGGGGATCTTGGTGTCTTACCCCTTGTCATCCCGTACGGCCCACCAGTCGCGGTGGCAGCTGTTGATCAGGGTGTACTCCTGATCTTTCTGAAGGGGCAGGTTATCGTCTTTGAGCGGCGTGTAGTCCTGCAGAGCGATGACCGTACCCTCTTCTGCGTCATGCAGTCCCATCTGGCAGAGAAAGCGAGAAGAAACTTGCAACTTATGATCTCAAATCTATATGGGATATTATTCTCCCATATGAATTCCATCAAATCCTTCTGTTTCAGCAATATAGTCTGTGTGTAACACAAAATGCTTCACAATGAGAGAAAAGGCAGGGCAAGACAAAAACAACCCGAAGAAATTTACTTAACCGTAACAAACTAAATCGCAATGCTATTTGGGTCATATTAGATTGAGCAATGAGCATGATATGATGTTTTACAACACACTTAAATGCATCAGCTCTAGGAGGCCCGAGCAAATGCGATACAAGCAAAGCAAGACCGCAAACCGAGCCGTGAGATCATGTGTACCCGGACCAAAGGTGCATACCGTACAAGCAGTAGAAAAATTAAAAGTTATTGTTGTCTACACGCTGCAATTTGAATGGTGTTGACAAACACGATAATATTTCAACAGCACGTAATGTACGCTTTTGAAAGGTGTACCTCTGGAGCAGGGAGTTGGGGAAGTGGCTTTTTAGAAGCTGTGGAATGAGAAACACGCAATTAGTGAATGGTTTTGTTCCAAGGAAAAAGTACAAAACTGCAGTTTCACACTGGATTTTGTCGATTTCTGAGTTAATATCCATTGACACTGTCAAATACAGGTAAAGATTTGCCTCAAGCACATGTTGAAAAATCACGTTAATTTACGTCATTTACATGAGATATTTTTCATGTGCTTATGAATGATCTCACACAAATATATATATATATATATATATATATATATATATATATATATATATATATATATATAGACAAAGAGACTAAATAATACATACCACAACCCATGGGGTCATACGCTTGACAACCTGCCGCCAGTTTCGCTGCTTGTTGGCAACATCTCCATTTCCCATCCATCCAGAAGTTTGGATGGTATTTAGCCACCAAACTGTTACGCTTTGTCTCTACATTACACATAATAAATAATATAGTTTGAAATATCAAGCTTATGAATTTACAAAGCAGGGTTCTCAGTCATTGTGTGTGATGCCGTGTTTAAATTGCTCACCCTCTTTCAGAGCTCTGACCCATCTCTGACGGCAATCGTTGTCTGGGGCGAAAATGTAGAGGTAGTAGTTGCTGTGAAAAACCTGTCGAGACATTTGCATTTGAGAAAATAC
Organism: Clinocottus analis; assembly: GCF_023055335.1. NCBI lineage: Eukaryota > Metazoa > Chordata > Actinopteri > Perciformes > Cottidae > Clinocottus > Clinocottus analis. The sequence goes on from NW_027175821.1 coordinate 5,318,788, forward strand.
TTTTGATTTTGTCCATGTCCCACTAATATGACGCACTGAATAAACCCTAAACGTACTGTATGAAACACCATCTTTCACTGTTGTGCATAACCTCACCTGGAAAGGGTACTTATAGTTGCATGGTATTGGAAGTTCGCTGAACACACTCTCCACACATTGGATTCTGGACAGCTCGATGCAACCTTTCAGCAAGGGCTTTCTCTGAAAGAGCACATTCTAGACTTAATGTCTGCTGTGCACACTGCGGCTGTGATTCAATAGTTGTTTCCTTTGAGGCCAGGTGTATAGACTCACCCTACAGGTTGCATCATTTCAAATCACACCATAGTATAATAAGTGCATACTTACTCCCGGGCGGTGTTCAGAGTACTTCAGGTCTTGGGTGTCCAATACAAAAAACCTCTCCTTGTAATTGCATGGGGATGTTCTCTTCTTTTGTTGAGATTTTTTGATCAGAGTTCCCTTCAAAATCACCCTGGGGAACATGGTGACAGCTATGGTTACGCTAAGAAACACACTGGCGGCGTATGGCTTTCGGAGAGAGAGACTGAGGACCACGCAGTCGACGGGAGAAAAAAAAAAACAAGTGTGGATGATAACTTGACAGAAGCCGTAGAGCTTCCGGCATAAAGTTGTTGCACTCGGTAAACCACATCCTTACGGCATCCAGTGGGTTGTCCTTACACTCTCACATACAAACACACAAGTACACACACACACACACACCCACACCATACAAGCACTCACTTGTATTGTCTAGCTATGTTGCAATAAGCCAGTGTGTTCAGCAGTAGGATTACTTAATCTCTACATTTTCGATCATTTTCCACTCAAAGTATGCAGCTTGTATTGCACCCTGGCAAAACTGTTAATTTAACAAAATATTGAGAGCGTGAACTAAAACTCAATATATAAACAACACCTCTTGTCAACTTTAAACTGACATGAAAACAAGATCACCTGCTATGTATTCAAACTGACGTTTTGGGCAAAGCGAGGTAATTTCCACATTTACTGACAGAGATTTTGAGAGACTACTTTTGTGTTATATAATGTTGTTTGGTATGATTTGCTCTATTTCTTTGATGAAGCCTCACTGTCCTCATGTCTGTCTATGATTTCATGCAGCACTTGTGAGATGGTTTCAGTTTTTGCCTTTTTTTTTTCTTCTTCTCTTTACGGTAATCGCAGACAAATAGAGACAGATTCTGAGTGAGTGAGGTTTCAAAACTGAAACTGTTCAGCCTCAGGACACATAGCACCACCACCAGGAAAATTGTCACCCCTGCGTTGAGTTGGACTCTACAGGAGTCTGAAGTCCAGAACCACGAGACCGACGAACAGTTTCAACCCGCAGGCCATCAGGCTGGTGAACAACTCACACACACATCACTGAACTGTGAGAGGACCCAGCAACATAAGCTTTTCATTGTATAGAATAACTGTCTGTTATCTGTGCATATGACAGTAAAACATATTGAATCTTAATGAATCTTAATGGTGGAAATCAATGTTTAATGGTTCGGCATTGTTTTGTAAAAAAGAATAGAAAAAGAGAATGTAGAAAATTAAAAAATGCAACTAAATCTGGGTTAAGGATAAAACCAAAAACATATAAACATTTAGTAGGGGTAAAAGTATTTATCACATATATTTGCTCAATTATACTTACATTTTAGTTATATTGTTTGAGGCTGTATATGACTGACTTTACAACTGACTTCATGACTTTCTTAACATCTAATACATTTTCAGTTTGTTATTGTACATTTTAATTGACATTGCTAATTTCTGTAGCTTTTTAAACCTGATGTATTGTGTTGCAACTGTATATCTCAAGCAACTGATGATGGATGTGTTCTGCCATTGTATTTACAGTTTTTTTCGATTGCTAAACGACAGTGGGCACAACTGGAGTCACATGTGCAAAACTCTAACTACAGTCTGCACAGCAGCAGTTCATGTGGACCAAACTCTAGTTTGTTTTTCATTGCTTGAACACAGTTTTCAAAACTCTACACACCATGACTTTAACCACAACCTGCACAACACTGTGGATTTATAGCACTTTGTTCAAATGCTAACACACTGCTGTCAAAACTGTGAACCACACATTCAAAACAGAATAGATTTCAGCCTTGTGCCTTTCAAACACTGGTGATTGCAATTTCAGCTGAAAGGCTAAGCAGGTGTCTTGTTTTAGACTTGTTAGTAAACACACTCACACACACACACACACACACACACACACACACACACACACACACACACACACACACATATATATATATATATATATATATATATATATATATATATATATATATATATGTGTGTGTGTGTGTTAGATGGGATGTTGATGAAAACATGTGGCCTGATGCTAGAGAGACGCAGGATTAGCCCCACAATTATTTGTTTGAATTACACTATGTACTTTTAGTTTCTACCTTTTTTTCTCATTACTGTAATTCCGTAAATTACTACAGACTATTGAAGCAAACTGCTAATTTTCATTTACCTTAAAGAATTGTTACATTCTAAAAAAAAAGAAGAATAAATCATGTGAAAGAATGTCACTCTTTTCTTTGAAGAAAATATTATTTTGTATGAAGTCACTGAAATTGTTCAAACTGTAAAGATGAACAGTTTGTATTTTCTGTATTGGTGTTTGATGCTCCTGTTTTTCCTCTCAGTGTGTTCTGAGTGACAGTGTGTGTTATCTCAGTGAGGGTTGTGCATAGTGTTTGGCTGCACTGAGCGTGTTTTGAGCCATGTGTTAAGAGTTGTGTTGCTTGGAATGAGTTTTGCAGGTGATGTGAACTGTTTAGCTCAGGTGACTGTTGGTAGTGCAGACTGTAGTTAGAGTTTTGCACATGTGACTCCAGTTGTGCCTACTGTCGTTTAGCGATCGAAAAAAAACTGTAAGTTTTTTAACTCTGTAAATCATTTTGGGCTCCTTGCTTGAAAAGTGTTCAAATAATCTATAATAATAATAATAATGATTGTTATTATTATTATTATTATTATTATTATTATTATTATTATTATTATTATTAATAGTAGCAGCAGTCTTGTCAACATAATCAATGACAGTAATATTATTTCAGGTTATTATTCATACAAAGTCCGTTTTGGCAACAACATCATTTTTATAATGAGGAAGCTACAAATGATGCCAGGTCAAAAGAAGACTTCCTTTTAACCCTGCATCGGAGAATTACGCTTTCAACACGACAAAACAATCTTGTTAATATAAACAAAAAAATATGTTCAGTCGGCTCTGCGTTTGTCACGCTTCCAAATGTTACGCCTACGTTCAGTACGTCCTCCAGGTACAGGCCAATCCGCACGACCCAAATGTCATCACGTGTATAGTTCAGCCAATGAGATTGGGGCAGAGACGAGCGTTGATGTCAGTGAATGGAAGGAGCTAGCTAAACTAGGCATTAGCTTAGATGTCTCTGTGACATTTTATATCGAAAGTCTGCATTCAGCAACTAAGGAGGCATTTCAAGAGGTGTGTATAATAATCCTCGCTGTGTTGTTTTCTTCTTTATTCGCTTAGCTTGTGGTAATGTTCACGACGTAACCAAGCTAGGTAGTCGAGGTTAGCAAGCTAGTTAGCTTAGCTACATTGTTCTTTAACCCCCAGTGACTCTGCTTACACCTAACGTTACATGTAACGCTAGTTATAGACTGAGACACACACTCGACAACGTGCATATCGTTTTAGCTAGTCATTGATAGCACGTGCTGATCAATAATTGTTCGGACAATTGGGCACTAATGTAGCATCGCTCGCCCATCACGTTAGCGTCCCCCGGTCTGACAACTAGCATGCAAATTTAGTTCTCGCATACTTTTTTATAAGGAAGCTCTGCGAGTAGAAGCGGCCTTACGTTGCCTCGTTTAACGGCAAATGCACAACGTTTCAAGTTCCAAAGGTGGAAAACTGACTATATATATATAACTTATGTTTGTATAATACAACTAATCTTTATGATTTTGCGACAGATTCATATGCTAGTTTGCAGATTGATATTTAACAAACAAAACTCATAAATTGAACTGCTCGTCATATTTCAGTCGTAGCCAATATAAACGTCGAACTATTTGGCTAGGCACTAATAAAAGTTAAGCGTACTTAACATAATATTGCTTTGATGTCGTTTTCAATACTGAGTGCACTGAGTTTGAAATAATATGCTTTTAAAAGAAAGATGCTCAAAATATCAGCAGGCATACATACAGACATCTATATAAATGTTTATTTTATTTAATCATACTATTGTGTCATTCATTTGTGTCATTTAAGGTATACTGTATGCTTTGGAATCGTCTTTGTTAGTTTAAATATTACATATCATCATTTTTATGTTTACACTGAGATTTCACAATGTTTGTTCATGGAAGTTGTGTTTAAAGTCATGGAAAAGTCATAGAAATCCATTGGTCAAAATGTGCATGAACCCTCCCTGGAGTGTTACACAACTTTGGTGCTCTTGTATAATATATTTTTTGCTTGTATAATCTTTTTGTTCTACTTAAAATTGTATAGAGAAAACCTAAAGTGGTATTTAACCTCACAACTGTACAAGATGCAAGTTATTTATTTTGTTTTAAAGGGAAAAATGTGTTGCTTGTTAAAGAAAACCAACTGATATCACATTTTTATTTCTGTTTCAGGTCAGCATCATGGGTGAACCACAGCAGGTTAGTGCCCTGCCTCCTCCACCGATGCAGTACATCAAAGAGTACACAGATGAAAACATCCGCAAGGGACTGGCTCCTAAGCCGCCTCCACCCATCAGAGACAGCTACATGATGTTTGGCAACCAGTTCCAGTGTGATGAACTCATCATCCGGCCGCTGGAGAGTCAAGGTATTGAGAGGCTTCATCCTATGCAGTTTGACCACAAACGGGAACTTAAGAAGCTCAACATGTCCATTCTTGTTAACTTTCTGGACCTGCTGGACATCCTTATCAAGAGCCCTGGCAGTATAAAGCGTGAGGAAAAACTGGAGGACTTGAAGCTTCTGTTTGTACATATGCACCACCTGATAAATGAGTACCGGCCACATCAAGCCAGGGAGACATTGAGAGTGATGATGGAGGTGCAGAAGAGGCAGAGGCTGGAGACAGCTGAGAGGTTCCAGAAACATCTGGAGAGGGTGGTGGAGATGATCCAGGGGTGCCTTGCCTCCTTACCTGATGACTTGCCACAGATTGAGGGTCCAGATAGTGCTGGTGATGTGGCAAGGAGCGTGTCAGCAGGAGCTAGCATTGGTTCATCTGGACCAACCCCCAGACTGAAAACAGAACCAATGGATGTAGAGGAGGCAGGTGCCAGCTGTATGGCAGCAGGTCACCAGGACAAGAGCATCCCTACTTCAAAGAAGGGCAACATGTTGGACAAGGATGCTGCCATGTGCAATATAATTGATGAAATTGCTTAAGTTATCTGTGTAGTAGTCGTGTTTCTTTTTTTTGTACGCCTAAACTTTTTTTTTTGTATGCTGTGTACATAGAGTAAGTATGAAAACATTTGTGTTTTCACTGGGCCTGAAATCCTATCTGGAGTTTGATGGCGTTTTATTCAGAAGCCATTTTGTAGATATGAATGGTCCCTGTGAAGATATTTGAAGAATGTAAATATTACACAGACCAACTGGGGTGGCAACTTTCTGTTTTTGTAATAAAACCAATAAACACATTTCTGATTCCAGTAGAAATGCAATTTCATTCATTAGTGTTGACATTCCATCCTGTTCACAAATAGTTTAAGACCTGTTGCACACTATCTAGTGAGAGAGAGCTCATGGAAAGGCCAGTATGTATAGACCCACTCCTTCCTCACTTTACTTTTGGTAATATAAACAGTATTGTGTTGCCTTGTTTGTCTCACAGTTTCTTCTACTAGCAGCACTTGTTCAATGTTATCAACTCTACTCAGCATGCATTTCCTTAGAATAGTCCTAATTTCCTGAATGCAACACAGTACATTTGAATGTTGATCACTGGTTTGTGTACAATAATTCCGTAAACGGGACGATGTGTATGCCAAGTTTCTAGTCCTCTTTTAGCACAGTCAACATGAATAACGTTTCAGGGTTGAAAAACGACAAAATTGTCTAGTGAGGAATGTGTGATTGGAGAAACTGCTTACAGCACATTTATGACTCTTGGTTCTATAACAAGTATGTGTTCTTATAACCACGAGGTTGCACAGGTGTCAGGATGATGTCTGTGGCCCCTCTGAGCCCACAGGCTATAATAATATGAATCTTAAGAAGTGCCTGTGTTTGGCCGGCCGGGGGCTCCACCGTTGACCGAAATTACTTCCATGAGACAGGCTCCACCTGACACACTGACTTGTGTAACAGACGCACAGAGGTCTCATACACGGATCTGCTCTGCAGCATATAGAAAAGAAAAACGGCAGATGCAGTTTGCCCCTCCTCAAAGACGTTTTTTTTTGCTTCCTCCTGACATGTTTACGCGTGTCTTTATTGCGCAGATATCGAAGTGAAAACGAGGTCTGTGCAAAGATCTTGTCTCTCCCCGCCCCGTCTGTTATTATCCTCAGCTGGGATTCCCTTTTTCCACGACAGCGTAATTGCCATATTCAGTACCCTTTGAGTTTGAATATTATCACTCCAGTCACCTGACTTGCGAGTCCATCCAACCCATTAGATGTTTTCATTTTATCTAATACAAATTATTAAAAAAAAACTCGAACTTTTGTCGCAGAAATTATGTTACGAAACTCGGCATCCTTGGCTTTCACAACAGGGCGGAAAACCATCCCGGCAGCCAATGGGGCTGCGCGCTGCTGCGCCACGTGATCTTTTATTTATGTAATGTAATGGTGTTACACAGTAACCCACCTTTGTGGCAGTGGATACGTCGGAACGGGAGGTTAAACACGTCTACTTGAATAAGAAAAGAGCGCTGATGGGGACATATCCCGGTGTGGTTCGCGTTGCGTTTGCGGAGTTCGGAGCGGCGAGGAAAGCGGCGCACTATATTGGACGCTGAGTTTTTGTCTCGTTCAACGTGCTCGAAAAGGGGAAAGACGTGAGGTCCCCAACCCGAAGACGAAGTTACAGGCTTGGAAATGGACAGCATCAATGGGTCCGCTTTGAATCTGCAGAGGGAATGTGTGAGGTGAGGATAGTCGCTCACATGTGTTAGCCCAGCTGGACAGAACCAGGTCGGATCCGAGCAGATGTGATAAAAAAAAAAAAAAAAGGGACACATGTCGAGCTGTCAGCGTGTTATTTAAATGCACAGACGAGCCTCTCCGTCCGCATTGCTTTGACGACAACGAAAAGCAACACTTTCTCTCTCTCCCCGTGGGACGTTTTATTTATTTATTTCCTCCCCCCCCCACCCCCCCACGCCGGGTGACATAACCCATCCACCATGGATCTGCTGGAGTGCCCGCTCTGTCTGTTCCTGATGTGCGAGCCGGTGACCATGTCGTGCGGCCACACGTTTTGCCGGAGATGCGCGGAGGGCTACCTGCCGTCCAAGTGCCCGTCGTGCAAGGAAAGGCTAAAACAAAGGGAGGTGAAGGGCATGAAGAACAACGTCCTGCTCATCAGCGTCGTCGAGAAGTGCTGCCCCGACGAGACGAAGACCAAGTGCCACTTACGGGAAAAGCTCAAAGCCGGCGAGTTCGCGGAAGCTTTACGCATCGCGACCGACGGGCTGCACTCGGGTAAGAGGACACACGTCCATGACATCACCACAGCGACAGCCCTCGCGTCACATGTGTTTGTTTTAGAGTGAATTCGGGTGCCACGGGGGATGCTACCGGTCTAGGCTGGGATGAACAATTGCCGAAAGGTCACGCCTTCATATAAAGGGGGCAGATAGTTCGGTGTCCCACTTTTACGCACTGCTCAACAGTTTTGGCACTGGCCCAGTGATGATGGGGACTGGTGCTGCGTCCCAATCTGCCCTCTACATTGAACACAGTGGCAGTGTGCGCAGCAGTGAGGTGCAGGAGGTGAAGTGACAGAACACGTAACTGGGTCAGTAAACTGTCTCCAGTGTTTTCTCTGTGAATCTATCAGGAAACACAGACAACACATTTAAACTAATGCCGTGAGTTGCACAAGAAAGACCCCCCTGAGGCCAGTCAGCCTGCATTGGCCCCTTCCCCTTCCCCTTTCCCCTCTGTTTATGTCAGTCACACACGGTGTAAGAAGCAGTAACAGCAGCCACAACAGCTGCCCAATTCCTGATTTCCGAGCAGTCTTTTCTGGACACACCCCTCTGCTGTCAAACCAGGGTTGTAAATGGAGTATACGAGGAGAAGAAGAAGAAGGAGGAGGAGGTGGTGTAATGTTTTCACAGGGTTCTTAGAAACACCCCCTTGCAAACAGAGCTCCTCTAATACCTTACCTGATCCTCTGCACTGAACCCTCTGCATATGTGCAGTTGACCTTGTTTTTGTCCATGCAGCCGTGAGGACTCCTGCCCCGGATGAGTTGATCTGATCAGTGGGTGTGTTGGGGATCGTGGGAGTGTGTTCTGCGACAGTAAATCAGCACACTGTTGAATTACCTGCGTCTGCCAACCCCATTAAATATGGCTGCTTCCCTTGGCTTCAGTTCTCTTTATACTGGTCTAACCACCCACCGGGCAGCTTTGTTTACATCTCTTTTCCTTTTTTTTTTTTTGACATCAAATGTTTTGAGCTTGTCACTTGACTCTGTCCTTGTCTCATAACGTGGGCATTGTTAAGTCATTAAGGCCAGTTAAGTAATAGTGGCTCTCTGAACCTCGTGCACGTCGGTGTCGCAGGTGTATTGAACTATTAGTTGTGCCCGACACATAAGCGCAGTTAAACATTAACAGAAACAGGAAGTGATTGTGCGCATACAACATTTATGTGACAATTTAGTCTTGACTTTGGGAGTTTGAACTGTTCTGTATACAATTCTAACCGGATGCTTCTTTCATGTGACCTTGTTTTAGGTGTTGTGCAAATGCTAATGTAATTGTGATAGAAAGCTGATTATAAATTGTACTTTTATGAATTAAATGGTATGATGCACATGGCAAAGAAAGCGTATTCAATGCAGATCGGTCATGCCCTGTGTTTGGGATCTCTGTCACGTTTCAATGTGAGCAGAACCACAGTAAGCAGGCTGCAGGTTGTTACATGTTTTTTTAAAGGTGTGTTAATAGTATTACAATATTAAAGCCACAGCTCTGCAAATAGCTGCTGCCATGTTCTCTCCTCCCTTTCTCTTTTTCTGACTCTCTCTCCCACCTTCTATTTTCTTTTTCGTAGTCCCAAACGATCAAAGTTTGAAGCTGTGTCGCGCCGAAGCTAACTGGGGCCTGATGCGATTCTCTGACGCTCTGACGGACCTCGACAACCTCTGCTGCCTTCGTCCTAACTGGACCGAGGTGAGAGACATCGACAGTGTGCCACTCAGACCGGTCCGTGGGAGTCGTCCGTCATCGGTGCCGTTTCTCGCTTCGGCCCCCTCCCCGTGCCGCAGTCCCCTGCTGAATTTGACCCTCACTGCCCTCCATCCTCCATCGGCTGGTCTCGTAGCACGCGAGTGACGGCACACACCGAGTCTCAGCACGCAAAGCTGGGGCCGTGAGAGAATTTTTCACCACTTTTATTGGTGTTATGTCATTTCCAAAGTTATGCAAACCGCTGCTTATTTCGTAATGTCCTTTAGTCCGTGGGTGGCTCCGTGTAAGTGCAGGAAAAAAAAACCCCGCTGGATAAAACCATTTATATTGTTTCTTTCGGTTCTGTTACTTCCAAATGCCGCATCACATTTCCCGATGCAAAATGAAGGGAAAGAAATAGGATAAGCGTTATCGTACTGCTTATCACGATTCCGACAATTGAGATTGATGACACTGCGTGGAAGTGTTATGTCCTCTGCAGCGGTGTGCTGACGGCTCGCTATTCTTTCTGTTTGTGCAGGGCTTCTTTCGTAAAGGGAGTGTGCTGCTGGAAATGGGTCAGCACACAGACGCCCTCGTCCAGTTCCAGCGGTGCCTCAAACTTCAAGCTGACTTTGTCCCCGCAAAGAGCCAGATCAAGAAGGTGTGTTTGAGGCTGCTGTTTGCATGGATTGATAGATTTCATGCAAAAGTTGTTGTTGTTTTAACCGCAAACTGACCAGACTTGACCAGTACCGGGGTTTTTGCATTTAACATGCAAAGTGTATCCAATATTTACATGCAAATGTAACTGAAACGTTTTTCCAAAATGGCCAGCAACAGCTTTTTATCACTTGTTTTCAGTTCACAGCTCTGGGTGAAAACAAGCACATTCATCACGATACCTTTTATGTGACTCATTTCTATCCTATTATAAAATCCAAATGGCAGATTCTGGAGGCGGAGGGCATGGAAGTGCCCAACGAGGAGTCGTGCATCTTGCAAGTGGTGTCTGAGTACTTGAAAGGTCCTGGCCCCATTACAAGCCTCAGTGGCTCTCAGGGGCCAACTCACCCCGAGGGCCTCAAACATCCACGTGGGGACGACGGAGAGGGAAAAGAGGGGCGAGAAGCACACCAGGTGAGCCCCCCCCCCCCCGTGACACTCTCGTGTTTTGAGTAGAGCGTTAGGCGTCTCAATGCAACAGTAAACCGAAAACTGACAAAACTGTGTGTCTTGTGGGCTCGATGATGAAGCACGACACGGGTACCGAGTGCTGCCTCAGCCTCTGCCAAGCTGTTTCCTTCCTCCCCGCTGCTGAGGAGGACGAGGAGATGATGATGAGGAGGGACTATGGACACGCCGGGGGTACGCACACGCACGCCGGTGCACACGCAGACACACACTCGCCATAAACCGTCCTCGTTCATCGTGAATCATCTTCGCCTCCAAAGACGGCTTAGCCAGATGGTTTGAAACTGCATAATAATTACGAGTTATGAAGAAATCATGATGACGCTTGAAAGTCTCTCTCTCTCTCTCTCGCTCTCTCTCTCTCAGGTGAAAGCGGTCACAGCAGAGACAAGACTCTGGGCGTCCTCACCGTGTCCGACTTCGAGTGCCCTCTCTGCATCAGGTCGGTGTCCTCTGAGCATTGGCTCTAGTCCACAATGCATTGCTGTCTGCACCTCGTCAGCTCTGGTGTCGCATCAGGTTGATCCCATTCCCCTCTGTGGCTGGTTCATGTCTTTTATAGGCGCTTACTTACAGCACACACTCACCTGACTCACAGCTGCTGTGGAAATAGCAGCAGCAGCATCATCCTCCTTCCTGGAGCCGGGCTGTGTTAACGTGCGCCTTTTTGTCTGCCGTCCGAAGGTTGTTTTTCGAGCCCGTCACGACGCCCTGCGGTCACACCTTCTGCAAAAACTGCATCGAGAGGAGTCTGGACCACAACCTCCGCTGTCCGCTCTGCAAACAGCCACTACAAGAGGTGACCAAACGCTTTCACACGGCACGTCTTAAAGTCCACGGGTGGCCAGTTTCTAGCACGTGGACGTCTCCGCTTCGAAAGCGGCAATGCTGTGTGTTCGCCTCGGCATCGTGGCAATAACTAAATTCACATGAAGGTGCAGGCCGAGAGAACTTCCCGTTTCCGCCTTGCTATGTTTTACCTGTGGCATTCACCTTCTGGCATACACCGCTGAACCACGTTCACATGAAATACTCAATTAATATAGAACTATTTCTTGTTGAGAAATGAGTTTTACAACTACACAATGTATACTTTTCTGAGTGTGCATTTTTTTTTGGCAAGGTTTTTGAGCAAGACTCTGAAGTCGCCCCCCCCGGGTGCTTCACAGCAGCCCACTGCTCCTTACTCAGGATGGGTGAAATGCAGAGAACACTTTCCCCACTGTGGGATTAATAAAGGATCATAAAAAAATTAAAAAAATTGGACTCCAAGGATCCAAAAAAAGGTAACTAATGTTCTGTTCAGTGAGGAAGTCGTCATGCACGTGGAAAAGTGGCTCACGCTAGTAAAAAAACAGAAAAATGCTTTCACAGAGTGGAAATTTGTCCTTTTTATAGAGTATGTGAAGCAATAAAGTGGAGCAACATCACATCCCAGTTATCTCCAGCCATAATAGAGAAGCCCACCTTTTCGGTTCTTTAAGTTTATTCTCTTTGTCCAGAGGAACTCCAGCGTGAAATGACTGTTTGTCAGAAAATGAGCGAACCGCCTCAAATTTCTGGTCCAGCAAACACAATACAGAACTCAGCGGGACATTTGCATCGAGGTTGATTTCATTCGTCCGGGTGCTGCTGCTCCTGTGAGGCTGTTCCCCCCTTTTCTACTTCACCTTCATAATAATGAAGACATTTCAGCATTTCTCATGTCTCTTGTCTTTATTTGCATATTCGGTATTGAGGCCATCCAAAAGTAACAGGAAGTGATCGAGTTATGTCACTTTAATATTGTGACACTGATTAGGTTGACGGTCCTTTACATTTTTAACATGTCATAATAGTATATTGGAATACACTTTTGAATACAAGTACCCCTCCCAGCCTGCTCGCACGCATCATCATGTTACTTCATGGCTGATTCGATTCCACTGTTCTCTTCCCAGTACTTTAAAAACAGGAAGTACAACCCCACACTTCTGCTCCAGGACATCATGACCCGTCTTTTCCCCTCGCCGTTGGCGGAGAGGAAACAGGTCCATGATGCTGAGATGGCTGAACTGTCCAAGTAGGCGCCCACCTCACACGCTCTCCACTTGTGATTCATTCTCGCAACTTAGTTGGCGCCTTGTCCTCACAGTTCTATCCCGTGTTTATTTTCCCGTCTCCTCCTTTTGTAGCCTAACAACGGACATCCCTATATTTGTCTGCACGGTGGCCTACCCCGGAGTGCCGTGCCCCCTGCACATCTTCGAGCCTCGCTATCGACTGATGATGCGACGCTGCATGGAGACTGGCACCAGAAAGTTTGGCATGTGCTGCTATGAGCATGGCAAGGGGTATTTAATGTATTATTATTATTTGTTGTTGTTTTGTTTTAGCTATCCATAGCAACCTATTTGATTAGGAATGTGGATTTGGGTTGATAATGAGAAGCTAGCTGCATCAAAAAGAGGTCAAGGCCCCGTACACACAGGCGATTGCAGTTATTTTGACCAGACTGTCGGGTAGAGAGCCCGTGTTTGACGTTTGCCTCATTGGGAAGCTTGCAGCAGGCGAGCTGTAACCTGCTGGGATTGTCAGCGAGGCGAACACTATCAGACAGCACATTGGGCAAAGTTTAAACCAGTGACAAGTGACCCTGAGTGGGTGGCAAATAGCTGCATGGTCACCAATCTGGTATGAGATCTGCTATCTAGCTAGTTTCACCAGAGCATTTGCTCCGAGCCTTTCAGGCACAATTACTGAAACAAATCCGGTTATCTTAGCTGATATATAAATTCTATGCAAAATAAAATCATTTTGTTGCTGCAAGTTTATGAACCTTTGGTCAAATCTGCCTCGTTTCAAACATTGCAGTTGTGCCCCCCCCCCTCCACCCCCCCTCCTTGAAAAATTGTTTCGGTAGTTCTTGTGAGATTATTTTTCTCTTTGACATAAATTGCAGCGTCAGGACACTTTGCTGAGCTTATGCCAGGAGAAGGTATTTCATTCGGACAGTGTAGGTGAAAAAGTACTTCTCAACACTTTTTAAAGTCCATGCAGCTCTCTGCTTCATCGACTACGTTTACATACACCAAATCTTCTGGTCTTTGCCTTGACTCCCCAAAAGACACTCTATCCTAATAAGCTGTTTACATGGCTAATGAACATGATCATTCTACTAATATCCCGTTTACGTGAAGCTGTGCCCATTTCAATAAATGTAAATATTACATGTTGCGTCCAGGGGGGGGGCCAGTGAATCGCACGTCGACGCCATTGTCCCCGGCGTTTGATGGGAACGCGGCCGCGTGTCGTAGAGTGCCGTTAACCAAAAAAACGTATTGAGAACCAGTGTGCGCTATCGATGTCTAAAGAATGCTCCAACCCCAACAATCCCTGTTTATCCCACTTGTAAATGTCGTCATTGTTTCGTGTCGAGGAGATTAATTACCTTAGTGATTTGCAAGCAGAAGAATCCCTGTCGTTCCATCAGAGTTTGAGAAACTGCATTTATAAAATGTTTTTGTATACAAGTTTTCCAAACAATGAGACACAACATGCATATACTTGTATTCTTTCATAAGCTAGATGTCCCTAAAAAGGCACAGAATATAATATGTTTGAATACACGTTTGGCTTGAAATGATCCGGATTCTGTTTGAATGTCTTTGCGCCTGATTTTGGTTTTGACTAACGCGGCACAAGTCAAATTAACTTTTCAAGACTTCCACGGTTTTGCCTCAGGTTTGCAGACTACGGGTGCTTGTTGGAAATCCACAGTCTGGAGCTGCTGCCTGATGGCCGGTCCTTTGTAGACGCAGTGGGTCGCAGCAGATTCAAAGTGCTCAGGAGAAGTCAGCGAGACGGCTACCACACCGCCGACATCGAGTACCTGGAGGACCTCAAGGTCAGGGTCGCAGAGGTCACTAACCACAGCCACTTTTCAAGGAGCGTATCGCAACCCCGGACTTCCCCCATCTCCTGACTCGTCTCTGCATCCTCTCCCCTCCAGGTTGACGGTAGCGAGTTGGAGCTTTTGGAGCATCTCCATGACAGCGTGTACCAGCAGGCCCAGGACTGGTACCAGCGCCTTGGCAACCGCATTCGCGAGCAGATCGACAGGCAGTACGGCACCATGCCGGACAAGGAGGAAAACATTCAGGTTGGGGCTTCAGCACAAGTCTGGTTTTTACAATAGCTTGAATTGAGGAACCTCTGAAATAATAATGTTTCCTTGCTAACCAGCGTAGCATTTGGTGGCTATTAAGCATGGATTTACTTCAAATCATACTAAGCATTCATACAAACCGGTGTCTGCCATTATTTTCTTGTTGTTATTCCCTTTTACCTCCGCGCCACTCATCTATTCATTTCAGCATGGAATGAAAAAAAATATGTAAATCTGTCTTTCAATAGCAACAACCGTTTTCTAATAACACTGCACTCAGAGCCCCATTACATTGACAACAATAAAAACAGACACTACGTTCACCGAGGATGCCGTTTCAGTTGAACGAATGGGAAACATCGGCTGGTTTGGGAGCGGAGAAAGACAGACTGTGGAAATCCAAAACATTACAGCGTGCATGATGAGGTGATGAGGAAAAACTGCAGGTTATCCGATCGCTAAATACCTCGATGAGCCCAAGGTGTCTTTTGATATATTTATGACGACGCACATCTGATCAGAGAAGCTCTCGGTGCGGCACATAAACACGGACCGAGACGTAGTTAAAAGCTTAAAGTAACGTTACTTCCGCTCAGCTTTACTCAGTATTTTCCTCGCCACGTAGAGTCACGTGTCATCGTGCCGCCAGACAGTACGCAAAAATAATGTGTGCTTTGTAACCCTTGGTCCAGACTAGTTAACATGGGAGTCGTGAATATCGTCAAGGTCTTCGTCTTCATCTAACCCTGGTGGGGTACTTGATGCATTTTCCTGACGCTGCTGTCTCCATTCTCATCCGTTGTTCACTGTCCTCTAGGCGTCGTCCAACGGTCCGGCCTGGTGCTGGTGGCTGCTGTCTGTCCTCCAGCTGGACCCGGCCTACCAAACCACTGTCCTGTCCCTGGCCTCGCTCAAAGACCGCCTGGGACACCTCCGCCTCGTCCTGGAGTACTTCTCCCAGAGCTAGACCCCCAACGGCTCAGCGATATTGTGACAGCATCCAGAAAGAAAGCCAGTGGGACACCAATGAATGCGTCCCCAACACCGAGTTTGTAAAGAACGATGGCGTACGCAGGCACGCAGTTTGGCAACGAAAGACTTTTGTTTTTTAATCAGTCCAGGGGTAGTCGACACGTTTAATCGCTCGCAGCCAGAGACGTCGTCAGTGTCGCGGTTTGATGAGTGACCGTGGTAACTGGGGACTCTCGGCCTAATGCGGCCGTGGATGCTCGTTGCTTATATTTATGCCGACCATCTTACTAAAGTTACTCTTCGCCACTTGCGTTTAAAGCTCGCTAGCTTGTCTGAGTGGCCGGGGCAGAGCGCCGTCTCTGTTGACAAAATGCACACGCATACCTTTTGATGGCATCTGCTGTAAAAAAAAAGGGTCTATAACAGAAAGTCAGTGATTGTATGAGGAAACCCAGTGCAGTTGTACAGAGTCGGGTTTTTACTGTTTGCATGTGTTATCGTTACATTTCATTTCCCCCAGGGGTCTTTCTTAATACACGCTGGACTCACTGCACCATTTAAAAAACAACAGGGTTGACCAAAGATGCTCATTATTTTTGCTCAAAAGTGGGAAATTATTCAACGAAATCAGCTCAAATAATACTGCTGAAAATAGGCACCAGGTGTCACTGTTGTTTCTCAATTTATTCTAAACATGAAGAACATACGGCATCAGCCGAGCTAGTCCTGCACTGTCATATGTTGCCTCGTCAAATCAGACTCCTGCATTAGCATAGCACAGTTTGGAGGGAGAATAAACAATAGCACACACTATTTGTAATACTCACATTTGATCTGCGATCATCTATTGGCCTTAGCAGCCATTCACTATGGCTGATTTTATACGATTGAATACACGTAAATGATCCTTATTTAGTATTAAATATTGCAATAATAATCTATAGTTTCCGTGGCAGCAACTGGAATATCTTCTTCTTTCTTTTTTTTTTAAATGAATGTAAGCTGCTGCTGTGACTGCTGGAAGTCTCACTCCGGATGCTGTTCGTCATCATCTGGTGGGGAAAAGTGTGAATAGAAGTGATGACAGTGAGGAGGCACAGCCAGCTTTCGTTTCACAATACGAGCCCGAGTGTGATTAACTACGGTGCCGGACGCAGCACCGTATGCATGCGCGTCGGCTGTAAATAATGAGTGGTTTGTCTCTGGCCATCTCCATTAGCGGATTACTGTGTTTTTTAAACTTCACGTGGCGGCTACCCGCCCCTCGATGCAGTGTTTATTGTCTCTTGTGCAGAGATGGCTGCAAGATAATCCAGCGGGGGTCTGCGGTGCGTTTGTGTAGGCCGTCTCCCCCCGTCCGGCGGGTCCCGCCAGTCACGGTGCCTTTTGAGTGACAGGGGCCAACGCAACGCGAGAAACCTGCAAAAGTCTTTTTCTTTTTCTTTTGCCGTTGACGCAGTGCTACATTCCGTGGAATGTTGAAGCTGCAATGTTCTGCATAGTTCATTTACTAACAAGCACAGGTTTAACTTTTACTTTATTCAGCGTGCCATCGATATTTCCATGTTGTGTGAATTCAATGGATAGCAAGATAGATAGTCACTGTGTTTATGTTCGTCGACATCGCGGACTCCGACGTGCCTTCTGCGCGGTGGACACCGAGCGACCGCCTCTTCGCGGTCGACACGTCGCGTGAAACAGACGCAGCTTGTGTGATGCAGAACAGCAGCCTTGCTCGTGTGATGTTGTAGATATAGTTTAGAATAAGAGGGGTGATCTTGAGATTCGATACGCACAAACAAACAAAAAGTCCCACGAAAGGACGAACCAATGGATGGGCTGATGGCTACTGGAGCAGCATCAGTTGCGTAATAGACAACCCACTGAACACTGACTTGGGAACTTACACTCTACTTGAGGGGAAATAACACTCCTTTTTTTCTTTTTTTTCACAATATTTTAGGATCTGTTAATATGCTGATGTTTTCAAAGCCATCCGTGATTGAAATTGGCGTCAAAGACTTTAATGTGCCAGTTAATACAACTTGTCTCCAAAGCTATAATGTCATCGATTTCACAGAGGAAAAAAAAAAGGCACATCAATTAAGGTCAGTTTCTTGCTGCTACATGACATGATTACAACTCACTCACGAATAAAAAAAAATAAAAAAAAGGGATCGAGATTCTTATAGAATTTTCCTGAACGACCAGCCTCATGAACCCTTTGTGCTAAACGCATGACGACAAGCCCACAGCCATTGGGGTGAGTTACACTCCCCCGTCGGGCCTCTTATCAGAGAAGAACATATTTTTGCACAGTGGGATCATTTCGTGTGTTTTGTTTATCTCTCTTCATCAGATTGCGCATATTTCTGTGCGCCTCTTTCAGTACTTGTGGATGTCGCCTTTCATTGAAGACGCAACGATCCGTCTGATGTTCTTTTTTACTCCGTTTGAAACTGATCTTAATCCCTGCAATTCGACCTCATCATGAAATGCGAAATACATTTGAACAATACATGATTGTAACTCCAATTTCACGTCTAATTGGCCCCACACACACATTTTAAAAACAAACACGTCCCAGCACAGACGTGACTCTTCATGTCCTCAGTATAATTGGGCAACGGCAGAAAACGTCCTCCAACACAATTTAAACAATTTGCACCAAATCCGCAGTCACTAATGTAGAACACGGAGCATCAGAAGTGACCCCACCTTGGCCGTCTTACACTTGTGAACTTGTGAAAGTCTGAGAAAAGCACCATGGGGCCGTGTTCTTGCTACGTGCTGCAGCTCGCAGGACATGTTGGCTGATGTTGTCCGATTCGTCAGTGGACACGAGTTGTGATTCCTGACGCTCGGTGCTCAAATCCCTCAAAGACGTTTGAAAAAAAACAACAAAAAAAAACACAAAAAAAACTAAAGCAATTTCTGTCTGATTCATTTGTATTCAGTCCACCTCAAAGCCACGGGCAGTAAATGATCTTGGATCGTATTATTGTTCATTCGCTTGCCCCCTGGATGACTTTTTAAATGTTATTATAAATAAAGCTTTTCAAAACAAATGTTGCCTTCACTTCATTTCATGTGCCCTGTTTAGTGTCTGAGCGATTTGAACGTCGTGCGACCAATTTTTCGGCCATTAAGGCGGCATTAGAAGCCACACGGAAGTGGCGGGATCCATTGCAGTTCACAGCATGACAGAAATTGGTAGAAAGGAGGGGTGATGGAAGGGAAACGTGTCTCACATGCTGATAGCGAGACATGTTGGCAATGAAACCGTTATAATTACTGCGAGAACTGTGAAGTGCTGCAGCTGCAGCGGAGTGAAAGAAGCCTTGGGTTTACTCTTGTGGTTCGAAATTAAAATTAGAATTGCTAGAATGGGTATTCCCAGAGAATGGATGATTATAATTAACTTGACTGTACTGTAAGAAAGTTACCTAGATATATGAATCGTGCTGTTGGTTATGATCCCTCACGTGCCACACATCTGAAAGATGATTATATTTCTGATGCACGGAAAGGACTCAATTTCACATCATCCTTCTGTGTGCGCAGACTTGTCATTTTGCATGCGTTATCATTTTTGAACTCAATAAAAACAAAGTGTGACCGAGCAGCACAACGCAAGCACACGCTATGAACAAGCTGTCCACAAGGGGGCAGTATGTAACTGTGGAGGGAGAGTATATGAAGTCACACAGACGAAATCAGACTTTATAAACAAGGAGACATCTCACAAGACATACATAAAGGCTCAACATGATCACGTTAGTGTCACCAATAGGGTCAATAGTGAGATTTTGGCTGGCAGGGAGAACCAATCACACGAAACAACCTGGGAGGAAGCAGCTATTTCCCATGCGGCCGAGAGGAACATGAAGTAGTAAAAGAGAGGATGTGTGAGTGGAGGTGTGCTGCACGTCTCTAAGCACCAGAAGGAGAAGAAACACACAGCGTAGCAGAAGTGAGGCCCGTTTCCCGCCAGCGTCCCCTGCATGTGAAGCAGGCAGATGAAAAGAGGCTTCAGTGGCTTCAGCAGGGTTCCTGTAATGCGGCTCAGCGTCGACATCAAAGCCCATTACATTTGAAGAATGCCACAGCTTTTCTGTACTAAATTGATCCTTCGGCTCTCGCTGACTCCCCTCGTGTGTATGACTGAGTGAGGATGACAGGCGTTTTGTAGGAGTTCTCGCAAAAAGGTGTGTGTGTGTGTGTGTGTGTGTAGGGGGCGGGGGGCAGTGTGCATTTGGAGCTGTGTGTGTGTGTGAGTTCCCTCCCAGGGATACACGGATGAGGAGGCTCATCGACAGGGAGGATATTGTGTTTGTTTATGTTAGGTAAGAGTCAAGGAGTGACGTACGGCAGAGAGAAATGAAGTCCGAGCTTTCAGTGCTGAAAAAGCAAATGAGTGAGTTTATGGTGGCTCATAATTATAGAACGACTCTCTGGGGTCTCCCCCCTAAAACTAGACTAGTCCATGCAATATGAGATGCAGTGGAACGATATCAAGAGAGCCACAGAGATCGTCATCAGAGGATGCCGTTGTCACGAGAAAAACTAAATACAGCAATCCTGACAACGGCAGGATTATCAATTAGGAACTTTTGTTCACTTTAACCAGCCTGCAAGACAACATGCAGGGATATAATTTACCCCCAGTAGAAGTGTGGTGAACAAAGTGGAGAAGGAGATAGTGAATGAGCTTGAGTTGCCAAATCTGTGTGTGTGTGTTCTCAATGTTCAATGCCCCTTTGCTTTGGAAGATTGTAGTTTTTTCATAGCATGTGTATTGTGTGTGTTCTCCTGGGTGTTTGAGGCTGTTAAACTTTGCTTGTGTCTGTCTTTGTATAAACCCCTTGAGTGTCAACACGATGATAAACCCATGAGTACGCTCTTGTGTGACGGGGCCTCTGAGAGCCAACATAAACACGCTGGCCACCTGCCTCCGATAGCACCGCGGGATAACGCACAAATGCTGTGATGTGATGCAACGCAGTCGTACAAAGAAACAAAAAGCCCAGGCAGGAGCACTGGTGGTGCCAACAAAACACTTTCCTCTCTTCTTCTGAAACATCTCTGCTTTCCTTCCAAAGAAGACGCTTGACGCTCCAAGCCGTAAAAAGTATAATTTGTGAGGCGAACAAGAATTATTTGACCTTCCACTAACTGTATGACACCTAAAAAAAATACACAAATAGATGAGATAGCTCTTTGCCCCAAAGAAGGCAACGATGCTACAAACTAAAGTGGGTTAGAGTGAAATAGAAAAAAAAGGTCCATTTTCATGCTGGTTGATTCCTGGAAAAAAAGATACACAACACGAATGAAGCAGATAGGGATCGCCTGCTGCGAGATGAAGGACAGGAGAAACAGGAGGCAGCCGAGGCGCCGCAGGAGACATAATGTCACCCAACTTGCTCACTGATTCGTGGTCGCTGCCTGCTGAGACGCACACCTGGCTGCGGGGCTGCTATCGCACGGCCCTCGCGGTGGTGGGAAGTGGACCGTGTGCATGGTGTGTTGTGCACATTTATGCACCTGAAGGAGACAGGGAGAGAGAGAGAGAGAGATCAAAAAGCTCTGAGCGTGTGTGTGCATACTCTGATTCCCCATCTGGAAGTTGCATTGTGCAAATACTACATGTTTGGGTGTGTGTACTCATGCGTGTCCGAGTCCAGCTGTTTGCTCCGGGCTAAATTTCATGAGCCTCAAGTTTCCAAAATCTTTCCGCTTTACGGAGGGGATGTAGCTGTAGCATTTCGATGAAGAGTTGGAACAAGCTGATGAAGAAAATATACACGTTGGACTACCATACAATGAGATTATTTTTGAAGCGAGAGAAACATCACCCAAGTCCACGAGTCTATGGTGAGGGACTTTCAGCATCTGTCGTTTACGGTTTGCACCTCTACTGTTTCAGTTCAGTGTCACCAAATGACCTTTGACCTTGTATGGTGGCGTAGCCTCTTGGACGCTACCTGCCAGCACCAATAATCAGCAGACAGACAAAGTTAGCTCATTGTAAGAGCAGCTAAAGAGACAGATTTTTCCCTCAGGGGTGAAAAAAAAAAAAAAGACCAAAAACAGAGAAGGACGGTTGATGCTGGACTTGCAATTATCAGGTGGTCAGAAACATTACAGCCCTATAAATAAAGATTACTGCTTAAGGGCAAAACAACTGTATGTCAAGGGGTTAAATGAAATCAACAGACTACAATTCATCATGAGCATTTTTACATTCGAGGCAGTCGGAAAACAACTCACGCCAGTCTAAGTTCAGCATATACTGGTGGAAAAGGCAAATATGTTTGCTTCAATAAAAAGGCTGTCAAATAGCTGGGGGACGTACGGGAGGGCAAACCTTTGAATAACGACCGTGTGAATAATGAAAAACAGCGTGACAGATCACATCTACAAGTTTTAAGACATCAAGGAGGGAAGATGGTCGCGACAGAGTTGATGAAGGAAGTCGCTGAAGAAAAATGAGAAGTGGGGAGAAAGGCATTCAGGGTGGAAAACGAGATAAGAGCCAAATCTGACAAATGCGCTCGTTTCAGTAAACACAGTGATATCAGTGCAGTCCATTTCGTCCCGTCTCCTGGTGGTCATAATTTCCCCCGGGGGCCAAGTCACAGCGTTCTTACAGGAGAGTCACCTCGTGGGGGTTGTGGGATTTAAGTTTGTAAAAGCGAAGGTGTGTCTGGAAGATAAGGCGAGATGTGAATAGAAACAGCAGAAGCCAAAGATGTGTGGACAAAGCGTAATTTACGGGGGGGGGGGCCAGACAGCGTCGGACCCCTCTACTTTTTGCAGCCTGAAAACACAAGTGTTGTTTCAAGAAGAAGAAAAAATACAGGAGAAAATACACGCCCAAAGCTCCCAGTCCACTTCCAACCTCATGTGTATTGTTCAGAATATCCCGAGATAAAAGGGACTCTTAACTTATAACTATTAACTTGTTCATTATCTTTTACTTAATCTCACTCCCCCCAATTTTGTGTTATGACTTCTTGTGCTTTTGCCTTTTTGTGTTTGTATTAAAGTTCTATTGCTTTTTGAAATTGAAATTGAGGGGTGTGCTGACAAAGAAAAGGTCCACACCAAAAATATTAAAACATATTTTCAAGATCTCCAACCAACTACAATAATCTCACAAACGTGAATCCTCCTGTGACCTTGAAGGCTAAACGTGTAAACTTCCAGCTAAATAGCTTGCTAAACGTTCACTGAAGCGTAAACTATCATTGCCGTCACGTAGACTCCCCGAGGCTACGCTATTAGCATTTAGCTAACAGTTATCGGCACAATGTGGAAACGTACAGATAACTTTGCAGATAAATCCCGCTCTACGAGTCTTCACTTCATTCAATCTTCCTGAACATATCTGTAGTCGTAACTGTCGTCATAATTTACATGCCATCCACCGTGGTCACACGTGTCAGGCGACATGAGGTAACAGCACATTACCGGAGAGCGTAACTCATAATAATGGCCGGACCGTTTTCCTTCACCCACTCAGGATCCACGCTCTCTCTCATCCGACAACAAAACAAAGAAAAGAATACAATTAGCAACCAAAAAGAAACAAATAGAAACAATATTTCAAATCCTATTCATTAGTCGTGTTGACCTTAAATACTCTCAAAGAAGTTTCTAACATTTGTCAATAGAACTTTTCTTTCATTTGATATTTTCCTCTCTAATCGTTCTTCGTCCATTTCTCAAAGCTTCTGTTGCTGGATGGTGTTTCTGACAGAACAATAAAACACAGCAAACAGTTTCTTCTTCTTCACGAAATTCACACTTTCCATCGTCATGCTTTCCAGTAACATAGAGGGAACTGTTGAGACCAGTATGATCATTTCTTAGTTTAATGCTCCCCATTTTCCCATTTCGTCCACTCTCCTCGGTCCCAACCAAGGGTTTATTTTTAAAAAGAGATCTTCCTTTACTCCCTTTGTTCCATCTGTTCCGCCATATCTTTTAGATTTTTCCCGTCTGACTTACTTATACTTACATTAATGTTATTTTCTCCCACTCTTCAAAGCCCCCTTTGCGACTTTATCCGCCTTCTCACTCCCATCAACCCCAACGTGGGAGGGACTCACACAAAATAAACAGCCGCATTTGATGAATTCTAAATAGTGATGGTATTTCCTACAATAAATCATCTCTACTCCTGGAGTGGCAACATTTCAAACTCATTAATACCGCACATAAATCAGATGCAATTAACCCCCCCTCTGACCCGATGTCCTCTACCAATTGTATGGCAATAACTAAGGCCATCAACTCACAAGCGAACACAGATAAATCATCATCGAGTCTCTTCCCACACTCGACATTGCATTCTGGGATTACGGCTGCTGCCGCCGTTCTCCCGGTTTTAGGGTGTTTAGAGCCATCTGCATGCATCTGTAAATAGTCGTTCCTTTTGATGTATGACTTCAAGATCTTACAATTTCCCCAATGTTCATCTCTTATCAGTTCAAGGAGGCTGAGATCAATTTCTGGCTGTCTCAATAGCCAAGGAGGAATAGCTGGCACAACAACAGTTGGAGTCTAACTCCCATGCTGTGTTCCCAATTCACTAACCTTCTTCTTAACAACCCAACCAAAGCTCTTAGTCGGCCTTTTATCATGTTCCCAGCATGGCTCAATAGCACTTATTGTTGGATAGTTGGTATGTCCTTGCGAAATTGACCCAATATGTCATTATGATTTGCATTCTTCTTCATTTAAATGGAATTTCCTCCATTTCTATTTGCAATGCTGGCAGAGATGTTGTTTAACCATCCTCTTGTGTTAGCTTTCTAGTATCTCTTGTGTTATCGGGTCGGTTTGGACCCATCAGCTGTAAAATACACTAAAAACTATTCTCCATCATCCAATTTGTTTCTCATCTCTTAGCTACCTTGGACGGCTTCCTTATCCATGAAAATATGTTTTAATATTTTTGGTGTGGACCTTTTCTTTGTCAGCACACCCCTCAATTTCAATTTCAAAAAGCAATAGAACTTTAATACAAACACAAAAAGGCAAAAGCACAAGAAGTCATAACACAAAATATAGATTTGCAAGGTCAAACAACAACCAATTAAGCAAATTGTATTTTTATAACTGGGTCCAAAGCGACCGTAACAACACAAAGGTTATCATTTCAACCAAAGCATTATATAATTTCGTGAAAAAAAACGTTTTGTTTTATTTTGTTGAAACAGAGGTTCCTGTCCAAGCCTTAATGCAATAAACACTTTCTATGTGGTTCTTTTATGCGTTTAAAACCTAAAACGGGTCGGTGCCGACCCTAACACTAGAGGAAGGTTAACGGTCTGAAACACTAATTTTTACCATGACACATAGCCTTTTCCAACTTTATATTCAGCAAAGGTCACGTGCAAAACGCTACAGTCACCAGGTGAGATGTATGAGAGGATTCATTAAAAAATTGTCTAAATTGTCCGATATAATTTGGTTGAATTCACCAAATCAAATAGTTGCCACCTAAATGATTACTAGATATACTATGTGAGCTACCCCCCTACATTGGAAATCAAAAATCCGCCACAGTGCATGGATGACATCATAATTAGTGTTCGACTTTTGAGTCTCATCATTACAGTACAGATGGAGATAAACAGGGAGCAGCGCAACGATGGAAAATAAGTTTTATTCCCCTCTGCAACATGAAGTAGAGACACTACCAGCCCAGTGACTAACTGCTTTGATTTCATTTGAAGCAGCTCAGCATCACCGAGCACGTTAACTTTCTCAGATTGGGATGTCTGGTTGTCATGTAGGCGAGGCGGTCGGCCTTGGTTACCATTACATTGATAATCTGCCCACTGGGCATAGCCTAATTAGATCACTGTTGGACACAGACGTCCCGTGTACTCAGGGACACCATTCAATGCTGTTTGTGTGTGCATGCAAATACATAACTCTCTGTCTCTACATCTGCATATAAGCATCAGTGTGCGCATGCAGGCGCGCGTGTTCAGCCTCTTGACATCAGCATCCATGTAGAGAAACAATGCTCCCTTTTCATAAACAGGCCCTTAGTGCTCGCAAGAAGACTCATTTATCATTATTTGTTTGGAATTCTTAAAAATGCCTCATGTAATGTGAGTTAAAAACACACTTGACTAAGTGTGTGGGTTTATGTACAGTGTTTCCGACTCAAGTCAACAACAAATAGAACATTTAAAGACATTTAAAGAAATGGCGTTACTGAATGAGACCGACCCGTCCCAATGCTGAGTGACGGATCGCCATGACGCAAAGTCGTCTCCGTCCCAGTTTGAGCGGCGTGGTCCTGCTCAAAAGCACAACGGGCACAAAGTTACAGGGCCGGATAGACTTTATTAGATCCACACGTCCTGACATGTGACCACAGGGCACTCAGTGTGAATGTTCATTACAGGAAGTTTATCCTGTGGTTTGGCTGTTTCTCTTTTCTATATATACAGTACATCGCTAGTTGTATCACTAAGGGACTTTAGGAGGCTCTTTTGAGGGAGAGTCTCAATAATACATGCTTTCCAACATCTGAAGAATATCTTGTCTTTTATAGTCCCCCACAAAGAGTAGAGGAACCGCAGCAAAGCTGCTTCTCACTGGGATGAGAGGGGAAGAGGAAGCACACGCTGTGTGGTTGTAAGCATGGTGTGGGTGTGTGTGAGAGAGAGTGTGTGTGTGTGTGTGTGTCGGAATATTCATTTGCAAATGTGTGTTTTGTATCTGTTTTGCATGAGGGAACACTTACAGAGACGTACGACACTCACGGGCTTTAAAGTGCACAGTAAAGATGCAAAAAGGGTTCGAAAACTCAGATTAAAAATATTCAAGCACGTATGTCGCCATATATAGACATAATCATATCGACGTATCATATCCTATGAGTGGAAGTAGACATTCTCACATGTACACTCACACACAGGAAGATGTGCTGGAGCTTTGTGAGTCTAGTGCGAGTGCCTCCTGTGAGGGATTTGCAGGAGATAGCAGTGAACATAGCGCAGGAT
Source organism: Clinocottus analis (assembly GCF_023055335.1). Lineage (NCBI taxonomy): Eukaryota > Metazoa > Chordata > Actinopteri > Perciformes > Cottidae > Clinocottus > Clinocottus analis. Next base: position 5,345,558 of record NW_027175821.1, read on the forward strand.
TTCTGTCATCATTGAACACATGGGGAGAGGAGTCTGCCTCGACAGCAGCATTGACAGATTGCATGAATAATTTAGGAACAAAGTGAGAGGCCTCATAGACCTCTGAATCACTACCAATGACAGCTGCCTGCTCTGACTTTGACTCCTCTCTCATCTTTTTTAATGCATATTATTTCCATAAATTCCTCTCCTTACATCTCTAAGCTGTGTCTGGACGCAAAGTGCTCAGCGGTGAACCTCCGACACGCGAACAGGGATTGAGGTCTGAGGGACAAAGCTAAATGACTTTTAGAAACAATAACACTGCGAGATCTGACTCATAGTTTACTTGCGGGATTAAAGCCAAAGTGGCTTAAAGGAGGATGCGTAGAGGTCCTGGGCTGGAGAAAGACATCGCTGCAAAGTTACAGATGATGAAGCACAAAATGATCTCGCAGAGAGACCCACACTTAGATTATCAGCATTTTGTAAAGGGCAGACACTTTATTGATTTGCAATGTTCTGTCAGATATAATTGGGGGGTGGTGATTAGTGGCCTTGTTGATTTCAAAAGGAGGAAGAGGAGGAGGAGGAGGAGGAAAGGGCCGGAGGAGCTGGAGGAGGAGGAGGTAATAAAAGCTGGTGGAAAATGTTTAGAAATGGTCTGCTGCATTGCGGAGGTCCAGTATCAGTCAGAAACATGCTTCACATCAGTATTCAAACCTTTAAAGAAGCAGATGTTGTCTGAACTCCAGATGTTGTACTAATTTACCATCTCACACTCCCTTGACTGTCACCAGCAGAGACAACACAAGGAGAGCTTGTTACTGCAGTTAAGCTGAATCATGAGTGACATGTGCATAATCTCCAGGAACAATAGTTTTGTTCATCATGTTTTGTTTTAGTTTTTTCTGTTGACCAGCAGAAGAACTTCAAAACTCTGAGCAAATCTTTTGATATACTTTGATGAGCCTGGGACCACATCCAGGCAAAGTTTTTGAGTCACTTAACTTGGATCTGAATGCTTCTGTGCATTTCTCTCTAGACATTCTACATTTTCTTTCTGGATTAAGCCCAATTTGAGTTATAGATTATATTTCTTGACTAGGGTCTGGGCTGATTGGTTGATCTATTCTCTGGTTAATGATATGTGCGAGAGACTAATTATGATGTCGATACATTTTCTTTATTGTTCAGTCGTAGTACACACAACATACACACTTAAGATATCCCAAAAAGGTGGGAGGGAGGCAACAAACTGGCCCACTTCACTGCACCATGTTGGAATTTAAGCCAAGCTGCAGGGGTTGAAATATTCACTTGAGCTCACGATTAAAGAGGGTTTAAAATCCTGTCTGGAGTGTGTGTCTGCGTGCGCGTGTGCGCGTGTGTGCGTGTGTGTGTGTGTGTGTCACAGCGAGAGAAGGTGGGATGTGGTAGTCAAAAAGGATTGCAGGCTGCATGCCCGCCAGTGCTTGGCTTGATTTTAACTTTGGACAACTTGCCCCAAGAGCAGTGAAATGTGTTCCAAGTCACTTCTTCAAGGCAACCAAAAACAATCAAGGTGCATACAGCCTAAATCCCACTAGGCACTCTATAATCCCCCATAGCCTTTATTAAAGTGACCTTTTTCAACAAGGATTTATAAAAAGAAAAAATCTCCAAATCCAATGATTTTTAAATGGCCTTTTTGCGCTGGAAGTGATTAGAAGCAGCCTTTCCTGTTCCCCGCGTCACGTATAGAGGGACCGGTAGACAGACCTACGCTAATCTGCATTTTCCCCACCGCCCTCCCTCGTCCCTCTTTCAAAGAGGAAGTTGAAGGTTTATTAGAGTTGGTGGCCTGTGATTGTGTTTTAATGAGAGAATGACTGCGGAGGGGAGATAAGGCACTCAGTTCGGGCTGAGAGGTCCTTGGTGGGATTAGAATAATCATCAAAAAACGCCATGTCTTTAAAAAACACACAATGGAACAGGGCCGCCCCTGTCATCCCCCCGCCGCTCCTTTTCGCCCATTCATCCCTCCATCCCGCCATCTCTCCGTCCCTCCACCCCGACAAGTGTCGGCCAATTGACATTCCAGCGCGATAGTCTCCGGCTTGCGGTGGAATGTGACATTTCCTCTCATCACTCTCTCTGCACCGAGCCAAATGTGCAGTTTTACAGATTAGACAGGCGGACAGTGAGGAAACGTGAAGACGGGGGTGGTGTGGGGAGGAGGAGATGAGACAGATGCGAGAGAGCGAGGGGGCACAGTCATCGAGCGAGAGAGAGAGAGAGAGAGAGAGAGGGGATGAGATGGAGAGAGATAAAGAGGCATTCAAGTACTGAATTAATGCAAACTCATGCTAATGAGGCATTCAAATACAGCGGCATCATTAGCCGCCACGATTTCAGTGTTCCTGTGCGCTGTCTTCCCGTGTCACTTTATTTACATGTTCCCCATTTAATGTCAACAATCAACTTTCTGGCATTTCATTATGGAAATTTCCAGCGTCAGTGGGAGGAATATCATAACGTTTATCAATATAGGTTCCCTGGAAATGTCACATGTTAATGTGACATTAAGGCTTGTGATAAGCTTAGACTGTGACACAATGGCGTTGTACATATACTTGGCTGTGTACTTTATGTGTACTGCACCAGGAGGATTAAGGAGTTTATCCACCGGGTGATAGCAGCTTCTGATTTTGCTCGAGGGACACACACGGCCGCCGACTCGCATTAAGTGATTTTTTTTTTTTTTTTGGCAGCAGAAACAGGCCGTAAAAGCAAAAGTGATATTGACTCTTTTTTTTAAAATTATTTACACGACCAGCAAACACGGCACAACGTCAGTCGGATTTGTAGTTGTGTTTTTGCCACCCGATGAAAATAAATCCAATATTCACTCTCTCTTTTGCTCTCCATCAACACCTGATGCTAGCTCTTCATCTGCTAAACCCGGTCTTTCTGCCACTCGCACCAACAGGTATAGTGGTTTATGAGCGCTTTTTAGCTGAATACAGCTGTGAGCAACTGTATTCAGCTGTAAATGAGGTCAATGAGGTCAATGAGAGCCATAAATGAAGCGAAAGCGGTGAAGTCGAGGGAAGTAAAAACCAAAGCAATGAGCCGACAGACGCTCTGTAAAGCTGATAGGAACCTGAACGTGCACTTCTGTGTCCGTCCACGGCTGATCTTGCGTTCTGCTGGAACAAACTGCATAATATTGTGGGTGCCTTGTTATGGCTGCATGCGCAAGGATCTCTTGCGGTGACTCACACTTTCTCAAAACACCTTTTTATTGCCTGTTTTATATTGCCATTGACTGCCGGCTGACTCCTGACTCCCTCCTCTCAGCCGGCCCCCCCCCCACCGGTTAGGGGCCGCTCACGTGTGATTATTAGTTTCTCTTAAAAATTCACCCCCATTGTTTCTGTCGTTTGATTCGGGAGGCCCGCCGACGACCCGTTCCATTCTGACATACGACCCAATCGCTCTTGCAGATGCAAAGGATTCATTTCTGAGTCGGAGCATGATCAGGGCACAAAGGGTAGCGGTTGTTACACACATTTATTTATCGAACCATCATTTCATATGACGCGGGTCAAATTCGATTAGAGCAGAATGAGAGGAACACAGTGGGACCGACTGAATGTGTGCATTGCAACTTCTCACAGCTCTCATGTGTGGATGATATACGGCAGGGGCCCATGAATTATGAACGCTGAGCTGTTTCTCAGACAGCAGCGGGAATTTTGGAGTGAAACAAAGGTGGAGGCAGAGTGCGGATAACGATAAGAATGCCTTGGGCTGGATGGTAATAGAGTCAAATTGGGTGAAAGTACAGTGATGTTGTACTCCGACGTGAGCATGAATGGAAAAAACACAACAACTAACTTAATTATTTATGAATAATTCCAAATCCTCCACTTTATGTGAAGAGCTTGTGTGGGATTAAGCGCGTGAATATTATTAAGTGATTACCTTTGAGTGTGTGTGTGTCTGCGCGTGTGTGTGTGTGTGTGTGTGTGTGTGTGTGAGTGAGTGAACCATCCAGAGGTGTAACGCCTGATCTCATCATGTAGAATTATGATTTCTCATTAATATTGCTGTCTCGTTCGGTTGTAATAAACAGGCCGTGATTTCACAAAGGAAAAGGTGTTTAACATTGATACGGGCCGCACAGTCACACCGCCCAAAACACAAACATGCCACAGAGGGCGTTGTGTTACTTTGATTCCAGCCCTGCAGGGGATAGGGATATGTGAACTCCGCTCAACTGGAACTCTCACTTATTTACTGCTCTCTAAATGCTGTTTAAATCACACTAGCTAATCTGAAAGGCTTTACCAGTGTTGATCTGTGTGTGTGCGTGTGTGTGTGCGTGTGTGTACGTGTGGGTGTGTGTGTATACAGTTCGCGAGCGACAGCAAGGGAGAGAGGTGGGAGAAGGATAGAAAGAGAGGGTGCGAGTTAGTTTGGCCTCTCTCTCTCTACAGAGAGAAGGGATTATGTTTCTCTGCTGTCATGTGTTCTGACATTCAGAATGTTATTAAACTTCAATAGGCTGAGCTCAGGGTTCACTGATTACTCTTACTGGGGCTGAATCCATTATTCAAGGTTTACTTTCACACCGTGTGTTTACAAAAAAATCACAATCACACCTGCAAGCTTCTCACACCGATGCACATAGACCTGCGCATGCACTCGGGCTTAAATGCAAGCTCCCGCCCAACGCTCACACACCACTGCAGATAAATGCACTCGTCCGAATGCGTCGCTACTGCAGTGAGGCATTTTAGGTAACAGAGTTGTGTTGTGCCTGCTAAATATGCATTGGCTGTAATGTAGAGTTCAGATTTTTTTTCTATAGGGATGTGAGTGTCTTTCAAGTGAGCTCCGGCATTGAGAATGAGAAGACGAAGAAAAACCTGTCCGCTTAAACAGAAGAGATTACCCACTCACAGCTCCTAACAAATACACCACCATGCACTGATAGAATGACAAATGTCTACTATTGTCCGAAAAGACTGTTCCTTTAAAAAAGAAACAGGAAATGACAGCTGAAGCATTGCTTTGCAGTGTAGAGATTTAAGTCGGGAATTCTGGCCTATTGAGTGAAATATTACATTGAAATAGAGGGTATTTCCTGCTGTTTGGATTTGGACCCCCTCCACCAGAGTGATTGGCTGGGAGTCTACCTGGGTTGTGCAGGGAGCCTCCCCAACTTTGATCACCGTGGAAAGAAGCCCTGTTCCATAATCCCCTCATCTGTCATTCTGTCTGAGGCAATGTGTGCTGCCATACATCTCTCCCTCACTCGCTCTCCTGTTCCTGCTGTATCCAGCGCCCGTTTACTACCCCCATCCATCTTCCCCTCAAGGCCGTCGCCTTCATCCGTCCACCGAGATGGACAGACGGCAAACAGAGGAAGAGAAGTTGGGTTCAGGGCGCCGGCTTTCCCCCTAACTTCAGGAGGTCTGGCAGGGGAGCAACTTTTTGGTTCCCCCGACAATGGGAAAGCACATATATTTCAAATGGGGACAGTTAATCTCTAGAGCATCGGACTAACAGGCTCTGTCTCGTGATTGACTGTCCCATACGGTGGGTCCCTGGGTAACCCTCAACACCACAGGGACGTGGGAGGAACCATAAAGCTCCAACTGGATGATAACTCATTATATCCTCATACGTTTTCATTCACAGACCAATAGATCCACATTATGAGGTATAAATCAGCAGCTAATGGGAGACGTGAAGCTTCACACTGTGAGCCTTGATGTGTGTTACGACCGCTGAAATGCTAAAGCAATATTTCCTTTAGTAACCTGCTTCAGGCTAGTATAGGGTCCGTGTCTATTCACCTGTACATTGAGGACAAAAAAATGACTTTTTTTCTAGTGTTGGCTCTGAACTGAAGACCAGTGCATTTGAATTGAAATGATGAAAATGGAATTATAGTTCGAGAGACGTTTAGCTTGATTTAAAGCTTTTTTCCATCCACATCAGATAAACAGTGTGTGGCTCTTGTTTTATCGACACCCTTCACTCATAGGGGACTGAAATACACAACGTAAAGCCAGTATGACATAAGATTTAAGGGCTGCGATGTAGTCTGTTCAGTCAGTCTGAAGTCAGGTGAATGATTTGGCCGAATGAGAACAGTCTTTGGCCAGTGAAAGAAGAACGTGTGTATATGTGTATGGAAATCAAGCAAGCAACAAGACCGTCCTCGGGCAATTTCCGTCAAACTGCCGTTAGATGCTGTGTTCAGATCTCATCCTGCTGTGAGTATACCAGTCTCGCAGACTGAGAGAAACGGCCTGAGGGCTGGATGGATGAGAGACGAGAGGTGCTACACGCCATTGAACTCAGTCTTGCAGCATCTCCGTGGGCGGCGAGTGTGTGTGTGCTCGGGCTTATGTGCGCCCATGTCCATTTCTGTTTCTATGTCTTTGCTCATGTTATACGTGCGGGAAGAAAAACTCCCACGCAGAAATGTGCGCGGCTACTGCCTACAGCCGATTGTGGGTGTATGCGGCACACAGTGAGGGAACAGGGACAAGAAAGGACAGAAAGGGAGACTTGAATTCCAAGTGACTTCCAAGATAAAAGTAATGAGGAAGAGTCCACATCCATGAGGCTATGTGTGCCCTTTTGCTACGGACTCAGGCAGTTTACGGAATCTGTTCCAAAGGGGAGCAATCATTACCTCCCTGATGACTGCAGGACCCTCCCAACACGAGCTGGCAGCAGCATCTTCCCCACTATTGATTTCCTTTCCTTCACTATTTGGAAAAATGTGGCTCACATGCTAGGAGACGCTGCAACATAGTTAGACCTCCTCTCTTCATAACATAATTATTGCAATGCAGAGGAAGAGAAGAGGATGGTTTGGGATCGGATCTCATTTATGAAACAAAATGCCCAGAGCAAAAATCAATAGCAAGCGCCACAAGCATGATAACTGAAGTGAAATCAACCAAAATTAAGACAAATTACAAGATCAAAGTTTTCATGGACTACCAAAAACATTGGGTGTTGGAGTTGAAGTTAATGGCATTAAAAATAAAAACATCCTTCAGCTATTAAATTACATGTATCGACTTATCTGGTAAAAAAAAAAAAAAAGTGTCCTTGTGTTATCTTATAGAGGTAAAGAAAAAAGAAAGCATGACTGCTGGTGAAATTGAGCGTTTGCTGCAGCAGCAATGGTCCAATCACAGTTTCGTAAGCGTAACTATAGGCACAGCCGACCTGTCAGGCTCTGGATTTGTCCGTGTGCTAGAGTGTGTGTCACGTCTGAGCAATAGTCCATGGAGAAATAATTCAGAGGGTGATGTCTTTTTTTAAAGCTTTTCCGATCCCAAAAAATCCTGAAAAAAACAAGAAAAATCATTAAGCTGTATGTTTGTCTGCTCTAATGTAAACTACACATCTTAGCAAGTCATGAGCTAAGTTGGGTCGCAGGTTACATAAAACATAGATAAATATCCCATAATAACAGATCCACTAAGTGGCAAGTTTACAATCCAGCAAAGCCAGCATAACGGTTTTATCTGAGACAGGATTAGCCTACATTTGTCTCCAGTCCCCAAAGCCTTTTCTCTGTTAATGCTAAACGTGACACTGTTAGAAAATTTCAACAATAAAGTGTTAACCTCTGGTCTCCGTGCTCAAGTAGAATGACATCCTTAGATTGTTTCTTATCATACTTAATAATATAAAACTAACGCTAGCTCTCTATGCTACAATGCGCTACATGAATCATTTTGCCAAGGACATGTAGCTTTAGCTTAAGTCTTCTAGCGCGGGTAGCTTGTCCGTACGTAGCCAAGAGACTTGTCAGCCACAAATATGACCAACTCATCTAGCTAACATTAGCTTAATTAGCTAGCCAGCAACAGCTGACCCACTCATCTAACTAAAATTAGCTAAATTAGCTAGCCAGCGACAGCTGATGGAATCTGCTTAAGTCATTTTAGTTGTCATTAGAAATGAAAAGCCTTCTTTTGTCTTCTTGGTCTGGAAACATTCCCATTTGCTCATCAACTGTCCTGATTAGGGAATCAGTTAATCTGCTAGTTAGTGTGAGTGAGTGTGTGTGTGTGTGTGTGTGTGTGTCCACTGTGTGATGCTGCTCCTCAAAGAGCGGCAGAGCGTGTGTGTGAGCAATCTGCACCTGGACACAATTAACTATTGCTTTCGATGACTCTCGAAACTGGAACAAGATCTCTCTTTGTTCTTTGTTTGCATTTCTGTTTTCTTATCAAAGTCTCTTCTTCACTCCTACGTCCTCTATCTGCTGCCTTCGCCACCATCAGTGCACCTGCAGGTGTTCTTTTTGAGCATCCTCATTACTTCACTGGTGGAGGCGTCTCTTTTTAATTGTAATAACTGAAGACGTTACACTTTCAAAGGACTTTGTATCTTCAGGACGTGATTTAATGGTCTTCAAATGATCGAGGACAGGTGACGCCTCCAGATTTAATTTTAGATAAGGACTGATTACTTGAAACCTGGGGACGTGGTTTCATTCTCCCAAGTTTAATTTCACCTGAGGAGCTCGCTCAGAGTGCCAATGACTCCTGAAATCCAGTGGGCAGTCCTTGGAAATTAAAGTCGAGACATGTAGTGAGCACAGCACTATATGTCTGATGGTATATATATTGTGCTGGAAATCACATTTAAAGTAAGTGTATGACAACTCTCTTCAAACACCTTTTTTTCTCAATCATGAACGAGAATCTTCAGAACTGGGTGAGGGAAGAAAAAAATGCTGCGGAAGCACCGAGCTTACAAAAGAGAAAGATAGAGATGATAATTATACAGTATAGGCCTTGGGGTGTCAGAGTGAGGGTGAGCGGGGCCTCTCCAGTCGGCGATGTCACTAATCACCGGGTGTGACACAGCATGACACCCTGCTATCTCTTTACCACACACACTCATACACACATTAAACAATATGCCACACAATGGGACATTCTATATTTGTATCTTCATCATAATAATTCCCCTTTCCCTACTGAACAATATGAGAAATGACTGTTGCATGTTTTTTCCCCGAGTGACATTTCGTTTCAACCGTTTTGCACACAGATGCAATTTCCAAAGCAGAATGCACGCAATCAAGGTAAGAAAAATAAATATTATGACAACCTAAATATTCAGTCAATACGCAGAGTTCGGGCACATTCAGGTATGCTGAGAATTTCTCTCCGAATGCTCAACTTCATTGATGTTGCCACTGTCAGTTTGTGTGTAGGGTGATAACATTCTGGTGAATTGATCTAAAAAAAGGCATAAAACAGATGTCTAATAAAGAGCGAGTTGAAGACTGGATTAACTTTGCTAAAGTGCTGTTTTTGTCAGACTCAAAATGGCCATCGATATAACTGGCTCAGATTGTCAAGGGTACATTCCTACGACTTGTCGTCATATGCACCAAAGTACAATAAAAAATAAAAAAAACACTGCCCAAAAAAATACAGAAAGCCCCACCTCCACCTGCATGCTCTGAGCTGAAATTCCCTCCAAGGGGAAGTCATTATTATCTCCCCACTCCCTGCTGTGCTGAGCTTGCTGTTCCTTGAGTGATGAGGACAGTGCTGAGACGCCATTATTAACGCTGTATATGATCCATATCTACATAATGGGCTATCCCAAATGATTTGTCCGACTGAATTAAGTGGATTAATGCGCCACAGACGAGTAATGTAAAGGCAAGGCGAAGATATTGATGTCAAAAACGGTGAAGAAGCGTTTAATTGCAGGGGAAGAAGCAACAAGTGGAAAGCAGACTATTCTGTTGGGGCCTCTCGCAGTGACCAAGCGTTAGAGAGAGATCACCTGTCTTTCAGCTCGTTGGTTTTGGTTTTCCAGACTTCGAAGTTGTTTCCAATGTTGTTGAAGGAAGCTGTTAGCGTTAAGCAGTTCAAGAGACAGACATTTCCCAACAGGAGTTGATGAGGACCAAAAACCGAGCAAAAAGAAGAGTGACTATGGGAATCTAAACCCCCAAAAGGGCCTCAACTCTTGCCTGATGGTGCCACTGGGTGGAGCGCATTATAAAGAAGGTGGGATCATGGTTGTAGGGGGAAAAAAGCTTGTGTGCAAGATGTGTCTTAGTCAAAACCTAAAATGATTACTGAATTAAGTGGCAGAACAGTGCAGAGTCACGGCAGGTCGTGAAATAGGCATAAAATGCAATTAATTGAGTTCATGTACCGGGACATTGTCGTTGTCACTCAGCACAAAAAAAAACAATGTCAATGGAAAGTGAATTAGGATATTCCTGTTGTGTGGTGGACACACACATTAAACACAATCTACAAGACTACCAGCTACGGTCAGAGATAGTGATGCAGTATTTAGTATTGAGAGAGACCACGTTGGTGGGCTGGAGGGGAGCTTTGGGTCCAACAGTTTCAACCACCAGGTTCACACGATTGTCGCATGTCATCCTCCTTTTTCCTCTCTCTCAGCACAGAACGAATCACTCCTTACTAAAAGAAAGACCGGCAGAAACATGTTATGATCTAATCTGCGGTTCAACTCTGTTTCCTTCTTGCTATATCGGTGCTAAATGTTGTCTGGACCTTTGAATCTGTATAAATCTCACGAGGAAGTTGCTTCTTTATGATTGTCACACAACGCAGCTTTTCAAATGTTTTGTTCAATGTATGTCCAATGATAAATTTAAGTGCATGATAAAGCATGTGGTGATCGAGGAAAGCTGTACGTCTTGATATGTGACTGCATTAATCAGCTGTTCGTCTGTTTATTGTGATTGTGTGCCATGTTGTGTTACATGTGAATTTGAACGGCTGCTATCTTGGCCAGGTTCAAAAAAAAAAAAGATTTCTGATCTCGATAGGTCTTCCCGGTAAAATAAACAAGACAGATTATTTTTGGATCGCTGCACTTCTCTCTGGCCCAGGCAGCTCTCTGTTGTCATATCAAAAGTCATATCCCATACGCAGTCATACCCCACACGCCCGAGGCACGGAGCGAGATATGCGACTCCTGTGGAAATAAAACTAAACAAAAAAATTGTTTATATCTTTATTCTGTTACAAAAGCATGATGACTTCCTTCCAGGACACTTTGGTTAGAAAAAAAAAAGATTATTTCTCAAAATACTGAATCCTAATAGTTGTATTTATTGACTTTTTTTTTTTTATTGACCATTGTTTTAATTTAAAAACTCAATAACACCCTTTCCATAGTCTAAAAAAAAACAACAATAATGATGTTTCTGTTGAACAAACTGGTGATTCAATTCCAGTAGTAAAATACTGTGGAAAAGGTAAACGACAAAGAAATACTCAAATGGTGTTAAATCTCAAGCACTTAAAAAACACCAACAAGAAATCCTTTTTGAAACTGCAAAAACAAAATTAAATAAACTCAAAACTGTCTTTAAACAACATTAGCGTCTACAGATTATTCAACATCAGTGTGTGAGTGTTTCATTGTTTTAAACTCTTCAAAGTGTAACACTCCCGGCGACCCAACTCTCCTTTATAATACAAACATTGAGTGTCTTTTTTTGTCTTCTTTTTTTTTTTTTTTTTTTTACAAATCCGTTATGGCATATAAAACATCTGTCTGAAGGTAAAGCCTTCACTGAAGAGTGCTGTGCCTTGTTCTAATTAATACAACATCAGCAAAAGAAGACGCATAGATGAAGGGAAGAAAGGAAAAGTACTCACGCGGTAGGTAACTAATTCAGGTACACTGAGGCATGATGGGGGAGTGGAACAAATATTTTCACGATGGGAAGAGAAACGCCTTTTATATACACAATAGGTGGAGGTATGTATGATTCCAATAAACTCTGACAGCCAATTTGTCTTTCACGTGTGACGACGTCGAGAAAGAGAGAGGTCATATATCAGATTTGGTACCATATTCTTTAAAGCAGAAAACTCAGAGGAGAAGAAAAATAACACACAACCCACTGTGGAAGCCGGGATGAGTGCAGCTTTTGTGAAGACGCTTGACCTCCGCTGTGAAACCAGAGGTCAGTTACACTGTGCGGTCCGTAATCTAAAGCTGACCGCTGGCTTCCGGCAGCACGGGAAATCCCATTTCAATAAAATCACACCATTGGACACTGTTGGACTCTTAGTGTGGTGATGCTGATGATGTTCAGTGCATTTCAGGACTTGTGTTGTGATGAATTACAGCAATTGGTGTTTTTTTTCTTCCTTTTCTTCCTTCAACTTGCTTCGTCTGCTTGGACTTAAGCTGATGATTTCCAATTTTCCGCATGATTTCTGTTCACACAGGTGATCAAACGGCTGTACTCTCTCTGCAGTGGATTATTTGTGCAGGTGGAGAGCGAGAGAGAGAGAGAGAGAGAGAGAGAGGGGGGGGGGGGGGAGGTGAGAGGAAACGGTGCTGGAGCTGGAAGAGGGCATATAATACACCCTTTACTGTGATGCAGAGTGCACAACTCTCACCGGGTCCCTTTGATAGTTTTCACCTGTGAGACTGATGAGTTTAAAGGATATTTTTCTTATTGTCAACCTTTTCCCATGAAAAGAACAAAATCAACAATGGATTTGATCCTACCAAACAAGTATTGCCTGTGTAGTCAGAGCCTGATGTACTAGTACTTAATCCTTTGCTATTATTGACAGTAAAACAACTGTACTGGCTTCCTTCATCACCTTATGAACATGGGCACTCGCCACACTGCTGTATTTTGTCATTATGGCACCAAATTTGTATGAATCCGCTGCTGAAAATAGTCCCCAACACATGCATTATATACTTATGTTCAAGTAACGTTTAAAACTACAGTGCCCAGTTGTTTTAGAAAAATACTGAGCTATATCATTAGGAACTGCTTAAGAATAATTATGTATGCTTTCTGTAGTAATCAATAGCTTATGGCTGAGTGTCACAGACAGGGCAGTGAGCTAAGAAAGAATCAAATCCCCTCAAAACATCATATATTCATTTGGAAATGCAGTCAAAGTTCAGTGTCGCTTCACAGAAAGAGAAGATGTTGTTGTCATGTCCTTTCATTGGGGGTTTCTGACAATATGAAATATATGTAAATATAAAGTCATGCCAGCCGTGTTCTTTTTCTGTCCTTTCATTCTAAATCACATGACCTAAAGTCTGTTTTCTGCTGCTGTCAATGTTGGTCAGTCACTCATGGGAACAGAAAATAAATCCAAATGGGGCAAGAAATGCAAAGTACATCATCCATAGTCATTTTGAGTTGCGAGTATTGCAAATGTTTTCAGGTGGAATTTTCTCCTAAGGCCTGCATGCCAAAGCCATGCTGTCTGCCCTTTGACCCCTCTGCCGTTCAGGGGCCTGCCACCCCTCTAATTTCTCATTTCTGTTTACTTGACTCGATCCGAAAAGGGAGAACTCCACAGCGGGGACCTTGACTTCCAATAAACACAGATAAAGTTAACTGTGGATCTGTCAGTCACAGCAAGTGTTTCCATCGCCAGAGGAGGCCCACTTTCCTTTTACAGGCCGTGCACGATCTGCAGGGGGGCTCGATAATTTGGGAGTGAATAGTTGCGCTGCCGTTCCGGTAAAACGACATACAGCTGGAAATACATCACAGGAGGGAGTGGACCATGCAGCAACACATCCCACAACAGTTTGAGCAGGTTGTATCAGAATCTGTCAATCTTTCTTCTTCAGCGCTTGCTGCAAATTGACCCCTAGTATATCAATGGATATGCTATGAATGTCACAGTAGGATACAGTGTAAGGTCACTCAGTACGTAGCCACAGAATAATGCGTCAGTGTGTTTTCTCTATTCTATCGCCTTATTCTCATTATGAATCTGTTTTTCCCTCATCATTAAATAGTCAAACTCTCCATTTACCTGTTGGTCGAACACGTGACCCAGGAGCAATAAGTGTGTGGTGTATCTGTGTGCATTTGTGAGAATGGTCCTATGGCACAAAGACAAGGCATGACGTGTTGAATGAGGTGTAGCAGCAATGCACGTTTTGTTGTCGCCCGGTCAGCCGCGGATTGAACCGCCGTTGACCCTCAGCTGAGGATAAATAAAATCAAACTACTTTTGACACAGCTCTTTGCGTTTTAACATCAGTATGAATCATATAATATATCATAAAAACTGGCTATGCTACACAGAGCACGCGGTCCTTCCGAAAAAAATAAATACAAAAATGGCGTGTAAATGTGAGTGAACGAGAGCGTCCCAAAACAATATGGCACCATCGCAGCAGTCTTTGTCCTCCTCTGCCACGTCTGTGCAAAGACACGCCATCAGAAAGCATCTAGGTAGTACAAGGTCAGCAGTGGAGGTGAAGGTATTGCACACGCAGACTAACGTCAACAGCTCCATCGAGATGGCACAGCGCAGGCGTCACACTGAAGAACAAAGTTCTTATTTTTTTTTTCTCACACAAATGAACACTGTAAAAAAACAAAATCCAAAAACACGCCCCGTCGACGGCTTCTTTATTGCAGCACACTTCTTTTTTCCTTTTTTTTTTTCATCACATCCACGTATTTAAAAAAAAAAAAAAAAAAAAAAAAAAAAAAATGTCGCGAGTCTCTTCCTAGCTTGTACGGAGCGGTTCGAGAGTGCATTTTGGCAGTAGGTTAAGTCTTGTTCAAGTCGGGCGCGTTGACAGCCAGTAGGGGGGTGGATGGGTCAAACCGGACGGCCATGATTCTTGAGGTCATTAGAGTCTTTAGTGCTCTTCTTCTGCCCCCGCCCTGCCTATTCCCCGCCGCCAGCACAGTCATGTGACGATCACATGCCGGAGGCACCCAGTCCCATGCTGGCGGTGTGGCTCATGCAGGGCAGCGTCTGAACGGTCTTGGGGAAGTCGTGGGTGAGGATTCGCCCGTTCTCTCCGCCGCTCCCGTTGCCACTCATCCTGGTCAGGGTGGAGCAGCGCATGGCGTCGTTGATGGATTGCTGTCAGAAACAAAACGAAAAACGGGACTACAGTTAGTCTACACACCAGGTTTTTAGTCTCACACGCATACATGCATCATTATCAGAGCAGAGAAACAGTCACAGCTAGCAGCGCGAAGCAATATATGCTTGAAAAGGTCTTTCAGGTATACTGTAGTAAAGATAAACTATGCAGTTTCTCTTTCTTTACTACATGACTATATGCGCATTAGCAGCTGTTTATGTCACTATCTGACTGTGGTGCTGGCACGCCAAGAAAACCCAGAGCAGAGTGAGCCATTAGGAGTCTAGGGTGCTACCTTTCACCCTCTCTATCTGGGCCCGGGTGATATTCGCGGGTGGTAAACCACGGCGCCGGACAATGGGCATCAATGTTCTGCTTTGTAACAGGAGGAGCAGAGTGAAGTGTGGGCAGTAAGAAGAGAGCTGACGCTTCACTCATTGGTCTAAGAGCTCCATTCTCCAGTCTAGCGCAATAAAAGCCACTGGGCTCGAAAAAGGCGATGTAATGATGTGTGTGTGTTCCTTCTCTGGTGTCTGCCTGCCTCCCGTATTCTATCGCTGATTAAATTGGGCAAAGTGCGTGAGATCTGAAGCGACCGGTGAGTGCTGCGTGGGGATTGGAGAACTATACCGGCCTCTAATTGGAACGACGTTGTTGTTTCTTTCAAGCCATGCAGGATAAAGGCGCCGCTGCACTAATAGGCCGCTCGCCAAGCTCATCAGCATACTGATCAGGTGCCTCTTCGTGGGCTGATTAAAACATAAGAGATTCACTTCGAAGATCCCTCCTTGTCTTGGCCCTGCTTGGCTTCTTTCTCTCTTTTTTTTTCCTTTGGCTGTTCACAGGAAGAGCATATCAGGGAGAGGCTTTCATGTTGAAGAATGAATCAAAGGTTGTTTGTTGCAAATTGATCCACGAAGCCGATGACTAACAGCTACGATTTTTCTGCTGTCGGGAGGAGGGAGGTGTTTTTTTTTACAAGCAACAAGTCCTGACTGCAGATCTGTGGACATACAACAGTTCGAGTGTTCGAGGTTAAAGCAGAGATGGAACACATGTGAGCCGCACCAGGCCTGCCTTATGGTGTACAGATAAAAGATGTTCACTACAATGGGCCCTGCGTTTGCGAGACAGTCAGCAAAAAGAGGAGAAGGGAGCAGGGGAGAGATTTGCTCAGAGCGACAGAGGTAGGTAGATGTACCACTGTAATTCAAATTGCCTTCATACCTGTGCTGCCAAGTGGAATGCCTTCATTTGTGACTGTGTGCCACGAGATTATTTTTAATGACGCTAGTGATGGGATTTAACTACAGGGAGCCTTTTTCTTAAAAAGGTGTCATGTGTAATGTAATATATATTTATATATATATAAAATATAGTCAATATAATATATTAATATATATATAATATAAAATATAGTCAATATAATACAAAATATAGTCAATATAATACAGTGTAAAGGGTTGCCCTCTAAAGGTTAACACGAGAGATGCTATATGCTAACGCACGAAAAAAAAAGACTTGTTAGTCTTGTTACCATGTAAGCTACCGTGCTACAAAAGACGTGGACTTCATGAAGAAACAGGCATGAGGGCAATTTTAGAATCAAGTGATGGAACAACACTGCAGACGACCAGTGACGTGAAGACTGAGCGAGGGAGCTGCAGAGGAAGAGAGAGGCACAGGACAGCGTTTGCACTGCGGTGGAAGCCGTGAGAGGCCCTACTGTGATCACGGTTAGATGGGCGGGAGGGGTGAGGAGGCGGGTGTCATCAGCATCATCATCATCATCATCATCATCATCATGAATCACAGCGTTTCCTACCCCGTGGCTGTGCTCTGCCCTTATATCTTAACAGTGTTGTTGGCGTACAGGCCGTAGCTCTGCAGCTCTGTGTAGGGGGCGCTAGCACCACTGTCTAAGGCTGAGCAGTGAAAGGCCTGAGCGGCTGAGGCGGCAGCTGCCCGCGCGGTGGACACCTTCATTCGGCGCGACTCGGTCCGGGACTTGTAGCAGAACTCCACCAGCGCCACCAGCATGGCCAGGCCCAGGCCGCCGATCAGGATGTAGAAGACTCCCGCCACATTGCTGAGGCTCAGAGCGCTCGTCTTGTCCTGGGAGGGAGGCGGAGGGAGAGGGGAGCGGTGAGGCGCGATCGTGGAGACACACTCTACAGCTTCACACACATGTAGGACCAGAAAACTGAGGACAGACACACTGATTCACACACACGTACACACACACACCATATTAAGTTTCACTAGCAGGAAAACAAGTGCAGGGATTCAAATGCGCACACACACGCACACAAACACACACATGAAAGAACAAGGACAAGACACAGCTATAAAACGCCACACAAACATAAAACATCAACAATAAAGCATTGTTTAGGCCTGTCTCACAAAGTGGGATTTAATATGTTAGCTGGATAACTTTGGATGCAACTCTGGCTTTTCAGTTTGACAAAAACTAGCTAACGTAATAAGGGCAAGCAGCGGCCCTACAGGATCCTGGGAGGGACAAAATACGGCAATCACATCAAAATTAGAGAAGGAGAGAGCACAGAGGAACTAAGAAAACTTGTTCCATCAGATGTTTATTTAAGACATATATGCTAGTGTTCCTCTCTCGCTAAAAAACAGGGTTTCTAACAAAGAAGTAGTTTAAAAAGACTTTAATAACTGCTGCATATAATTTGAAATGCTTTGCATAAATGTAGATAAATGTAGTCATATTCATGTTTCAATAATTCAATAAGACTCTAAAAAGGTATTTTTTTACTGAGCGAAGATCAGCCCTTTTAATTTTAAAAAAGAGGAAGCATGTCACACTGCCAATTCGGTCCCAGTGATTTATGAAAGCTACATTTCGGTCTCAGGTTTTATGAAGTCGTAGTGCTACTCTCCACATCAACCCAAGCAACATTAATGAAAAAGTTCCATGTTCTGCTTTTTCTTCACAAGAAGAAGAAAAAGACAAACCTATTTATTTCCCAGTTCCAGGCTACTTAGCATATTCAAATGTCAGCCATATTATTGAGGAAGATGTAAAAGCCTGAACCTTGCTTTGTGAGACAGGCCCGAGATACTGAAAAGAGCTGCTGATCAAGAGTTTCTATGACTTGATTATACATTTCTAAACATTACACACAAAGCCTATATTAACCCCCTACGTTAACCCAAACACATGGCTGTTTTTCTCAAAATCACATTGTGTGAGGGGAGAGGTACAGGTAAAGTGTGTCAACGCCCCACATCACATGCGTTCATGCAGCAACAGCACAAAACAAGTCTTTCAGTTTCACATTGCTCCTTATTATAGTCGTTATTCTCTATCTCAATGGCACTTACTTACATTCATGCTTATTTATAGCCTGTAATTAAATGGGCTCACTGAAACTTAAATCAGTCAACGTAAAGGGCTCTCGTGGAACAATCGCTGTCTAATGAGGATGCTATTTCATGTGAATCTGTTCGAGAGATAGGGGGTGTCACTCGAGGAGATTGAGGGCAAACGGCAAGCTATTGTTCTGTGAGGATGGTTTACGCTGTATTATGTCTCTACTTTTATCTGCTTTGGGGAAATTTGTATTTGAATACATTTAGTCTAATAAAAGCATTTTGGCTAAACGTTATTGAGACGCACGCTGTCATTAAGCGGTATTATTTAATGTAAATTTGGTTTCAACACCGCGGAACGTGCGTCAAACTATGTGCTATGGAGGACTGAGGTGACTTCTCAAATTATTTCCGTCTCATTGGTGGAATTTACGAGCTGTATTCACTAAGTGTCCTAGTGTCGGTCCTAGAGGCCACGTCCTTAGAAGTGTTTTGGAATAAATAGGCTTTGTGTGTGCTTGTGCGTGTGTTTTAAACCCATTAACACCAACCAATAAAAAAAAAAAGCGACTAATGAAGTGCCATAGCCCTCTCTCACACAGATAATAACTGTTGAGAATAGCAGAGTTGGAGTTGTTTTGGAGAGCCTGGGAGATTTTCAAGCAGATGAGAAAATTGCTGCAAATGAAAAGCAGCACATATTCAAGGTTGTAAGTGCCGCCCCAAATATTAAAAGTAGAGCTTATTTGCTCCGTGATGAGAGTTGTAGAAGAAGATCGAGGGCACTGTCACCCGTAGGTGCTGGCTCGAGTTACATAGTGAGCACACAGACACGAGAGGGGAAAGCTTCTTCTCCTCAAACTTCCTGCATGGAAGCGAATAAAGCGCGTCTCCCAAAACTGTGAACCGGTTCCTTTAAAAGGAAAGATGTGTTGCCCAACACATGAATATTTTCTACACAGAGGGATTTCAAATTTCGCAGTAAACCACATTTAAATATAGACTCATGCGAGTGTACTGCAAAGATGTTCCTGACTGACCGACGGCATTTTCTCTCTTTAAACGGGCCTCTTTGCTTTGAGTCTGCGGCGGAGTTAAAAGCGCAGCGTTCCCCGGACTCTCAGCCCCTCATGAAACACGGTTTGAAAAAATATGAGCGGGGGAAAGGAAGACAACAAATAATATTTGGCACTGCTGCTGTGGCAACGGGATCAGAAGGTCGGCTGACAAAACTCCTCCAGGGATACCTGAGCTGGAGAGCAAACGCTGTTCCGTAACACTGGATGACATAAGGTCAGTTGGTGTGACTGGGCAGATTGACAGGGTTTGCATCCATACATGCGCACGCTACGGTGACGGTGAGTTTTTTTTTTTGGGGGAGTGGGGCTAGGATTATCATAAGAGCCAGAATGCAAAGGTCAACGTGTTCGAGGGGTTTCAGCAAAGTCCGATGGCCTAATATCATCATCCGTCTCCCTCGCGTCCTTCTCTGTTTCTTTCTCTAATTCTTTCTCCTTGGGAAGGAGTTGCAAATTGCTTCTAGACTGATTCATATTCAATCTACAACACAAGCTCAAGGTTATCATCGCACTTGATCGTGTGTGTGTGTGTGTTTGGGTAATCTATTTTGGGGAATGGAGTACACAGTGACTGTGTTGTCTATATATAAAACATTGTAACAATCCTACCTAATCCACCAAACAATATTTATTTACACGCTGGTAATGAACATTAAATCTCTGAATACACAAACTCAGTGGGGAGAAATAGACACCAGAGCACCACCAGAGTACTGGCCCGAATATAAGATGTGTATATATATATACAATGTGTTTAGCTTTTTATTGCCAACGTTGGCGAATGTTAGCAAACCGCGGATATTATATTGCTGATTTTATGACCCTGCTTTATTTTGTACTTCTGTTTCCACTATGCTTCAGCATTCACAATGGTCTTTTAATTGGCACTGCTCTCTTAACCCATAAAAGTTTACTGCTGCCTCATGTTCATGTGACAACAGACATGGATTAGACGGTCATGGCTCGGACAGAACAAAATAAAGAAGTGCTAACTGATGTTGGCTGATGACTTTCACCATTAGCCCTCTGCAGTGTGAGCTGCGGAGGTCGTAGCAGCGGCAGAAAGTGTCGGCGACAGCAATGATGCAGTCACTCTCATTAGTTGTTTTGAATCAAAATTGCAAATCAAAAGCTGCAGCCAAAAGGGATTTGATTAAATTGTTTGTTTCAGTAGATTGATGCATGGCTTTGACAGCATTTACAATGAATGAACAAATTCATCTGAACGTGTGCATTACTGCTACCTTCATTACGTGACTGAATAATCTTCGCCGTCTTTACTTCAATGCGCAGTGCATTTTAAAGTACGTTACACGCGCTGCGTCTGCATACATCGTCATTGTGTGCATCTCACCCTTAAAGTCCTTCTATCCCCCAAATAGATGTGTTTGCAAAATAGGTCTTATGTTTGGGCCACTACAGGGGTACTCGTCAAAAACCACATGGGGAGTATTGCTGCGTGTAATGGAGGCTGGGGGCTGGGCTTGGGGGCTGGTCTAGGATCAGGCAGGGTTGTGCTGGGAGGTGCTGTGAGGTACCGGGTTTGGGTCGGAGACTAACCTTTCTTCCGGAGTCCTTGCTGCCACACTCCCCTTTATCGTACCACCATTTGTTTTTCAGTTTGTCTAAGACGGCTTGCTCATTGAGTTTCAACACCGCTAGGTTTACTGGGATTCTTCCAACCATAAGGAAATAACATAAATAACATATTATACCATGTTATTTTATGTTATTCATTCAGAGACACAGAGCAGCAAATATACATACACACGTTAATGCTTGAGCTTGCTTCATGATAATAAAAAAAAAAAACAGTTTTTCACAGTCACACCACACACACAAGCGCACGCACACACACACACACACACACACACACATACATATACAGCGTAAACATAATTAGAAACAAAGTGATATGCATTAATACTCCATCTATCTTCATTGGCTTGCTCCCTAAGGCAGTAGATGTGTATTACTATATCACTTTGGGTAGCCGGCACACTGCTCACCCTCAATAATGCAACACGGGTGTCTCAATTGTATCTTTTGTCACAAAATGTAAGGTAAGCACAAAGTTAACAACTACAACTGAACAAATCCTTAAAGCCTTCGGGGGCTGCTCAAACATTATTGAGCACCAGTGATGCTGCTGGTTCGACACACTGGTCAATTTCAAAGCATCCACATAGATGTCGTTTGTGCAGGGTGGATGATACAAAATTCCCCGCTTGCGGTCTTCAAATTTAGCCAGCGCCTGCCAAATAGACTATAATCATCCCCCCCCCCCTCCCTCTCTCTCTTTGACACTGTTGCTTTGACCTTCGCCACACCGCAGAGGCATTAAGTGTTGCTCGAGAGGTATTTCAGCGTGTGCCTGCCGGCTACCCCTCTCCCCACAACCCTCCACTCCCAGTGGTGGTGGGTTACCCGCAGGGTTTATCAAACTGGCTCTGACCTTGGAGTCCCCGCCCCCGCTGCCGCACTCTCCCTTGTCGTACCACCACTTGTTTTTCAATTTGTCCAAGAGGCCCTGCTCGTTCAGTTTTAACACTGCCAGGTTTACTGGGTTTCTTGAAAATAATGTAAAATGATAGCCATTAGGAGACACTCTATGGGACAGATATATAGAGAGATTGGTCGCATGGCGGTGGTGATCATGGAAACATTGAGTTGATATTAGAAAACTCCTGCGTGTAACTACTGATATGAAGCAGGAGCGCTGGTTTCGGATGGGCGTGTTAGTTGTGTTTCTGCAATGGGGGCTGAAATGCCGAGCGCTCCATACAGCAGTAGAGTCAGGTTTTACCAAGCAGGGGCCTCAGAAGGAGGCAGAGCCGACACTAGAAATGGAGATGCTCTGGATGTGGACGTCTGTCTACAGATGGTAATTTCCTTTCTGTGGCGCCGGCATACAGATTGCTATGGTAACTTACCGATCAATATTCAACCCATAACTGCGTGATGGGGAGTAGAAAGAAGCCTGTGTTGATTTGATGTTGAAGTATCAGCAGAGACAAACGCAGACCTAGGCTTTTACGGTTTTAACTGCCTGGTTTGCTTCCACAAGTGTGTTCCTCAAACAGGCTGAACAGGAAACGGTGTGCCCAGCTACAGACAGAGTCCTGAGCACGGATCCATATGAACCAGCTCATCCAAAGCATCTCTCCAAGGCTTGCTCTCTCTCTCTCTGGTGGCTGTGTGTATTTACTACAGCTGACTGGCTGTGGACAAAGACTCTCCCCACCCACGGACCGCAGAAAGGCACAATCTGCGTGTCAATTCTTCCACGCAGTGATCATTTGGTTTGCCTTTCTCACCAGCCGACGCCGGGGGAGAGTCTTTTCCCCCCAAAACCATGAGCGCACAACGCAACTGTAGGGAACACAGGTCTCCCGGGAGCTGGTAAAACCTCCGATTTCTTTCTCGGCCCATTGGGAGCGGGCAGAAGGAAAGAAGTCAAAGTGTGCGGACGTGGTGACCCGCAGGTCGTTTGGTTAGTTTGGTCAGTCGGGTTGAGGTGAGCGGATGTCAGCGAGGCTGCTGGACTGTGTGTGAGGTGGGATGGGGGCAGACATGTCAGGAATGAATACAGGGAGAATATATACAGAACAATTCACAGACTGATCACAGAGTGCAGTTGGAAGACCGTCAGCACATCCTGTAAAATGAAGAATTTTAGTATATTTATTTTCAAAGCGCTACTTTCAATTAGGCCTGCAGTGCAATATATATATTGGATACACATGTTCGGTGCTGCTGTTACTCTCTATTGTTAAGCGCAATAAAAGCTTTTCAATGTGCAGAAAGTGGTAAGCTTTTACTGTGCTGACAGTGTCATTCCCAGTTAGCTAATGTAAGCAAAAAAGAATTGACATGATGTTTTCTTTTGAGCGTTTTCGACACTTTTTGTCAGTAAGCCGCTCCAGAATCTCGCATCGACAGAGTAACATCTGTGCTGTTCGTATGGCCTGAATATGTAGACATCACTAGCAATCTCATAGGAAGAAATGTGTGTGTTATACGTATAAAACAAAATTAATAACTGATTGATGCTCTAGCAATGCATTGCAGGTATGATTGAACTCAACTCTTTGAATTCACTGGACACTCACTGATGTCTGAGCTCAGGCGAGAAGAATTTCTACTCATCACTCAAAATTCAGATTCTTTACTGGAACACTTTACACCAGTTTACGAATGTTATCTGTTGCCGAAACTCCATGTCAGACATCTGTGAATGGCCAGAGAATAACATCACAGAGAGAGAGAGAGAGAGAGAGGGAGAGAGAGAGAGAGGGAGGACATGGGGCCATCCTCTGCAGTTCAACGCTGCATCCCATTGCTACCGTATGTTGTCGGCTTGGACCCATCTGACGACATGGCTTGGGAGCGGATTCCTTTCACCAGGTGTGTCTTGTCACGCGGCGGTTACTCGCTGGAGGAAATGTCATTTGTGCTACATTTAAATGGAGCCTCTGAGTAAGCCATATGGGACATTTCTAGTCGCCGTCTTCTGACCTTTTGCTGTCAACCAAGGTAGAAACCCCCGAATGAATCTAAAGGGAGATTGAATAAAATCTCCCCATATGGCTCCTTTCATTAAAATGAACGAGACCTATTAGCGATAGATTAAAAGCTTCAGACGCCGCCAGCTCCTGCACTCTCTCTCTCTCTCTCTCTCTCTCTCTCTCTCTCTGCAGTTGCAAGGAAAGATTATGAATGGGACGTTGGTTAAGGGTGCTAATGCAATATGAAAAGGCGGCTGCTGGTCAGAAAAAGTACATCCGGTATGAATTATTAGCGTTCATTACATCAGTTATCACAGTGAACGTGGCAAATATGAGTTCAGCCCTGCTGACTTCAGACTTCAGGGTGTGAGCCTTGGCAGAAGTTGCAAAGTGGCCATAAGGGACGGGGCCCTTTAAGCCGTAATCCTGCTTTCAAGGGCCCTGTTGGGCGGTGAGAGGTACATTTAGGTTGTTTTTTTAATGAGCATTGCTGTGTGTTTGAGGGATGCTTCAGTTTCAAAGGAGACGTGAAACCAGCCGCCGCAAAATGCTCAAGAAGAAGGTTCTGAATATAATCAGAGGGCAGCAGGGAAAACAAGTGTTGCTTAAAGAGGACTCACCGCCCTACTTTACACTTCGGCTAGGGCTCACAAGTCAGCTACGGAAAGGCTGGCTGCATACACACATATGCAGACGCCAACAAAGTGCCACGTGGGCAGGATGAAGGTGTAAATGTCTTTGTGACAGAGTGCAAAAGAAAAAGTTATCATGAAGACATGCAAATGGATGCCGTGTGTTCGGTGTCTAAATAGTGTGGCGTGTTGTGTTAATATGAGGATATAAAAATGCTGGGATAAATTAAAGCTCAATGGACAACTGAACCGGCGACACAGATGATGCTCATGCACAAGCCCTTGGAGGCTTTTATCCGGATGCGGCGCAGTGGCAGTGGCTTACCTGAGAGGGGAGCCCTTGGGCGTGGCGATGCCATAACCTTTAGAGTCCAGGTTTCCTCCCACCTTCATAGTGTCGCACGGTTTCCTCTGCTCTATGTACTCGTTCATTGTGGACTCCAACAGGTAGGCATACTTGCCCTTGGACTTCCTGACTCTCATCACGCCCTCGTCCGTGGTCTTGACGAACACAGACGGGTCCGCCGCCTTCATGTAGGACCACATCTTCTCAAACACGGCGATCTTCGACCTCTGGAAGGCAGAATCGTGAACGAGCGAGACAGACAAAGCGACGGCGTCAGCGTGAATATTTCAAGAGCTGTTTTTCCATTCTGTTTGATGCCTTGTAAAGCTGTTGTGTTAAATTTTCATGAAATTCATTGGAGATTTTATTCATGGTTGGCATGCCTAATCAATTTCTTCAGTTAGCTCGCTATAGGAGGAGTTCATAACCTTTTGGGTCTTCTGAATATTAAAAGTGAATCAACAAAATCATATAAATGACAAAAAAAAAGGGAGAAAATGTGGTTGAGGAGCTGCTCGACCGTATTTAACATAGCTTCAATTTGCAGTGCGGGATTTAACAGGAAATGATGCGTGCATGTGATGCGTTGCTGTTTGTAATTACTGTCTGTATTACGTTTCTGATAGTGTTAACTCCCTCTACCTGCTGCTTCACATTAAAAGCCTTCCACAGGGTGGATTTCATTGTGCAGCAGTTGCAGGAGCGTAGATTCCCCACAGGGGAACCGTTGGAATGAGCGTCGGATTCTTTGTTTCTCACCCTGAAGAATTCTTTGGTGGAGCCGGCATCCAGCGTTCCATAGGCGATCTCCGTCTGCTTGGCCAAATCCTCAGCGCTCTCTATAGGAGACACCATCCTCTCCACTGTCAGGAAGGCAGCCAAGTTGGCGGTGTAGGACGAGATGATGATGAGGGTGAAGAACCACCAGACGCCTCCGACGATGCGGCCGGACAGAGAGCTGAAGGCAGAAGGACAACATCTCCGGTTGGTCACAAACAAAAAGGTAACTGGAAGACGAACGGAGAATCAAATACAATGTTCACGCGCTGACTTGGAAGACGCAGTTCTTCTCCGCAATCAAGAGGGGCAATCGGAGAGCCGTGCCGTGTTCACACCACCCAAATGACCTACATTGCCCCGTGCTCCCACTGCACTCACACACTCGTCATTCCACCAGGCTTGGAGAGCTTAGACCAATGTGCTAAGGAAAGATAACCGGCTCCACAAAGGCCCACTCAGCTTCCTGCCTGCCAAATTAATCTCACTTTAAGAAAGTTGCCAATATGTTTCACGGAACCACGCACATTAATTGTTAGGGATTAATAGGCAGAGGAGAACACTTAGCCACTGCTCTAATTGCACTTTCAAAATAACAAACAACAAAAAAAACAACAACTGGATGGTTTGAGAGCAAAATCCCCTGAGTCAAATCCCTCTCTCTCTCTCTCTCTCTCTCTCTCTCTCTCTCTCTCTGTGTGCTTCACCTCAAGAGAAGCCAGCTCCAACAGCAGAAATCATGTTGCGTTACATATCGGTTCCCCCGACATGCGCCGAGGCGCAGAGCGGCGGAGCTTACGCAACGAAAAATGACACAAATCTGAAACAAAAAAAAAAAAAAAAGGGCTTTCATGATTCACCTTTGTGCCGTCAAGCCAAATGGAGCGTGAACATGAAGGCGAGATTAAGTATTAAAAAAAAAAAAGAAAAAAGAAAAAAATGTTTCAAAAAAAAAAAAAAAAAAAAAAAATGGAAGAAGGGGAGAGAAGCTGAAACATAATCATTTAAGATGCTTTCCAGATGACGGGTGGATGATGAAAGAGCAGTCAGGGAGCGAGCGGGGAGCAAACACAGAATGGATGCAGAGCCTTTGAAATTCAGTTGGGAGAGAGCAAGAGCTGTCTGCAGGGTGTCTCTCTCTGAGTGTGGGAGTGTGTGTGTGTGTGTGTGTGTTTTGACTTGTTCACTGATCACTGTGCAATAGCGGGTAAGGATAAGCTCCCCCCCCCCCCTCCTTCTACTCTTTGGTGGGAAATGCAACATGCCTTTCCTGATAGCTCAGTGCATATTTAGCAAACAATACCCAATTCTCCTGCAAGACACTCATGACTCTTGCTACTCATGACTTGACAACATCTTGGTCCCGAGACCTTCAGGTGGAGTTTAAATAGGCAACAAGCTCTGGTGTTACATATATAATAGTGTAAACGTAGCTCAAGAACAAGCCACCCATCCCAGAGTGCAAGCAGCACCTCAACAGAACAAATTCAGGTCAATGAGCTCAAACCATCTGCACTATACTACTACGCTATTACTTGCACGTGCACTCTTCTCCCGCTCTGCACACCAATGTCCCGAGAGATGAATAAAGTTCTATGTGAATGTATCGCGTCTTTCGAACTGGAAACAAGAATTTAACATTGAGAAATGTCGAAAGATAAACGACAAATACACACACGAGGATGATGAAAATGCATGCAGTAGGTACACATCATCCAGTGTGGGGTTTAAATGTCACAGGATGGATCAAGTGTATGATGATTATAACATGTCAAGAACATGTTGCCAGGATTACGTAAAAGATCCAAAAAAAAGCTGAGTTTTATAACATTACGTTATGAGTTAGAGTTGGGTGAAAAAGATAAATATTGCTTGAAAATCGAATTGGTGAAAATGAGAATACTCAGAGAACATAATGACCACAGTAAGAGCTCTGGTGATTATGATCTCAATGAATGTGTCCATGAAATGTGCGAAAGAAATGAAAATGGGTGACAATAACTATTCCAACTCCTGGCCTGACACGACACCACTGAGAGAGAAGTGACCGTGAGGCCGGTGGGCCTCTCTGTCCTGATTGCTTCTCGTCTGCTCAGCAGAGAACACGCACACGGTTCACCTGACGAAGGTTTCAGTACGGAAACATCGACAAAACAAAGGACTACCCGGGGATTGAGGCGAGGGGGGGGGGGGGGGGGTGTTCGGTTTAAACAGCAACACAAAGGAGAGATGGGGAGAAGGGGAGAAGGGGTAAAGGAGAGAGAGAGAGCGAGAGAGAGAGAGAGAGAGAGAGAGAGAGAGAGAGAGAGAGAGAGAGAGGAACGGCAGAGATGAAAAGTAAACTGGATAGTACCACCAGAGGCTGACAAACTCTTTAGCTTTGACTGCTGCCGGCCTCCAGAGATGGCAGTAAACAGCTGTCTAATCCTTCTCCTTCAATCGCAGCCTTTTTTTTTCTTCTCCTCCTTCTCCCTTTCCCTCCCTCGCCCTCTCCTCTCTTCCTCTCCTTTCGTTTCCCCCCTCTCCTCTCCATCCAGCCGACGCGTCCACTGTGCTCCCTGCCTGTCTCCTCGTGAGCTGGAAGGGTGGGTGGTGGGGTGACAGCAGCTTGTTTGAACAATGGCCTACGCTTTGGCACTGACACTGATGCATTCAAGTATGCACGCACGCACACACACACGCGCGCACACAAACACACTCTTTCTTCCAGGAGACAATGTGTGAGTTTGTCTGTGCAAGAGAACAACCAGGTCACCATTTACTGTGTGTGAGAGAGAGAGAGAGAGAGAGACGTGAGTCTCCTGCAGCAGTCCTTCCTGCCTATAGCAGAGCAGAGCGGCTGGCAAACACAGACCTGTTTGTCTCTGTTTGTCTCCTTTTGAACTCGTTTCCCTGGAGCGTCCTCGCCCGCTGCTCATACATTATTGCACGGCAGCAGCCAACCTTGGTGCCGGGGTAAAACATTAACTAAGCTGTCGTATTAGAGTTGGGCACATCTTTCCAATGCGCTGTAATTTCATGGTCTTGTTAAGGCAATGATGAATCAAATATTTACTCCTTCGCTCCTTTTATTGCACTACGAAGAAAAAGAATCGGGAGCAGCCCCGGCGCTCGCTCCGCCGCGGTGGTGCACACGGGGAGGCAACAAAGCGGAGAAACTGTACCAGCGAGATGCCATCTGAATGGATAACAGAAGGACTGTTCAAAAAGTAATACCTCGCTCAAAGGATTAAGAAACGCAAGTTCACAGTGTAAGGTTTGGGCTTCATTTTCACAGATTTGTGGTTTGTTGGAAACTGAGAGTTACTGATTTGTAACTCGTGTTCTCTGAGTAGAACGAGTGAGCTGTTCACAACATGAGGGGGCGTGTACAATATGAATCATTGGAGTTAGTGCAATGAAAGAAAACAAGTGTGGAAATGGGGTTTATTCGACGGATTTAAAAGCTGGAAAAGAAAGAAATGAGCTGAGGAAAACTGCATAGCCGGGAGATTATTATCTATTGGGTCGTCTGGATGTCACACGGTCATCTGACCCGTTGTGAATAAGAAACCTACTTATTGTTGCAGCTTTAATGATTCCAAGAGTGTGTGAGCATATGCGCAGTAGCATTGCCACCACGAGGAGTGCATGCTCATGAGCTCACATGTGAGGGAGACCACCACTCCTTTTGTTGTGACGGACGGCAAAACGAATTGGACCATCTCTCCACAGTATGTCGGATCCAGATCTCCATCCCCTGCTATATGATCTCCACCCACAGCTGCTTGAGAAGCACTAAACTCTCATTAGAATTCCCCCCGGCTGGCCTCCTCTATTCGATATGGTAATTAGCAATGACTAATGACTTTAGCAAGTGTAAAAAATGAGCCAGTAATGGCCACATTACAATGGATTAGGAATTACAGAGCTTTAAATGAGAAAGAAAATGGTCTCTAATTATAAAGTGATTCTAAGACAAATCAGCGACGGAAAGGGAGTTTTCTGCTACACTGCTTTTTTTTTTCTTTTTTCTTTTTTTGCTTCTCAAAAATTAGCCAGACATCTGTGTGTTCTTAACGACTGGGCACAGACGCTCCCGATGCCTCGTCCGGATGGTAGAGACTTGTTCTGAGCGAGTCGATAGAAGAGACGGGCTGCGAGAGTGAAGCCAGCGAGCATACATAGAAGCAGAGATGACAGAGAGACACACGCACACACACACACACACACACACATATATATATATATACACACACATGCAGACTCAGTATTCAGAGTCTGAGGTATTCATGTGTACGTGCTGACTAATTGGCTGCTGTTGTGGCAGGAAACGTCCTCAGCAAGCACGGTTCACGTGTGAAAAACAATGTGAAAAAGATACCAGAGATATGAATTTGAAAAAGAAGATCAAACCGGAGCACTATTTATATCAAGACCACAACAGGATTACAGCAGATACAGGGAGACTGTGTGTCGCTCTATGCGCCCTCACGCAAAAAGACCTCCTCTGTGCGCTTCAGCCAAAGAAATACTTGTCCGAGTAGAAATTGATATTCTATATTGCCGGGCACATGAGTTAGTTCTTCTAACATACAAATAGTCAGTCAAAAAGTCAAGGGCTGCCTGCCTTACATCAGAGTCTCCCTGAGCGCACAGCGAGGAGAGAATTCACAAAAGGGCCACAAGACAAAAAGAAATCGATCGATGATGATGCACCTTGAGCGGGACCACGTCGTTAATACTGATGTAATAGAGGCTAATAATACTGCCGGCAATCGTTAAATGTGTAAGAGTTGTATGCTGAAGCACTATAAGATAGGAGATTAAACCAGTAGAGACAGAATATCTCATGGTTCCATCAGCAATCTGGTAAATGGCTTCTAGATGCTTTGTAGTTGATGCAAGCAAGAGGAAAAATGATCCAAAACATAGCTGTGACTGAACCTGAAACTGAGAATCTCCCTCTCTCCTCTCTGGGCCTCTCCACCGAGATTGTCTTGGGATTCATAACTTAGAAGATGTCCAGGGCCCTTCAATGGCTTCATACGCATCATGAATATGCCGCATCCCCCCCGGTCGCCAGCATCTCCCCACCCCAAAAAAAAAAAAAAAAGCATCCCTCTGAGACGTTCATCTCAAAAGGAACTGAGGAAAGATTTTCCGCGATGAATAAGGCATGTGGAGCGTTCCCACATCAAATTGGTCGAGCGATCTGTTTGAGGAAAGACAAGCCTTGGACGGTAAAGGCTTTTGGTCTTTTCTCAATTATTTTTTGAGGTAGGATATGTCATATTCGGATTTTAATGTTCAATCAAGAACGTGAATGTTTTTTTCTGACACAAAATGTCCCCGTTAATTGTAGTTTTCAATCCGGTCACCGACAATGCAGCTGGACACAGGAGGCGCGAGGGTCGGGACCGCGAATCAGCGATGACAACCGGTTTGTTTGGGGCTCAGTAGAAAACTGCGGTGCCACATATAGACAGAAGCTGCAAATGCTGAGAACCAGTTTGTGCCTTTTTTTCTTTTGTTTTTAAATATTCAGTATGGATAACAAAGATTTATCGGTACAAGAACTGCCTGCCCTCGCTGTTCAATGCAATTTCTGACAGGCTTTAAACATTGAACTCTTGGAAACAACTCGAGCGCTCAGAAAATGTAGCTCTGAGCTGTGAACACGACTGGAAAGAATTCCACAGAGCTTTGAACGATTTATCGGGACAAGAACCGCCCGCCTCGCTATCTTTAGAGGAGGAACTTTTAGGTTGTAGGTTCACGGCCTGAATCAGACAGACCGCTCTCGACGAGAGGCGCAAGTCACGACTTCTGAATGTCCCTCGCTCTGAAGGTGACCGCAGAGGATAAAATGTACGATTCAGTTGTTGTTTTTTTTAGAACCTCTTAGATCGGCACAGACGGCACTTTCGAATTTGTTGACCAAATTGCCCAAAACCCTGGAGGCTGTGCTATTAATACGCCGTTCATTTGCCACTTTTAATGTGTAAAACTCTCTATTCATGCGCGAGCATCGGTGAACCGCCAGCAATCAAACTAATGTCCGAACACTTTTTGGGGACAGTTTGCAAAACGGAAATAATCTCTGATTCCCGCCGAGTGTTTTTCAAGTTCATGTTTCCGGCGAACATTTTCGGTCGGGTGCTTTTCTTTTCCTTTCCTCGACAACAGAGCGGCACGAAGTGCGGCGCATCCGAACGAAACAAAGATGGCTTTTCTTCCTGCTTCGCCAGCAGCGCCGCCCACGCGCGTCTTCAAACTGTACATTTACTTGGAGCCGTTACAGGAAAGAGTGCCGTGTCACCCTCTCCAAGGAACTGTCGTATCACACGCAGAAGGGAGCGACGCAGGAAAATGTCTGTCACTTTGGGGAAGTACAAGAAACTCATTATCCGGGGCTCCGTGGACTTTCTCCTTTCTTGTCGGCTCGTGGGGCCCAACTTTAGTGGGGGAAACTTATTTTGTAAAACAAATCCTCGAGAAACTGTGATGGATTTATTTACTTTTTTGCCCGAAAACATTGCACGGACTCACTCTCCTTTTCAAACCATGTGTGCCGAATTACAAAGTAATGAATAAAAGAATGAAATGTGACAAAAAAAAAGGAGTGCCGGCTCCCTTTGAAGATGAACATCTATTTCCATCTTGGAACATCACACTTGGCGGATTTGGACGGCTAACGGCCGTCCTGAAATTGTAAAAATATTTACACGGTACAGACGCCAGAAATTTAAGCGTCAAGCTTTTAGATGACTTAACCGTCGCTGATAAATTCTGAAAATATCGGACGAAAAGCATAAAATGCTGTGGAGGAAAACATTTGAGAAAGAGGACAACGACAAATAAATAAAAATACAACATGCTCCAACAAAGATACCTTCATCTCTAAAAAAAAAAAAAAAAAGGGAAGTTGAATCTAGAGAAACAACCGTTTTCTCTCACCTTCCCTGAAAGGTGAAAGAGGAACAGATATCATCTTTAACAAAATAATCAGCAACGTTAATCTTTGTTTTCAGAAAGACACAGAGTATGTAAAGCGTAAAAAAAAAACAACCTCAAAAGAAGCGAGCGGATGGAACAAGGCCAGGGAATTTGTGTTGAAGGCTCCCACGTGATTTGGCTTGGATGAAACATTTAACATCCATTCATGAATCTAAGCATCATCAGATAGGTTGGGATGTGTTTTCTAACGTGCTGTTTTTATTCGAAAAAGAACCCTTTTCAACTGGCTGGCTGATAATCAACTGTGTCGACACATTTGAAACCTCCCCCAAAAAAAAGACGAGACGCCAAAGAGACACAACGGATTTGACGATGGACTCTGGACGTGGGATGAAAAGACAACTTTTACATTTTGCCGCGTAGGAAAATTGCACTTGGCTGCATAGATGTGTGTGTGTGCGTGTGTGTGCGTGTCTGTGCTGTCGTATCAGCGGACGTAATCTCTTTTGTGAGTCGCACCTTGAGACGCTTTCTAGTGACGGGCATTGTCAGCAGCCGCCATCCATCCATCCTTTGTGAATCCTCCTGAGAATCTGTAAATGACGCGTTTGTTTCCTAATTGAGGGAAACTATTATAGGATTACGTCATTTGTTTTGTTTCTCCCGGTGCAGGCGGAGAACAGTAGGCTGCTGCTGCTGCTGCTGCTGCTGCTTCATCATGTTTGATGGAATTACTGCAACATGTCTCCTGATGTCTTTCTGCACGGCGCACGCCATTCGGAGCTAATGTGTATCGTCGAAAACACGAGTGATTGTCCCACGCATCTCAGCTGCATTGCGATGCTCCAACGCTCCTTTCAATTTGCTGACGTGTATCGCAGGGCTTCTGTTAATTAGCATTTCCTCAACTATGCCTTCGCTGCTTGTAAATGTTATGAGTTGATAAAAGTTTTATTACGCTCTCGATTCCCCACAGCCTCCTCAGCGGAAAAAAAAACAAAAAAAACAGCCGGATAAAAAAAACATGCATGATAATGTGGGCAGGTCTGGATAATTAACCACAATCAAGTATTTATGAACGAGATTACCGTTTTATGTAACTCTGCTGCCATGTAGGTCGCCGTGGTTGCCGAAACCACACGCAGAAGGCCAGGTTTGGTCCGCCGCCGTGACTTCAAAACTGAACTAAGCTCCGAGCAGACGCGCCGAATTGGTTTGAAGTGCGACACGCGATGCTTTTAGTGGAGGCCGGCTCCCGGAAAACACGACGCTTACGGTGTCTTTCCGCCACTTCATTCCGCCTCTCTGTCTTGATATTGCTAAATGATGCTCCGGGGGGGGAGGCGAGAGGGGGGATGATATTGTGCAACCGGCTAGAGTAGTTGCAAAGTTGACTTCTGATTTTTGTTTGCTTGGTTGCTCCGTTTTTTTTGAGAGCCGTGCGATTGTTAGATTATTTTTCAGAGAGCTTTCATCTTCAAGGCCAAACCAACATGCCAGCTTTAAGCAGGGGGCGAAAAATAAAGAACGATTTATTAAAACGCCTCTCCCCTCTGCCTCTAAAAGGTCAACATTACCATGTTATTGAGTTAAAAAGAGAATATTATGATAATGTTGGTACCAGCCTGGAGCGGAACCTCGCCAAAAGCTGCTAATTATACACATTCAAACGGGACCAAAAGCATTGTGAATCAAATGCTATGTAATTGTTAAATGCATGTTTGTTTGTCGGGGTTATCTGCTGCTTTTTCGACGTACAGACAGACCGGCCCTCTTTGAGTGGTGGCGCATTAAAAACCAACGTGAGCGGAATGGATAGGATTGAGATATGCTAATGGCTGCGTCCGCGGCCGGACTCGGGGGGGGTGGGGGGGAGGGGGTCGCTGAGTGAGTGATGTGTCGAGTCTCGCGTAAACGGAGATGGGAGTCGGGCGCTGGCGGGCTCCGGCTCCGGCTCCGGCTCCTGCGCCCACGCGCATACGCAGCAGCCTCCTCGTCTCCTCACTCCAGCCGGGAAACAGGACTCCGAGAAAAAAAAAAAAATGGATGCATCTCCACCGTCCGCTGAAAATCCATAGCATCGACGCGCCGCATGCAATTTGACCGACGCGTTCACACGAAGCGCGTGTGCACTCAGCTGCGGTTTACGCGGACCACTTGATGTGGAGCCTGCACCGCTTTGGCAAAAAAAAAAATTAAAAAAAATAAAGAATCTGTGTCTCTTTTTTTCTGGTTGCCATAGCAGCACACTCTGCACTCCAAACAGTAGAGCTGAGAGAGACTTTCGTCATCTCCCTCCATCCCTCCCTCCGCCTCCCTCTCTATAAGGGAGCCAGGCCTATAGCAGGATGGAGTCGCTCTGCGGCGTGAAGGCTCTCGTTAGGGCTCCTCGCAATTTACTGGGGAGCAAACAGAGCTGCCTGATAAGCGTCCACGCATCTTTCCCCAGACAAACTATTGGCAATGTTTACTTTGGTCCAGGTCGATTTCCCCTATGGCCTCAGGCGCGGTGTTTAATTCATGGTGGCAGGGAAGATGTTTACACACACACACACACACACACACACACAGAGTGATCACAGCAAACACCTTCCTGCCGCTGGAAACATACGTGCGCCTCTGTGATTTTGTTTCATGCAGATTTTGAAGGGTGGTGTCTTTGTCTGTGTACAAAGTATGAGCCACGCCAACGAGTTCCTCTGGGGCTGCGTGTGTGTGTGTGTGTGTGTGTGTGTGTGTCTCGCTAGTTTCTGCTGGCGAGCGCGCATGCATGTATGATCAAAAGTTGCCTCCATGCAATCTCCAGATAAATAAAACATTAGCAATGCCGTGAACTAAACTGAACCGTCTCTTTATGAATAAATCATCCCCTCCTATCAAGTCTTCCCCAACTGCTTTGACAGCAACTCACTAACACCACAGTTATGTAACGCCCTGGCTGGCAACAGTGGGATGATAACAATAACACAAATTGATAGATTAGAAAAAAATGTTAAAAAAAATAAATGTCTTGGCGCCTCCCAGAGGACGTGATTAGCAACTGAAGAGCCGCGTACATTTGATCAGACGACACATCAGACGACACGCGACGTTTGTGACATTTTATTCAACTTTGTGAAGCGGGGGTTTGGCGGCGACACAGACGCCTTGGATCGTGGCATTTTTCCAGAGGTATGTAAAGTACAGTGTGCCACGTAAATACGGGAGAGAAGCATCTGCTGTGTGACAAGGTGAGCATCCTGAAATAAACACAAACGCGCGCGCATGAGAGAGATGCAAAAATAACAAAAATGGATAAAAATAGTACCAGCAGTGACGCTGCCAAGTGAAGTCTTCCAAGCCCACTTTCTTTTTTTAGGGATTTGACACTAATCAGCCAGCCACCAGCTTCCACTCCCCTTCGAGCGCACGCTGACTATCAAGTTGGAAACTTGGACGACATTTTTTTTTTTTTTTTTTTTTACCACCGTGAATATTTGGACGCCTTCTTTGTTTGTCAAAGTTCAACCATCATCCGGCGCCATTGCAGCCGCACGCAGGGACCACTGGGGAAGCTCTCCGGGGGGGCGCGGCGTTGTGTTCAGGGACACTCGGACACTCTAAATGCATAAACAGCATTTTGAAAACAGGCATATGTTCCCAGAATAGAATTACTCCGAGCCAATGTTGACAAACAATACATGACGAGAACCGCTGTATGACAAAAAAAAGAAAAGAAATAAATACCGACTCTCCCCGGGTTACAACAACACACCATGTACTCAATACATTATTGAGTGATTCTGACCGCCCGGCTGAGAAACTGCTGCTGTGGCAGGCGGGCAGAGTGTGAGTGACAGAGCTGATTTATTTCAGTCTACAATCATGTAACGAGAGCAACGCAGGCGCTGAGGAGGGGAGGCTGCTTCACAGGGCCATCACACACACACACACACACACACACACACACACACTCACACATCAGACGGAAACATCTCACACATCCACGGGAGGAACGTCCTGAACCCACGCCTTTTCAGTCGAGTTCTCCTCCTGCCAACAGCTCTCAGCCAGCAAGCTTCATAGGGAACGCTGGAGGGACAAGCTGAAGTATGGCACGGGCCCTGCTGAATGCGTACGTTGCGGCTGTGTTTGTCATTTGCTCCCCCTTCGCCATGATTTGTTGGTGCTGCATGAAAGGAAGTTCCTCCCTTGCGATTGTTTTGACACACCTGGAGTTCCGTCACCTTTTTGCCCTGCAGCGGCTTCCCGGGCTGGAAGCGTCTCACCAGTACGTTTACGACTGCTTTCAGGGTTCGGAAAAAGGAGTCGCATGGAACGATCGCCGCATGCGTAGCGCTATTACCATTTTTTGGAAAAAGAAGATAAATTCCCTCTCTTGAATCTCCCAGTGTGTGAGGTGAAACGGGAAGCATCGGTGGGGCCGCGGGACGAGAGGGAATGTGCCACCCGCGGTACATTCTCCACCACTGGAAGAGGCGGAGAGAGAGCTATAAAGGATGGAAAGCAGGGCAGACGAGAGGGAAGGAAGATTGAATAGAGGTGAAGGGGGTCGGGGATGGAGGTGATGGAGGGAGGGGTGGGTGAGGGGGGGGGGGGGATTCACTCTGAGAGTCCACCTGTCGGCAGAGATAAACAAAAGGAGGGCCCAACAGCACGGACTGGGGCTTATGGGAGGGCCTGACTGACAGTGCTGACATTTAGAAAGAGCACAGTAAACAAGGTCTCAGAGAATAAATAGCAGAGGGAGCAAGGGGAGCTAATGCACACACACACACACACACGCACGCACGCACGCACACACACAATCATACGCACGCGCACACATACTTAAGTACTGTACACATTAATGCATCGCATCAATGTTCAAATACATGCCTACAGGTACACACGCACATACACACACACACACACACACACGCACACACACACACAGAGCTGCCAGTGAACCTTGAGATACCTTCAGACTGGGCCAAGCAGACACAGTTAGGCAGCAGACAAAGAAAATGCAATAAGTGCTTGCTTTTAATAGAACTAGCTCTCTCTCTCTTTCTCTCTCTCTCTCTCACACACACACACACACACACACACACACACCCACTCACACCCACACACACCCACGGATACAGGCAGACAGGGAAATTAAACACGCCTACTGATTAATCCAGGACAGAGTGGCTCGTCAGTGTTGTTCCTTGGCCTTTTGTCTCTGATTAAATGGAGACGCATGAAGAGTGAGGCGCTGTGAGCCGAATGCACCTCCAGAACATTCTGTTCTCACCGAGCAGTGACAATAAAGGCTCAGTGACTGGAGGCTTTACAAGCACCTGCTCAGAAATATCGGCAGATACACGGAGCAGACAGAATGTCTTCCACCCATTTTTTGTTCCTCAATATTTTAGAACAATGGCACGTTCGTAAACCATCAGCGGTGGAAAAGTGTTGAGGCGGACAAGTGCTGATGAAGAATGTAAAGTAGGAAAGTAGCTATGAGATCAATAATCACGTGGCAAATGTGTGTTTGTATATCAAAATGGGCCGTTCCATTCTCCAAACCGTTCATCCTACTCAGGGCCGCGGGGCGCCGGAGCCAATCCCAGCTGACATTGGGCGAGCAGGGTTCACACCGTTTATAGCTCGGTACGTACGGAGACAACAGTGCACAGTCCTATTCACACCGACGAGGAATTTAGAGCGTCCGATTAACCTAAATCACGCGGTCTTTGGACTGTGGGAGGAAGCCGAAGAACCCGGAGGGAACCCACGCCGCCACGGAAAGAACGCGCAAACTCCACACAGGTGGATCTCCTGGGATCGGGGGATCGAACCCGGGCCCTTCTTGCTGTGAGGTGACAGTTCAGCAACACAATTATGCAACAAATTCTACTTTGTATATTGTTGGCTAGCTGGTGAGACACCGACCCCTCATGGTTTAGCCAATCACATGACCGCGCCGCTATCGGGAAGCTCAACAGGTGCTCATACATTTAGGCAGCTAGCTTCTTTTAGCTGCAGCTAACCAGACACTAGCCTCAACTATTGTTGAGTGAAACAGAGATTGCAGATGCCGGGCATTAATAAACATATATAGGGTTTCATATTTTATCTAAAGACTGAAGTTTGAGACACTTTTATTTGAGTTTATACTTCTACTTTTGGACATTTCAGAGGGAAATATTGTTCTTCGTACTCAGTTACGTTTCTACGAAAGCTTATATTTTTCAATATATATTTTAAGGTATAAACCATATGATCACAGAGAGTGACACGTTAATCAATCATAATTCATGTTATAATAATGTATCATTCTGCATCATGAGTAATTGTACTACCCATGTACATTATTTGATAATACTTGTAAACTTGTAATGTTGATTCTTTTTGCTGACTTTTCTCAGAATCTATTGTTACAGTAAAAAATAAACAAAATCATATTTGTCGTTGTTTCTTTTCTTTGACTTAACAGTCAAATAACAATCCAGTAAATTGAAGTAAGAGGACCAAAACACACCTCACACGCCTGATATCATAATGATACAGCTAATTATGGAATAGATGAAAAAGAAAGAGCAGGTGAAATCAGATGCGGACAAAATTTATAATCTAAAGTAATGAAAGAAGAAAAAACGTTCTCACCACTTCTGGATGACAAAAAAACAACCTCGCAAATCCCAAAAGACAAAAAGTCAACGGTGATTCAAACCCCGACAACAGAACATGGGAAGTATTATTGCTTTCATGCGACAAAACACACGCAACGGCATCACATGTCCTTTTAGATTGTAGCAGGCGCTCGCGCCGCTTCAGGAGATACATCACCGTGCGTGAATGAGGGGCCGCGCCGCGCTAACTAGAGCAACTAGGTCACCCAAATATTCAAGGGGAAGATGTTTCCTTCCGGGCGGCATTCAGCGGGGTGAAACATTCACTGTGTTGGTTTTAAAGACACCAGCAAGACCCCGAGGACCGCTGCCCACGCTCAACAACTTGTGCTTTATTGCCTATTTGTTATTTAATGCCGCCATGCTGACTCCCGAGACACGGAAGAGGGACAGTCGGAGTCACCTTGGAAGGACAGTGCAGGGAACGGAAGACATTTGAATTCAAGTCTTCGGAGGATAGGAGTCCCTATGATGACACCAAAGGAACATTTTCCATTCTCTCCGAAAGCTATTTTGAAAAAAAGAGCATACAAAAAGCACCAAATAAGTTCAAACAACACCCAAATGCAACAATCTCATCGCGACTATGTGCCTTCTCCGTTCATCAGCAGGTGACTGGAACTTTTGGTTGTTTCGGTTTTTCACAGCTGAAGATGAAATGCAACGTTTTTCAGAGATGGTTCATTTGCAGTCAAAGGCGGCATCGTCAGAGCGGCTGCAAGTAAAAAAAAAAAAACATCTGTTCTGTGAACAGTCAGTGAAACGTCTTGCATCAGCAGAGCTTACCCCCCCCCCCTTC
The DNA here is from genome assembly GCF_023055335.1 of Clinocottus analis. Taxonomy (NCBI): domain Eukaryota; kingdom Metazoa; phylum Chordata; class Actinopteri; order Perciformes; family Cottidae; genus Clinocottus; species Clinocottus analis. The sequence continues at coordinate 5,385,546 of NW_027175821.1, forward strand.
CTCCTCTCCCCCAAAAGCAAAACAAATGCAAATGCTGTGCAAATATGCGTGAACTCATGTGTGTAGTCAAGCACAAATTCAGAGCGATACACACACACGCGAAAGACAACACAAAAAGAGACCACAGGGAACGAACAATTTGTGGATGCATGGTCACATTCTATCTCTCTCTCCCTCTCTCTCTCTCTCCCTCTCTCTCTCGCTCTTTCTCTGTCTGAGGAAATCAATAGTTATTGAAGATGCATTTTCTGGCTCTAAGAGAAGAACGCTCAGACAATGGGCTCCATCCTCGCACGGAGCACAGCCGAGTCTCCGGGCAGAAAAAAATGGGTAAATGTCAGGCGAGGGCCCGCGTGAGTAGGGATCCGGTGCCTCCATAATGTACTGCCGAGCACCTGCAGCCGGCGAGGTGCACAGATTTTCTCCCGTTTGATATTTGTGGAAGGTACGAGCAACGCGAAAACACATTCGGTAAATGTCACAAGATGGAAGTCAAGACAAGAACGGACCGTTACACATTGCTGTAATTTCTCTAACCTTCAGCTGCTCAATCCGGGGATGGTCGACTGAGCACTGCAGATATTTCTCCATCCAAATAAAGCACATTCAAGAGCAGGGCTCCCGGAAAACTGATCAGCTGGTCAGAAAAATGACATATGGAGGTTTTCATTGGAAACATTGCTCAAGACTATTTCTTGAGAATAGATATGAACCTTGCGTGTGCTCTTTTCCGATTATTCAGGGTAACCGCATATTGTTTCTGGACACAGATGAGGCTAAGATTTTTTTTTTTTTTTTTTAAAAAGTCAATCCTGTGAGCACCCCATTGTTTTCTGGCCGAGGCAGAAATCTCAGCGACGGATATCTCAGAAAAGCAGATCATCAAAGCCCGCTTGCTATTTTCCCCCCGCCCCGAAGCAACAGCATCAGGCTCTCCACCCTCACAGAAAAAGACAGGGAAAAAAAGCCACCACGCTACAGATGTATTATGTATACGTGCACCACCACGTCGCACACATACATAATGTATGTAGTTTAAAGTTTAAAGAGACAAGAAGCTCTGTGTCTATCCGTGACCTAACCTGTCTCTGCTGGTTCACAGCTAACAGTGATGATACTGACATAATCTCATCTCCTCCTGCCAGTCCCTCTGGAAAGCTCAGAAAGTCGACCCTTCGTGTCTCTAATTTCAGACACTTAATGAGATTTTTAATTGGTGACCTTTTGAGAACGGTTTCATACCCTTGCTCGTGAGAGCACTTGAGGGGAAGCCGGCACATACCACTCAATACTCACACCGGGATCCTTAATGACAATCTCCAAAGGGTTTAACGTGTACCTTTACCCGCAATTTGCCTGATCGATAGATACGCAGCCGAGCCCTGACTGACGGACTGGCGTTTTAAAAAAAAAAAAAAACATTAAAGGAAGCTACCCGCAGCAAGTTTGCATCGTCCTCGAAGTTCGCGGCACGTTCACAGGGAGGGATCTGGGACGAGGAGAGCGAAAACATCACGTGACCACGCCGTAAACCCCCTCTGCTGCTGCTCTCCATCGCGCTTTTATCGGCGCTCCGTGCGGCAAGTGACTGGCAAAAGAACAAAGTCTCAATAAACAAAGCCCGACGGAGTTGAACACGAAGCAGCGGAGCACGTCGGAGCGTAGGCGTGGCAGAAAGAAAGATACTGTACGTGGGTGGAGCTTAGTGTCTCTTTGCGGGGACCCGAAGCAACACATCGACACTTGCGGCCCCTGAGTTGCTTACCGTGGTGAGATATCGCAGCCCTGCTGCATGAAGGCCCCCAGCGAGAACCAAAGGGAGTTGAAAATGCCGAACTCATTGGTCTGCTCAAGATTCTGCTGGTTGATGTTCTGCTGCGTCGGCGTCTGGCCCTGTTGCACCCCATTGGAGGCCGAGGCTTGGGTGGGAGTCTGCGGCTCGCCGCCCTCCTCGTAGTCCTCGGCGTGCCACTCGTACGGGCTGAAGCGGCTGACGAGGAACAGCACCACGCTGACGCCGATGTAGGCGAACACGATGCACATCCAGATCTCGTAAGCCAGCGGGTCCAGGAAGGAAAACACGCCGGGTTTGGATTTCGTGGGTTTCTTGATCATGATGGAGATACCCAGGGACATGAAGGGCTTGGAGAAGTCGATCACTTCTTCGCGAACGAGGGTGATGGTCAGAGGAGCCACGGCCACATCGGCTTTCTGGTGGGGAGAAGGTAGACAGAGGCAGGCGGTTGTTCGTCTTCTATGGCTGACAATAGGTGTTTGTGAACGGTAAAAGCACAGGAGTGTCTTCCTCAAAACACCTGTTGTGCCACGACAAATAGTATTCTTTGTAGTATTTTCTAGCTAGTAGCATTGCTTTAGGAATGGCAACATTCAGCAGGCCTGAGCTATATATAGTATAGAGTTAATTAACAAATACTAGCATGCCACTAGAGGTGTATAGTGACGTTATTATCTCTCTCTCTCTGTTTATACCGGATGTAACATTGAATGTGTTATTTTCTAACCTTATATTCATCTGCAATGTAGTATTTTTGCCTTGAAAGCTATACATTAATTTCATACCATTAGCATACCATTATCGATGAAATATATTTATCACATCCTCATGATGTAGGCCTACTTTATTTCTCTCTCTCTTTTGTTTCATCTTTGTATTTTGAACTTCACTAGGTTTTATACTGAACTCCACCAGCACCTCCATTTATTGAGGGACTTCAAACAACCAGAACCTGAATTATCCATGACACCGCTGGCCGATAAAGCATGTTGCATTATGAATTTGTGGATAAAGACTGAAACACCAGATGGATCATTGTTTTTTGTTTTTTTTGGTGCTTAGACTGGGTGGCAAAGTCGGACATTTTCTGTCTTTAGATAATGCAAAAAAGATCGCGGCAGACGAGTAAAAATAAAATTAGAATGAATTTTCACATTGATTTGTTGGTGTTGGCATGTTAAGTTGGCATGTCGTCGTAGTCTATGTCCATTTTATAGCTTTTAATGGCGATTGTTAGCCGCCTGCTGTAACTCAGGTAGAGCTGATTGTCCACTAATTGGAAGATTAGCGGTCCGATCCCAGTCTGATTGAGTCGGCATGTTCTAGTGGAGGAAAGACACTAAACCACAAATTGCTTCCAAAGTGTGCGGATGTGTGTGTGTGTGTGTGTGTGTGTCTGTGTCTGTGAGAGAGAGAGAATGAGTTTGGATCCTAATGGGTAGGTTGCACCTTGCGTATGAACGTGTATGCGTATGAATCAGTGTATGAATGTGCGTTTTCTCACCCCGTACACCAGTTCTCCCACCATGCCGTTCCACATCTTGGTCTCCGGATCTCTGGCTCCGTATTTGCCGTCCGAAACGACCTTCAGCTTGTACTGGTAGCTCACATGTTTGGCTATCTCGGCGGCCAGCTCGACGATGTAGCCCTCGTACTTGTCATTTCCGAGAAGCTGGTCGTGGTTCTTCTTCAGCATCACATATGGTGACTCCTGTTGGATGCAGGGGCGACCAGACAATCATCAACCTCAATTCAAATACGCCAAAAAAGAACAGACAGGTAGTCCTTTTGCTGCTTAAATGTGCCCTGATGTGTGTCATCTCTTGACACAGGCTATTGTGACCAGCCATAGCTTTTACAGCTGTTTTTTAAGCTAATTAAGTCAGAGACAACAGCATTACGGATGATAATAAAGCTTTAGCATCTAGTAAAGTTTTATATTACTATTTAATCATTTGAGAAGCGGTATTATGGATGTGTTTTATGCTTCAGTGCATTACTTATCGTTCTCTTTTTCTCCTTTGCTCATAACTGATGCTTTGGAAAAAGAAGAGCTCTCTGTGACAGGTTCGAAAGAACAGATAATTATATGAAATTACCAGGTATTATTTTGCCTTTGTTCCTTAAAGGTATGATGTGTAATTCAACTATAAAAGGTGCCAAAGTATGATAATTAGGCCAGCATTGAAAGGAGTGTCGCTAACGTGAAGCAGGTCATGAGGAAGCGCAGGGATAGGACATGGTTATAAAAGGCTGGGAAGACAGCAGTCTGTGTCTGTGTGTGTGTGTGTGTGTGTGTCTGCGTGTGTGTGTGTGTGTGTGTGTCATGTAGATGGTGGAGCAGACATTGCTGCCCTCTGCTCCAGGGCCAGGCTGCTCTTCTTGTTCTATATCACTCCAACATTAGCACATATCTCACTGATTGGGTGTCTTGAGAAGTTACAGCTGACAAGACACCTGGGGCCCCACTTCACTTTAAGGAAAATGCATTTCCTACAGAACACCAGTCAACTCGAGCTGCGAGCCCTCCGCCAGCAGTCGGAGGGCCTCAATTCCCTCAAGTTGTTACGCGTGCCTGCTTTTAGCCGAGGCTGTGCTGAGCGGAGCAAATCCTGCCATCATATTTCATCAGGGTCTAGAGATGAGGGGGGGGCGGGCTTAGGGAAGGGCGGGGCTGGGGGGCTTTCCTCGTTGTGTTACAGTTATCTGGGTTCTCCTGCCTTTTATGGCTGAAGTGGAGGTAATCATTGTTGCACACGGAAGCCCCCCCGGCCGGCCGGCTGGCGAAGAAACAGCAACCACGGCAGTGAGAAAGGTCTGGCGTGCAGCGCATCGACGCGGTATGCAACTTTCACTTGCGGTCACAGACGTAGTCGGATACACACCCACACACATTTGAGTATGCATGCAATCCCACTCCCTGCACCCAACACACACACACGCGCAGGCACACGCGCGCACATTGAGGCATGACGCGGCACACAGAAGGTCCACAACTCTCATTGACCTCGAACACTTCCTCTGAGATCGGCTGTCACTCCGCCGCGTTAAATATAATGCAGACAGGCAACAGAATGCTTTTCAAACACACAAATGTGTTTGAATGCAAACAAGTAAAAACATGCATGAGAATCAGTATGTTTGGGTGGTTCTGCCATTGGCAAAATTGTTAAAATCAACTCATTTCATTCCTCTGAGACTAATTTAAACAGACCTCGAAGGAATTTTCCACATTACATTATTTGCTCTTTCGTGATACCATTTCTTTCTGAAAGCCTTTTAAGATAACTATATTTATTCTAAACGCTGCACACAGCCAGTATGCCATTAACGGCCAACGTCTAGCATGCAAAACAGGACTTGTCACTGCCTGGTTTTTAGTGTAAAGCCACGATCGCGAAGACACCAAACTGCAGTCCTCCATTAAACCTGCTCCGCTTCACTCCTCCAGATCTCCCGTTAACCCCGGCCCGGTCTGTGTTCACAGCCCGGGACAGTCGGGATGTGGGAAAGCACAGCGACGTGTTACCTTCACATTGGCAAAAACAACAGACTCCCTCAAGCAGCGAATCAGCGAGCGAAAAAGTTAAACGATGCAAAAGCTCGCCTGCTGCCCAATAACCGTTCACACCTTATCTCTTCTCTTCGGTTCCAAGACAGAGGACCAATTTATCTTCCAAGAAAAGGGGACACTGATAGGAGATTATGTCAGCGAGACTTATTTTAGGTCCGTCCTCTTGGGAGACTGCAGCCTTTGAAATTAAATGAATGTTCATGTTTTTTTTAAAACATTTTTTTTTAAAATTAGATGCCAATAGACTACATGTTAAGATTTGCATCATGTACCCAATGCTCCACATCAGCTCTCAACCTGTTGTTGTATTAATTTGAGTCCTATTGTTACAATAAACATACACTTGAGCTATCAATATTTAGGTTATACTGGAAATGGAATACTGACGTGTGTGGCAGAGGTTAGTTCAATCATTCATCCATATCTATGTTTCGAACCATTTATCTATTACTTTAAGCTAAACATCGAAGAACAAGTTTGTAAATTTGCCATTGGTTGATTATTTCTCTGTTACTAACATTGCTCCTGGTTCATAAATGTTACACCGTTGGAAAGCCTGTTTATTTCCCTTTCAAATTGTGCCTCATTTGTAAGGAACATGCATTGGTGGGATGAGCAGCACAGCGGAGCATGTGGGTTGCGCCCATGAGAAATGTTCCAAATCTGCTCTTGGTTTGAGCTTCCGGCACACCGAAGGCGCTTCATCGGAGGCAATCTCAACGCAGAGATATCGAGATGAGATTCTGCAAGCAGTGGCAGAAGTCTGGGAGTAGAGAGACTGATAACTGTGTCGACCATGTAGCTCCTGTATTACTTGCTCAATTGATTGCAATAGTGTTTAATGCTGTGGTTTATACACACACTATCACTGTCATGATTTGAGTTCTGTTTTATTTTGTAGTCTTGTGTCCCCTGTGTCTCTGCACTTCCTGCCCTGCTGATTGTCTGGGATAGTCTGTCTACCTGGTTCCTGATTGTTGATTCCCTGCAGCTGTGCTGCCCTCATTGTTTGCACCTGTTGCTCGTTACCTCCTCTTGTAGTTAAACCCCATTTGTCTCCTGTGTAATGTTGTTTGTGTGCCTTTGTGGTCCTGTCGCTGTCCAGTTGCTGCATTTTTTTTTTTTGTGCCGTCCCGCCGGAATCTATTCTTTTTGGGAAATAAATATTCTTTATTCGACTGTTCTACGGCGTTCGGGTCCTACCTCCTGCATCCCCTGACAATTACGGCTATTTTTTTTTGCAATTGACAGTCGATCAATTCTTTCCCCAGAGACCGTTGTCGCCAGAAACTTCCCATTTGTTAAACATAAGGAAGAAGCGGCTGTGTTTCCCCCCCCAATCGGGTGCTCATATTTACAAAGTCCGTATGCCATGAAGGCAGCATTAAACGGATGATCCACATTGGTAATGTCACTGTATATTGTTGTGTTCAGCTGTTTCCCGCTGATGCCGAAATGGGTCTGACTGAAAGCTTGCCTCTATAAAAAGATTGCACAGATTGGAGTGTTTTCGAGTTTTTTTTTACCCCTCTATTATTCTTACATCGTTTCTCAGCTCCATCACCTTGCTCGAGCTTTTATCTGTTGAGCAGTGCATTTCTCTTCAGGGAAGCACACAGTTGAAATCCTTTACCCCATTAACCCTCACAGTGGAGAACAGACATTGCACACACATTGCCCTGCTAGACCTGAAGGCTGTTGCAGAATTTCAAAATATCAACCAGTATTTCTTTGTTGTTGTTTTTTTTTCTCTCACACATTTCATCTATGCATGGAATAGCTACATCTGCTTCAAGCCCAGCAAAAAAAAAAAAACACACAACATGGTGGCAGTGTTTCCAGAGATAAAAGACATTTCCACTTGAAAAAAATAAAATAAAACCAGGAGTACAAAAAGAATCAGTGCTGGGCCCCAGGCCTCCACAGACATGGAGTATTCTCTGAGATAAAATGTTCAACATGATGCAGACCCAGAGAACATCCTGTACCTGGGAAGATACACTCAGATCTGTATTATCCCCCACTGTATATGAGCCAGGTATTGCCAGCTATGTAGCTTTCCTTTCAGAAAATGTCATGAGGAGAGCTGGTCAGATTGAATCGCCGGGGCCCCACTCTCAGACACGACCTCATTCACAAGACCTCCGTCTCGGTAATGTCGGCCGGGACACTGAACGCAACACGGCCAGATCTTGTTGAAGGAATGAAAAGCATAGAAATGAGGCTTCTCCTGTGCTATTTGCTACTGTATATATGTCCTAAGTACCATTCAATGCTGAATGCACACTTTGTGCCCATTTAGCGCGAGCTTGTGTTGTACCTGTACTCTCTTTTGAACGTATCGCGAACACGCACAGGGGAACTCCGCGAGGCAGCGAGCCGGCGTCCTCGCAGTGAAGCGATTGCAATTCTGAGCAGGCGCGAGTCAGACAGAGAGACGTTGGCACGGGACGGAAGGGAGATACAATCACAAATGTCTGCTGAATTCTGTCAGGGTCCTGAACTTTTAGGAACTCTATCATAAAAGAAAATGAAAAATGTTACTCTGCCTCTCCCGCGTCTCCGCCCCCTGAAATCTGTCATTCCTCTCTATTTTACTCACCAAGATCGTGGTGACTATGTAAGTCCTGTTCTGCAGGCCGTACGTCTCGTTGATGCCCCTCACGAAGCTGGCAGTTGGCACATACTTCTCATCTTCGTTCCAGTAGCCAACCTAGGACGAGGAGAATGTCACAAACGCTTAAAGTGACATTTTGGATTTGAGTGAATCAAAGTAATTTATCGAATGTCTCGCGACACTTGAAACGGAGGTTAGCGCACGCTTTCGGAGACATGTTTAGGAGAACACTGTGTCATTGTGAATAATGTGCAAGATGAGGCGTCACTGAACTATTTGCAGTGGATCACATTGTTGCTGATTCCACATGTTAATTGCTGCTGGAGATATTCAGGATTTCTTCATTTTTTTTTTAAAAAACAATTTGAACTACGCAAGATTTTGCACAAAGCATTACTGAGTGAAATGTCAAGGATTTTTCAAAAGGTTACAAAACTTGTTTCTGATTGTCTTCTTTCTACTCAAAGCATACATGGGATTACAATGGGATTATTCTAATATGTTACTCTTCACTTATTCAAGGAATAAGCCGCTTGATAAATATGTCTTTATTTCAGTCAGTGAAGAACTGTTTTACTCCAAAATTGCTTGCTTTCTTGAGGTGTAATTCTTACAAATATGGCCTAAAATGAACCACATAGCCTAAAATGAACCACAGGCGTCCTGAGGCTACATACAGGCTTACCTTCTTTGGTCCGGATGGGGCCAGTTCCATGACGCTGACGGTGTAGTTGGTTCTGCGACCTTTCTCGTTGAACTGGATGTGACCCGTCAATCCGTCTATACGGACCTGTGATGGAGTCACGGAGAGCGAATGAGTAATTCTCAGGCTCGGCAGATGGGTAAATAAATAATGGCTGAGGTGAAGCATGATGTTTCATCCAGTCCGCTTCTGGTCGGGCATTAGCGCGACACGCCTACACGCGACGCATGTTCATCGCGGCTCGCGGCCCATTTGTATAGTATTCATTTGTGAAAGTCCACAATCCTCCCTGCGGAGGTGAATGACAGACGGTGATGTGTGTGTGTGTGTGTGTGTGTGTACAGTGCAGTGTGTTTGTCTTGGCTGTGTGACAGAGTTAATTGAGCGAACACAGCCTCAATCTCCAGTCCAGGCGCAGGCAGATGGCGAGATTGACACTGAGCAGGCCGCTGCACAGTCACTCTGCAGACAGCGCCCCGGGGCTGCGCGCACACTCACAAACTCGCACGCAATCACATCTACGCCCTCACACACAAAAAAGTGCATCTGTAACACCTCCATATTTCCTGTAAATGCTGTTTGAGAGTACATAAATAACATTTGTCATCGTGTTATTAATTGGAAACTGCTGACTTTTTGAAACTGTAATTTGAAATGTTCAGTGATAAAACAATGTCGGTTCCTCGAAATACATGCCGTCGCATGCACGTGCGTCTCCGTGAGACGATGTGAAGTCTCAAGGGCAGCCCAACATTTCTATTTCCAGTGCCAAATATTACATTTCTAAACTCAATTGCTGCTGTCATATTCCATGATGATCATGGCTGAGTGTTATTGCCCGCAGGTTTTGTTTACCAGCCATGATGTCACATTTGATACTGCAGAGCTCTCCTACGCCTTAATGTGAACTTTACACGACAGAATGAGACCTAATTTGTTCAGCCAGCCCCAACTCAGGAGCCGTTAGCCAATGTGCCAGTCAAGAATTTGCACTTGTCTGTGTCTGTGTGTGTGTGTGTGTCTGTATGTGCACACATTAGCATGTCCCTATGTATGCACGCAGACCTGCTGCAGGGCTCTCTGGATGTCTATGCCCTGCCCCCAGGGAGCTGGTGGGTTGGCAAGACACTCTCCAGCGTTGCCCCTTCGAGAGATGTCTATCCTCTGCTTCCTTAAATTCTGAAAGGCCGTGTACATGACTTTCACCCCGTCGTATGTTAGCGCGCCAGTGTACTGCAAGGAGAGAGCAAACAGAAGCAAACATAGCGATTAAAAAACAACAACAACCATAACAGTCTTGTGCAAGGCAAGGAAGCATTAAATATACTTTGCATTCACACCAAAATCATTTATATTACTTTAATTTAAGGCTTATTTCTTGGCCTTGTAAAAAAAAAAAAAAAGAAGCTGTTTAGATTTGGCATCACTCTTCTATCTCAGCCGGTTGTTATGGTTAAAAATCAATAATCATTTCATAGCAGAACTCCCAGATCTGAGTCACCTACCTCTGATAGCATCATGTGTTATCTGTCAAGCAAATCTAATATAAATCATGTCATAGCTTGTTGCAATATGATGCTGACAAGTCACTAACAAACAAACTGACAGGGGCAATAACAACCTTCTTGGCCGTGACTTCAAATCTGACAGCTTAGCATCTTAGCGTGCCTTTTCGACCTCTTCAACGAAAGGAAGGAAAACAAAAGGAGGAGGGATCAGAGAGCAAAGCAGTACTTTGAGTCCACTCTTGGGCACTTTGGAGTCTTTGTTGTCGAACTCCATCCACTGCTGGACGACGCGGCTGACGCCGGGCTCAGAGTTGTTGACGAGCTGGAAGCCGGTGATGTTTGCTCCGCCCTTCCTCAGGTCTGTCAGGTCGATGTCCAGGAAGCCCTGAGACAGGAAGTGGACAGGAAGAGAGCTGGACTGAGAAATGAAGGTGAGCAAGAGAATTACTATTTCATACATGTGCACAATGCATGATGAGCCGATTCCTCAGTGGAGTGTAATGAAACAAACGCCTGTCATTGAACATTGAACCGTACAGACACGCCAAATACAACGTTTGACACAGGTTCACAATAATTGAATCTGTTTTTGCGCATCATTTGCGTATTCTCGCGCATAATTTTGACGGCGGCGAGCGCACCAGCAATGAGCAGCAGCTTTGAACGAGTTGTCAGATGCTGTGTCTCTATTTATTCCTGTCACTTGCTTAGAAAGCGTGGCAACCCTTTTCTTTATCGGCACTTAGAGAGGTTACCCAATTGAGGATAACCATCCATCCCTGAATCATCCCCGCCTGTTTCAGAAAAGCAAGACGTGAGAAGAAAAAAAACTAATTTCACATCTGCGGCCGGTCCAGAGCTAATCTGTGATAGGCCGAGTCCTCATAGGCTACCGGTAACAATAGAGGCATCAAAACCGTACACTCTCCAGGCCACTGGGAACAAAGCAGGAGATGCCTCGGGCAGAGCACAATGGAGAAAGAAGTGATTTACTGTAATGGTATCTCCGACATGCATTTTCTCCCCTGACTATTATGTTAGAAGGCTGTTTTTCATCGCGGGAGAAAGGCGGAGAGGCAGATCCGGTCTCTGAGCGGGCCGCCTGTCAGCGCCGGGAGAAGAGGAGGCAGATGAGTGGGACCGGGTGGGAGTGGAGACAATTTGTCTCAGATTTAAGAGCAAAGTTTAGACTGATGAAAAGAAAAAGGGTGTCTCTCTGGTGCCTCTCCTGCTCGACCTGGCTACACGTACCTTTCTATTCTTTTTTCTTTCTTCTCTGCTCTGAGGCTATTTGATTCATGTCATTTGAAGCTCCTCTTGGCCGCGCGTCTATCTGGAGCTTTCGCTTGTGCCGTTTGTCGTCACATCCACGCAGCAAAGACAGTTTTGTGGAGCTCAAACTTGTCTCATTTCAGTCTACCTAAAGTACCTGTGTGTGTGTGTGTGTGTGTGTGTGTGTGTTTCCGAGTGTCCATATTTCTCAGCTGAGCAGACAGACTAGTGTCTTTTTTTTCTGCTCCATGCGTGAGCTAATGTGGCGCAGTGAGCTGAAGAGGTTACTATAGAAACTAGCCTTTGCCAGCACAGGACATGGCGCTTGGTATTTCTGACATATTTTTACATTCTAACCACTGAAACCCTCGGTTCTTTTCTCTATCAGTAAATAAGGAACGATATGAAATGGTGCTAGGACACAGAAAGAGTAGTTTTTGCGCAAACCTTTTAATGGGCCTCTTATAAAAGACTGCAGCCACTTTGTGTATCATCTGTTATTACCGTCTGAGCCGTATCATTCAAAATTAAATCTGGCAAACTGGCGAGACAAGAGAGATTGAGCCAATCTAAAACGGCAGCACGGAGAAATTGTTCAAGCCAGCAGCTGCATATTAATGCATATTATCATATTACAGCTTCGGTTGATGTCAATTTTCTCTTCATTTGGTTGCAGTTAGCGAGTCTGGCGGCGGCTGAAGGGGTCTGCACACCATTTGCACGGTGAAAATGGCAGCAGACAGAGAGAGGCAATGGATGTGAGCTTGCATACATTCGCTGCCTGACATTTTCCATCACTGTGCGTCTGCAAAGATTTCTGACTGTCACGGCACACTTGTGCTGTACCGTGCAGCCGCTGGTTTGACGATCCAGTGAAGGAATACATGAAGTAGCCGAGGGGGGAAATGGGATCGAGAACATGCAAGACATCAAAACAAAAATGATAAAACAGGCAGTTTTAGGCTAAATCATTTGGCCCATGCAAGTCTATTAAACTGGCAATAAAGCGCTGAAAGCCTGGAATCCTGTTAAAAGCCACATTTTTAATAGCGACGCAAATAAAGTCGTCGAGGCTTGAAAGCATGCCGACAAGTATGTGGAAAATAGATCAAACAAAAAGCAGAGGCATAATGACGATGTCTTACCAGGTTAGCCAGGATGTAGTGGTAGCTCTTTGCATTCTTGCCTTGTTCCACGATCTGCAAGAGAAGGTCAGAGGAGATATATAAATTAAAAGAAAAACAGACAGTTGGCTTGGTGTGTGTGTGTGTGTGGTTTGAACAGTGTCTCGGCAGCATCCCTGCTAGAGTGCACGGTACCTGACCTTGTGAGGACAGACAGAGAATAGATTCACATATCAGAGCAAATCGACTCAACACTATACATCGAATAAAGTAATAGAGGAGTGGCTGAACAAAGAGCAGCTCTAATACATGATTAAAACTTCAATCTACCAAAAGACTCCATATAGAAAAAGGAAAATGAAGACAGCTACGAATGAGAAAATGCTCTCTCCTCTCTCTCATCACATTTTAGTTCGTCCTCTTCGCTCTTAATTCAAACTTTGGTGCCTTTGGCCAGACACCCGCTCCCACGAAAACACATTGTCCATCACACACAAACCCACCACTGATACTATTCCTATGAAAACAAACGCAACTGAGTTAATCAAATTCATTGAAAATGAGGATTTGCCGCTACAAATAAATGCAAATCACACCCTGGAACCACCGATCCGACCATTAGGAAAGCAAGAAATTATAGTTATTATAACAAAATAAACAATGAAATGAAAAAAAAGGAAAGCAAATTTAAATGTAATTGAATATTCCATTCTTAAAAGTAAACAGTGCATTACACATCATACTTCAGGTCCTGTAGGCTTTAACGTGTGGTAAAATAAGTCAACAATTTGTAAATATAATACTGCATACTGCACATTATCTCCTTCCTTTATCCTCCTCCTCCTCCTCCTCCTCCTCCATCTGTTTTCAATAGTGTTCCCCTGAGAGCTCTTATTTGATCTTTGATCTAATATTTAAATAACTTACAATATTCGAGCATCCTACAACTCCATCGTGAGCTCACAATAATATCATCAAGTGCTGAACCGCGCACACGCCCCCCCCCCCCTCTCCCACCACGCCTACGCCGCTCTCTCGTCGCGGGTCAGCCGAGCACCGAGGGGGTCGGGGGCAGCTTGAAGAGCACCTCGAGAGGTGTGTAGAGTAGCGCCGGATCTGATGTATTTATAAAAGAAATAAGCCCGTCGGGACACCAGTGTGACCGACGCTTGACTGTAGATGTGGTGTCGAGATAAGACCAAAACAAAACAAAAAAAATCTATAAATTAGCGTCTCGGCTGGTGGCACTGAAAACAACTGCTGAAAAAAAATAAAAGGGCCTGCTGTACAACAACTGTGTGCGTGCGTGTGTGTGTGTCGTCCCAGCATACTGGGCTTTCACATGAAATAAGGCCGAGTGGGCAGCACTTATTCAAAGCCATGCACCATCCAATTAATAGCCTTAGGCCAGCGGATAAGAGGCTCATTCCACCGTCTCTGCACAGGCACCACGCGTGACCTCACACATTTTTCACTCCTCTCCCTCTCAGTGAGAATTTCCCCTCGCGATTACTTTGGGGGAAGTGCACTCATTTGTTTTTGTGTGTTATGTGTGTCTAATGATGCTGTAGGTCATGACAGAAGGTGGCATTTGTTATTAATAGTGACCCCGGCACAAGGCGGGCCCTGCGGCCGAGTCCCAGGCGAGGAAAAACGGAAGGGAAGGAGGAGAGAGAGAGAGAGAGAGAGAGAGACACCAGCGCTGACACCATTAGACTAGACACTGGGGGGGGACACACATTACTGCCACGGTCGACCGTCAAACTGGAAAGGGTTTGGATGCGAGTAGCTTTTTTTTTAATCATATAATTAATAATATATTATAGAATAAGAGTCAGTCACAGTTCAACCCCAAGAGGACGGGTCACTTTTTCGTCTCCGGGAAACATTTTCGCGGTGGCTCTTCTGTCACGACCGATGTTCCCCGAGGAGAATACAACAACATTCAGTTCATGTGAGAAGTCGCCCGCGGGAATCTGTCAGTGGCATTATCGCAGGGGAGAATCTGTGTACTGGATGTGTTTTGAAGGGCATAACAGGACGGGTAGTTTGAGGAGCCCCCCCCCGCCACTAGGGGGCGCTGACGCAGACTCAGCCGAGTGGGCTTTCACGCGTGGGAACAGCGCGTTTCGTATTTTATTTTATTTATGTTGGATGTGCCACGCAGATTGACGGTGGATCCCATGTTTACATTCCGGTGTCTGTGCGTCCAGAGAACTGTACGTTATGGCGTTTATTTACCGAATACATGGCTATTATTGTCATTTTTATGATTACGTAATTGCAGTGTGTATAGGAAGCGGTAGAAATATGTCATTTAAATGCTGTGCCGTTTGTTATAATTTTACCTTCTTGTATATACAGTATAATGCTGACAATGATGCATACAGTTTATTGAATGCTTATCTAAATGTCTGGTGAATTCCTCGTGTTATATTAACCCACTGCAACGACTTTCCCTTTTGTTAGTTGGCAAGGTGGCTGCTGGAGCTCAGTTGTAAATGATTGTACATGCAGCTATTGAAAGCTGTGGCCTTTTATTAAGAGTGACCTGTTGACGTTTTCATTGTATCGTTTACCTTTTCAAAACCACACACACACACACCTATACACACCGGCAAAAGTGTGTTGCATTAAAGTGATCATCCGTCTCAGGCGTCTGTATTTACATCAACCTTTGGGAGAACGTAGGGAGTGCATTCTCGCAGTTGCACACTTAGCGAGTAGCCAGTCTGTAACTATTGAGCCTCAGAAACAATACGAGATGAACGAGATGAACACAGGAGGGAGTTTAAAGGGCAACATAGGCAGAGATGTGTGTGTGTGTGTGTGTTCGCCCACTGTTTGGATGCACAGACGGGGCAGAGTGGAAGCAGGGAGCAGATGGAGGTGATTGATGGTGGCCGTCTGAATGGAGAACTTCTCCGGCTCAGCTCCTGTAAACTGGTGAGAACTGATGCAATAACCTTAACTGTAGACACCGGGCCATCAATAACAGTCACACAGAGCAACCATTGCTTTCACATATAGACCGAAGACTGTGTGTGTGTGTGTGTGCATGTGTGTCTGTGTGCGAACATCATCAAAGTGCATATGTGGATTCTCTTCTTCATACGAACAACAATATACTGCAACAGAAGAAAAGCTATTAAAATCTGACTGAAAAGTCATAAATCACACAAGTGACATCGACACGCAGAACAATCTCTATATGACGAATGTGTCACCCATCTCTGGGGGACGCAACCGCCTGCATTTATTAACTGCGGCAGGCTTTCGGTTCATGCACATCAAACGTGCAGTTTGACTTGCGGTGGCGGGGAAAAGGCACAGGTGAAACACATTGTGTTAACGATGAGCCACGACTGCGAGCCAGCATGCGCGGTACCGGAGCCCCGGAACGAGGTGACGTGGATGCATTCATTATTAATTACACCTGTGATGTTCCTGCTGGATAATCAAAGTCGCAGATTTACTAGATCTATTATTTGTCTCTTTTTTGTTTTTGTTTTTAAACAATAGGTACTTGATTGCGGAGAGAAGGAGATAAATGCAGGCTTCTGGCTTTCATCTGACGAGCGTCGATTCAGCCAGCTGGAAGGTCAACTGTCCCTCGCACATGTTACCAGCTGTCGCTCGCGAGCTAACCCAGCTACGTGAGTTTGAAGAAGCAGTTTCCGTCTGAGTTATTTCATGGGTCGAAGGGTTAAATGCTCCTTTTAAAGCACTCGATGGCTATGATTTTGTGCCTAAAGACTGAGGCTAAAGCTCACCAGTTTTATGTTCATTTGTTCTTACATAGCCCTGTTTGGCTTCATCGAGCTTGCGTACGGTTTTGTATTTTCAAACAGCATATTCCAATTTAACGAGAGAAAAAGCTTTTAGATGAAGATTTTACGAAAGGTTTACTGCAGTACAATACATACTGGATCTCTGGTAAGGAGCATGGGTGGGTTTGCTAGCACGTAGGGATTGTAAACAAACTAGGCTCATTTTAACTAGGGCTCGATAACTAGGCTTGTTTATATATATATATATATATATATATATATATATATACATACATGTAATATTTCACTTTACAAACTCATGTGGTGAAATACTTGAAAGCATTGCTTGTTTCTTTCAGGCAATAAGCTAGTTAGCCAGACATGCTAATGATTGCAGCTTTTAAATGACCTATATATATATATATATATATATATATATATATATATATATATATATATATATATAGTATAGTACAATACATACTGGATCTCTGGTAAGGAGCATGGGTGGGTTTGCTAGCACGTAGGGATTGTAAACAAACTAGGCTCATTTTAACTAGGGCTCGATAACTAGGCTTGTTTATATATATATATATATATATATATATATATATATATATATATATATATATACATACATGTAATATTTCACTTTACAAACTCATGTGGTGAAATACTTGAAAGCATTGCTTGTTTCTTTCAGGCAATAAGCTAGTTAGCCAGACATGCTAATGATTGCAGCTTTTAAATGACCTATATATATATATATATATATATATATATATATATATATATATATATATATATATACACACACACAGTATACACATATTATTTTAAGAGTCCTTTAAAACTGACTGAGCATGTGAAATACCTCCTTGAGTGCATAGCATACACTCTGGTTTCACTCTGCTATGAAGCCTTTCAGTTGAAATTGCATTATGCTATTGCAACATAATTACATAATCCCCTCTCAATGCAGAAACAGAGAAAAGCTCTTTACCTTTCTGAGGATGCCAGTGAGCCTCTCGGTCTCACAATCGATGATGATCTGGCCCTCCTTCCTCTTGTCCAAATCCTGGAACACTTTCAAGAAGGAGGCCTCGGTCATGGTCTCCACATTGACCGAGGTCACCAGCCAGTTCCTCTCCGCCGCCGTGTCCAGAACCTTCTGCAGCACCGACAGGCCTGCACAGAAGAGTACAGAGAGGTGAACCTCCTCTCATTGCAGGGAGTAAAGGTTTGTCCAATTTCATTAAAGGTTCTGCAAAGACGTTCACGTTGAATCAAGCGCTGAATGACAAACCATACTGAGAGACGACGTAAGGTTAATCGTACACAGCGTAAGGTAATGCAAAGTAAGGTGATCTTTAATATCTCTGGGGGGGGGGGGGGGAGGCAATTTGTTGCACCGCCAGCAGTTATACAATCGCACCAATCAGCACATTTTACACGGTTTACACAATGTTATTCAACGGACCGACAGCAGCAGGGACCAGCGAGTGTGTGGAGCGTGCTACGAGCCGAGAGATGAATTAAAACAATTTGGGAAAGAATCAGACGCTGTGCCGGAAACCAAACTGCTCTGGATCAGCGCATCCGTCAGAACCTCCCCTGTAGCTCCAGTGATAAAGGATAACGAGTGGGACAGCCCATTCAGCACTCTGACACATACAGGTGTGCTTTTCCAGTGCGTACAGCGCAGGGCTAAATAATCGCCGCTTCCACACTAACAAATAACCAGCCCGTGTATCATCGCGGTCGACGCACTCGCAGCCAACTTTACGTCCTCGGCGCACCAATTACAGGCGGCGTTACTCAATTACAGTGTCGCCACTGCGCCTCGGAGACACTCGAGCCCCGTGGAGGCAGAGGTAGAGCAGCCAATGAGCTGGAGACTCATGCTAAGGCAGGAAATAAGAGGCGATTAGAGAACACATTGATCTTGAGCTCTGATTTACAATCTGACTCACAGTTGCACTCCTTTGCTCCTGGCGGTAGACCAATCGGATTCCTCTCGAGCTGGCAGCCACAGTTGTTCCCCAGAGTAAATGAAGTAATTCAACCCGCAGCAGACTGGCACGCATTATCCAAATGAATTATAGCAATTACAACATTTTTGAAAATGTAAACTAATACACAATGTAGCTGTATTTGTTTTTCCCTCCGCTAAGCTGGTATTCTCTGGTGGAGCCCGAGTGGGCCTATACATAATGTGCTATCCTCCATGTGTGTTTGTTCATGTTCTTACAGGCATTTTATGCGTATAGAGCAAATGTAAATGTGGCTTATCCACAACAACAGCAGCACAGAGACCTTGTCAAAAGAAGAATGAGAAAGGCATCGTCACAGCCTCTGAAAGATGATTGCCTGGCCTTATTAAAATGCACGCCAGCTGCTCTCCAGGCAATTCCTGCTGCCTATTTGACACCAGGTCATTAAGAAAAGAAAAGATGGATACTGTTTTCAACTCCACATATGACCACAATACAGGTCTAGATATATAAATTAGACACCCCCAGAAAAAAAAAACCATGTACATGGTGACGTATAGCACCTTTCACAGTGTCGCCATCCATTCGCTTTGGCACATGAATAATCGTAGTCCTCGGTGCCGACGGATTCAGAAGTCGCTGGGAAACTGATGATAGGCATGGCAGCACGGAGGGGGACGGGCGCAGGGGGGGGGGTTAATCGTGGCGTGAATCAGGCCAGTGGGTCCTGAGGTGACTGGGCGGCGCTCGCGTCCCTGGTTTCAGCACCATGGACAGCGCCACGCAGCGTACTCTGACCCGGCAGTATGCGAAGGAAACTCAGCCAAACTAAATAAAGCAGCACATTTGATCTTTTCATTTGTTTGTTAATCTGGTTTTGCAGCACGGGCATTAAGTCCCAGCGCTTGAGCGAGACGAGCAGGAACAGGCGTATTGTTCATGTTCTCTTGCGTTGAGGATGTTCTGTACTGTAAAGTATGAGGAAGAAAACATGGAGTCAACTTTCCTTCAATGTTATCAGTGTGGCTGGAGTATTACATTTCTTATCTGTTCCTATCCCCCCCTCCCCCCCCCCCCCATCTATTTTTCCTTCCTCCCCTGCTTTCTTGCCTTTTTAGTCTCAGTGCGTTTGCATTGAATAGCCTCTCACCTTTGCTAATGTAGCTATTTGGGTTATGCACCCCTATAAATCAGAGCCAGCCTGACAGGCTCGTGAGACTGGCCAAGGTAAAAATGGTCCACAAAAGACATCCTGGAAGAGAATAATATCATAATAGAATCTGGCTGTCATAAGCATCCTTCTGGCCAGAGGCAATGCACGGAGACCTGGGCGCCCGGCAATCGAGGGTAGAGAAAATAACACTTTGGGGAAACCATTTCCTGAATATTGTTTATGATAGGTTTAATGGGCTATTAAATTTGTTTTCCAGTCTTGGCTTTTGAAAATAAAAACGAGAGGCACTTTTATTAGTGGATGCTGTGCGGAAAAGACAGCAAGACAAATGTTAATAGGAAAAAAAGTGGAAAAAAATAGTTTCCCACACTAAAAGTGTTGCTGGGGTTTTGAGCTCTTGAGCAATTTGCCCTTCTCTGTGCCAGAAACCCCCCCTAAGGTTCAAATAAATAGTAAGCTCTGCACTACACTGCGAATGATATATTTGTATGCCAGTGTACACTAATCGAGAAACGAGAAAAACAAAACAAAACTGGGAAGTATAAATATCTTATATAAAAGATATTAGACTAGATAATTCTTGACCTTTTTTTTTATAGGCAATATCCCCTAACAGTCCGTAAAAAAGATAGATTATTTGGAAAAAGCACACACACACACACACACACAAACAAACACGCACACAAATGCACGGACAAATTCTTAACGGCTTAAAATAACCCTGTAGGAAGGGTGACTACAGCGTAGTATCCAGGCAACAGAGGACTACTGATATGAATTCCACCTGCTCCATCCCACCACTCAATCACACAGAAGTGACCCTGCACACACACACACACACACACACACACACACCTACTACCCAGCAGTTTTTGAGTTGGTAATAAAGGGATCACAGAAGATAGAAAAAAATGAAATCTGTGGGAGATGGTGGGCATCCATTATGAATCAATAGGGGGAGAAACGACTGTGAAATCTCGCCTCTCGCCGCTCCGTGTGCTCTGCAGAGCGACATGATGGCATCCGTCTTTTAAAGCCGACTTAAGCCTGCTTATGTCTCTCACACAAGTGCGAACTGAACGTTGCAGTATAATTTCCATGTGCAAAATGTGCGCGCATGCTTTTGGGCACTGAAATACACCCTTCACAGTCTTGCTCCCAAACCCCACAACACCTGGGACAGATGGCGCGGCATTATGGGAAGGCTACAAATGATTGGCTCGAGAAGGCGGGGGGAAAGAGAAGGAGGCTGACAGGTGTGCCGCTTCTATTCCTGCAGCACTGTTTCGAAGATGTTTGAATCGTGTGCTTCAGCATTATTCACGGTAACCGCTGAGGGCCGCTCGATGGAGAGCTCCATCTTTTCTTCCATTGTGTGATTCATCTGCTCGCCAGTGCAGGTCAATGTTGTTGTTTTTTTTCATCCCCCCCCCCTGTTCTCCGTCTGCACAAAGACGACGGTTCTGAAAAAGATGCCCTGATGGCTGCTCATTGCTGCACAATGGCTACGATTGACCCCATTGCTGTCGCCATGGCAATATGAAGACGGCTAATGGTGGATAGTTCAATGACTGGTTTGCCGCTTACTGTCTTCATGTGGCTGTACTTAAATTGCTTTTTAAACGTTTTTTTTTAAGCGTTTAAATGTGTCACAACAGCTTAAAGGTTGTGTCCATCAACTAAAAACGACTATGACAACTATGTATAGTAAGATGTAAAATGCAATAAGTGAGCCTCCTACCTGAGTCGGAGCTGTACATGTAGACAAACTTGTTCCATCCGTAGTGGTTGATCACTCCCACCAGAGCGTCCTGGAGCTCGGGCCTCAGCTGGATCACAAACTGGTTGGCGGTCTCGATGGGGAAGGACGGCGTGACGAAGCAGACGTGCAGCGCGCCGCAGAAGGACATGAGCATGTTGACCGTCTTCCTGTCGTACAAGCCGATGATGGCGTACACGCCTTTGGAGAACTGGGAGCAAACTGCCGGAGGAAAGGAAAAATTAAAAAAAACAAAAACAATGAGAGAACGTTAGTCTTTGGATTAAAGGCCTGGGCGGTTATAGCAAAGCCAAATGAAAACGTAAGCCTCATACAGTGGATTGACACTAGGCATGATGCGACACAACGTTCATCTGATTATAGAGTGTCACGTTTTTACATGACACGTATACATCCTATGTAGCCGTTGCACAGTACGTTCAATGATGTCCTATTGGTTTCATCATGTGGGAAAGACAAAGACACAGTGAATCAAAGCTCAAATTATTGGTCAAATAATCAGTTAGAGTCCAAGGGGATTTTAAGACATCCCCGTGGACTCTGGGAGATTACGATGCTCAATGTCCTTTTCATTTTTGTTATGCTTATTCGACCAAACAACTACTCAATTAATCGATAATGAAAATAGCCAATCGTTGATGCCCTGTATTGAATTTGTTCTTGAGGGAACTGAACTATATTGAGTTAAAGGTAGCGTGGACGTTTTCATTTGTATCGCCTGGATGCCCAAATGTGTAAAAAAGAAGCTATCCACCTATCCATCCCCAAAATTGACGGAAAAAAAAAGAGAGGAGAAAAGAGATGTTTGCCATTGGCAACAATTTGTCATCCCAGAGTGCCTTTGCGTTCTCAGTTGAAAACAGCTCTAATGGCCTCGTCCTCGCCTCACTTCAACTACTCTGTGACATGTTTATGCAAAGCCGAGCAGTTTGTCCATCAGTGTGTGTGTGTGTGTGTGTGTGTGTGTGTGTGTGTGTGTGTGTGTGTTTGCCTTCAGCGAGAGGTGCAGAGGCTGAAGGCAGATTAGGAGGAGAGAGGTTAATCAATGTATCCCCAGGGTTCCATTGACATTTCACTGGCAGCAGGAGTCGGTTCGCATCCCTTATTTGCTTTTACGCCCTCACTTTCTCCATTTCTCTTTCTCCCGTTGTCCGTTCGCCGACCCCCGACTCCCCCTCGACACACACCAATGTCTGTCCGCGGTCTTCGCTTTCGGCCCTCGCGGGTCTGGCCCGGGCTATTTTCTGCCCCGGCGATGGGTGGTGCCTTACTTATCTCAGTATTTACCAAACAGATTGAAGTCGCTGCCTGTCCCTGCGCGAGGGCCAGCTTGCTGCTAGGAGCTCAGGGCAAGACAGAGAGAAGGATGGCCCGTGCCCAAAACGCCGAACCCGTCACAGACCTGCACCCGCCGGGCAGGCATGTGTGTGTGTGTGTGTGTGTGTGTGTGACGGAGATAGAGGGAGAGGGATGAAATTCAGCCGTATCACATAAAAATACATGTGCACACACACACACACACACACACACATATACACATGCAGTTTCCAGTGCTCCAAAATCCTGGTGACTCACCCTACTTAAAGCAAGCCCTGAAATAGACATTTTGAGCCTCGCCACACCGACTCAGTAACAGAACTATCTTTCCTTCATGGTCCGCACACGCTGTTGCTATTAAATAGACACACTCTCAGCTATTGCTTTCCAACAGCACACATTTATATTTCCTCCCCTTTTACAATTTTCTCGGACCAATTTCAGCGGTGGCCTCCATGTTCTGCCTGGATGAAAGGTAATGAGAGCTTGTTTGACTTTTTGTGCAGCGTCCCATTACTCTGCCCTGCAGCAGGTTACCATGTCTCGCTGAATATGAGTCATTTCTCATACCTACGGTATGTGTGTCCGGCAGAAGAAGGGAAAAAAAAAACACGCAGCCATGTGGCACGGACCTCCCGCTCCGAGCTGGCACGGAGAAGCATGTGCTCGTCTAATTCGACAAAGCGTGACACAGAACATTAGTGTAAACTCTGTCAGCGGTCTCGGGTCCGGTTCTGGCGGCGGGCGTTAAAGAGAAAAGGAGCGGCGCGAGGAAGCGGCGTGAGGAAGCGGCGCGAGGAAGCGGCGTGAGGAAGCGGCGCGAGGGTGCAAGCGGCTTGTTAGCGCCGCGCCGACATGTGTAGCGACATCGGAGGCGTGGACGGAGAGAGAGAGAGAGAGAGAGAGAGAGAGAGAGAGAGAGACGCAAAAGTGATCTCCGAGACCCCGGCAACACCTGTCCGCCCTGGCAACGTGTCTCCTCGCCACGGTTACAGCTGCCACGGCGGCAGAAATGAGGTTGCCCGGGCAACGGCCCATGTCTCTGGCAGGGATTTACAGCCGCGCAGAGCTGCTAAAGGACGTTTGTGGAGGGGTCTGGAGGGGGGGGGGGGGGGGTGAAGTGGGAATTGTGAGTGTTTGGACATTTTGTCATAATTAGGTTCCCCCCTCAAGGAATTTGCAAATTTGCAAAAACTGACTTGACTTTGCAAAAAAAACAAAGGGGATGGAGGGGGGATGGAAGGGGGGGGGGCTCACCGCAACTGTCTTCTGATGTTGTATTTTCACCCCGTCCTAAACTTTTTCCTGTGAATGAACAATAAGTTGATTTGCATTTTGCCGTGGTCGAAGAGTTTTCGAGCCGCAGGAGAAGAGGAGGGTGAGGGGGGGGGAAACAAAAAAAAAACTTGAATAAAACTCAAATCCCAAAGGTACTGATACTCTCACAACAGGAGGAGCTGTCAGAGACAACTCACGCAGCTACTGTCTTCCCTGTTCTCTGTTTCCTGTGCCCCGCAGCTGTTCCTCTGCTTAGCATGAGCCAAATATCAAATGACAGATGTGTCTGTGCCGGCTGCACAAAGAGGGCGTGTTAGTGACAGTCGGTCCTGCATCTGAAGTTGCGGAGGAGAGGAAGAGGGTGATGCATCCGTCCTTCTGCCCGTGAATGTTTTGCAGCCCCGTCGAAATTCACACAGTGCGAGTGGACCGTTGCTGGTTCGCTCTCAAAAATAAAAGTCTGACTGCATCGATGATGAAGCTTTTAAAAAAAGATACATGCAATTGAGATAACGACGCCTTCTAATTCCCTATGTTTTACAGAGGTTCAGATGCAAGAGAAACAGAATCTATAAGCAAAGAAATGATCCTGATATCAAAGTCAGGCCATTTTTTAATGGGCACCATGCAAACACAAGAATATTTCTGACGGCTAACTGCATCAGTCAAAGATGTCAAGGTGCCCTTGTGCATGCTACCTGCCTCCCAGCTGCTCCACTGGAGCTCCACACACTAACCTGTGTACAGTATACGACTGTAGAATTGCAGAGCAGCTCCTTCGTGCGTGTGATTCTTTTATCAATAGCTCTGCATTGCTTGATATGTCAAAGGAAATCAATACAGCTGCATTGAATCGTACCGGGTGCAGTCGGGGGAAAAAAAAATAATTCTCGAATTCATTTTTTTTTTAGAGGAAGCCGCAACCAGGGTTTCGCAAGGATCGATATGAGGAATGTCCGTGGAGCGCGTTGGCCCGGGGGAAAAACACGTAGCCTGGGCCCACGGGTTTACCGTGACCGCACGCCAGCCGCGGATTCTCATAAAGGACGTCGTATACATTATACGCCTCCACAAACACACGCTGAAGGAACACGGGGCTTCTACTGTTTCCTCCCCCGGGGACTTGCATGCCCATTATCCTGTGCAACATTAAGGTCAGCGGTACAGACGGAACCTCACAGCAGGAAGCCGGGTTCAGCTGGAGAGAACGCACTGATTGGAGGGTTCATGTTCAGCCATCTGTAAAGGTCCCTTTTCTTTTTTTTCCTTCTTCTTTTAGAAAGAGCTTCACTATTGAGGACTGACATATTCGGGAACTCTGCGAAATAAGACGTAGCATTCTGTCTATATTGTGCCGTGCCGCTCCAAAGAAAAGATGTCGTCCCCCACCCTCACACCCCGCCCCTACTCCCTCGGGCATCGATGAATATAGACCATGGAATGGAAACATGACCAGCTGAATCCAGTCCAACTTTCCTCCGCCTCGCCATAACCCTGCCAGATTGACTCCTGGAGTCACGCACCACCTTCTTTCAGTGAGCCTCAATCCTATTACTCCACCCGGGTTTATGTTTTCCATCCAAAGTCACCTTTATGCCGCAGATTTCCAGCTGATGCCCAAGAAGGTCAAATCTGTTTTTCCTTTTTCGGTTTAGAACGGTTCGCAAAATGGGGCATGGGCACTATATTATCGGGTCGCAACTGTCTATTATTTACCCTCATCATCATAATCTAATTCCGTTTTCATTATTCAATTAATCATTTAGTCCGCATGTCACAATCTCCACACCCCGAGGCCGCCGCTTCGAAAGTATTGTTGTTTTCCGAACAACGCCGCAAAACCCAGAGATATAATCATTGTGATATAAAAGCAAATCTTCAAATCTGAGAGGCTGGGAGCAGCATTCATTGTTGTTTAGCCATGCTGGCAAACAAGGTCCGGGGATGCCAAATGCTGGTTCCTCATCAGCTCAGTAGCAGACATCAGTATGCTCAACTTCTTCAATTGATTGATGCGTTTCATGAGGTGAGAACAGCGGGACATGGATGCAGTTTGTGTAGATTGTAAAGCCCTCGGAGGGAAATTTGTGATGTTGGTCTCTATAAGATACACTGAATTGAAGTGAACATCATTCTACTGGAGAGCAGCGCGATGTACAATGCTCTACCACAAATCTTTCAGCCCAGAAGGATTTCAGCGTAAAGCCCATCCATATGTTCTAGGTGCTGATATCACCACTGCAGGTTTGGGCTTCAGGGTCACGGTGCTGACTGTGAACCAGAAGGTCCCCGGATCCAGTCTGCTTGGGCACCTTCGCATGTCATTTGCCATCTCTACCTATCCCCTCCTTTCCTGTCATCTGTGAACTGTTAGCTAAAAAAAAACCCACATATATATATATATATATATATATATATATATATATATATATATATATATATATATATATATATATATATATATATATATAAATACACACACACACGTTTAAAAATGACTCTAACAGTGCAGGTATGAAAACAGGTGTTCATCTTGGCCGGCCTACAGTTTTTTCCCTGGCTTGCGAAGACTCACATTCACAATGAGATACGCTTTACTACCTTTTCCATATTTAGTTCAAGGTGTCCGTTCTGACGATGAGAAGGCAGGTGGCAGGAGCATGGAGGTTGCTGTCGCATCAGACAGTAATAGACACCACCTCCACAAGGGTGAAGGGTCGCTCAATCAGCCACAGAGCACTTTGAGGGGAGATAAACACATCTGACACCAGACACTGGAAGACTCACACAATCATCCTCCACTCAGCCACCCATGGCTAATAACTGTCAGGTGATGTGTGTAATAAAAACAGAGAGCATGTTGTAGTCCCGCCGGCCCCATCCATCTTCCGGAGAGCTAATCAGCGACGTTAATGAGCGGCAGGGCGAAAGAAGTCCATGGCCGATCCGCACGCGGATATTTGCCACCTGCACCCCGCCTCAACCCCGAAAAATATTCTCGCTTGGGTTTTGAAAAGAGAGCTTCTCTCACACAGCTTGTGCTTGTGAAGAATCCCTCGGGGTGGCGGGTGCGGGCGCCTCCTCCGTGAACCCTCCAACACCCAATGACTCATACAGCGCTGAAAGGAATGGGAAAATAGTCTAATTGTGATTTTAAAAAAAAAATGTTGACCAATATTGCGATTGCAATTATCATACCTTTACTTGAATAAAACCTGAAAAAAACAAACAGAATACAAGAACAATAAATATGAATCTTACTGATCTCCTGTTACAGTAACAATATCACACAAACTAAAGTGCACACTAAACAATCCCGGCTCCTCGGGAAGCGCAGGGGAGACTTTGTTTTGCTGACGCTGACGCGTCAGGGCCCTTTAATTCCCCCAGAAAGGGGAAAGCAAGACACAGGACTTTAATTGGGAATTGAGGAGCCGCAGCTTTTATTCAGAGGCAAAGTGAAACCTCCACTGTATATTTGCGGCCACTTGACTTCACTTTACTGCTAATTCCACACTCCTCTCTCTCTCTCTCTCTCTCTCTCTCTCTCTCTCTCTCTCTCTCTCTCTCTCTCTCTCTCTCTCTCGATGACACACTGTACTGTTCCCTCAAGGAGTTGTGCTACTCCTATAACAATGACATTTAAACATGTGGGATGCATGGTTTTCTTTAAGCGTGTAGCGGGGTGGCAGCGTTAAGACACTCTGGTTGGTTGGATTGTGTGGCATGAACAAAAAAGAAAAATCCCTTTTTTTTCAATTAATTGCAGCTTTTTGCATTTTTTTTTTTACCATTGCAACGTTGATTTGGATGCAACTACTTGTTAAGCCATACACATAGGAGATCTCTGCTTCTATTCGCTGGGCAGAGACCCAGAGGGGACGCAGAACCGATGTGGATCCTCGTGAATGTCTCCAGACGTTACCGAGTAGGAGGGTTTTACAGTTTGTTTTTCCTGGATCTCCTACAGACGAATTGCAATCTACTCTGAAGATTATTCGTTCCATGATAATATGTCAATGTAGGCTCCTGCAAAAAGATGATCTCATCCATGCACAGGCTGTAATACCGAGTCAAGACATGCAAAACGTGTTTTTAGAGGGTTTTAGGTGGAGGCGGGCTTTGCCTCACTGCCTTTTCCGTCCCCCCCGAGAGTATCCATATACCCCATGGAGGGCTGCGCCCCAGAGAGGTGCGCTCACAATTCCCCGGTATGAACAGCTTTAGCTTTTTCAAGCTTAAGGGAGATTTACTGCCTGTGCAGGAGCAATAAAATTGTGTTTATGTCACTGTTGTTACTGGTGTATGTGGAGAGAAAAAAAAATCAGAGCGAGAATAATAGAGGGAAAGGAAGGAAAAGACAAATGAGGAGTCGATGAGATGACGGCTAAAAAATAAAACTGAGGAAAATAGAGAAATATGGCAGTCAGGGAGATTCTAAACTCTCAAGCTTCCACCGCCGGGAATAGCAGTGATCAGAGCAGCTGACCAGCCAAACAGATCTCAGATTAATGGCGAGAAGCGCTGGCTACTCATGAGAGATTAAATTAGTGCAAACGGGGGTAATGGAAGGTTAATAAGGATGAGCCAAAAAGCAAGCGCGTCTTGAAAATGTAGGTGAGGGCGGACGTCGGGGCGAAGCCGGGCGAGGAGAAGAAACAGAAGCGTTAGTGTCTGTGAGAGGAGATGATAGAGGGACTGCTGGGAACAAAGGGAACAGATGCCAGCCTAGCAGTGGGGAAACGGGGACCACACGGCGAAATCTAGATTTCCTCCTATTTCCTCTAAGTAATAAAACAATGGCACTGCATCGCCTCATTAAATGGGTAATCGAGGGTGTGAGAGCACTCCCCTCGGCACCGAACACATCTCTCTCTCTCTCTCTCTCTCTCTCGCCGCCTGTGTCTCACGCTCTAACCCTTTCACTCTAGGCCATTGTCTCTCCTCCTCGCTGTTTCGACACGTTTTCCATCTGGCTCGCTGCAGAGCCCTGCCGCCTGCAGAATAAATGCTTACCTGGGCAGCGGGTCAGACACCAAGCGCAGACCAGCTCCTGTCAGGGGGGTACGAAAACTCCAATTATCTCCTTAACAATCATCCCATCGCAATTATCTCCCCATCTGCGTATCAGTGTCGACAGGTGCGGCGGGACGGTGCCGCTCACACACCTTCTCTGACGGAAGGAGTGCTGAAGGTGGACATTTGGAGCAGGAAGAGGCAACGGCACAACCTGCACGCCAAGTCATTAGGATCGGCTCTAAATGCGTTTTTCTTTTTTGACTTTTCTTCGAGAAATTCCTGCCGAGCCGGTGGGAAATGAAGCAGACATGAGCGGAATCGATAAGCGCAAGCAGTGACGTGGGATTCATTCCTTTACAACAACTAACTGGGCTGTTATCGCTGACACGCTGGAGAATCTTCATGTGACTAATCAGTCAATCCAAAATATATAGAATACTGGAAAAGGATAATAATGTGGTTATACTTCCCCAAGATGACGTCTTCAAGTAAATTATGTTCGTTTGAGAAGCTTACAATGGCCAATTTGGTTTGATAAATGACTTAAATGAATGTATCATTGTTGTCAGTTCATTGTCAAACAGGAGAGAAACCGTCTATAGCTGCAATGACCAGACAGGAGTATATTTTGGGAAATAACGGGGAACAAAACATTTGACAAAGGTACTTCATCATCCTGATGTAACAGTTTGCTAAAAGCCTCCCGCTGAACCGCAAATGTCCAATCACAGCCTAGCAACTGTAACCAGGCATGCTAGGCCAGTCAGTCTTTGCATTTCTGCTCATGTTGAAATGATGTGCATGGGGCTTATGGTTACTGTGAGATCTAAAACATTTGGAGGGTGCGGTCACAAAAGACAAGAGCAAAAGTGTTAAAGGACTTAATAAAACAAGCCACCTTTGTTTGAAGTCAAGGACCCTTTGCTTCAATTATTCTTTGAATTTCAAGCAAATCTGCAACAGATATCGTTGTAAACTATCTCCTGTGCAAGAACAGAACATAGCAATATGGATTAATGGGGTGGGCGGGGCTTAGCAAACAGACAATTGACCCTTCGCTGAGTTCCACCCTCCAATGGCGCCCACATTGTCACGAACTGTACTCGCTGAAGAAATGTTGTGTGAAGCTGACATTGTGAAGGTGGACCACCGCGTCTTGAAGACAAGAATATTGAGGAACAACATTGTTCCTGTGAAGTAAGCTGTGTCTTTATTCACTATTGCAATCATTAAAAAGTAAAAGCAGCATGTGTATACCTTCAGTAGCTACACTAGCATAGAAGTGCAAACGCTAGCTAGTTCGTGATGAGCACACGTACTCTGCTAATGTTAGCGACACAGGTTTTTATGGATAAACGTAACATGTTAGAAACTAATGTATCCTTCCAACATCTACGGGTCACAGCATCACTCATACGCAACGCGGTTTGACCACGACGAACTGCAAATCCACAAAGCCGTAGCCTGAAGATCATCTGAAACCGTTGCATGACCGTTTACGGAGCTGAGTCGCCCCGTTGGAGCTGGCTGAGGCTTCGCTGTAATTGGCCAGTCTGTGTTCCAGTGACACGACTTGGAGAGCGGTCAATTAGTCACGGCAGATATCCAATATCATCTTGTAAGAGTCTGACTCACAGATCTGAAACATTAGGCTCAACAGCTTAACAGATATAAGAGGATATAACAGTAATACAATCTGTGACAGTAGTCAAATTCATATTGCCTCATGGTATACATTGTCGTTTGCTTCCCCCAACTTTCGACAACCGTTGGCGGTCCGGTGTCATCGTGGCCAGGCAGTTATTAAGTGCTGCGAACAACAGCAGCCTTGTGCTGTCACTGTAAGAGCAGCAACACGATATGTCACAGTGTTTAATATGCTTGTAGGCTTTGTTCCTCATTAAAGAACACAGAAGCTCCTGAGATGTACCGTCTGACAAAAGAGGAACCCGATCCTGTCTTCGCCGCAACAACATGACAGCTGCCACCATCCGCCGCTCGTCCCTCCACCCCGCCGCACAAATCCTGGTCCTCGTCGCGAGAACACATTGTTTTCTAATTGCCAGGCCCGCGCGTCTCAGCTCAGACCTCCACGTCCCAGCTGCCGTTACCACCAGAGACGACAGATTTGTTTTAAATACTTGGTGAGCTGGTGTGAATACAGAGAAGCACTCGGAGCGGGTTTCGAAAGACAATAAGGAGAACAAATAGGAACACAGCCATCAGTGAAGACTGCTGTCTTTTCAGCCACGGAATACTTTCCAAACCTCGAGGCACTAAATGGCGGCTGGGTTAACTTTGATCCGGCGGGTGTTTCTCAGAAAGAGGTCATTCAGCGGGTGAGGAGCTTAAATGACATTTCCTCTCCTCCCTCACCCCGTGTACCTCACCTCCTCCTTTCTTCTGCAAAGCAATGCTGGCACACACACACACACACACACATCACACCAAAACAATCTCCATCCCCCATTCTTCTCCACACTCCATCACTCAGCTGCTCGGGGAGCAGTTTTGGCTGATCTACATTGATTGCTATGGGCCATTCTCTATCTCTGGCGCTCCAGAGAAAAAGAAGAAGAAAAAAAAAAATCCGAGCCTTCTCATTCATCAAACCAGCACCTGCCAGACTCCAGCCCAAGAGAACAACCATCCGTTTCTTTTGTTTTTCTCCCCCCCTCCAATGGCCCTCCGCTTTCTTCTCGACAAATAACTGTCATGTCCCGAAAAGTCAGGAGGGAGCGGTGATCTGTTTCTTTTCGTCCGCTTTTTTCAATAACGCGTGGAACACTCGGTAATCCCTCCGAACATGCACGCACTGTTGAAGTCCGTCGCCACGTCTGTACCTCACTGACTGACACAGTAGCTCCACGATAAATACAAAACCCCCCAGAGCACTCGGTGACACCAGCTACCGGTTCTGAAATTGCAGCTTAACCTCCACCCCGCACCCTCTTCTTCCTCACTTCCATCCCAGCTAAGACTCTCCTTTCTGGGGTGTTGTTTGCCCCCGCAGAGGTGAAAGAAATACAGTCTCCAGGAGACAATCATTTCATTTTCACTTTCTCCTGCTGGGTCCAACGGAGAGCAGAGAAATCTTCAGCATTACAGTGCATAACATATTAAGTGCAGCTCAATTGTCTTTTCTCCCCGACTGAGTTAGTATTACATATTAATGCTTATGTCTCCATGAAGTGATAGTATTGGATGCGCTGCATTGAATAATACATTAAATGCA
This sequence comes from Clinocottus analis, assembly GCF_023055335.1. Lineage (NCBI taxonomy): Eukaryota > Metazoa > Chordata > Actinopteri > Perciformes > Cottidae > Clinocottus > Clinocottus analis. Next base: position 5,417,706 of record NW_027175821.1, read on the forward strand.
TCTGCTCGAGTGCTGTCTCTTGTTAGCGATTGTGTGCATGTGCAAGTGTGTGACCGCAGAACTTCACAAAGCAGTCCCACATGCTCGCACACGTTTATATTTAGCAGTAAGAGCAAGGAACAAGTCTGATGAGTTAAAAAGCCAGGTGAATGTCGAAGTAGGCGGACTCCATTTTGGCTTTGATTTACTGGATAACTTGAGCTCTTCAGGCAAACCAAAGACTGGAATAGAGCAGGAAAAAATATCCCTCTCTGGTTATACCAACAGAGAGAAGCAGAGAGGATGGATCACAGATAGACACTGCTTTGTTTTGAGTCGTCACACGTCAAAGAAGGTTGAGATAAAGCTTGGGAATGTGTTATGTCAAGTTAAATCAGGACGTCCGTCTGAGTGATGTATTTCACAACATTCCTTCATTTCCTCTTTTAAATTAGTTTGGTTAGGACTGTATTTAAAAAGCAGCCCGCCTGTCAAACGTCTCTTCAGGGATGACACAGCGTTCCCGAATTCAATTACAAATCGAATTGGCGACTACAACAACAATTACTGATAAGAGCGATGGATAAAACAACCTAGCACCACAACTACATACTTGTGTAGAACATCACAGTGTTGGACTCAAATCGTTGGGCTCTTGAAGCAACACTTCCATTTTTAATCAGTGAACTTAATGAATACATCGTGTGCCATGAACATATAGCTATAAGTTCAGTATCACTGACATCACTGATATTATAGACTTGATTTACCATCAGCGTTTAAACATCCCCGTGCTTGACCTGCACCTGTACGCTCTCTCTGCCATTCATCCCGTCGCTCGACAGTTATTCATATCTGCGCTCTCGGCCTGCGCGAAAGGGAAGCAACCCCAATCCGCCCGCCGCCTCATCTGTGCCGTATTGATCGGCCTCTGTGCTGTGCTCAGTTCATTGATCATGGCTGCCTCATAGATCTTCTTCAAGTCCTCTTTAAACGACCCACAGAGACCCGGAGAAATACTGCCGCCTACATCGCAGTGACAACCCAAATCGTCCATTTCATGACCACTAATTAGTCTTAATGGAAGCTATATTACCAGGACACAAAATCAAAAAAAAAAGAGTATTTAGTAGTAAAATAGTAACTAAATGTACAGCTAATTCAGTCTGAAATGTTACATTTTGTTTGCAGGTACGATACCCAGCACACAGGAATTTCAACCAAAAATAGCCAAAGCTTAGCCTCAATCTCACCACACACATCAGGGACATCAAAGAGAAAAGTAGATCATATAGGCGTGAGCCTGCAGGGGATTTGACATGAAGCTATAGCGATTCAGTGGCGTCCTTATTACAAACCAAGTCAATAGCAGATTATGCTAATGTGATATCTAACTGAGGGGAACAGTGACTAATATTCTCCACGTACACACAGCATCCCTGGCAGTTATTTTTAACCACTGGAAACATGTAAAATGAGCCAGTCCAGCAAGCACTTTCGCTCCCGACGTGAAAACAAAAGGCGCGTGTCGAAAAAAAGAGCCGCGATCCATAATAACAGAAGCTAAACACACCGAAAAAATACAGGCGTTCAACCACTTCGTGGCATGGCCTGTGCATGTGAGTGGAAGAACGGAGACAGAAGAAATGCAAATTAGCCCCAGTATCCTGTCTCACATTATGCCGACAGTGTTGCCATCGTCATTACTTCCCCGATGACTCGTCAGGCGGCAAATAAGATGGATCGCTTCGCCATTAACAGTCAAAGTCTCTTTTATGTTTTCCCATCTCGCTCCTCTTTGTTTTCTCGTTCAACCTTTGCCCTAATCCAGCCAACCTCCTGCTCCATGTTCTCCTGCTCTCTTGGCAGGTGCCAGGGAGTGCATGTGTGTGTGTATGTGTGTGTGTGTGTCTGGAGGGCTTTCTTCTGGAGGAAGTGGCTAGTCATAAGAGCCAGCTGATGAGTATCACCCTCATCCGGAGCTCCATTCATCGGCGTGCACAAGGGCCCATTCACCCGCTGCTTTTCACACTTGTGAACCCCAAGAGCCCCCCCCCCCCCCCCCCGGGCACGTTCCCACACTCGCACACACGTACAGAGGTGAACTGTCACTCACTCGTAAAACGTCCTACACAGATGCCAAAACGGGACACACATACACGCACACGTGCGCATGCACTCCTCCGCACGAAAGGCAAACCCAGGAATAGACGGCTTTTCTCATCTGACTCATTATAAGCAGGCCCCGGGGGGCCCCTCTCTTTCCCTTCCCCACAAACACGTCGCTGCAGCCTCCACAATCCGAAAACTCTTTCAGGGCGAGTGACACGGAGCAGGAAGAGGTGTCACTTTCATTTTAGCCGTCTCCTTCGCACCGCGAATCTTCCTGACACGCTTGTTCCACGGCCCACCATCACGGCCACGCGCCGCAGCGATACGCGTGATGCGTTGAAGGAGAGATGTCATATTTGATGGGATCGTGTGGGAGACGGAGGGCGTGATGACTGGATGGAGGGGAAATATGTGTACTGAAGTATGCTGGATCTAGATAGACCTGAATATTGGCAGGGATCCCTCGTCAAATAATCAGTTTCAGGGAGTTTCCTGTATTATTTCAGGCCAATATACTTGATCTTTGTGGGCACTTTTTACATTTGAAATGGATTTTGGAAGAAATTCTACCAATTAACTGAGTAAAAAGATAAGACAAGACTGAGCTACAGACAGAGACACTGCCCTCTGCCTATATTGTCTTATTTCGCTGTGTCCGGGGACATCAACCTCGATGCCAAAATGCAGTGACCAGGTGCGACATCTTAAGCAAGAGGAAATTATTCCAAAAATGGTGGACACACAGGCAGAAGAGCCCACAAAAATAAGTAGGCGGAGCCGTAAGCAGACAAATGTCAGAGTGAATCTGGGGTCGGGTGGCACTCACTGGCGAGCACCCTAACACTAAGCTCGTGGGCGGCATTTCTGCCGTCGCTGAGGAGGGGCCAACTTTCAATGTTTCGTTTGCGAACCTCAAACGACAAATCCTACTCATACCGCATGTGTGCTGCTGTCCCTCCACTGTCCCTCCACCGCTGTGACTAAGACATCATTGTACCCTCCTCCCGTCCACCCACCCACTGCTACAAGCGCCCTGTTTTTTTTTTTTCTTCACGAGCAACATCCCTGGAAACGTTGAGCTGCGGCCTGACCCTCATATTCACATCACATTCCCTGCTGAACAGAGGACCATCTCATTAATGAGGGCATCTTGCGTGTGTTTACATTTCATTACGCAGCTCTGCCCGGCTCCCCGGACCTAAATGGCTGGAGGGAGGGGCGCATCTCTGCAAAATTACACATACTGCAAAGCCATTCTGGACAGGGTGGACTTCATTAAGTCTGTTTGTATCAACATGTAGGACAACTGTACTAAATTATGTGCAACGTGTGTCATCCAGGGGTATCTTCGCTATAATCCGACAGACAAGAGCAAATTTCCTTCTGCGATAGTGTTCAACATTCAGCAGCGCAATATCTATCGGCATGAATGCTGTCGTACATGCTTCATTTCCAATCATAATCATTGCCGTTTAATTTTTATAATTGCCGATAATCAGCTAAACAGCGACGGACATGACTTGTGTAGTCTCGTAAAAGTTGAGTATAATTTTAAGTATAGAAGCAGCAATGGAATGAGCAGATTATGAACTGTATCTAACAGCAGAGCAGTCCTTATGGCATTCAGAGAAATGGAGCAAAAGATGAAGCAACTCAGGACAAGACAAGCAAGGCTGATGAGCAGCTGAGGGTTCGAAAACAACAACAGAGCAGGAGTTAATCCCAACCCAGGATCCAGTCCCCCGGCCACGTCTAAGCACACTGGAAAAGTTCTTTAATGTTGGCGAGTAAGACCAAAGCCCTGGTGGTGAAGCTTTGCTATCTCCTGGCCGTTGGCTTCCAACTGCAGCAGAGGGAAAACAACAACCCGTCTGTCATCAGCTGTCTTCCTGCAGATGTCAGATCAACCCGCGCTGACCTTTGGATCAATCACGGCCTTCTACCAATCCACACTCCACTTGCAGACAAGCTATCTCGTGGGCGCTGCCCCATTGGTTACCACCCTGATCACCACGCAGAGCATATATTCACAGGACTTTGGAGAGCTAATATGACTCCTTAGGGGATATTGCCCCCTGTACCACACAAGCTAAGTAAATCTGTGGAACCCGGCAAGCAGAGTTCACCGACCCAGAGGAGATATTAGTTATAGTCTCAAGTTGCCTTACTGGTCACAGAGAGTCTTGATGGATAGATTAAAGTCACATTCCTCTCAAGAAGATCTAGGGTTCCACCATAAAAAAACACAGCAGTAAACTCCTCCGCGAGAACACTGTGATCTTTTAACGGCGCCCAATTGGCGACTCATGAAGACTGGCACTACATGAACACAAAGAACGACCCCCATGGAAGACATAACCCGCTGCAAGACTTGCCAAACTTTCCGTTCCAACTCGGCGGTCACACTGGCCCGAGTTTCACCAGCCGCCACCTTAGGGGAGTGGCCAGCAATGCCCACAATGCCCGACTCAAGCAGCCTGTGGGCGCCAAACCCAGAAAAACATCTTGGTATTGTATGTTTCTGCAAACAACGGGATATGTCGCCCGCCAATGTGTCTGAACCAAAACCATAAACGTGTTCCATATCAGGCTTTTTATCACGCTTGATGAAACTCCCAAAGCCGCTAACTGCTTGGTTAGGGTTCCGATAGCTGCTAATAGGTGCAATCAGAAAATCACAGATAATGTTTAGTTCTCCATTGTGTGGGATTGTGGGGATTTGCTTGTTGGTGTGAAGCTTTGCTAATCTGTTTTTGTAGATAACAATACACTAGCCAACAGGTGGAGTGTGGTGACTCAGAACAACTATTGAATGCATCATCTCTCGTCAGACATCTGTAACATACCAAAGCAGAACCTGCAAAAGGTAATAAAGTTTGTTTCCTCTGAGTCAGCGTGTCATTGTGCATGTATTTGGGTTTTTTTATGAAACTGCATCATCTTTTTTTCCACTGATATCTGCGACTGGATCCAACCTAGTGGAAATGGAATAAAAGACCTTTTATTTTTATTATTCAAGACACGTTATAAAGAAGAAATGCTCAAAATCAATGTCTGAAAGGAGTAATCAAACGTCTGTCGCTGAGGCACACTCCTGGCAGAGAGTCAGGAAGGCACAGTTGTCAAAGGGTATCTCCTGGAAGTGTCCGACTTCACTAAAGCGAGTGTGAGCGAGCCACAGGCAAATTCAGAGGACTCAAGGATGGAATGAGAAAAACACGGCTGAAAAGCCTCAAGGGCGACAACATTGTGTCAGAATTCAAAGAAGGGATAAGTGCAGGGTTAACAAAGAAGAAACAAATCAGACTGGCATTTCTTTTGTCAAGCATCGACACAGAGTTATTGTTTGGCTGGCGTAATGGCACGCATTATCACCCAGGAGAGTGGTGTGCCCACTGCTCTGACCAAAGTATTATTTATGAATATATATTTTACTTCCTTGTTGACAGCATGTTATTACCTTAAAATAAAAAGCAACACTTTTTCCTCACAAAAAACAGATTAAAGATGCTCTCAACTGTGGAAAAGAGAAAAGAAAAAGCTACATTGATAATGAAAAAAAATCATTAAGGTGAGGAAGGTAGTCCCGCCCACTGCTCTGACCAAAGTATTATGTATTTGAATATATATTTTACTTCTTTGTTGACAGCATGTTATTACCTCAATATAAGAAAGCAACACTTTCCCCTCACATACACGGATTAAAGATGCTCTCAGCTGTGGGAAAGAGAAAAGTAAAAGGCTACATTAATAATAATAATAAAAAAACATGAAGGTGAGGAAGGTAGTCCCAAAGTCCTAAAAGTTGAATTATGTATTGAGCGCGCGTATGCGCATGTCTTTGTCCAGGTTTAAGGAGGGAGGGTTTATTAATGTGTGCTCTGACGGAAAAAGAAAAAGAAAAAATGATAATCGGATTGTGTTCCGTGGCTACTTATGAAATGCACTTGGAGTCGTTTCCCCTCTTTGTTCGCTTCGTCGATCAGCGCCCTGGCTCTCTTTGTTTTTCTCCCTCGGTTTACAGACGGGAAGGCGCGCAGCCGTTTGCAAATCATAGCTATATACAAAAAAAAAAAAAGATGTTACATGACTGTAGGATCTCTGCTGCAGAGGTTGCTTTGCAATCCCCGTGGGTTTTGTTCACCCTCCCGGAGCGACAGAATAACGCTGCAATCACGCGGAGGAAATAAGTCCTTCTCGGTCCCACGCAACAGTTACTGAGATAACCTATAACGCACGCGGGTCTTTGCAGTGGGCCTTTTTTTTTTTATTATATATGCGATTATAACCTTCGCAGGTTGTATCCCCGTGGAGTTATACGCGCTCTTTGCGGAGTCGATAGACAGATTGAGGGCGATGGAGACGGAATAAAACATGTTGAACAGACATTGTGGGGAAAACGCCGGCAAAATGCAGGCTGCTCTGCTCCCAGTGAGATGTAATGGGGCTACTTACAGGCATATGTCATGGAGAAGCTATTCCCCATCTTGACCATATCCACCTGCGGCACCAGTTTGGGGATGTCCTGGTGGTGAGAGAGGGCGAAACGAAACACCTCATATTCGTGCGATTCGGTTGGGAACAAGCCTCCTGTTGAGCAGCAAAGAAGCCGGAGTTAATGTTGGACCCAAATCAGGACAACACACACACACACACACACACGCACACGCACACACACACACACACACACACACACACACACACACCTAAATAGGTATATTTAAAAGAGATACAGAGGCGTCCACACTGAGACAAAAGGTCGTGTCTCACCTATATTGATGTTACTTGGGAAACTTGAGCTTGATCCCAAGCACACCCCCAGTAAACTGGTGTAGAGAATGGTGAAGCTTCGCTGCATATTTCCGTTTGCATTGGCGAAGGGGAAAAGAGCCGAAATCCAAGCATAGATGTGTCCGTGTGTGAAGTTAAAATCCCCCACCCTCCTCCTCCTCCTCCTCACGCGTGTCCTGTCGCCCCCTGTTTCAGAAGAGCGGCGCGCGCACGGACATGGACTCAGCACCGAGACAGTTATCGCAATGGCGAGAGGAGGCACCGTTCTGTCTCTCCTCTTTTCTCTCTCTCTCTCTCTCTCTCTCTCTCTCTCTCTCTCTCTCTCTCTCTCTCTCTCTCTACTGATGCTCCCTCGTCCTTGGCTGTTGTACGAGACGGAGAATGACTTCAGCATTAGCCGCACTGCAAAAAAATAAATAAAAATAAAAACACAACAAAAATTGCCTGTCTTGACAAGCTGTTGAGCTAAACTGTCAATTTAAATGTGTGTTGTCGTCAAACAGAGGTTTCTTTCCACCACACGGTGGGGATTCCACTTGTTTCTTGGTCGTTTGCTTCATTTTGGGATCTTTTTTCTCGAAATGTCTGGATAATAATTAAGTGGCAATGCAACAAGGTAGAGCAGGAGCCGATCGCTCATAAAGGAAATGACACACGACACAACGCAACTGCACAGAAAGCAAGTGTCGTCATCTCAGCCTTATGGAAGATGTCTGAAGAAAGAACAACAAATAACACTCCCACTCTCAATACTTCCCTGGTTGACTTGCGGGCTGCATATTTTTTGCAGTGTGCACCCTCAGAGCGCACCCACAGGTTCCTCGGGAGACGCACGGGATTGTATGGATATCCATTCAGGATGCACATTATATGAGCTTTTGTTCTCTCGTTAATAATCTTTGCATTTGTAAAAATAAAAAAAAAAGTGCACGATAAAATAAAGGGAGTTTAATTTTTGCCTATATTCTAAATCATGAATTTCCGAACAGTGACACAAGTTAGAGGCAATGCTGTTGAGTTGTGGAACAAGTCGATAATAAAAGACAAAATGTGCTTCATTTTCATGAGAACGTTTTAATTTTGCCTTTCAAGCATCAAGGGAGAATCACTGCAAATATGTACAACCAAATGCAGTTAAAGCTGGTGATGAACAGGTTACTGTACACCATTGTTATAAATATGAACTGTAGTTTAGATGAGATCAGCTGATGCAGTCCGTAGTAAAACATATCTAAATGATGGTTTTCCTATTTTTAAAATCTGCTCTTGTTTACAAGTCTAACAGTTTTAGCACGGTTAAGCGAATGAGTCATTTCTGCCTTTGCTTGATCACTAAAACAGGATTTAAAAAAATACAAAAACAATAAATGGAGAGCAACATCTCCACCAGGGATTACTGCACTTTGATATCACTGGAGCTGGAAGCACATGGCCAGCCATTTGGATTGCAAGCGAAACATTGCCAAAGTTTTTGAAGTTTCAGAATGCGGATGTAAACTCTGGATAATGGGCTTAATATTGCCAGGATTTACTCGAGAATCTGGCTCAATTTGATACAAAATTTGGGAATTCTGAATGTGAGGGAGGACTTTCGCTTTGCACGCTCCCCCTCCTCCTCACACGGTGCAGGACTGGCGAGCAGCTGATAAGGAGGGTTATGATTTTAAACCATGTATTTACAGACAGCTACAGCCAATTATTTTCCTGAAGAAAAAGGTACAAGCCCCCGTGCTTTTGTACACACTGAAAGACAAATCAACACTGCCGATGTTCACGTCAGATTGACTGCGAACCACACCTTGTTTAGAATATGAAGTAGTAAATCCTGCCCTTGACACAATTTAGGATTAAGGATGAGCTTACTTATCAGACCATGGCATGATTCTAAGTTAAAAATCACTTCCCTCAATTATTGTTTCCGCCACACAAAAGGCAGCCATTAACACATTTCTTACTGAAAATGAAATGTAGAAAATGTAAGAAGTAAAAGGTTGTATAATCTATATATGATGGATATCCTATAAATACAAGCATGATGTACCATTTTCATTGCCTTTGTTCAACATGATTAGGGGTTAGTTTCAAGATAAATGGTTGGGCGGGCCTACATTACAACACTTCAGTCTTTTCATCTTCTGACAATTTATTCTCCGTGTGTGAGACCACATTTGATTCATGCATATTCCACTAGCCTGTTTCCTAGTGCACACTTCAATGTTTGGGTGCACCGTGTGTGTGTTTGCCTGCAGTGTCCCATGTGTAATGAGTGCCATGCAATCTTTTTCTAAACTTTTGATGAATGCAAATAGATCTTAGAATAGCATTGGTAACGATGGCTAAATATTTGATGGTGCTTAGTAGAGTAATAACAATCACAGAGCTTGTTGTTCCAGGTTAAAAATATCCCCACTATCAGACAGACACGATGTAACAGAAAGGAAATATGCCGTCTTTTTGTCCGTAAAGATGTCTCCATTATAGCTCACGAGTGTCTGTCTGAGGGTTTTTTATAGAAATCTATGTGAAGAGTATAATGAGGTTAATCCATCAAAATATGCTGGTTTCACTAGATTGAGTGAGGAGGGGAGAGGAGGGGAAAAAAAGGAAAAAGTCCCCAGCGTGTTAGTTCTATAATTGAGCCACCGCACTTGTGTTGTCAAGTACTTGCATACGTCATACTGCTGGAGGCCAAACTATATGAAAAAAAAACTACGTTGTGGAGGTGACAAAGGAACTAAATATGTCAAACAGGTCTAAAAGTAGATGTGGAGTAGAATATAATGTCAACCAGCCATAGCTCTGGGGACAACAGGAACTATTGACATTTAGCTTACAACTGGTAGTGGGGATGGTGCTGGGTATGGTCCAACAAATATATCACAACAATTTGGTCATATTATGTGTGATACATTCCCTACTAAGTCTGAATTAGTCAACATGTTTGAATGAAACCACTATGTATCTTACAGTGCTTCAAACACATTACCAAACACGTTAGCTCTACGAAGCCTTTGTTTAGCTCATTGTTGTTGTTTGACCCCCCAAAATCCTTTTGTATTCTTACTGCTTCCATCCACCCCAAAAGTCAGCTAATTACAACAAACAAGTTATGATTAACCAACTGTAAGCCATCTGCATGGAGCCAAACAGCAAGCGAACAAAATTAGCAACTGGTAAACATAACAATTCCTCTAACGTTAGCTAACGAGCGTCATATGTTCTCCAGCACCAAAACCGAGCAAGGGTCGGCAAGTATTGGACTTACAGATGACAGGTGGCCAAAAACACGGTGTTAAGTGAAACAGGACCACAGTAGGCGGGACTCAAAAGCAGACACAAGACGACGTAGTTCGTTGCAAAAATGAGGTTTACTCAAAACACAAAAGAACTTCGAAAAGGGTTTATCTGGCAAAACACTCACAACGTTAAAAGACACACTGGCGCTGGACAGAGGGTAGACACAGCCTAAACACTCAGGGTAAGGAGACACAGGTGCAAACAATGAGGGCGGGGTTTGCAATCACACATGAGGCTGGCACACAGAGGAGGGAGGAGTCTGAAACGAGAGACAAGGTGAGTGACAGCCAACACAACAGACACAGACAGTGAACCCAGAACTACCCAGGTCTGGGTGTAACACACAGCTTTTAAATGAACGCTAGCGTTGCTTTGTGTCGGCTAGATGTGCGAGTAGCAGAATGCTTGCTAATGCGTTAGCTACAACAACGTCATCGGCGAGTGCTACGGTGGTGGTCGTGGGTTTTTACAGCTTCCTTTGGTATTTCTCTTCTCCCTAACAGCCAAAAATCAATCAAGGTACTGTAATTTTTATATTTTACTGTCTGAAGAAACCTTTAGATTACGCAAGAGCTGTCAACTTCTATCTGGTAAATAGGTAAAGCAATGAATATGTTCTGAGTTTGGTATCAAAACAGATAAGCACAGTTACGCATCCCTGCTTTGTTCACACTGTAACAGGAACACAAGTTCTCAATACAGACTGTAATTGTTTGTTTAATGGCGGTGAAACAGAAATGTTTTTTTGAAGGGGCCGGGGGGGGGCACAATAAAACAGGACTTAGTTTTTTTTCCATCTGGTGAGCTGGTCTGACCTTTTTAGCGTACACTATGTAAAGAGCTATTGTTTCCCATTCTTCACTAATAGATGAAAAATGATTTCATAAAGCGCTAAACAGTGTGAGGATTGTCCTCCCATCTCGCTTAATGCGATTTCCCCCCATCCACCTGCTGTGCAGAAGTGATCAATTTTATGTCACCCATAGAAATCAGTAATGGATTCTGACATTTGGGCTTGTTGCTTTCTTTATCTGCACACTTGATTACAGCACTTGTTGATTGACAGACACTGGACATCCACTGGCCTTGGACAAATGCCTGGAATTAGCACAGAATCAATAGGAGCAGAAATGCCTGGACTCAGTGCATGCCTGATTTCTACTCTGCACCTTAATTGGGATGAGTTATTGACATGATGCTTAATTAGTCTCCCCTGTAATTGATTTAGCAGGTCTGCTGAAAGAGGTGTGTGTTTTTAAGAAGTAAAAGTTTGGGACTTTTGAAAATACTGACAAAAGTTGTGTGAGAATTCACTTGATGTGTTTTTTTAGTAGAAGAGATCTTGTCAGTCCTTAAAGTGATTTTTAGCTGATATGATGTGTTACATTAGTATAAAAAATAATTTAAAATAACAAATACAATATAAAAAGTAATTTTAATTTCATATCCACTGATAGACATATTTTAAACATGTTTATTATTGTTCACTGCACTTTTTAAGGATCCCCAAGTTGATATTTATATATTCTTATCAAGGAAATAATAGATAGTGTTCATTTTTTTTCTTTTTGTTTTTGATATTTAAATAACTAGTGAATTGAATGTAAATAGTCGATGCCTGAGGGACGAGTAAAATGATCAAAACTGTTTGCAGTGTTGTTTTTTGCTCAGTGGAAAAACACTGGCAGTTTGCAGTTCCCAAATTATGGAAAGGAACTGCAGATGGTCACACTTAAAATTTGTATCATTCAGTGTCATACACCCAAGGAGGCCGTTTGTGCACAGAGAGCACAGTTGATCAGATAATAGCAATTACCAAACAGGCATAGTACAAACAGAAAACCATTAGTAGTTTGGGGAATAAACACGATCTCCTCCCGTCTATCCCTTTGTCGCCATTCAGGTGTTCTCTGCCTCTCTCTCCCTCATATGCTACCTGCATAATTGCCTTTCCCCTCCACTGGCCGCGGGGGAAGTGAAGCCCTCGCAACGTTACCGTGGTAATACTGATTGATGGAGTCGATGCTTGTGCGGTTCCAGAACATCGAGCATCGGCGCACACAGACATGACAAATTTCAGGGAACAAATTATAGTGGCCTGATTAATCCCCTCTAGCGAAATGGAAATATTGTGAATACCTGTGAACTCATAGAGGACATAGAGCCGTACAATAGGACCGCACTCGAGGGGGAGGGAGGGGGGGGGGGGCTTTGTACCCATTGTTGTATAACCGTGCACACACGAGGGGAGGACGACGACAAAAGTGGAAATTCATAGCGAGAGGGCTGCCTGACAACCCGTGACAGGGAACCAAATGATAAATCAGCCACATTTCAAATGTAGATTTTTGACATGATTGTGAATCCATCAGACTGTCTCCAGATCTTGATTAATAGGAAGTCACTGTGAGCTCTGAGGGAATGGTGATTCAGTGTAAAAAAAAGAAGAAGAAAAGAAGCCCAGAGGATCCGTATCAGTTTACAGCTACTTTACTGCTGCCGTGGTGCACTGACCTGATGTTTATCATTGGCTGTGCGAGAACAACACGTCGTGAAATAAATCAAAGCTACTGAAACCCACATCGGGAGTAGCTTGTTAATCTGATGATTACGGATTTGTTTACTTGTGAATGAGTTCAAATGAGGAATAGAGTTAACAGGCACTAATATTCCTCCATATGATTTATGTTGACTAAAACCCTTTAAAACCCAATAGACGGCGAGAAAACATATGTAATCATGCCCGAAGTATCATACGATCATGCTATTATTAATACTAGTTAAACGAGAGACCATTTTAAAGTGGGATTACATTTGTCCAATCAAGTCAAAGTGGGCGTGTTCACCTGTTCCTGACCCCTCTACTTCTGGAGCCTTTCCCCAGACCTCACCACACACACCTCTTCTGTGGGCACCACACGCTGTCATGGGTGGTAATTTAACTCAGAGTTAACATTAGGTCCAATAATTAGAGCTATTTGGATGTAACACCTGTTGAACCACACGATAAAACAGTGGAGGCACACTAATATTAATTAACATTACTCATTTATTCAAGATTTTACTCAAATGCCTGAATTATTAATTAATTTAGAAGCATTCTTTTTTTCACGTTGTAACTCATCCAGGAAGTGCTAAGTATAATAACTGTATATACACGTGGGTATTTCAGTCCGTACGCAACACATGTTTTCATGCACACGGTGCATATTTATGACAACGTATTTCTGGAAGATCCAGAAGTAGTTTTTATTTATTTTTTGACAATGCTTTAAGGAGACATTTTGACTTGTCATAGCAGTGAAAGCACAGCTCTCACTAATAACATTAACAGTGTCCCATGAGCCGTGACAGTGTGACAGCGAGCTGGCATCCACCACACCACCGGGGCCGTGAAACGGAAGCAGCTAACTAATTGTGTTATTTACACCTGTGCTTTTTTTTTCCTACCGTGACATGTCAAAATGTCCTCTGTGAAGAATAAGACCTATTAGGAACTTGTGAATCTCCACTGGGGGTGTGCATCACAAACTATTCAGAGGAGATCGTCCTTTGTCTGAGTTCGGTTTGGTAAACCGACACCTGTGACAGACTCTGTAAGCAGTTTATGCATTTACTGCATGGCCGCCGCAATTATGACAACTTGGTTTAATTACAATAAACATCTGAGATGGCTTGTGTATTCTTAATTGCTTTACTGAAGAGGATAAACACGTCTTGGTATTTACATAAAACCTTTTAGTCCCTCCACCATCTGCTAATGCAGTAAACAATTAGGGGGAAACGTTATTTGCTCCACTACAGAATCCATCCATGTCTTTAGATTTGTTTATTACACATTACTTAATGATGGCCAGGTCGCATTTCAGGGGAATGTGCGCTACCACAACAGTAACTTTGTGGGTCTTAAATTAATACGTCAGACAGCTGTCTCACTGTCTAATCATTTTGAATATCTCGCCCGGCCGTGTCTGTAGGAATGTTCTGCCTTCGCTAACAAGCATTTCGGATCAATCAAAACAAATTAACGTAGTGCGCCTCAAACAGGGTCAGCCCAAATAAGATCAGACACGCTTACAGGGATGGTCAAGGGGAAAAAAATAAATGATTTCCGGGACCTGGAGCTGTCAATCTCACTGACCTGAGGTAACTGCAGAAGTGCAATCAGAAGAACACTTTCAAAAGTTTTTTAGTAGAGTGTGTGTGTGTGGGGTGGGGGGCAGGATAAAAAAAATAGTGTTGAAATGGTTAGTATTATTATTTTAGACAGTCGACTCTAATTATTACACACAGCAGGTATCAGTGGTCCTTCGAAGCCTCCATGTATAAAAACATTAAAAAAAATAAAGAAGAAAAAATGTGCATGCAAAGTAATTAATTTTCTAATCATGAAATCCCTCAGAAAGAAGCTGGTCTGAATAACCGCTGTGCCTCTTCATTCCTCTCTTCCTTTTTTACACACACACACACACACACACACACACGGTCCAATATCATGGTTCATGTGTTGCAGTATACATTTCAGGCGATGGAGTTGACAGCTCTTTCCCATGAAAGCAACAACGTATCACATATTTGCCGAGGGAAATCAGCGCTGGCCCAATCAATTTCCGTGTGTGTGTGTGTGTGTGTGTGTGTGTGTTGTCAACAGCGCAAACCTTTACTAGCGCAGCTGCACGGGACGCTATGAGCTCGTTAAATCAGCAGCTCTAATGATCTCAATCGCCGCTCTGTGCAGTCTGACTGATTCGATGCTTACAGAGAAAGTGGGCGAGAGAAGCAGAGGTGGAAAAGGTCAGCGAGAAGTGGAAAGTTATGGAAGAAGAGACAAAGGGAGAGGGAGGGCAGTCAATGAAAGCAGCAGAACTTGAGACATTTAACACACACACACACACTTATTCACAACACTAATTTCTAGTCCCCGACTGAAACATGACTCCCAGTCAAACGGTACGGCAAAATTGTGAATGCTTGCTGCTTGTCCATGAAGCATCTCTTCTGCATCGCTCATCTCTCGGTTTTGATCGCATGCCAGAAGAACGGTTTACAGCCTGACATATTGCGGCCCGCTGTTGGGCGGCTGGATCTGTGCAGCGCAAACAAGTGTGAGTAATACTGATGGACGTGCCCACCGTTGCTGGGTCAGCTGCACATGCACGTCCTGCATATACAAACACAAACGTGCTGGGATGTCCACTTTGCTGTACCTGTCTGCATGTTATTGTAGCTATACTGTTACTGTGTCACTACCTTCTCTTTATCTTCTGGATTAAGAAAAAAAAATGTCCTGGTGGATCTGCAAGAGAGCCCTACTAGAATTATCGCATCGTGGTTGCAGTTTACGTCCTTTGTTTCTCAAAAAAAAAGCCCAGCGCTTGGTGTTTGACCACCAACAATCAAATCAGGTTCTACTTCAAGTCCAAGTGGACGTTTCCGCCAAATTTGTTGAAATCCCACCAAGGTGCTCCTGAGATATCACGGGACCGGAGTGAAGCTAGAGGTCACGGGCTCTTGGCTGCCAAAATCTAATCAGTTAATTCTCGAGTCCAGGTGGACGTTTGTGCCAAATTTAAATACAACTCCTCCAGGCGTTCATATCGCGTTCATGAGAATAGATCAGGCGGACATCGATATGAACAAACCAAAAACCAGCCACCGCTTTTGGCAGGGGATTGTATGAAAATGCATGCAAAGAGCCAAAACACACGAATATGAAGAAAGCATCCTTAAAATCCATGGTAACTGGTGGTGAAAGTCAAATATATCATAAGTTTTATATATATATATATATATATATATATATATATATATATATATATATATATATATATAGTGAAGCATAAGAGATGGTGGACCATGCCATGAACAAAGAAAACAATTACATAGAGAGGTCATTATTGAATTTAAATACACTAAATGGCAATGGACCCTTCACAGTCTGTGTCCAAGGGGCGGTACTTATCGAAGGGTCAATTGCTGGAAAAATGCCAACCATTTATAATAATCAAAGATGGGGATTGCGTTTATAAAAACCATCGACACAGTGTTGTTAATCTGACACTCGACAAGACGGTGAATGCAAAGCATTTAAAATAGCACACCAACGTGTTACCGACAAAATATATGAATCTATATGCATTCACTGATATATTTCTTTGTTAATTAGGAGTTAGTGTTGTGAAATAGGAAAACAACAAATGTAACGAGTCTGGGGCTTCGCACACAGATTTTAAGTACAGTGAAACCAATTGAGCTCCTCCACGAGGGGACGAGTCCATAATATTGATGAATAAAGTGTGAAATGCTGAAGGGCCACGGCGGCTGCGGGGGGACTTGTTTGGAACAAGCAAGGGACATGATGCAGCTCATTCCTCATAAAGTGAGAAGAAAAGGAACCCGTGAAGGTTTGTGAAGGTCAACGCACATTCTGGCTGCCGAGGAAATCAATTTCCTATTGAACTAAAATGTCCCTCGTGTTTTATTGACCCATATCTTCCAAGTCGCCGAACCCGTTCCCTGGTCACCCCGAGTGTCTCAGGGGAAAAAATGGAGGGCGGCAATGGGCCACTGAGTGAGGTAGAGCAGTGTGTAGCCGATACATCCATACCTGATCTCCTGTGTGTGTGTGTGTGTGTGTGTGTGTGTGTGTGTGTGTGTGTGTGTAATGCAATTGGACTACCTTCATTTTCTATCCGCCTAAAGTAAAATTTGCCTGAGCACATTCTCAGTAAGAGCTCCATGCTTATTTTTCTATTGTGTGTGTGTGTGGATGTCCACGAGTGTGTGTGTGTGTGTGTGTGTGTGTGAGAGAGAGAGAGTGAGAGAGAGAGAGAGCGTGTGTGTCTCAGAGTGCTGAATTTGTGTTTCGCTTTGAAGGACAGGGAAGGAGGGGTGGGAAGCCAATCTGTTCCTCTGCAGATTAACTCTCTCATTCCAAACCCCACTTTCCTCCAAAACACTCACTATCTCCAGCGTCTGTCTCTCTCACTCCTTCTCTCCCTCCCTCCTCCCTCATCACTCCCTCCAGTTTCTCCCTTATTGCTTCTCTCTCACTTTCCCGAGCTCTGTCAATCAGGCTACCTGCATGGGCCCCTGTGTATTTGTGTGGGAGAGCGATGAAGCTGGAGCTCAGGAGGCGGCGTAAAGATCCACCCCCTCTTTGCAGCGCGCCTATATAGTCTCTGCATCAAAAAAAAAGCTTATCTCGTCAGAAAGGGGCAGAGCGCGAGAGAGAGAGAGAGACGTGGGGGTGACGGACACCAACTGAGGCCACAGGCTGGGAAGAGGTACGCTGTGAGAAAAGGAGCCTGTTCTTCGCCTCCATTCACCTCCCGAATGCGAGCGGAGGACATTGTTTTCTGTCCAATTAGCCGAGCATCCAGCCGCTTCCTGTCTGTTGTGTGAGTGTAGCGAGAGGCTCAGAGAAAGTGATTACAGGGTGGAAGAGACAGAGAGAGAATGAGGGCAAGCGAAGGTATGAACAACACACCTCCATGACCCCTGGGAACTTCTGTGCATCTCCTCCTCCTCCTCCTCTACCCCCCTCCAACCTGCAAGACATGCGAGAACGATGAGGGATGAAGAAGACAAAAAAGAGTCGGCCGAAATAGGAATAAAGCACATGGGTGGAAGTGGTGAAGAGAAAGACAAACCCTGTGGGGTTCTTCTTCTTCTTTCCCACACATATCTCTGCTTTAAGTCTGTTTTTCTGTGCTGAATGCACAAAAAAAAGGGGAAAGAGATAGACGGAGGCGGCTCGGACAGGTTGAGGCGCCGTAGCAGTGTTGGCGCACGCATGGTCGAGAGGAGTCAAAAGGAGTGTGCAGGGAAACGGCAAGGGCGCTAGCACTCTGCGTGCTTTCATTAGCAGTCTAAATGCTAATGAATAAGTTCATAGCTTTGAAGATGCAGCTATGTTAAATATGCATGGGATATCCAACGCAGTGCATGGAGTAGGGAAAAAAAGATGGAGGGGTGGGAAAGAGGTGCGAGGAAGAAAGGGAAAAAAAAACGGAGAGAGGCGGTAGGGAGGCACTTTCTCCTCCTTGTTTTCCGTCCTCTCGTCTCGTCTCGTCACCTCTCTATTAGGACACACTTCCTTTCGTTAACGGCCGTATGAGAGCCCCAAACCTCCTCGTGGAAATGCTTTAACAGAACTGACGAAATGAAAATTGCCGCCTTAATTGTTGCAAATCAGAGTTAGAGTGACTTTTCATAGTGTTCTCGGCCTGGCGCACGTCCCCGCTGGGACAGATGCAGAGTCAGTCATTAGTGTTAAGTCAGAAGACATTAAGCCGAGCTGCTTGTGGCGCAGTAATGACCCAACAGTTTGAAAGCGATGACAACTGCAACTCGGGACAAATCTCAGTGGAGAACGGCTTCATTTTCTTCCACCCTGCAGGAAGCAAAAGCGTAGTGTTTGGTTTTGGGGAAGCACGAGACTAATACGCCACACACTCAACACACAGACAAACACCAATACATACCATTAACATTATCTGCATCTCATTTTGTGCTTTGCTATTATGATTGAACCCTGCAACTCAAATTGAATAAATGCATGTCTAATGTCAGCTAATTGAACATTACTGTCTGGTTGTTAACAGGTTAATGGCTTTCCATTAATACCTCGGCAACAAAAAAAAAAGGACGGGTGGGGTGGAGGAGCTTCTTCAATTTGATTTCCAATTAATATGTATGCGTGGACCTGTGTGAGAGGGATGATATGAAGACACATTATCAGAGCTGAGCGGAGGTGACAAAGCTATCTGATGACTTGGCTTAAAGAGGAAGTGACCATACTATTAATGGCTGCCCAACTGAGACAGCAGAGCAAGGACAAAAGCAAGGCGGGGCGAGGCCAGTTTATATGGACGGCATTAAGACAAGATAAAAACAAAAAGTGCAGTGTGAGACGTGAATTCTCGGATATAAAAGGTTTAATATATGAATAAATGTGTAGTGGCGAACCGAGAAGTATTGAGTGAAAAGAACTGAGAGGAGCAGACCTCCAGTTTGTTCCAGATATGTGGTGCATATGGAGATGTGTCTCAGTGTTTAGTTGTGACTCTGGGGACATCCTTTTCTGTGTGTTCACTTGATCCGCTCTCTCTCCTGGTCTTAGTGAGAACCCGGCTGCAGCTGTCTGATCAACCTGGAAAGAGAGTAACAGTCGTCGAGCCGACTGAAAATAAACGCTTGGACAGTTTTTCTAAATCCTTCTTAATTCCTTTACTTCTTGATATGTTCTTGGCAGTAGGTGGATTTAGTAATTATCCTCATGTAGCTATTGTATTTTAGATCTGAGTTCATGACTCACAGCTTCTTCCCTGCCACAGTCAGACTGATGGCAAAACCAAACTGTTGCAATATGTGTTAAATAACCAAACCCTACCTCACTTCACTCATCATGTGCAGTATGTGGCATCTTTTGCATGTGCATATACCTTAGCTATTTATTCATGTTATTTAACACTTTTTAAAATGAACTTTTTTAACCTTTTGTACATATACCGAACGTATAGTGTCTTATTATAGTGTTTTTATTTCCACGTACTGTTGACTTAAAGAGCCCTGCACAAAAAAAAAAAAAAATCCAATGTGTTTGGACTGTTGGTCTAGGCACAAACGGCGAAATAAAAACCTTGAACCTTGAACCTTGAAATGACTACACGAAGAGGACTGGCTTTGTGGTCTTTAATGTCAGTGCCTGAAGCTTGCTTATATATGTATTCCTTGGCTCCAGAAGAAAGTGTCTCTGTTAAATCGGATGTGACAGTAGGAGGATGTTAAACAGAAGAGGTCCGAGAATGGAGCCTTGGGGAACTCCACGAAGGCCACGGTCACACTTTTCTTTTCAGTGTGGCTTTCGTCATCCGATCATGCCAGGTCACAATAACTATCATGGCCGTTACGCTTCAAGATCGGACCTTTCTTGCACCGATCAGCCAGACCGCGTGCCGAGGCGGTCTGGCGAGCATTAAGTTTGCATCTCTGTGAGGTCACAATCCAGACAATTTATAAAAATATCGCGTCATCTTCCCCCCACATGGCAGTCCTCTCCAGAGCAAAAGGGCAGAGAGGGGCTGTAGCGCATCTCCAGTCGTGTTCATATACTGCTGACGAAAACCCAACATTTGTTTATTTTGCAGCTTCAAAATAAAAGCTTTTAATTAACAAAATAGGTTTTAAAAAAAGCGATCAATATCCCACTAGGCAGGTCGCATTAAAGTGTCAAGTGTGAGAACACAAAGACGGACACAGCTGGGTTTTGAGTCCCACTGAAAAAAAAAACCCAAGTGTACCCAACGCCGAAAGTAATTTGTGTTTGGTCAAATGTGTAACGACTCATTGACACAAATTCAAACCAGTTTGGCACTGTGCCAGAACAGTCCCACCCAGTTTTCTAGTGTGTCAAGTAATATGTTGAAGAGGTAAAAAAAGACTAAGAACAGGCATGCAGATTTCAGAACATATGGTACACAAAGCTGGATAGGTGACTGCTGAAATATGCTGATGGCAAGCATGAAAGCCAGAAAATCCAGGGAAGTTGGATAAAAGGTTTAAAAGTTGAGCGGAATTTGCATACGTAGGCAGTGGGAGCAAAATAAGACCCTACATTTCAGCATAAATCCCACGGAATGTGTCGTTTTTCGAGGGGGATACTTTGATGTCAAAAAAAGCAGCGCTTACTGTAACATATCCTATATGTAAATGATAACGCTAGAGCATCTACTTGCAACCCCCTATGCATTGATATGGAGGTTAATGACCAGCTATTTGTCTGCTCACATTGACAGCATTAAAGCACATTACTCCTCCATCTGTGCGGCTGCTCTGTGTTACGAATTATGCCGTTTAAATGGGTTCCCTCCTTTCCACGAGCTCTGGGTAGGGTCTGTGGAGAGGCATCTAATGGCAGCTAAATGAATTCATGCCCAGATAAGGCGTAGGCTGCAAACACAGCAAAGCAACAACAGCTGTCAGAGGCAGGAGAGGGAGGCAGAAAAGACACAGGGGGTGGGAGCGACAGAGGAGGAGAGAGCGAAAAAGGGACCAGAGCTGGAGAGAAGTACAAAGATGTAAAAACAAATGGAGTGTGTGAGCGGAAAATGAGAAGGAAAAAAAATAATCAGTGCTGTGCTATCTAGCCTCTCAAAAAGTGAGTAGGTGTGTGGGAGAGAGCAGAACACGGAGTGACATTAGTTGTGAAGAAATCTATTGATTGCCACAGCAGGCATTATTCTCTAAGTCAAAAGACTAAGGCAGATAAAGTAGGGCGATGGGAAGGATGGTATTTGATGTGATTTGGAATTTTTCCTCCTGGGATCCATCGTTTTTTATTGCACGGTGCTCACATTTGGTAGCTAATATTTTGTTTTACACAGGGGGACAAAAAAAACAACATCTTTCCACATGCTATCCACTTGCTAGTGGCCTTTTACACCGCCGCCAAAGCTGTCGTCACTCTCGGTTATTTGAACAGGAAGCAGGAGGAGCCAGAAATAGAGATCAAACCCATTCATCTCTTCCTGGAAAAATGTGTACTTTGCTAAACTGCTGCTGACGTGCAGTCATTCGTTCGCCCAGAGCAAGCAGAGATACGCCGGAGGGGAGAGGAAGGGAGGCAGGACATATACCAACAAATGAGTAAAAGGGGGGTGAGGGGGAGGAGGGGGGGGGGGAGCATTTATGTATGATGGATGAGAGGTGGAGTGGGATGCAAACTGTCAGATGTTCCCTTTATCTCTCTCATGTCTTTTCTTGATAGGCAGAGTGGAGGAAGGTGGGACAGGAGGAGGGTGGGAGGGGCTGAGGAGCAGAGATTGAGGGCGGAGATGGACTGGGGAGCGGCGAGGGGGGGGCGAGAAAGGAGGAGTATCACCTGGCAGAATGTAGCGAGCACCTCTGCTCATCTTTAATGAGGCTAGGAGGAACATTATGCAAATGAGCCTTAATGGAGCGTGGACCACAGCCCGGAGGCAGGGTCACCGATCACTACATCTCCCTCTTCCTCCTCTTCGTCTCCTCCATCTGCCCGCCCTCTTTCTCTCCTCATGGTTCAAATGGTCTGTGTCCTTACCCCCCTCCTTCTTTTTAATTTTCTCCCTAATGCCTTCCCCATATACTTCCTAATCTCCCCTAAACTCATCCTTGTGTTTGCCTCCCCGGTTCATCCTCACCGTCCCATTCTTCTTCTTCAAATAGCGAGACTGTGTCATCGATCTCCACTCCAGACATGCTGGCTGATCAGAAGATTAATAGGGCCCTCGTGATGTAAAGATGAGATTCACTGCAGAGCGCCTGCTTCAGTCCAGCACCTGGTGAAGAGGAGGAAATGAGAGACAGAAGAAACACAAGCAAAGAAGAGAAGGAAATGAGAGAGACAGAGAGAGAGAGAGAGAGAGAAGGGGCGGGGGCTCAGATGGAATTTCGAGGGCCATTCCTGAATGATGGCTCATCAAGCCTCATTCTGCGCGCCACATTTAATTGCTTTTAGATCTGTTCCTATGGAAACTGCAGTTCTCTTTTAAGCTGCTGAGGGGGGATGTTTCATCACCTTTTCTCTTGGGGGTTGGTGATAGTGCTACACGTATGGTTTGGACGCACACTCTGCAGAGGGATGAGCTCACCGGGCCTCAGAGAACACGCGCGGAGAAGATACGAGCGCAGCGAGCGCGGAGGAAGGCATCGCACCGCGCGCACATGGAAGGATCGAATGCATGTCTCCATGTCGCGTGAGGCAAAAAGAAAAAAGAGGAAAAAAAAAATGAATATGCATTTGCAAGCATGTGCAGAAACATACTGCATATGTGTGTGTGTGTATGATACGAACACACACACACACACACATACACAAGTTGTGAGGCAGAAGCCCCTTGGCTGACTTCTTCGTTCAGCTGCTTGTGCACAGCACAGCAACGCACTTTCACTTGTGTATCTCATTGGTTATGTCTCGAAGCTAGAAAATAACACTGCCGCCGCAATAAAACAGGTCTGCCTCATTGTGCGTTACGTGATAATAGTCTGGAGGTGTTATTGTAGTGCGGTTTGTAAGAGCAGACATTATGCATTCCTGTGCTATTGCTTCCCTGCAAGCTCACTCTTTTATGTGTTTCTTTCATTCCTCTGCCACAATAATTTGTTGTTATGCAGCCGCCCCCTAAAGTGATGGATGAAAATTTAGTGGTAATTTGGCTGTGATGGATAAAACAAATGAATAAATAAAAAAAAGCAGGGGGAGAAAACAGAGAGAAACATTTATTCTCAACTAGTGTTTTTTTTTTCTTCTTTTACTTTAGAGTGCATCACAGTTTTAAATCTTGTTTTGCTATTTCCCACATTTGCCTACGACTCATACGCACACTCTTACTTTTATTCATCTCCAGAAGTGACATATTCATGGGGAGTAATGTCAGTGTAATTATAATATTCCCTCACAAAGCCCTGAAGCATTTTGTTTTTGCAAATGAATATGCCTAGCGTGGTATAAAACACCGGGCGGTAGGCAAATTGCAGTAATGTACACTATTGGAGACATATATTATCAAATGCATTGGTAATGATGAGGTAGTGTCTCACTTTGCGAGATGTTTAGCCATAAGGGTGTGTGGTCTCCTGGTAGGTTGTGGTCTCAGGAGTGATTGTATTTGTATCGCGCCTTCGCGGCCATCCGGGTTTAAGATTTCCACCCTATGACATTTGCAGGGCTCTCTAAATTGTTCCTTGGTTCACAGAAAGTAATGAGGCTAAAATTAGCTGCATAATAAATTCCGTAAAGCGAATCATCTCACCATTTTTTTTTTTGCTGCCTTAGTACTTTTGGAATAATTGTGTCAACCACCACTAAGTGCAAATCCAAGGCAGGATTTTTCAGTGCAAGCACTGTCTAAAGATAGTTCAGTCAAGCGTGCAAATCCTTGTTCAAGTGAATGGCCAGATCTCAAACAGTGCATGTTGTGGTTTGAAAGGGAAAAGCCAGAGGGAATTCCTCTCTTCCCAATGGGCTCAGTTTCTCAGGTCCTTTCATTCATGCCTTCATGAGCAGCATCACAGAAGCGAAAGTTAATCCCTTACTCTTGCAGGTCTCTCTTGCCTTGGCCAGTCTAGCATGAGGGTGTCGCTGAACAGGAGCTCTTCACTTAAGTCTGGCCCTTTGTGTTCATCTCTGGCGCTGGGACCAGTGATGGTGAAGGACACATGAGGGCTTTCCAGCTACATTCACCTGCATCATGGTACTCGGTTTTCTGGGATTCCCGATTAAGTGTGCTTCCTGGAGTGAACCGTGCCCTTTCAAGAGGAAATTGGTGCCGTTTCTTTGGAAGACAAGTTGCTGATTTACAGAACTGGAATAAGACGACAGGAACAAGTCACTATTCTGCTCATTTTCTGGTACCTTCCCAAAAATAGGCCAGGATGCATACTTGGATTTGACCCACAGAATACTTGCCTTTTTACAAAGATTTCCCCGCTGACTGACTGACTGGTTTCCAAAGATACACTTGAAAAACCTCACTTTCATCATGTGCCAGTGGTTCCCAGGCACAGCAAGACTTCTCATCTTTACCTTTCAGTGAGTAAAGCAATTTACTGTTTGGCTACTCCCTAGTGCCTTGCACTCAAAGTGTATGAACACATTGCTCAAGACACTGTAGCATCAGTTAGGTAATGCCTGTCTACTTCCAACTGAATGCCTTCTTTATCATGGCCAGGTTAAAAGAAGGAGCCACATTGTGCAGACTTGGGGACTGATATGTTCACGCTACAAGCGACACAGTTTTGAAAAGGTAAAGCCACGTAACGGCAAAGTCCCAAGTGAAATGATACTTGGAACCGGCTATCAGCAAGAATACATTTTGCTTTTCTTTCTAGTTGTCAGACATATCCGAACAGGAAGTGTGAGCAGATAGAATAGGGGTGGAAATGGTCAATCAAAAATCAAAAGCATGTCATATGTTGATGATTCACTGCATCACTGGAGTGTAAGGCTTACATTTGTATTTTCACGTCACTGGCTTTCATTCAAGATGACTTGTTGCTTTGCTACTCGTAGTGAGAACATAGCACGAGGATTCGGATCCAACTTTTCTGATTGTTATGCATCAGCGTATCGGATGTTGGCAGCTCATCCTTTGGTGCTGCCGGGTATTTCTGCACATTAGCCGCGTCGGCTATTAGAGTGACCCGGAAGTCCCGGTGGTAAAATAAACGGTTGGCATTAGTTCAGACTGATCCCTAATGGAGGTGCATCGTTGTGGTCCCCATTAAAAGGCAGAGCGGTATTCAAAGGGTCTTGGCCGTAATCTCTGCTCACAGGGCAAAGACTCAGCTGCTGCTGGTCGTCCTCAATCCCTCAGTACCAGAGGTATTTGTTTTCAGATTGTCACCTCGAGTGGTACTATATAGGTCAGATATTCAGCTTTGCCAGCATTAGAGCCAGTTATTTGTAATGTACAACCATCCATAATACAGGAATACAGTATTTCTGAGGGAATACAGGTTCAGTTGCTGAACACCTCTTCCAACACACACATGTGCCGTCTCCCCATGTTCTTTCTTATTTCTGTCTCTCCCTTTTCCCCATCTCGTCGTCCTCTCTCTCTTCCCACTTCCTTCCTTCTCTGTGTGTAAACTGGCAGCCAGCTGTTTAGATAAGATGATGTATGAATTCGCCCTAGACCCTCATCATGGCTGGTTGCCTTATCAAGGTCAAGAGAGCGCTCCACAACACTAACAGCGTTTTATCAGCATATTACGTGAATGCAGAGGAAGACGGGGGGAAAACTGGCCTGTGGGTTAGGGTTTATTGGAGACGCTTGCACTGTTTTTGATGACAGGCCATGAGCACGTTTAATGGTCCATGTGCTGAAGCTCTTACCTCAAAGACCTGGGGATCATTATGGGCTAATCTTTAGCCCATAATCCCCCTGTTCTAGAGCAGACTAGCCTTGCTATCTGACCTTGCAGCGATTTCTCAAGCAAATCCTCAACCTTGACTTTGCTGTTTCTGTTTTTACAGGAACCTATCACGAGGCTTAGCGTTGTCCTGGGCCAAACATCAACACTCTTCCTAACTCCATATTGAGGTGAAACATATCTTCGACTGCAATTAAACACACAATGATTTTCCATGTCAACTGTATTTATCACTCCCCCGTCCGTTTCTTTGAGCTGAGCGTAAAACAGTTAACGGTATTTGAGTCCGCGGCTGTAATTGGTTTTTACAGAGCCAATCAACATGGTGGTTAATGGGATGGAAATTAAAAACAAAACTGTGTCTTTGATGTGTGTCTTCTTAGCCTGACAACGGGGAGTGAAGGTTAATACCCAATGAGCGTAGTCTTTAAACAAGAGGCTATTTAAAAATCAAGTGCAACATAACTCAAGGAAATATAACACCAATCAGGCCAGAAAGGATAAATACTGCATTACATTCTCCAAAAAAAAACTGAAGCAGCACAGCCTTTGAAGAAATAGAAACCTGATTGATTTAAAATAAAAAATAAAAAGGGTTTTACTGTGTTAGCATGAGATAATTGTATAATAATTGGAATAATCTAATAATCTGCACGTTATAGGCATACATTAAATTATCATCATCATCATTGCCATCACCATCGCTACCGTCGTTGCAATTAAAACACTCATTTTCATATACTTAATGCATATTAATGAATGCTTCTATTGTGGCGCTCCCTATCTTCCCGTTGGTAGGCTGACTGTCATCAGCAACCCGGAGCACTAATATGACCTCAGTGTGGTGAGTCTTCAGAGGATCCATGTCTCCAAAGTGTCAAGGGGGAGGTGGGGGAGTCAGTCCAAATTGCTCGCTCTAGGCCCCTGGCCCAGGGAATTGGGGGCATGACAGTAATACCAATACTATAATAGACATTAAAGGAAGGAAACTCTGCAAAAAAAAGCAGGGTGTACTGTATTTAGTAGATCCAAGTGAAGCTTGGAGCCTGTGGGGCTGTAACTGGCTTGTTATGTAGCAGGTAAAACACATGGCCAGGGGGCGAAATGTGGAGTGAAGACGTCTTAACTC
Organism: Clinocottus analis; assembly: GCF_023055335.1. NCBI lineage: Eukaryota > Metazoa > Chordata > Actinopteri > Perciformes > Cottidae > Clinocottus > Clinocottus analis. Next base: position 5,444,929 of record NW_027175821.1, read on the forward strand.
GCTAAAAGCAGGTGTAAATAATGACTTAAAAACGGTTGCATCGCATTAGAGCAACAATGAAGACATTGTTAATGTTATTACTATTAATATAAATAGCTGCTGTGAAAAAGCTGTGGGAGCCTGATTCGTTTGGAAACAAGTGCTCTGATGCTAGCGAGGCGACGAGACTGAGGTGGGCAAGATTTAGAGATGGGCGGACTTTGTGACTAGATATCCCTCCATATTGTTTCGTTTTATCATTCCCCTTGGTTGTTAAATGATATGCAGCGGGTGGAAGGGGCGGGCGGGCGGGGGGGTGGGTATTTTCAGCTTTCAGAGGTTTCTGAAAAACATGTCTGAGCTGTAATTTATCATTTAAAGATTCATAAATTAGTTTTTAGGATAGTACTAGGATTAGAAAGTTGTGTGTAGTTCAAATTTGAACAAATCCAATTCATCTTCCATCCAACATCTGATGTCTCTGCCAACCTGCCAATGTAGCAATGCACTATTGTAGTTATAATAATTGGTGAACACAGCTTTTTCTTTGGCACGCATTGTGTAGAAAAGAGCGTGTGAACATAATGTGAGTGTAATTTTACAGTAAATTATCGACCTTCATCGAGGGTATGCTTTGTCTTCTTGAGAGAAGGCATTTTCTCCAGGTAAAAAAAACAAAAACATCCCTTCGTTTCTAAGAACAACGAAAAAAGGAAGCTTGATGCGTTTCCTGTCATCTTCTGGTGAGCGCTCAATGCCTCGTCATATTCATCGTCCCTCCGGTACAATAATGCAGAACTCAAATCCCCGCCAAGCCATCCTCATCCTACTACAGTATTTTTGTTGTGCCACCACGAGGCGACGGTGCTAAAAGCGCACACATCAATTAACGTGGCGAGGACGGGTTCCAAGAGATGCTGGTAGGTTCGCAGGTTCAGCCAAACAGCGCTTATCTCCAGCTGGCAGCTGGACATGGCAGAAATAACTCAATTTAATACCCATAGCTGTTGCGTGATAATGGCGGCACTCCTGTCACGATGGGAGACTTCTCACCTCCTTAACCCCGCTGCTCCGCTTTCCTACTGCAAGCTGCTGGCTTTTAGCTGGAGGAGGTAAAATTCATATTGCCCCCCCCACCCCCCCGCCCCATCTCATCAATCATTTCAGACATAACACTTCCACTGCTTTCCTCTCCATTCTTCTCCTGCTTTTTGCCTTAGGACAATAAGGTTGAATTATTTCAATTTGAAGCCCAGAGTTATTCGTCTCACTGCCGTGTCACACACCCATGACTCAAAGTCACGCCGGCGCCAAAAACACTGCGGCTCCGGAGAAGCTTTTATTAAGCGACCCACAATGGAGCCTCGAAGGAAGAAAGACAGCAAGGTGACTCATCGGCAATCTGAGTCTGTCATACAATATTTGGCGAGATGAAAGGGTTTCAATTCAGTCACTCTCAGACGAGAGGGCTCACCCACAACACTGCAGCGAACGTTGCAACGCTACAGATGACACGAGTCTGCCAAGTCTTTGTGGTGGAGCTTTTAAAGATGTTTTGAAACGTTCTTTTTGGTGGCGGGGGCCTTATCTATCTAACGCCGTCTCCGTAGCTGCTGGCCAGGCTGCGGGGAAATTAGGCGAGAGAGAGAAATGGTCTCAACAGGGATGGCTTCTGATTACTTTGTTGAAATCGTCCACTTTCATCCATTTGTTTTGTCCACGTCCGTTGCTCGCAAGATAAATCCCATAATCTAAGAATAGCAAATCTGCGGTGTCAAAAGAAAACCGCTAAAGCCTGATAGTGGAACTTTTAGTGTGAAACAAATTGAACGGCTCACATCATTGGGCCCCATTCACCAGTATCTCCATCAGTTTGTTCTTAAATTTGTTCTTGATGACGCTCCTAAGAAAAGTCTCCGTCAGATGTGTGACCTGTTCTTGAACTGCAGAACTGCTTGTACCTGATAGCGTGAGACGCTGTGACTCATTCAGGGCTTTAGTGTTAATGCAGTGTTTATTGATTTCAAAAGAGCACGATGCTTTGTCAGATAATGAAAACAATTATAAAAGAAAAACACTGTGGTAATTTAAATTAACATTAAATGGATGCAATCAGCTTCAGTTTAAATAGATTCCTGAATCTGCTTTCACAAATTCAGTTATGTGTGTGTGTGTATATATACTCCTGACAAATGGTCCAGAGTAAACTATGTAGTGACATCATCTTTTAACCTCCTATCTGATCCACAGTCTAACTGCTTTAGGCTTTTCATCATTGCATATATCAGGCTGGTTTGGATAATGCAAACAACCTGTAACCGTTCCTCAAGCCGAGTATGAATCAATGATCTAATGTACCAGTCAAAATCCCCCATGATGCATCCTTTCATTGGTATCTCGAGGGGTAGCTTTGGACGCACAGTGTGTTCATATATCACATATGGACAACAGAGCAGTCTCCCCCCGTGATTTGCGTGAACAGCTGACTGTGGCTGAGATGTAATCGGAATAAATCTCGGCTCATCACGGATGATGAAGTGAGAAATATGTTATAAATAAAAATGCAGACGGGGGCTGAGTTTACTGCCGTCTATGTCGCCTAACGAAAGCACGCTGCACTCTTGTTGTTCTGCTTAGCGACCAGAAACAATGTGATACTAATTGGGTGCTCTGGGTGGACATCTTGCTCTACTCTCCCTCCAGCATTGTGTTTGTCTTGCTGACCCCTACATGCACACACAAACACACACACACACACACGCTGAGGCCTGATAATGACTGTGGCTGGTGATCCAATTCAATGACCATTAGGAGGCAGAACGTGTTGCTGCCTTGTGCAGTTCTTGTGCTAAACATGAACCACTGCGCTCCCTAATACCTTGCGGGGGTTGGACTGATTCTTTCAGGTAACTCGGTTTTTATCAAGCTGCCCGAGGAGATAAATCAATGCTGAAACTGCTACCTTCATCACTTAATTGTCACAACGAATTAATAAATGGATTATTTATTTAACCCGCGGCGGGGACTCATCGTGCATGATTGTAGCATATATACGGACTAAAAGTTGGTGCCTCCACTGCCTTACAATGTCATTAGCTCACTCCAAACCAGCTTTAACTCAGCAACACCATCACAGAATCAGGTGTCTGTATGCTTCATGTCTTGTGGTTGAGATTGAGTCAATGTTCATGTGTATATATAGCACAAGCTGCAGGAATAGCAGTAGCTTAGAGCTGCGGTCACAGCAGCTGGGCTCAGAGCTCAACAGCATACATTGCGGCGCAATCTGTAAAAAAAAATAATGGAGTGCATGCATTCGTTGCTTTTCTCGTCAATATGTACATCCTTTAAAAAAAATCTGAGTTCTGGTTTAACTGATTCAGGAATCTATTGAAACTAAAGCTGATTACATCCATTTTGAAGCACGGCCAGCAAACACTCGCCGTAGCCAGGAAACGATTATATTCTTCCTTAATCCATGTGATTACAAGCAAGTGGTTTGGCTTAGAACTGTATGGATCATTTTACAATCAGTACATTTTTTTTTTCTCCATTCATCTCAGTCATCGTGCTTTCATTGAATCAATACCATCCACACACCGTGAGTAATACCGTACCTCATCAGTTGTTTTCACCCAACCCTTGTCTTCCTCCTGCTAAACCTGCATACAACGCAGCCTGAGTAAGCTTACGGTGGAAGTTGGAGGACACCTGGATCGTTGCTGACTCTCCCCTGAGGTAAAGGCTTCACCTCAAAGCCCCCTGTGACCTAAACTGGCCGTCTGAAAGTTCCCCTCCCCCGCCTAAAAGCCTCCATTAGACGACTCTGAAGCGTGGCTGCAGCCAGCAAGGCAAAGCTATGACTAATGCGATTTCATGCACGACAGTAGTTTCTTCAGCTGAATTTACACTGGGTGCCGGGCAGGAAGAAACCAGACAGGAGCAGAGGCAGACTGAGAGAAGGGAACGGCTGGAGCGGACAAAAGGTGTTTTTACCAGGCCATATCAAATTATTGAACTCCATTTGCAGTATTATCATTGCAGATTAACATTTTTACGAGCGTGTGAAATTACCCGTGAACGGCGGATTGCCCGGGCGATACGATGAGTCACGCGAGGCCCATTTTGTGAACAGAGAAGCTGGTAATAGAGAGGCAGGTTTTTTTTTTTCTTCCCAGAACTAGTTTCCAGTTTAAGGCAGTAAAAAACGTTTGGCCCCCTTTTTAAAAGAGTCTGGTCGCAATAACGGAGCGTCAGTCTCACACCAAGGTCACCCCTAGAGCTCCAAAAGTTTGCGTTCTAGTGCTTCTTCATCAAAAAAAATCCAGTGTAACTGAAAACCCCTCTGTTGTGTCCTTTTTCCCTAGATGTAAAAGTACAAAAACTTCTGCAAACTGCTGAGCCCAGCACTCCCGCTAATGACTGGTGAGTTTTTTCATTCATTGATCTCTTTACTTCCATAACTGGTAATCCTCGGCGAGCATTGGACACCGTATACAGATGTATTCCCTGTGGCTCTACTGGAGTGTTGCTGTGTAAAATTGCCAGACTTATCTTGATCACTGTTCCGGGGCACAGCTTTACAGGGGGGATGAGAGGATCACGAGCTTGAATGAAGTTGGGTTGGGGCTTTTTTTTTGAATGTATTTATCTTAAAGCACAGGTGGAGGGGGGTGGACCGCATCAGCGGCCTGAGTTCTACGGTGAATACGCTGCAGTGCTCTTTGAAAACCGTGTTTTGCGACATTAAGAACAATGAAAGTGCACCCTTCTCACACACGAGAGACTTTAACGCACACAGAGAGGGAAAAGATATCTGCCGCCAAACCATGCGAGGCTCGCAAAACATAAACAACGAGGACAAATACACGCTTACTTCAAATGCCAGAGAGGCGAGCCAAGCGTGGAGATCACGGGGATCACTTTGCCTTCACAGAGCTCGGCTCACACGCGGATAGATTTGTATCACGGAGACGCTGCTGAATTTGATTCCGACACGCTGTCTTTTCATTCTAAAAATATGGGCGGGGAAAAATGTACGTTTTACTTTACGTATACATGTTAATGTTCCTCCTGGCCGTGAGGCAGCTACACCTGACCGAGGTTCATACGAGTGCCATCTTCATCTTAGTAGTGTTTTGCTGCAGTGTTGCATCAAATTCTCTTTCCCTCATTGATTTGTGTGCCCCCCCCCCCCTCCCTCCTGTACCAGAACCTAAACAAACCTTAGTGCTTAAGTTAACTCGACCAGTCTTCTTCTGCGATGCTTTAAGCAACATTTCCATAACGGGTCAGGGACTACTTGAGTTCGAGAGGGTCAACAAGTTCATTGAATCAACTCAAAGGGTAGTAATTAGTCCTTGCTGTGTCGGTAGCTTGTTTCCATCTCCCTAAGCCCCTGTTATTGCAAGCTTAACCCCAAATGACCCTAAACCCATAAGGTTGTAGCCACACACGTAACCATGACCTAACCTAGGACCCAAGACCAACAACAAAGGGCAGAACTAAAGAAAGCACCGTTTGAAACACTCTGTGAACAGAACAGACTTTGATACATGGCCAGCAAACAAACCTGCGCGCAACCACCGATGTAAAATCTCACATGATCAAGACTAACTTTGGAAGATTTGGCTAACGTTGCATTCAAATGTGAATATGGGAGACGGCAGACGGACAGCACCTTCTGGAAGGCACGGAGAAAAAAAAGAAATCAGGGAGGCAAACCAAAACCGGCGTGGGGCTGTGTTGCTGCGGTGAAGGAGAATTATATATAAGATTACATAAGTTTGCGTCTCTAGCAATGCATAAACTAGAAAATGCAGCTTTATATTAATATTCTATCGCATACGTCTTCGGTGTGAGGGAGCTACGTGACTTCTGCTTGTAAATTTCATATCATCTTCCAGCCTCACCTAAACGTAACGTCCTCTAACACGAACCACGTGAATTTGGAAGAAATACAAATCCATCTTGATGTATTAACCAATAGATGAAGCTGTGAAATGGCTTGATCACTTCTGCCTGACAAAAAAAAAAAAAAGAAGAACGTGTTTGAGACTCCAACAGAACTGCGATAAAGCCCGAGGGGTCGCGCGATCCATTGTGGCACAAAACAAGAGCGGAGAGTGTTGGCTGACATGCAGTCTCAGGTTGTAAGACGCCGTCATGCTTGCATGTCTTCCAGCCGCGCTTCATGAATGCTGTCGCATGTGATTTATGCTCCTGTGCGCCTCAACACGTCACTGTTTATCAACGTCAGCACAATTATTGGACATCGCTTGGCGTTGAATGTCCCCTCCCCCCTGGCAGGCCGCGTCTACGTTTCGTTTCTCTTTACAGTAAAGGACTCAATGCAGATCAACATCTCAGACCATGGGGGAGTCGAAAGCAGCAGCATCTACCCCAAAAATAGCGACGTATTCAATTTGCGCGGAGACAGCTGTGTGTTCCGACAGCCTCGATACCATGCTGTTGCTGCTCCTGCTGTCAGGCGGAGGCCAAGGCCCTTTTGTTAAATGCCCCGGTGTTGACAAGTATCGCGACCGTGAGCAGAATCAAAGAGCCAAGACAGATTTTGTTCAGCACGCGCTGATGACTCGCGGCCTCAGCGGAGAGTGACTTCTAAGTACGGAGCCTTTTCAAAGCTGAGGCATACAAATACAACTACGACTCTGCCTCCACGTATTCATTAACGCTGAGGGGCCGGGGCGCGCCACCAGGCGAAATAGCAGCCGTCAGCAAAGGGCCTTTGGGTAACGGCAAACAGGCAGACATACATCAACAAAGAGGGGACACGGAAGCTAATAGGTGATAGTGAACCCGGGCGTGGATTTAAGGCTTGAGGGATTGTGGGATATTTACTGCTTTGCTGGTGGGCATTAAAAAAAAAAAAAAAAAATACAATAATTTGTCCAAGATGTTGACTTATGGAGGGGGAGCAGTAACTCCACCTACCTCTGTCTTTCTCTACGGATCAATATTTGATTAGCGCAAGGCATTTCCGGATTGCTGGAAACACACACACACACACACACACACACACACACACACATATACACTGTGTGTGGCAGTCTTGGGAAAGCGATAGAGCAACCAGGAAGAGATGGATGATCTGGAGGAGCAGGACGAAAGGTCAGGACTGTAGATAACTCCACATCTTTCATTATCTGCCCTTTTTGTATTTCTCTGCCTCTAAGTGACCCTTTCACACTTTCCCTCTGTGCTTAAGAGCATTTACTCCAGGATCAAGCCCCTCCTGTTCCCCCATTTAACAATGGCCCTCCGACCAATTAATGCATGTGTGTATCCAGCATGATGGATTATACCCAACCAGCTATGCTAGTAAGGTCATCCAGTACGTAATATAATGCATTCATTAAGAAATACTTTGCACAAGACTATTACTTTGAACTCAGCATTGAGAGTAATTTCAAGAAAAACATGTTTTTATCCTTATTAAGATGCATAGTTCTTCACCAAGATGCTCCAAACTATCTTCTAATTAGAATGTGTTCCTGAGTTATTACATTCATAGTAACTGTGGCTACAAGCTTAGCACATCGTACCCAAAGTACACGTAACTACGCGACAAGAGTCCACAGCCATGCTGAGGCTTTGTGAGCCGAGCTTTGTTTTTCGTGCTGATTTGCATTCGTTCCGCATATCAAGAGACATACCCGATTGCAGTTGGACAACGTCAGCACGCAAACTGTGAATCGTAGACATCAATGAACTGTTTTGGACAGTCGGGTCACCGGGCGTACCCGACGGAGGTCGCCTGCCGAGCCGAACGCCCTGGACTGAGCGCTTCGAGGCGAATACATGTACCGCTCCACTCATATATATATATATATACGGCGATCCATCCAAATGGTTGTCAAGCGATTGCTCTCAAAACAACCAATGCAACCTCATGATGGCGTCAGATGAAACGACAGATGATCAACAAAGATAGTAGGGTTTATCGTCTGGGGAGCATAATGATCTCAGTTTAATAGATAGACAGATAAAGATGTTTCATTCTCAACCAAAGTGGCGGCGCGACCAAACAGCCAACGTAGCCATCCCCACCTTGAATCTCAAGCCTATTGGCAGGCCCAGTTTTCTATAGTCAAACACACGTACTGTGGCTCTTTAGAAACATATCGTCCTCGAGAGCTGCACAAGCCATGACACCGTGTCTAAGTAATTCTCCCCAAGATGCCGACCTGAGCTCGATTCTTCTTTCTAATGCGTCACATGCCCCCCTTCGACACGTACTGATCGCAGCTGGCTGACTTGCACGGTTGGCAAACAGCTCAACCCAAAGCCGCGCGCTGGGATTGAAGACGCTGGCTGCCATGGAAGCCGGCGCGCCACCCGAGGACATGGCCCCGCATCAATATGGCTACCGTCTGGGTGGCATCCTCAGGTCGTCCTCCGAAGTTCAGGGAGAGACCGAGCTCAGGAGAGAGGGAGGGCAGGTGGGGCGGGAGGGGCTGAGGGAGACAGAGTGTGGGCTGTAGGAGTGAGGATAAAGGTAGGATGGATAGATGCTGCTGCCAGTACCTGTCAACGGTGACAAATGGATGTTGCAAAGATGAAGCAAGTAAGACATTAGAGAACAGTGATGTGGTGAATCATTGGCGCGTGAGTGTGTGTGTGTGTGTGTGTGTGTGTGTGTGTGTGTGTGTATTTTATGGGCCTTGTCTGTGTGCCTTAGTGACTGTGTGGGTGAATGAAAGAGAAAGCGAGTGTGTACGCGTATAGGTGTGTCTCAAGCTGCAAAAGGTGCCAAACAGTGACAGCGGCCCTCCAAGGTGGGGAGAGTGCCGGGAAATTGATTTCGGTGGTGTCTGAGGGCGACAGAGATGAATCTGTGTGTCTGATTACAGGAGAAAAATAGCAAACACCATGAGATAGAAGTGACAGAGCAAAGAATACCAGGAAGGAAGGGCAGTGAAAGGCAAAGAGATGGACGAGAAGGGGAAAAAAAAGAATACACAATTTTCCAGATATAGAAATACGGAGAACAAATCAGAAAAAGCAAAAAAGCAATCGGTGTCGGGCACCGATGCTTTGCTTAGGAATGTGTACAGTAATGTGATTACTTTTCTGATGAGTAACATCGAGGCTGTTTTATGTCATGTCAAGTTGTAGTTTTGATTGACAGTTCAACATCACATTTAACCCACTGATCGCATCTCTGCCACACTGGAGGGATGTGTCACTCACTGTGCTTCATAGTTACATTCCCACCAACTGTTACTGTTACTTTGTCATACAGAGTAACTTTGGGCTTCACGTGCGCACATACATGACGGACACATCCAGGTCAATCTTATAGCCCGGGAATCCGGCTTTGGCGATTGGTGCGTGACGAAAACACTATTAAAGAATAGAAAATATGAAATTCCACAATAAAATAGGTCAAACAAATTAAGAGAAGACAAAACAAGTCTGTTATAAAAGTGTCTTGTATATAAAGTGAAGAGTTTAAGGGTGTGTGAAGGTATGCAATTGTCCTGGGGGTGTCAGAGTCAGAGTCAGTGGGGGGGCTTTGTTGATGAGCCCAACTGTGGATCTTCGCCTCCTGAGGCCAGGGACTTAAAGAGTTTGTGTCCAGGGAGATTTGGCTTGGCTACAATCCCGTCTTGCCCGCCAAGCGGGAACTGCAGGCGAACAAGTCCCCGGAGGGATGGCAGATTTCAGCCAATCACCTTCTCAGCAGACGTGTGTTGGCGAGGGAGCAGAAGACCGCCGAGTCTTCCCCCCGCGTTCCTGAACGGTGGCTTCCCTTCAAATCAATCTCTGCCGGCGGCCGATCATCCAGTTCCCGTGGTCTCTACGTGGGATCTCCACGTAGCGCCGCCCGTGAGATCGCATACTGCCGTGTGTGTGTGTGTGTGTGTGTGTGTGTGCGTCTGTGAGTTCTTTGTTCTCGTTTGTGCGGCATTGACGGAGCTGTGCTGAGTGACAACATGCAACGCAACGCAATTACTTTTTGAATGAGAGATTGTTTACTTTCTGCTCGCGTTACATTTCATCAGCCCCCCCCCCCTCCCCAAGTTTGTCTCAGTTCGGAACTTCACATATAATTTGACCAAAAGCTCATTTCCCGTTGAACGTCTTATCTGGCGAGCCAGAGTGTCAGCAGATGCTCCGTGCTGCTCCCCACATATATAAACATATGGCTCTATCCAGAGAAGAGCACGTGTATGAATATTAATAAAACCTCACCATGGAGGAAGCCTCCTCACAAGAGGCCTGTTTAACTTGAGTGAATACTGATGGAATGCATTAAAAATGATTCATCCCGTAACTTGGGGCGCGAAGGGAAAGGAATGAAAGATGCCCCCATCTTAATGTTATCACACTGTCGCCTCCGACAGCCGATTTCAGACATCAGATAATGCTTTTATTGTGATGTCCTGTTGGTTCGTCAATACTCTCTCTCTCTCTCTCTCTCTCTCTCTCTCTCTCTTTCTCCCTCTTCTTCACCCGGTTCCCCTCCATCATCGATTCACGCCGGCTCTCCTTCAAACCCTTTCTATCTTTCCCTCTACGCGCTTGCCTTTCCATTAAAATGGATCTGGCTAATTATCTGTTATTACGTTCATAACTTACAGTGAAACATATCTGGATCTGGATGGATTTTTTTTTTGTGTGTGTGGCATTGTATCTTTGCTTTTTAATATCCTCTTCAACTGATTCAGAACCACTTCTTCCCCATCGCTAACAAAACAAACGGCTTTAATTTCACATATTTAAGTCCAATGGGGTAAATCTTCTCGTTTCATTTTCTTTTACTGAAATATACAACACAAGTTTGGAGAGTTTTACTTATTTTTGCGTTACCGACATATATATCTTCCATTCCCCCCGGAGCACAGAGCCCCACAAATAAAGTGAGTGAACATTCATCAAGGTCAGATTCCCTCCCAGACAGCCGCCAGTGATGCAGCAACTTATTTCTATTGAACAAAGTCACCCCTGTGTGACTTTCTGTTTTTCTTTCTCTGGGAGTGAGGTTGTCACCACACTTATCATGTTGATCACATAAGCGCGATGAATCTCCTCTCTTGGGTTTTTTTGCGGTCAGCCTGGCTAAGCCCTAGGCAATCCATCTGGGGACACTTCTGTTGGCCCCGGGGCCGTTTTGGTCCGGCCAGGGCTTCTGCAGCACACCGACGCTTGTCCTCAAACCGTCCGCGCCGCGTGTTTCTGCTACTGTGTGCTCACAGAGCTGCAATGATCCCAGTTTGAACATAATTCAAAGCATGAATGTTACATTTTCATCTCATAATTGTTTATTTCGGGGACATTATGTAACCTGGTACAACGAGACCAAGCTCGTACCGTTACTAATTAGACACCTTGAGCCTGCGGCGCCGAGGAAGACGAGCGGTTCCAGCCCGTGGCCTTTCCACACCGTCCCGTCACGTAATGGGCGAATGTGCCAATAATACGGTTTCGCTGGAAAACAAGACCTTGCCTTTTTTTTTTTTTTTTTTTTTAATGTTGCGTGTCGGGGAAGTGTCGAAAGCGAGACGAGGCTCGGGACGTAATTTGTTTTCAGCACAGAACGACTCCTCGCGGTCGCGACCTTTAACGACCTTTAAATCTATTTGCAGAAAGGGATCAAAGCTGTAGGCTGATCTGTGCAAAGCCAGCTGTTTAATACTGGTCGCACATCCGCACTTCCACAAAGTCACAGTCACCTCCTGAGCCGAGGCGAGGATGTACAGTAGACAACGTAAGCTATCGAGTCGCCGCGGGAAGACCGCCCCGCTCCATGATTATACGCAAAAGCTAATAATACGGCTTTGACTGCTGGGCAAAGTCTCATTTACAGCTTTCTACTATATGCATGGATGTGGCCTTCAGGCGGAAGTTCATATCAATAACTCAAAGTGTCAGCAACTTGTGAGAAGGCCTAAGCATCGCAGCAAAGGTCAACGCTCCCCTGAATGCAACACACGCCGTTGAGCCGAGTAGAGAATGTCTCATCCCGGCAGAAGACTGCAGCAGAACGCTGCTCATCGCTGCTCAAGGTGCATGTTTCATTGGAATGAGAATGAAGAGCCAGCAGTACATCTCAGCTGGTTCCGCTCAACAAATTTAAGTGTTCAAAGACCTCCATCTGATTGCTCTGAAGAGCCCACAGCCAGAAAATAACATCACACAAAAACGGGGGGAAAAAAAAAAAAGAGGAAGAAACCCAAACAGCCGACAGCGAGGAGCTACAGGTGCAGCTTTGGACACGTGTGATTGTGCTGTTGCTTGTTGATGCCCACCTGAAGTGCAGAGAGGGAGAGAGAGACAGACAGAGAGAGAGAGAGAGAGAGAGAGAGAGAGAGAGAGAGAGAGAGAGAGAGAGAGAGAGAGAGAGAGTTCTGTGACGTAGCCGAGCTATAAATACAGCGTTCCAAAGGCCATATTGACATTCAGTTGCTGATTTATCTGGGAGTCTGGCTCTGGTTTATGAGGTTTTCACCACCCTTCACTGGCACATCTGATGGTATCACCCTCCCTCCCCCCATCCCCGTCATCTTGCATTGTGAGGAAGTATTTAATGAGCACAAATTGTTTCTATTTTGGCTCCCACAATGAGCCAGTCAAGGAGGGGTTGAGACTATAATAGTGGATGCAATAACTCTAATAATCGGTGTAATGACAGTCATGACAGTTGCCAAGCGGAGGAGTAGTTTAGAGCAGCTTTGCTTCTAGAGGTAAATGTAGCCTTCGTGTTATGCTAAGACAAGAGCAGGTGACCGATAACTGGAGTGGATGGACATAAATAGCCATATTAGAGGCATCAGTACAAAGGCTGACCAACCGCCATCGAAACATCGACAGATTAAAAGGAACAAGACAGAACAAATGTGCAGTATTGTGTGAAGTAAACAATTAAAATACTGCAAAACATCTAACCATAACACAAATCTATCGCTACACTACTGTATCTGGAAAACTCATGTTTTTATGTTTATAACATCATTATGAACATAATAGCAATTCAGAGAGGGGAAATTGAGATCAAATCTCATAACTATCGCGAAATCTGCATTGTGATTTTTCTTTTGGCATCTTGAGTTGCTGTGTCTGTTCTGTTGATGATGCAAACTGTTGCTATTGTCAGCAACATGCAAGCACTCCCAAGGTCACAGAGTTCTTCACAGAGAGAAGTTTGTATCTAATGCCTGCAGACACAACTGCTGTGGCTCACACACTGTTTCCTCTCTCTCTCTCTCTCCGGCTTCATTATGCTGCGAGGAAGCATATGGCTTTGTGCTGACATTGTAAGTGTACACACTTCCACCATCTCATCTTTTATTTTCACTCCCAGCTCTGTTTGAATGTGTGATATACCAAGAAGAATATTCTTGTTGCAAGTCGAAAACAATAAGCAAATTCTACAAATCCCTGCTTTCATTCTGAATTGTCAGTGTAGATTGTGGTTTTATGTTGTGTAACCACTATGTGGGGAAGAAAAGGAAACACAATAATAAGGATTAACGGTGAGTAAAAAGATGCAATTCCAAAAGAAAAAGTGTGGAAAATCCTGCAAGCAACAATTTTGTTTTGCCGGTCTGTTTTCCTCAAATGTCGTTGACACTTGACAACCAGTCTTTCCCCGAGGAGACTTGTTGCACTTCTTTTGTGAAGGAATAAAAACATGGACCTGCTGTGTAATATGTTGACATCAAGGCATTGAAAAAGCAGACACTTTGTTACAGCTCATCCATCCAGAAGGTTGTGAATTATTCACTGCGCGGTTGGCAGGAGGCCTGGGTGGGGATGAAAGGCCTGGCTTCCACCCCGGGAGGGCTGAGGGGTGGGAGGGAAACCGCTCGCTGTGCCTGCCCTCCGCCACTCCGAGCAGCGAGCTAGCTTAGCATGGTTAGTAATCCAACAGCAGTTTGTTCATTAGCGGTCCCTCGCCGGGTGACGACATCCAGTCGGTGTCAATTAGACGGGAGCAGTCGAACAGGTGGGAGCGTGACTACTGGGAGGAGAAGCATCATTGGGGTGAGCTGCGAATGCCAGGAAGTACCGCGGCCACCGCGACTGATGGGATGAGCTGCCGCAGCATTTGGAGGGGTGAAGTCCACTCACAGCAATTTTGGCAAAAGTGGCATTTATCTTGAAAACAATGCAAACATTTTGTTTCTTTCCCCCCCCCTCATGTTCCTCAACATAGAAAGACGAAGGTCTTCATGGCGTGTCGCTCCAAATACTGCATTACCCATGAGCATCGGCTGCAGTAGCTCGGCAGAACAAGCAAGTCAGTGAACCCATAATTTAGGACATTGCATTCAAGCTGCAGATTGCTTTTTATATTTCTCAATAGTATAAGCTGTAGCTTCTCCCCGTTCATTAGAGGCAACAGCATGTGAAGCTAAGGGACTTGTTCTTATCAAAATGCACAGTGGGAGTTGAAGTCAAAGTCTCCTGGTGTGTTTTTTTTCCTTCTCGCTTCTATTTTCTCCAACCCATTTCCTAATCTTTTGTGCTGATTATTCCACCTTGTCCATGCAAAAACCATATTTAACTTTTAGACCCTTGGACAACCACACTTAAACATCCTTCCTTAAACATTCATATCCTGGTGACGGGACTTGTGATCATTTCACGAGCTGTACATCAACTGTGTGATTTTTTTTTTTTAATTTGTACTATCAGAGGTATCATTGTTCAGCATTAGTTGATGTTTCCAACATCGAGCTGTGGGATACGTGCCGTTTATAGCCACATAAGCGCAGTACAACCATCACATCTGTGCGATACCGTCATCCCTCCATCCTCATCGCTCGAGCATCAGGTAAGACGGCTCGTCACGGCGGCTGAAGACCAATAATATGCCTATGCATATTTCATTGACGTCTGATGTCGGCCTGTGCTGTGCGCGCCCGCATCACCGTATTCATCGCAGGATACGCTCGACGGTCTAAGGGAACGATGCATTTCCAGGGAAACGGCAACAGCTGGACGCACAAAGTGTCTCAGCTGTTTCCTGCTAATGGAAGAAGGTGTGCAGGCGCATCCAACGGTGTACCTGCTTATTTATGCCTTCCACCTGACACACAGCGCAGCCGCCTCCACATCCGCGTGACCTCCCGTGGAGTCCTGTGTGAGTCGGTGTTCGGGGGAGCTCCTTCAGCTGCTCTGCAAAGTGTGCATTGATTTAGAAATGATTCGGACTGAGAGGCGTTTGTGATTCTGCCAAGGTGATACACCACCATATTTGAGTTAGACTCCCCCCCTCCCCACCCCCCCAACGGCTATGTTGTTAGCTTGAATCCGTCAGTTCTAATGGATTCTGAAACATCCACGAGCCACTGCCGCAGCATAATCTCCTTTCCCACTGTCCACCCGTATGCTCAGGATGTTACAATCGCAGCGCTGCCAAAACACGGCTAAGTACACGGCTTCCGTGCCGTTCCTACGGGCTCTGAAGTATTTTGGGGAAAATGTGAATTTTTGGAACATATTGAGAGCGCAGATGGACGGCAGAAAAGTGGATTAAGCTGGAGAGGCAGTTTGAGAAGTCTCCCTACCTCCCCCCACCCAGACTTGTCAACATGAATATCCACGTAACAAGTGACTACTAAAATATTACCTGCAGTGCAAACCTAGTTGTTGCTTCTTTTTCTTTTTTCTCTTCAGGACTCCGGGGCTCATTTATGTTTTGGTCCCATTTTTCTTGTCAGTTTTCTGAGCTTCACTCTAAACGGAAGTGAGTGACTAAGATTTTCCCTCAGCAGGAATGACCTGAAGATATGAACAGAGAAAAAAGCTCAAACACGAGTGAAAGAAAAAGAAAAACAAACAAACAATGAGCCTTAATTGCTAGTCAAAAACATCAAAATAACCTCCCGCTGACACATGGAGGTAAACATGTTCATCCCACAACACCGCGGTCACACACACACACACACACACCTACACACACACACACACACACACACTACTGAACCCCGCCACGGAGAATCCAATCACCACCTGTCGAAAAAAAACATGTAGTTCACCTCCTTCGGGAAAGACACCACCTCCCCTAAATAATTGAATGAGCTTTTTCTGATGGCTCTTCGACGTCGAAATTGACCTTGTTCAGCACCTTACTCTCGTCTCAGCCACGAATCCGTCCGCCCGATCAAACGCGGAAGATTTTCAATTAAATCTCCCATCGCTAAATTGGAATACTTATCTTGGTATTTTTCATTTTCCCATTTGAGCTCAAATTCCATTATCTTTCTCGAGAACTGCCAACGCAAGACTTCCCCCTGTGCGACAGCACTTAAATGCTCTCTTTAGAGAGGCCAGCTGCCGCGAAGGTGAGGAAATTAAACGCTCAAAGCATCTCGCTGTGATCCCGAAAGTGGAGCGCCAGTCGAATAAACTGCACCTTTGTGCCCTTGTTATTTATAGCTGAACCAGTGAAAGAAAAAAAAAAAAAAAAAAAAGCACGAGTGTGACATTTTCTACATTGTTAACAAGCCCGGCTGCATGTCACTGCCTTTGGCGAGAATTGTCCTTTGTGTCTGCAGAAGGCAGCGCGGGGCCCCACGTACTGTACACCAGCTCCTAATATGACCCTTAACTCAGAGCTGGTGGGAGATAAGGTCACTGGCGTTTGCATGAGGATCAACGTTTCAGTTACATAAAAGAGGACTCTTTCACCTACATACTGGAAGTAATGCTTGAACGCCTTTCCCCACTCTCTCAATCTGAGACACACACACACACACACACACACACACTGCGTCTGCAGACAACGTAGAGCAGAGAGAATAAACACCGGATGATTAACACCAGATCCCTCTTTCCTCCACCTCCTCTCCCGATGCCCGCTGCCTAAAGGAGCATGTAAATCTCACCAGTAAATATTTCATCGGGGTCTTGCAGAGCCCCTCCACCCCTCCCCTCTCTCCGTCGAGGTTAATAGAATTCGGAGCGTTTTCTCTTTAGCCATCAGGATAAGTCTAATTAAATCAGGAGAGGGACACCTGCGATATACAGCCCACATTTCCCCATACACACAGTGCCACACTCTTAAAGTAAAGACGAAGGGGAGAGGGGATAGGGGGAGGGTCTGCCGTGATAATTGACGGGAGAGAGAATCCAAAACTGCTCTCAAAATAGATTTATGGTTGTCTTGTCCCCGGGCAGAACGTTAAAAATGAGAGTACCTCTCCTAATGGCTTAAAGTAGTCATTTGGACAAAAAAAAAGTGTACATTTATTTTGCCAGTGTTTCCCAACCTTTAAGATAGCCGCACTGACGTCTAGACACAAATCGATGATCCAAAAAGTCACGTATCGCTTTCATGACGAGGCAATGAAGGAGGACACTGGTCTGCGTGGGAGAGCGATTTACGCAGTGCAATAAAACGTGACAGCACAACTCCGCTTTGATCCGAGCTTTCGGCTTTTGTTTTAAGATTTCAACAGGCTCCACGTCTGTCCGTCCGTCCGTGAGTTGAACGCACTTCATCGTCCGTTCTTTCCCAACCGTGTATGGAAAACAAAAGTCGTGGAAAGCCTTTTGCGGCTCCAGTGGGAGCTGTGCAAAGCCTGATGATTTACTCGAACAACACGCCCACATCTGCAACTGAACCGTCTGCAATCCAGTTGCATTGTGGGTCACGTTGGTGCTATGTCTCGGGCAGACAAGATGGCCGCGTGGAACTCAACAGTATGCTACACCTGCATTACAAAACTGTCCACGGCGAGTCTTACACTGTCACGTGAGTGCAAACCCAAGATGCTTTGCACATCTTACTTTGCATGGAGGACCACATGTCCCTGTGCATGAAACAAGAACTTCCTGGTGTCCCAGTGGCTTTTGTTTTAAACATTTGGCGGGAATATTTAGTAAATTGGACAAGTCATTTTTGAGAGACTAAATGATCTTTTTAGTTATTTACTGTTGAAGGAGTTTTACCAATCAATACTGTGGTTTAGTTTTATGATAATGGTTGGAGGGTTTTCACTAAGTTAATAGGAAGAAAATATGTCTCGCGTCGTTTAAAAAAAGGTGAAATAGTTTGTACGGTCCCTGGCGGTTGGTATGCCAGAATCTAATATAGAAAACAAAAGACTGACTTCAAGTTTGAGGCAAGGAATATCCCAGTCCCCCAAAAACTATCAAGGGGTTGGTCATCCATTATCAAGGCTACTAGAGGTAAGGGAAATGAGTCGTGTGGAAAACATCTAGAGGGAGTAATCAAGCTGTTTTATTTTAGTAGGAATAATCCAAGAGAGACAGTTTTAATTTCCAAATGCCCCAAAGCAGTGACCCAAAATTAATTGTTCCTTTTGCAACAGAGGGAGACCCCTTGAGACAGACACAGGAACATAGAAAAAAAAAAACCTGGGTAATTACACAAGTGCAGAGCACTTTTCTGTGGAGTGGGGTTTCTCAGTGGCACATGGACTTTGTGAGTTTAGTGGGAGAGAGATCTGACCTGTGACCAGCGGAGAATTATAATATTGACGTACCATTCATTCATGGACGGACAATGCATGTTGCAATGTTGTAAGAACTTTGCAATCCTTACAAATGCAGCTGGAAACAAGGGCAGTGCCGATGCTGTTAACATGTCTCCTTAAGCTAATGATATCAGATAAACAATTACTAGGTTCACAGAAAAACAATTGCAGATTTTACATGCGTCAGTCTGGTGCATTTTGGGAGCAAAAATAAGATGCTAGATCTGTGAAGAACTTTCTCATCTCTTAAACAGATTTGAGCTGGTACCAACAAATTAATCATGTTGTTTGTATAGATGTGAATAGTGATGACACTGCAAAAGAAAACCCACCCACAAAGCACAGTAAACAAGACAGGGTTCGTATCTGGTCGGGTAGGTGGCCAAGATGGATGCATTATGAAACTGTGGTGGGCCGCCGCAGCCTGGATAATTAATGAGGAACACTGAACTATGTAAAACTGACTTTTTAATGCAGGTTGCTTGCACAGAGTTCTCCCAAAACAACACAATTAGCTCACTGTAGGAAGCTCTCCAAAATATATATTTTTTAGCAACTCTTAGGATCTTTACCTGCGCGTTGAGTGGAAAACGCTGAGTCTAAAGTTAGACGCTTAGCACCGAGTTTCATGAGCCGAAAAATGGACCGTTACCACAAGCAGACGCGACCACAAGAAAAACCGCTGAGCAGAGGAACGTCTCCACTTTCGGAGACGGGCACTCTGGAGCTTTCCGTCCCTCGTCCCACCTCTCCATCCATTAATTTCATCCATTTAAAATGATGCCACTCTTTTCAGTCGGGCGGTAAGCTGCTGCTGTGCACCCTGCTGCTCATACTGAAACGCAGAACAAGAGGGTCATGAATTAGTCGAGTGCCAAAGTTCAGCGCCAGGAAGTAGCAAGTGTGCCCTTTTTAAGCTGGAGTGGGCAAGGCGCCATAAACCACTGTCATGCAGGAGACGGCGTCCTGTCACAGACCTGCAGTTAACACTCCCCTTAAACCCTGACCATTATCTCTCCTTGACTAAGAGTTTCATTATCCCAACTGCAACCGTGACCTTTCCCTGGACACAAACCAAAAGTTTCTGCACAAACTTTCCCCCTGACTTCCACATGCCATACCGGTTCTGCGAAACAAATGAAAAAAATACAAATAAAAAAACAGTCTGGGTTGGAACTATCATCCCATCATAGACAGCCCAACAACGGCATGAGATGAAGAGATGGAGTTATCTCTCTACAGTTATTTAGCCCACAGGGATCACGTTTGACGATCACTGACTCCTTAAGTTGCATAAACACTGTATTGCTTGTGATTTACTGGTGGCCCGAGGCAGCAGGCACAGCTATTAAAGTGAACTGCACCAGCCGCACACAGTCTCAATCTTCACTGGTTATGACATGTAAACGCACAAAAAATAAAAGAAAATGGTCCAAATTGCTCTTCTGATCCCACGTTTTATCATTTATCGGCTTGTCAGAAAGAATTACTGGATTGATAAGAACCTCATGCGGCAGTCAAAAGCAGACGATAACACAGCAGCCGAGTAAGTATGAGACATAAGAGTAATGATAAACCATCAATCAAATTTGGATTAGCAATCAGGGAGGCTTTACGGCTTGTTTTTTGATATATATATATATATATATATATATATATATATATATATATATATATATATATATATATCTCATACACAGTCCTACTGTTTCTCCTCGTCAACTGAACTCCACAGTGGTCGTCTCCTCATCCCGTTATTGCTCCTGTAATAAAATCCTCCACATCACTGGAATAACAGATCCCCCCCTCCCATTTCACAGACGCACACACTCCACTTCATCCGATTTACCGAGCCAGTAGCTTTCACCGTCAGCTACTATGGGACCATCAACGGATGAATGTCTAGCTGTCGGTGTGTGTGTGTGTGTGTGTGTGTGTGTGTGTGTGTGTGTGTGTGTGTGTGTTTAGAGTTGGCTGGGGACTCTCTGCTTACTGCCTCTCAGTATTACTCTTCTTTAGGATGCCTTCCGGAGACTAAAATGCACTATTGATTTGTTTAGCTAATATATTTCTTCCCTCTTCTCATCTTTCCTCATCTCCAGACGTTGCCGTGTGCCGGCCTCCGTCTCCACACGGAGCGGCGGGAAACCTATCCCACAACGACACCGGTGAAAAGAAAAAAACAAACAGGGTGCAGCCTGATGTGTTTTGCTCTTGGCGGAATTTGCCGGTGCAGAAAAATGGAAAGGGAGAAAACAACATTGAGTGGCTTTTGCTCTGTAGAAATAACATGTCACAGCCCCCCCTTCGCGAGCCACAAACATGGCGAGGAGGCGGCGGTGCTAACGTCTCACCTGTCGCGCCTGGGCGCGGAGCTTTCGGAGACTTTCTGTTGTCTTTTTCGAAAAATCCTAAAAGACTACGTGAACCCAGAGCTGTCATCGCAGCTAAATCAAACACACCCCGGCCGACCCTCTCTCTCGCCCCGGGGTGACGGGATGGAAGGAAAAGGTTGAGCGAGCGCTAATAGCTTTCAAATCTCTGTCTCGGAACCTGAAGAGAAATACCGCCGAGCAGGACTTTTTCTCCGTGAGCTCTTTAAAAAAAAAAAAAAAAATCAGGTCGGGATAGAGAAAAACACAGTAGACGTCACGTCACCCATTATAAAAAAAAATCCTCAAAGAATAATTTAGTAGTAGTGACACACTATTAATCCAATGAGAACTCATTACTACCCAAATCTCCATTTGCATCAGCATTATACCAATTAGGGGAACAAAGCCATTCTGCCACATCCAAACCACTACAAATGAATTAAGATCATCAGATTACACTGAAGCGTGTGGAAATGTATGCTGTCAGGGTTCCTGTGAAATGATCACGAAGCGTTAGTAAATGCTACACACTACCAGCTATGAGAGCCTCATCACTGTCAGAAGGATGATGTGTTATCTAGTAATACAACTATGCTGAGAAAAGGAAGCTACCAGAAAGTATGTTTGTATCGCAATATTTCTTATCTTAAATATTTCAATAAATCCACTTTGACTTATTAAGTACTTTTACTGTCAGTGTCATGTACAGACGGGCACATCGCCCAATTATAAATGTCCCTCTATTTTTAAGAGTTTATCGATCTGGAGAACAAAAAAATCCACTTTAGAGTATTTATTTCACAGTACAACTCTGGGCTGCACTGCGGTATTTGCTCTCAACATTTCCACCTGCAAGAAGTGGGAAAGTAAAAAGCTGGAAGAAAAAAAAAGTTCTCATTCATTTCATAGTGTCTTGGCTTATTAGCATCAAACTGAGGATTTCCTCCGTGGCAGCGGCTCAAATTAACCTGATAGGATAATGTGAAGAGGGGGGTCAGCGAGCCTTCAAGGGGGGGCTAAGAGGGAGCCAACAGGGTATCACGTGAGCGAGGGCCCCGCTGACCTTCATTAGCGCGTCTCGGCTAACCGCGTGTGCTGCAAAGTGCCGCGTGATGGTGCATGTTTGGGGACGGGACGGAAACGTATCGCATCAAGGGAAGGAGCTATGGCTCTAATGTCGAAAATAGAGAAAAGGGAAAGAAGATTATTGGACACCAATGCAGGAAAAACCATGCATTTCCAACACAGAAAAGGGGGCCGCGACATGTCTACCATTAGCCTCACCTGCAGCTGAAATACATAAGTTAAGGAAACAATAAAAACTGTTTAAGCACCAGCCAAAGGGTTCCACATTGATCATTGGTGGTGTCGTTATGTACACAAAAGACATGAGAGGAGAACAGCTTTTCTTCTGTGTACTATCAAACATGGCAGGGATAAAAGCAGGGAGAGGTGTGTGTGTGTGTGTGTGTGTGAGAGAGAAAAAGAGAGAGTGTGTGTTCTGCGACCCTGGAGACTCCCCCGAAGCAATGAGGTGTGGGTAGAGATCAGACTTCATTAGCTCCACGAGCAGCGAGCCCTTTAGCGAGTGAAGCCGGTGCAGCAGCAGAATAGAAGTGAACCACTGAAATCACGTGATCATCTCTTCGTATCATCTAAAGCCCCGCCAGCGGCTCTGTGAGGCTACAGGCCCAGGGGTGCTTTGAGCTAAATGCTGACGTCAGCATGCTAAAATGCCCATGTTCGGCCAGTATAGCAGTAACCATGGTCACCATCAGTGTGTCAATTGCACCAGAGCGGGTGCTAACAATCTGCACCCCCACATATATAGATATATGTAGAATTTTCTGTTTCTATTGAAATGCAAATGAACATATGTTCCTGCAAGTCTGCTTCATTTCAATAATGAGTGTGTGGACGGTCAGCAGTGCTTCATTGCTTGTGATGCTTCACATTTTTTTGCGGTTTGTTGTTTCTGCAGCATTCGATGCTCCATATCTGAACTACATGCAAGATGGCCACATGAGTGAATCGCTAGGCCGTGAAAATAGCAGTATAGCATCTGCGATTTCCTCCATATGCTACTTGAAAGCTTTAGTTCGGGTGTGCCGGCTTTGCAGTGAATGGAGCCGTAGAATCCAAATGTAGGCTAACGTGTGGGTGTCTTGCTGGAGTTGCAGTATCCTGCCCGTCAAGAAATGCTCAGTAAGCAAGAACATCGCCCCAGAAACATTACAAAAAAATGGAAATATGAGGTCAATGCTTTTCAAAAAGCCTCAGCAAATCATTTCAAGACAGAAGTTGGGATTTTCTTCAGTCTCTCTGCAGTGCACTCCCAGTTTTATTGGTGGCACCGCCTCTGGTGGCAATTAGAGGAACTGCAGCTGAGTTGACGTGGCCGACGGGCGTGAAATCACATCCTGTATGAGAGACA
Source organism: Clinocottus analis (assembly GCF_023055335.1). Lineage (NCBI taxonomy): Eukaryota > Metazoa > Chordata > Actinopteri > Perciformes > Cottidae > Clinocottus > Clinocottus analis. The sequence goes on from NW_027175821.1 coordinate 5,468,190, forward strand.
GGAACATATGGATCCGTTGCATTTGAAGCCACCCACCAAGTCATTGTAGCAACTGCATTAATATCATCTTTTGCTGCAGCAGGTGCATTGACACCTGGTTTTGTATCAGCTAGATTTGATAGTCATCTAGTCACACACGATCACGTTTGTGTTCAAATGGAACAATCCCCTCATAATATGGTGGAGTGATTCCAATTTGTTGCCTCCACAATTCCCAACCCGCAGCCGACTCCATCCAACTCCGATGTGGATCTCTAACGATGCGGAATCAATTCCATATCATTTGGCCACTGGAGTTGTGCTGGCTAAGTTCCTATGATGAAACATTGATGCTTTTTCGTCATCATTTGCATTTGTAAATAATTGATTCAAAAGGCATCTGAATGCCCTCTGACTTCCTGTGAGAGGAGCTGTTGAAATACAGCCATGCACCCAACACTACTTGAAAAGCCTGGGTTCAGCAGTCCGGCCCTTTTCGGAAATTACTTGTAACAGCACTTCAAAACGCCAGCACACAAGAAGGCCCGATGAATGGCTCCAAAATGCACAGACTAATGGATCACTCGAAGGCGTTGCCGTGAATGAAAGCCGAGACCAATATTGGGGCGCATGTGTGTCTGTGCATGTCGGGCACATGGGGCTCCAGGAAACCTCGATGAGAGTCAAATAAACACACGGTGAGACTGCGCCAGTCACCCGGCCAACACTAGCTAGTAACTATCTGATGGAGATCTGCCCACAGCCTTGGCTTGCCCTCAGCCTTACTGCCAGCCGGCAGAGCTCCGAGTCTTTGAAAAGATAAAAGAAAGAAAAACTTACTGATACAACGCTTTATCTTTTTGGTCCCAATTCTGACGTCACGGAGCTAGATTCCGTTGGGCTTTAACACCGCCGACGCAATATCTTAATATCTTTTGTTTTTATTATTCACAACTCGCAAACTCTCCTGACTTTGAACGAGTCTCGTGTGAAGCCGTTACTTTCTCATATACGCGCCATGCAAGTGGCGTGGCATTCTGACAAACGGCCCTGCTTGGAAAGCGACGCACACGCGCAGCAAAAGGCTGAATTTCAGCTCCTCGTTACCATTGATCTGTCAAAGCGGCGAGTATTGCTCTCCATTAACAAATCATGAACCATCTGCCTGCTCAGCTGAAACTGTGCATGATGTGAGGAATTCCTTCCATGTTATGCTTAATTAATGAGGCATTGTATGCTTGCCAGGGAATCACACCGCCACAAACGAGTACCGTTGGCCAAGTGTTCGCTCGTTTCCGTGAAACGGGAACTTTCGGACTGTTTGTGAACGCCAGGTGCAGAGAAGAGACATCGTTCTCAAAGCGGAGAAGGTGTTGTGTGGAGATATTTCATGGAAATAACAGTTTGATTGATGGCACAGATACAGGATGACAGTGAATGACACGGCAATGCAGCAACAAAAAAGATCAAGCGGGACCTGCTACAGACGGCTGATTCTCCGCCAAGACACCAGAAATACTGTCCAGGATGGAAACGGGCGAGCGCAGTAAACAAGTCAATCAAAAGTAGCACATTTGATTGTGTACTGATTTGTATTCCCAAAGGAAAACTATTATAAACACGCTGTTTTTTTTTTCTTTCTTATAGTTCCAGCTTTCTATTGATTATAATAACTTTGTAGCTGCAAGTAATTGATAGCATCTCAGACCTGATAGCTAATCTGGCCAAACTGGCGGCTTGTTGACTGCCTGTTAGACTCTCTAACCGATCATGTTTGTTGCCCAGTTGGACCTACTTCTGCTTCTTTCCATTCTTGTCAATATCAGGTCCAACTAAGGGGGGAAAAAGTAGAGAGGCATACAGGTTTGCAAGCAATACAAGTTAAGCCAAATTAGCTACCACTCACCATGGTGGTTTTCCTTCTCAAAAGACATTTGTGGGGCAAACTTGTGTTTGTTGCCCCATTGGACCTACTTTGATGAGTGCAAAGCTTTGGTAGGAGCCGATGGCTTGAGAATTAAAAGACAAGCTGTGGACGGGCAAAATAGACAATTGACTGACCCACATGGCGATCGCTACAGCAGCGCTGCTATAGCGTGGCTACAAATCAAAATATCGCACCTATGTCCACGGTACCAGAAAAAAACAACAAACTGCTCGCCGAAAAATAAAATTGGATCTATGCTCAAACGTCCACACAGCGGGAGGTGGGAAATCCATCAGGGGGGTGTGCAGTTGCAAAAATGATATTTATGAAACAGAAACGTTTTACTTCTCCCTCAAAGCAAAGTTTTGAGGGCAAATGTTACAAACAAGTTCAAGGACTTATTTTTCCTCGCTGCCGTCAGATCTCACAGACAATACACTGACAGGCAATCAGATTTCCTCCCACACACACGCACACACACACACACACACATGCACGCACACACACACACACACACACACACACACACACGTGTCAAGTTAATGCAGACTGCAATGAGCCCCTCAGAAAAGAAATTGTCAGCTCGGTGAGAAGCGATTAGAGCTCCCTTTGGTCGCCATGGTGTTACCGATGATTGATGTGATTAATAAAGCTGTTGTCATGGCGCCCTCTATGCTTCTGAATACAGGCCAGAAGACATGGAGGGGGGGAGGAGAGAGAGAGAGAGAGAGAGAGAGAGAAAAAGAGAGAGAGAGAGAAATAGCTATAGAGACTCTAAAGGCACTCATGTATCAAACGGCTGTGATTTATCTTTTCACAGCTCTGGGACAAACTGCTTTCATCAGATTATTATTTTCCGCACAACATCACCTCATCTAACAGCACAGAGATAGAGTTGTCTTCCCGGTGACGCTGCGCAACAACACTATCACCGTTTGCTCAGTGGAATCGAGGCAAGCTAATTTGGCTAATCATTTTATTCATTGGATATTTACTCCAGTAATTAATTTAGAGTGCTTTAGCCGCCGGGTGTGAGAGTTTTTTTTCCCGGGACACGGCGTCAACGTTCCTCACTTATTTCCTTGCATGCAGAATAAGAAGTTCACGATAACGTCACTTCAGGATTAAGTAATGCCTCACTTTGGTTTCCACTAATGCATGTCTGAGTGCAAGAAATAGGGTAATGGGTTCGGTCAGGATTCCTTTTGAGGCGTGCACTAATTATCAGAGAGGGAAGAGCAGTGAACACTCGCTGCACGATCACTAGATTTCTCCACTTTGTTGGAACTCGGATCTGAGTGGTACAAAAAGTGCCGTAATAAAGACGTACTACCTTGCCGTCACCTTCAGGCTGAACTCAGTTCCACGAGCTTTTCAGAATTCAGGCTCTCGTTCCGAAAATACTTTCTGTTTCCTTAAAACATGTTCCTTGGGTTTATTATCCATATTCCAATCTAAATGAGCATCTACTGTAGAAAAGCTCTTGATATTTGAGGGTGAGACCTTGAGATTTTACCAAAGCTAAACCTCCAGCGCATCAAGGGGCTTTTTTTTTCCCGGACTTTTTTTCCTGGAGATCAGCTGCTTACTGATGCTGACAACAATGAGAGTGAAACCAAAACAGTGACGTTTTGGGGTTGTAAAACCAACACATGACGTGATTAAAACACCCTGAGGGGCGGCAGAGTCCGGCGACAGCCTAAGTCTCTGTCGGTTCAACCCATTTCACGTTGCAACCAGTAAAGGGTTAACTCTGAGACGCTGTGTTCTGATTGGACTAAACCCAGGAAGCTTGTATGAGCTGCAGCTACTGCTTAAGCGCTTGTTGCAGGCGTAGTGCAAGGCGCTGCCACAGCTTTAATAACGCTCCGCGCTATAATCACGATTCTGATGCTTTGATGCTCGACTATTCTGCGAAACCTCTCATGTGCACATAACTTTGTTCCTTCAAATATACACTTCTCTTCTACTGATGCTTTTCCAACTTTTTTACTGATGCTACAGTATGCAGGAAATGATCCTCATTAAAGGCCATTTCATTTAAATAAACAATAATATGCTGTATATCTTTTAATATCCTTATCTAGATTCATGAGGTGTGCATATTGTTAATTAAGATTGGGTTTCTTTGCATTTGCGTTACTCTACAATTGTCAATGTGATTTTGTCAATGTGCACTATAGTGGGATTATTGATTTGGGAACGACTTCTTCTGCAGTCCAACACCTGCAAAAGTGTTTTGGATGTAATTATTGTTTAATAGAGTAAACAATAAAATCCCTTGGCCAAGACTAAAAACTCTGAAAGCAAATAGAAAGTTTTACTTCACTGAGCAGGGAAAAATACAAGAGTTTTTCAATTTGCTTTGTGTTCCGTGACATTTCAAGAAACGGGCACCCTTCATTTATTTTTTTGTCTCGTACATTTCCAAAAGACTAGGAAGACCTAATCCTAATAACTTCCATTTCTAAGCATCCCACTGATCGATACCAGTTCGCCTTCACGTCTCAACAACAAAGAGCCGAGGCACACGACGTCATTCGGCTCCATCAATGGGAGGCGTGCAGTGTAATTAAGTAGGAAAATTACCCAGAGGTCAGTCAGCTCACACCTGGCGGAGCTGAATAGCTGCGATAATGACGGGATTGTTTCGTCTTTGATCTCAGCCGCCCGTTCGACGTGCTCTTTGAGAGGAGAGACGCCGATGTCCCTCTCTGGCTTTGGCCACGACGGAAAGTTACTGTTTGGGTTCACTCAACCAAGTTAATTTCCCCGTAGTTTATCTGTCACCTTCACACGGCTCACCGGTAATCGCTCCGTCGGCGATCGTTTCTTTTAATCACAGCCGAGAGGCCTCATTCTGGCTTTTATCCGTTATACCTTTTCCATTGAACATGGGCTCTTTCTAATTCATCCGGGCTCCTTCTTTGTGTTTTGCAGCACAGAAAGCCTTGTCTCATGCAGACCGACAAATTCATTTAAAATCCACACTGGAGGTGTCCGTGTGTGTTGCTGGGCTGGGAAATGAACCGCGCTGTTCTGTTGTATCACTAGACTGTATAGTTCCTTCTTCTCGGCTACCAATTGCAGCTCAGGATCAGAGAACCCTGACGAGGGTGCTGAATCAATCCTGCACACAAACACTGCGTCCACTCGCTGACTTGTAAACTCACGCTACGCTGACTGTAGTCTCTCTGCCGACGCTCTCTGATATCACATGTTTTTTATTGTATTACCATGGCGGTGATAACTCACCGCGGAGCTCTGGGATGACAATTATAGCTGTTGCGTTTGTGACACAAACCGAATCAGACATATCCCCGTGGGGGGAGGTATGGGAGGCTCGAGGTCTACCTGGCTGTGAATTTAGGCCACTGGGTGAGAAGGAGGGATAGTCTCATATTGCCTTCCTGTGGTGGGAAGTGAGCCTAACCGTCGGCGGTTATTGCACTCGGCGCGATAGGCTCTGCTCCTCTGCTCTGACATGTTAATATTACATGAATCTGTTAGGGATGACAATGAGCCTGGGGCAGGAGGGGAGACATTGGGAATTTTTCTCTCTCTCTCTCTCCTCTCTCTCTCTCTCACACCCTCGCGCTCTCTCCCTTCCCCTCGCTCTCTCTGTAAGCTTCCCCCCCTTATTTTTTTCCTCCTCGTTTTTCCCCTCCATCCATCCCCCTTTGCCTTTAAATAACTCATGGCCTCATTAGCCAAATACGGGAAAGCACCGAATAGCATAAAATTAATTGTGTATTTATTTTGTATCCTGTTGTAACGAGACACAGACTATTGTAGCGAGGATATTGCAGAGTGCATTTTTCTGTCTATGGTGTTTTCTACAAAATGTACAATGGGTCCTAAATTATATATTTTTTTGTTTTTGTCTGAACCTTTAAGTCTCCCTGCGTGACTCGGAAAAATAAATCTATGACCCACAACCATAAATAACCATATTAAAGTGTATGTAAAAGATTGTATTGGAGAAAAATCAAAAGCAAACCCTAACCTTTTCCAACCGTTACGTTAAATCGCGAATCGTGCCTCTGAAACCTCTGAGCGAGCAAACTACCAGCCCAAAATGACTGAGTCCTCTCCCCCTATGAAGTTATTCATATGAGGATTCTAGCTCTGAAAAAATGTAATAATAAAAGCTAACTTCGTCCAGCTAATGCAACGAGCCCTGATGTGCAATGACGTCATAGGTGGTAGGTACCAAGTTCAGTTAGCCCCGTCAACATACAGCGGTATTAAAACATTTAAATAAGTATTTCCAAATAAATGCAACCATATAAAGGGAGCGTGTGTAGGATTTTAGTGGCATCTAGTGATGTGGTTTTCCATTGCAATCATCTGACTACCCCATTTCCTAAATTTGCATCAGAAATCACCCTCCTTCCCTAAATCATAACAAAAAAGATATACATATTTATAGATTCAGTGTGACTCCCCGAGGATATCATTATTTACGGTATCTGCTGCTGATAAATAATGTAAACCCACTTACAAATCATAGAAAAAGATGCTCCTGATAAACCTGCTTGTGAATCATTTAGCATCCTTAAGTATCAGAGTGATTCCATCGTAGTTGTGTACATTCATGAATACAGTGCAAACAGGAACCTATAGCGTACTTTTACTGCGAGTAATTTATCAATCGTTCTCGATGGCATCCAACAATACAGCATCCAACTGTTGCATTCACAAATGCATATCCTCTCCCTCCGATAGGACATTCAGCATTTATTACTTTCAAACCACCTCTCTCTCTCCTTGCTGTTCCCTCTCCTGCATAATCTCCCCCATCTTCGCCACCGTCCTCCCTTTTCTCAATGCATCCCTTCAAGGGCACGTCCACCGGCTCATTATCGTCGCCCACAAACAAAAACTCTTTTTTTATTCTCGCTGAGGATATGAGTTTGCTAAAGTCGAGTGGAAACGAAACCCTCGGCCGTTTCTCTGTCACGGCCCGTGCCCGCGTAGCGCCTCCTTTCGCAAACATTGCACATTTCCTACACACCAAACTAAATTGCACCTGCCCCGTTTACTGCGCCGGCCACCTGAGAGGACCTGGGCCTTGGAGAGGTGGGTGGGGGTGGGGGGGGCAAAGGCCCGTAGAGCGCCGTGACAGTTGGAGGGGCGAGCTGAGGGCGTCAGGGAGGTGGCTTTTGACAGCGACAACAAAAGCAATGGTGTTTAGTGAAGGAGGTCGCATCATACATTAGGCTGCCGCTGCATCGGCCTGCCGCCGAGCTCAGGTAACCATGGCAACAGGCTGCTGGGAGACAGCGGAGCGAGAGTCAGCAGGATGGAGTCGGTGGGCCTTCAGCTTTTGTGAATACAGAGGGAGATTAGCTCAGAGCAAAACCCCAACGCTCGCTCCGCACGCAGCGCTACGACCGGCATTGATGTTGGAGGAAGTGGAAAGGAATAAAAAAAGCAGCGGGGATACGTCAAGTTTTTTTTGGCAAAGACCCAACCAAACAGTTGACATCAAAGCACAAACACAAGCCCATCCGCTCAAAGCGCTCGTGGCAATGCGAAATGCACAAATTATGCAGAAAGCGGCGAGCGGCTGAGCGTATGCAGAGCACTGGAATGAAGATAAAACATCCCGCGATATGTCGGCAATCACTGTAAACTGCACCATTCGTGAGCGGCGGATCAATCCGAGAGATTAATCGTATTGTTCGGGGGATGTGCCATGATGTCTGCAGCAGATTGCCATGGCGATAGAAAACAATGAATGCATGGGAGATAAAAGGAGGAGAGTGGCACTTACATAACAAACAAACAAAAAAAACCAAGGGCAAGATGTGAGGAGGCGAGAGGGCTGGACGAACAAGGAGGAAGAAATCGATGTGGAGAAATCTCGACCGGAGGTAGGAATGAAAGAGAGGAGATGAAGACGGATATCGGAAATATACACACAAGTAAAAACAAGCCAGAGAGCGATTGATATCTAATCCTCCCGAGAGCGTTTAGCCGAGCTTAAGAGGTCAGGGATGTACAGATAAAACATTATGAGATCTTTAGAGCAGAAACACTGGAAGGGAGATTATTTACCGGAGAATCGTGTCGCGAAATATACATGAGGAATCATCAGAGGGCTTCTCTTTACTCTCCTCCTTAATCCACCTACTCAAATAGGACATGACCTCCCAACACACACACACACACACACACTCTTCCCGTCTCTCCCTCACTTTGTGCAATTTGTGTATCCTCTTGGGCAGAAGCTCAGGCTATGCCCACACACTAATGGTTGTAAATCTGAAAACACCATTTGCATGTACCAGGTCTTCTAACCACACTCTGCTCTTTAAGGTAATTTTCTGACGAAGCGGTCCGTAACCCACAAACACGGTTGAGGATCTTCTTCGTGCCTTCACATTTAAAAACCGCATCACTTCCACCATCTGGTATCACTTTTCATTCCTGCGCTACCCCGTCTTTGAACGAGGCAGCGTGGAAGGATTCTGTAATGCGGCGTGACACCTCCCTCCTCGGGTGCTTCTCTTTTTTTTTTTTTCACCCCATATTGGAGCTAATTTGATCTCTCGCGGGCGTTGAGACTTCAAGGCGTCGCATTACTCTTTTGCTGGTGTAATAGCTGTGACACAGCGGGAACGCGCTCGGTCGGCCCTCCGCTTTGCTGCGGATTGAAATGTCTAAACAACTGCTGGGCGGATCGCTACTGGAGTCTGTGAAGGCATTCGGGACCCTGTGTGTGTCTCAAATCACCCGGTTATACCTTTTCTGGATCGGCACCTTTTACGACCTTTATCAGCTGCTACGGGATGAATGTACCGCAGCGGCGACCTCTTCTTTTGACTCGTGGGACGATAGAATAGTGTCTGACGAAGACGATGCCCACTTTGAGCAATGAATGTGAATGTTTTTCTTTTTTATTACGATCCTGTGCTTTTCCTGTTATTGTCTGCAACCCGGGAGAGGGTTTGAACTTTGTTGGACTTCTTGCTTGAGTTTAAAAGAGGAAAAAGTAGTACAAACAACAGCATAGTTCAAAAGAAATGTGCTGTGATTTAACTTGCTGCGCGCGCCGTATGAATTGTTTGCGCTCCCGCGGCTAATCCACTGAGATCGTTTGTGATAGATGACGGTGGCAGGGCGTTTTTTTATAAAAAAGAAAAAAGAAAACTCAAACAAATGGCTGCAGATCGCTGTGCGTTGTGGATACACCCAACCAATGAGTAATGGCTTTGATTATTGCAAACATGTGGCCATATTGAGCACACGCACACGCACAAAAATACCTTTGATGATCACTCCAATGGAGCCGCCAGGGGCCTTACCTACAGGCAAGAGAGCCGGAGTGAGGCAGACTGAATATATAGCCTCGGGTTGTTTTCCACATTTTAGCACACTGATCATACTGAGGCTGCCTCCACTTTCAAGGCTAGTACAGTGGGAAAGCCATATTTAGCGTTCTTTAAAAGAAAACAATAGCCGTGGATATGATACAGCTTTTTTTTAGTCAGCACATTGAGTCAAAATAATAAAATAGATGTTTTAACAAGTAACAAAAGGCGTAAACAATAAAAATCAAAAATTGCCCAGAATATAAAGCACAATAAACATTTTCAACCAAGTCCTTATTTTAGCAAATGTCTTAATTGCTTTCCGAAGTATTGATTATTCAATTCATAATTGGCTTATCCAATGGCCCTTTTTCCCTCCTCTTGCTCTGACCAAGTCTAGCTGAAACATGTTTTAATTAATTGCAAGTTTTTTTGGGGGGGGTTGCAAACTCCGGTACAGCCCAGCCCCCTGAGGAGCTGTACTTTCCTCTCCCCAAATATCAATCACTTGAAGGAGATTGTCCCATTAAAAGAGCTTTAATGGGCCTAATCACTGAGGCGGGAGACGAATACTGAATCAATTAAACAGATTTGTGTAAGAGGAGACACTGGTGTGACTCCATATTTCATACAAGGGGACTTTTAAAGATGATTGACAGGCTTTTGTTCATCCGAAAGGTGTTCTGTTCGATTAGATTCCCCTGTCTCCTGACTCAAAAGAAGCCAAACATTGACAAAGATAACCAAAGATTGTTTGGTCCAAAGCTGTTTGAAAGTGTCAGTTTTATAACAACAGCCTTCAGGTGTCACGTACCGTATTGTTATCATTGTAAGCGTGTCCGTATGTGAGAAAAAAAACTGAATTAATGGGAAAAGTGCTCCCCTTTTCTCTCTTTACCTGTCATAGTTTGCTACTTAACCCATACTAGTAATCTACCACCAATCTCTGTGGTAATAACATACTTATGTAGAGTAAGTAAAAACAGAATGTGTTACACGCTCATGAAATTGTTGCATTGTGGTCTTTTGCTTGTCATCTGATGTGTTACAGCGAGGGGCAACGACTGGCATTTAGATGGATTATCATCCATCAAACGTCTGGGACAACCCTGCAAAAACAAATACATAATTAAAGAGGCTCCAGTATGATAGTTCATCTTCAATGCTGCGATAACCAGGTCAGTCAAAAAAAAGTAGAACGTTCGTTCCATGCAGGTCACTGGAGATCGTGTGTGCTCATCCACCTCTGCTTCCACCGCGTTGTGGTCTGTCTTTCTGTCACTTGCCAACACTGTGAATGATGATACGGGGAAGGCACGCCTCAGTGAGGTAAGAGCTCCCTGGTGGATCCACGTTGCACGGACGTCTGTCTGCACTGACAACTTCACCTGGCTTTGGTCAGGTTTTCTGCTCGGCCACGGGTGGAAGGGGGAGGACAGAAAACCAGGTGAGCGGCGATGGCCGATGCATATTTCATCACGGTGTTGTGGGCACTGCAGAGCCCGCTGAGAGAGGTGGACAGAATACTGCGGGTACGCGTAAATGTTTCTTTCCCCTCTCCCAGTAATCTCGCATGCGTCAAAAAAAGATCTGTGAGTGAGTTTTTCTCTCATTCCCCAAGCTCTGAACAAGCCTCGGTGTCAACTGAATTATAAATAGTTCTCCATTATACGAGGTGCACGCCGTACGTCACTCATTAAAGCTCGAAAAAAACAAGCCAGGTCGTCCAACACGGCGTGTTAGCGGTAACTTCAAGACAGGTGCCGACCGCGGTGGCGCCGAGCGGCGAACACACAACCGAGAGTCTCTTCAGACACCCGAGGAGGCCGACGCCGCCGTGCTCGCCATCTGATGTCATTTGCCGCTTAAGTGGCCCGGTATCCGTTGAGCGCAAAGCCCTCTTCCGTCGGTGAACCTTTGGCATTTTTCGCGTCGGCGTACATGGACGGCTACGTCTCGGCGCCACCGAGCAGCAGAAAAGCTTCTGTTCCGGTTCGCGGGCTCCGTCCTCTGCTCCTCTGTGGGATTATGATCACTCTGTGCGATGTCAACAGGAGTTAATGAATATCCCCTCGCACAAAGCCCGGGTAATCCTGCCAATAAAATGCCCCCCCCCCCCCCCCTCTTACCTCATTGATAAGATCTGCCATAATACCAGGAGGGAGACCACATGCATCCAGCTCTCAAACACAGAGGGATTTTTCATGCTTTGATGCCTAAGCCGCGTCCCTTTTTATTTCTTTATTTTTGTGCAACACTGAAATTCGGTGCAGTTATTATTTGGGGATTTGTTGCTGGTGGTGGCAATGAAACGGTCTACGTCCTGCTTAATCTACTACCCCCCTCGCCCCCCCCCCCCTCCCTCCCAGTCTACTAGCAGTGTTTTGGTCCACGTTATCAGTGTTCCCTTCACCCTCTACCTCTCTTTTGTTCTCTCTCCCTCTCTGATCTCCTCCAAGGTGTGAACAAGTAATTGGCTGATCTCCTTCATATAATCCTTTGATGGTGGGAAAACTCGTTTTTCAACGTTTTCATAGCACAAAAACCTGAATTAGCATTTTAAGACACTCTGCTCGTTTCCCGCTGAAAGTTTGAGAGAACTTTCATCCTTCAGTGATTTTTCAAATGTACAAACCCGGACCCCCCCGGGCTCGGTTCTGACTTCAGTGTTTTACAGCACCGACTCGGATGCCCCCCATCCCCCTTCCCCTTTTCATATCTCTCTCTCTCTTGAGTCAGTGCACAGAAGAGTTTGCTAATTACAGGTGTTAAAACACACACTCCAAAAATATGGCGTGGGGAATAAAAATGAAACCTTTACCTGCACACACCAGTTTTATATGAATATTGAAAGCACGTAATTGGGCATATTCTATGACAGCTGCTTACGATCAATAACCGAAAGCATTTGATGTCTGCTTTAAAGCTAAATACCAGGACTGCTTATGTTGTCCCGTATCTACATGCTCTCTTATTGTTCGGAGCATGACAGAGAACCGATCCGACACCAGTGATACCAATAATCTGTTTGCCTCACTGCGACTGGGGTCATTCTTTCACGTGTCGGGCAACATCAGGCGCGACTCAAAGCTCAGCTATGGTCACGCTTCAGCAGCACGTGTGATGTGAAGTCTTTAACATAGAATTGAAGACTTTTAAATAGATCAGCCCCATATCGCAGACACCAGTGTTGGCTCAAAATCAGTGTTGGATTGGTGCATCGCTGTAAAAAAACAAATAGGTTTCTAAAAAGACTTTACTGATCTTCTAAGGCGAGTCAATCTGAAGCCCTATCTCAAAAGTCCTGTAACCTTTGAGTCTTGATCTTGGAACAACAAGAAGAGAAGTGTCTGAGGACACCAGGAAGGGAAAGGGAACATGAGGCAATGAAACAAGTTCAGAAAAAAAAAACGTAGGGCCTAAAAGGTGATATCGTAAAATGCGGGTTCGACCTGTGGGGCTGATTTGTGGATTTCTCCGATTCTAAATTTAGCAGCAGTTCCAGAGACATTCAAAATTCAGGTGAAATATTCCCAAATCCCCGTCACGGGTGTTCTCACCGTAAAACAGGATCCTCTCAGCAGCAGCAGCCAAACTCCCTGCTGTCCTCCCCGCCCCGCGGCCTCTCTCACCCTGCTTGGCTGTCCGCCGGCACCCACCACGGTCACCCGAGAAGGAGCGATGGAAAACAGGTCTGCGCTACAGGTCTGCGCTAGTTTGTGAGCTAGCCTCTCCCACCACCTCCACGGCGCTAGCTGTTAGCTCGTAAACCTGTGAATTATGATCTCGACTCTTTGTTGCAGTTGAACCCCTGTTGGCTGAGTTCGGATTTGTTTTGCAGAGAGCAGGAAGTACATCAGTCCAGTGGACAGCTGATAAAGACATAAATAACTCATTTAGGTATTTATGTTTTGTGCCTAGTCACTGTTGTAACAACCATTTACTTCCATTTGCAAAAAAAAGCTGCTGCTGCTTCAGTAAACGATGAAATACATCCCTTCCTTGCTTCATGATTTTTCCAAGAAAATGTGGCTTTAACCCAATGATGTGTAAAACCCCAAATAAAAAAATGAGACAACCTTTGTTGAACTGGAATCTGTCACAGTCATGGACAGGTTTCCTCCTCCGTCAACGTTTAAGTACGAGGTGACGTAGTCAGGCCGTGCTACCTACTCGCTGCAGTCGCACTCTATGAACTAATCCTATCGAACCAGGAGGTCAAACCAATCTTTAAAGGTCAAGCTCAGAGTGTGTTCTAGTACGTCCTTAAGCATGAGGCTCAACTCTGTTTAAGTTCATTTCATCACATGACGGGAATCTGCTTAGCATACGAGGCAGCCGGTCTCCTTCTCTGTGTTATTGATCCCTGGTCCAGATTTTTTCCTTTAAGTGTCACTTAAAATCACCTTCCTGGCAGACACTAATGTCTATAACACCGAATCAATTGTAGTCATTGACATTCTGTATCGGCACTCCAGAGGTTGTTAAATAATACATTTAGGCAGCGTTTAGGCCCTCTGGATGAGTGCTACGATTCCTTGGAGACAAACTAAGGAAAATATCAGCGATTAATCCACATTCCTCTGGACATATTGTCACAAAAAGATTAAGACTTTCAACCATCTTTGTTGTTTCAAAAGCACACAGGCAGTGATCTGCATGGAGGCAATCATATTTTGTAATATTAAATTACATTTGGCGTCCGATAGCAGAAATTGTATTTTAGTTTTTCGAAATCAACGGCAGTTTCTCTTTCCAACTGGGAGCAAAAGTATGTCTATTTCCCATCATGTTTAATTTGATAATATCGAGGATGTGTTTCATTGAACATAATTGCAATCCATTGTTTCGACCAAGAAAGATGCATGGCCGTTTACTGGTTTCGGCACACAATCAGCAATGTGTAATTAGTGTAATCAATATTAGTGGAATAAATCCTCCCTGTGTGGCGCCTGTGGGCTCCCTGAGCAATAACAAGGTTAGAAAAACAACATAATGCTTTAACCGTTTCCACGCTGACGCGCGTGGAAAATAACATTCTCAGATGTGCTGAAGTTCAAAAGACTCCCGGATTAATCCTCTTTTAATTTGTCATCGAATCAACTGTCTGTTTCTTAATCATTTGTGCACAATGTACACATTGCCGTCCCGCGTGCTTTCATCTCATCCTAAATAGGACAAAAGCTTGTTATATTCAAAAGCGCTTGTCATTACTCTGCACTTCCTGTCACCGCTGATGCCACAGTGGGAGTGATCCGAGTCGAGCATTGTCGGATCTGGTGTAGGCTGGTTTCCATCTGTCAGTAAATGCGAGTGATCAGAGAGAAATTTCAACTCTCTCTTCCCCCGCCTCCCACATCTATAGTGTTAAATCACTGGCAGCTTGGTTCCAAACACACAAATGGGTTCGCTCGCTGACTGCTGGTTTTTAAGATGCGGCCAGAGTTTGCGTAGCGTTCCAGAAGAAGGTGTTTTACCCGTCTTGTTAACCCCGTTTGCCTGTTGTTGTTCCAGGTCAAAGACTCCTGTGATACAATGCATTATGAAAAATACCCTGTGCAGTAGGACCTACGGGACACATTAGGAAACCCTTGCTATCCCCTTATTTATTATTATTATAATTATTTATTTTTATTTATTTTATTTTTTAATTTTTAATTTTAATTTAAATGTTTTTTAATTTTTATTTTATTTTTACTTGCATCCTTACTTATTTCCTGCATATTTCCTGCATCTTTACTATTTACGTATTACTTACTTGTTTTTATCCAAATTGTTATACTTTCACTTGTTGTTGTTGTTGTTGTTGTTGTTATGATGCATCTTCCACCAGAACAAATTCCTCGTTTGTACTAACTTACTTGACAATCAAACATTTCTGATTCTGATTCTATTTCTCACTGAACTAATTCCTTGAAATGTAAAAAAAAAATGAAATCACAAATTTTCAAAGTGTTAACTGGGGCTCGGCGAATGAGAATTGGAGCGATACCATTTGCTCGGTAGGTTTTTACCAAGGTGTGGAACGTGCTGCATAGCCTCAAAATCTCACCTCCAATCAGTCATACCCAGACTGACAACTGCAGATGTAACTGTCTCCCGCTCGTGTTCCTTATGTAACACAAAGTGTTGCCTTTCCCGGCGCTGTGGCAGCTAAGAGCTGCCGAGGCAATCTGAGCACCGGCTTGTTATACCCTTATCTGACAGCATGGTCCAGAGACAGGCGACACCTTCCCAACATGAAACCGACTGATTGGAACAACTCTTTATCTCCCCACAGCCCAACAGTCGCAGAGCGGCAGACAGCAGGAGTGGGCCTCCTTCTCTCCCACCCTCCTCGCTTCCCCCATGGGCAGAAGCCAAACCAATGCCTGACGACAAATGTTCAAGGAGTTACTTTTTGATGCTCGGGCCCTCGGCCTCAGGGGAAAGTGACAGCAATCTCTCTCGACATAAACTTTAGATATTTCTATATGGGAGGTTGATACTTTGTCGGATGATTACAGTGAGTGCCCACAGACGGTCACACTGAAATCACTTGGTCTGGAGACCATCACTGTGCGGTTAAAGAAAAAATTATACCAGGGACGACCTAATCCCGACCAAAATCACCTTTTAAAATACTTATTTTTAAAAAAGTGCACTAAAGAAACCTACTAGACTAGATTAGATTTAACTTTATTGTCATTACACATGTACAAGTACAGAGCAACGAAATGCACATTTATTTACCAAAAGTTTGTTTGAAAAAATGTATCTTGCACATTAAAAATAAACATCTTATGACTACAACATTGTGCACATCTTATTTTACAAGCTACTTGAAAAAGTGAAAGAAGTTTAACTGAGAGAGTGAGCCGCATAATTTCATCACCAACTGCTGAATAATTCGATACAGTAATTAGTACAAACGCTCATTGCAGCGTACTGCTTCAGCAGAGGGTACACATCAACACAAATTGAGGCGAAAGGTGCGACATCTGACGATGATCAAGTTGCGACTATGAAATGTCACTAAACGAAAGCAAAATGAGGGCAGCTGTCACTCACCGAGCAGCTCAAACAACCCCAGCTTCTTTTGATCGTGTCTTGCACCCACGGCTTTTTTCCTTTTTTAGGGAAGCGAATCCATTCATTTCCCTCGCACCTTGTTTATGTAATTTACACTTTCCTTGGAGAGAAACGCTGCACGGAGAAGGATGAGGTGCCCGATATGTGTGCAGGTATATGTGACTTTGCTACCTCCAGCAACACCAACCATAAATAGACCGCAAACACACAGAGTATGACAAACTAAACGAACATCGAGACGAAGGCGCCGTGACAGCGCTAACGCGGATATTAAAGCCGCCACTCTCCTGGTGAATGTGTTGACATAAGGTGTTTTTCTTTGCTGAGAGCGAGAAGCATGCGGAGGCATCTGGACCAAAAGGTTTGACACCTATCCCCATATTTCATTAGTGGCTGGCTGTGTTTGCATAACCCCAGAGCTAAACGCAGGCACAGGAGTCGGCGGTGGAAACAAACCTGGCCCAGATGGCCGAGGATGAAGGAAGAAAAAAGAAGAAGAAAAGAACACACAGCTTTCAGGATGTTGCTGACCGAGCGGATTTAATTAATTAATACATGTTGTATCCTCCCTCTACTCGTGTCATGTGTGTTGCTCAGACCGGTGTGCAGCACGGGCTACGCGCAAAGATTTGTTTTCTTTGAACTCTGCGGTCAATTCATTTAAACAATAGAGCTTTCACTGAACAAAAGGAAGCCAGTCTGCTTCATTTCATTTTCCGTCTGTTGAAAACGCTCTTGGGCTCGGTTTGTTTGTTGCTCAATGCGCTTTGTTCATTTTAGTTTCATGATTGAACGTGGGTCACTTTTAAAATGTTTTTATGAAGCTATGATGCAATAAAGAACCAAGAAAGTGGATAGGGGCCAATGGTGAATGACCAAAAACATATATTCATGGTTTCTTTGTTGAATGCAGTATCTCCTGACCAGAGGTACTTCTACGACAGGTGCTAGTGTATGTACAAACACTGAAGAGGAACATATTTCAGTACAATTAAAATACTGAGCTGTAACATCACGTGTTGCTGTTTGAGAGTGTCTGAAAGCTAGCTAGCAAGCGGACAGAGAAGTCCCAGCCGTTAGCTTGCGTAGCGGATAAACTGTGGAATGGTTCGCCAAAAGTACCGGATTAATAGCTGAAATAGTTTGCTGAATGTAACGAATGAATGTATAGCAAAAAAGCCTAAAAGTAATGGGTTGACTGTGAAAACAGTTACTGTAAAAAATAAAATGCTAATGAGCTAAAAACAAGATATAAACAGTTACAATAGTCAGGTTAGTAACGGTTAAATGTTTGAAACATCCGGGTGGTGTTTTTACAAACGCACACTTTGACAGTTCAATATCATGAAAACATATTGCAATAATATCCATTTTATAAAATACATGTTACAAAATGTCACCCAATCTTAAAATCAATTCACACGATCATATTTGGAGCACGGCGGGTGGTGACAATAAAAGGGTACTTGAATGTATCTGACATGGCTGCAGGGGTTCTTCAGACAGCTCGGGCTGGGAATGGTTGTGAGAAGGCATATATTCATAAGCAACAGGCATGAAAAGTCGCGCCTGCTCATAATGTAACGTCAAAAAACTACTGACTCCCTGTTTTCTTGAAAGGTCTTTTGAAAACGTTTTCCTACGCCAGAAGGAGGGCTCATTGGCATGCAGCCTCATCACGTCACATTGCTTTTAGATTGACACTTAAAAATGATGGACAATGGCGCCGATTCAGCGTCACCGCAGTGTCAAGGATGCAGACGCAACAATGACCAAAATGACAATCAAAAACACACGTTGTTGTTTTTTGTATTAGCCGCAGAAGTTAATTCCTCTGCTCTCTTTCTCGCTCCTTCTGCTCCATCACCAGCCTCTCCGCCTGTTCCACCTCTGCTCTCTAACTCTGTTTCACTTTTCCATCACTCCATCTCGCTCCCCCTCCCTCCATCTGTGTGAAGCTGTTCCAGTGTGTGATCAAAGCACGGCGCGCTGGAGTTCTTTCCTCCTCCTGTCAGAAGCGAAGAGACGAGGGAAACAAAGGCCCCACAGTAGTCTGCCACAAATAACCTCTTCACAACACAACACACACACACACACACACACACATGCGCGCGCGCACACACACACACACACGTGCAGACCGACTCAGCCTATGGCAGTAGTACGAAAAAAGTGAGTGAGGCAATTCTGTTTGAGAGCAGCAAGTGTACGCCGCCACTTGTTGGGTGTCTACAGTGATCCCCGGCATAAAAGGATGGAGCTTCTAATTATCTCTCATTCACTGCAAACCGGCGCGACACGTAGAGAATGACTTGACTGATAGGGAAGCCGGCTGCCTGCTTTGAGGTTTAAAATGTGCCGCAGCCTAAATAATAGCGCGAGCTGCAAAGTGCCAAAATCAGAGTGCAGCCATACGCGGTCGTGCTCAGACAGGAAACGATAAAGTGAGAGGAGAGAAAATAAAACAATATCCACTGTTATTGTTTTTTTGTTTTTTTTTTCACGAGGGTT
This sequence comes from Clinocottus analis, assembly GCF_023055335.1. NCBI lineage: Eukaryota > Metazoa > Chordata > Actinopteri > Perciformes > Cottidae > Clinocottus > Clinocottus analis. The sequence goes on from NW_027175821.1 coordinate 5,486,997, forward strand.
ACTGTCATTGACCATCTTTTTATGTGTGTGTGTGTGTTTTTTTTTAAAAGGCCATTCAGGGAAAGAGTGAATTATATTCCAATTTCCAGTGGAGACAGGCCACATAGTCTGTGGATAAGAAGGTGTTTGAAGCAGCTCGGGTGCACGGCCACTGTGGACCATATGCAAATATTGCCAGAGATTCACTTGAAATGTTGCAGTTCTGAACCCAGTTTCTGCACCGGAAACTCTCCAAAGTCTCCTTCAATACTTCAAGCTGCCTCTTGCCTAAATTACGCAATGTCTCTGCAGTAAGCGGTGGCCAAATTCCGTCTTTCACATCATCAGATGCCCCGATTCAAATGCAACCTGCAGGTCCAAAATCCTCTGACTGATGTGGGATCTGAACGGAGAACAGCAGGCAGCGGGCATCACTTTGGTATTACTTGTTCCAATTTGGCCTCCAGCAGCTCGATGAGACCTGTTTATTTTTTTCTCCCTGTTTGGATGTTTTGAGACGTAACGGCCAACAAATGGGTTGGTTTATCACTTATTTACTGCCGCAATTTTTTTGGGAGGGTGATGCAGGCACAGCACTGCGGTTTAAAAATCTCTGCTCCAAAGAGGCGTATGGCAGGCGCACAGAAGCAGAGACATCATGAACAAGCAATTTAGGAATGATAGAACACTATTCACATTAGCCCATCTTTTTTTTTTTTTCCTTTCCGTATTGATGGATTGTCCGGGATTGCAGCTCTGTGACTCTGTGGGTACCGTGTCCCTGCTCGTTGTCTGGTAGGCAGCAGGGAACCGATGTGGCTCATTATCCGCCATTAGGTTTTTTTTTTTGGTTGGCCGGCAGAATCAGTGTGGAGGCAGCTCTGGGCCCTATAATGAACGTGGCTGAAATCACAGGGGGACAGGCTGAAGCTAGCAGCCTCACGGAGCAGGTGAGCGTCCAACACACACCGCACTGTTCTCTGCATCTCAGCCGGGACCGACGGCAGCCGTGAGCATGTGGAAGTATGTACATACATGCACATCTGTGCATATCTGACCAAAGAATGCAACATTGTGCCTGCACATGAAGAAGAAACTCAAGGAGAGCTCCGTCTGACGCTAACGAACAGAGCCAGGTTCAACGTTACGATGAGGCCGATGCTCTCTGACACATCCTGCGAGGACCGCCTTCTTGTGCTGTTACTCTTTTTCCTTCAAAAAAAAAAAAAACACCGCCGCCACAGGGATCTCGCTGACATCCCCCCCCCCCCGCTAAACACCCGTGACACACAATAAACGCATCACAAAGCTTTCTCTGCCATACAAAAGGACACCAGTGAATCCGTCTTGATCTGTGTCTCCTTCTCTGTGTTTCGGTTGTAGATCTGGGATTGTTCTTCAGGGGTGCTCTGGTAAGTCTTCAGCTTAGCAATAAGGATGATATCGATACGCTTTTCATGCCTCCAGTTTGTTTGTTTTTTGTTGCGCGGCAGAGGAAAATGATTGTAAAAGCATTTTTCGCTCCACCCCGTTCTGTTTATCTCCCCGCTCGCATCAACAAAATGGGCCTTCGTCTCGCCTCCGAACACACATTTTGCACAGGCCGACGTGTTACATCACACATTATCGCACCTTTGACGGCGGAGATTTAGCGCCATTAACCTTCTCACAGTTGTTAAAAGTTATCAGTAAATTGTTTTCATGCTGTGGCTTAATCTGCTGTTTGGTTCATAATTGTTTTTTATCTCTGCCATGTCTGTTTGAACAGCCATTTGGAAGCGCCTCCATATAGTTTGTACTGTGGCTGTTTGTCCGACTGATGACTGCAGTTACAGTGTTTGAGCGGTCAACAAAAAGACGGCTGCGGAACATGAAACTGACCGTTCACTAAACTTCCTCCTCAAACAGTGATTTTTCCCAATGGCAGTGTGTCAACCATCACCATATCGGTCTTTAAACAAGAGGATTGACGAGCTCTACTCTTCAACATGAGAAGAATGCTTTGTTCCTACGTCTTCTAGGTGCATCATCAGCTGGCGAGGATCGAGACATGAAGCTTTGACCTCAGCCTGTGCTATATGTCGCCATCGATAGAGTATTTGAGTCCACTTTAAGAGATCCTGTGATTGTTGCAGAAAGGCCTAATTTCAAACGTTAAATCTGACATCTTTATCACTGTAAATTAAATGTGTGCAATATGACAACACGCAGTGATCAAGGGCAGCAGAGCGAAGCAATCTTTCATGTGTTTATTTTTTGCCTTCGACATGAGAAACAGGTTGTCTTTTAGTCGTTGAACACGCTCGCATCAAGCTTTCAGGTCCGACGACCAGCGATACGGTTCGCCTGAGACGCACAACATTTCTCGCCGGCTGACGCTTCATCCTCTTGGCGACCGCCGCCCTCTCACAGCCCCGGCACCCCACAGCTCCTTCACTGTGGCAGAAAAGCGATCGTGCATTGCGATCCCGTCTCTTTGTTGGCTGCGGGCTCACAGACGGAGGGCCCCCTCTGCAGAGCAGCTTATAGGCTGAGATCTGTTCACTAGCTCAGCCATCTAAGCGCTACAAATGACCCACAATATGCTCGAGTGCCCACGGGGGAAATAAGGCTTCCAGACACGAGACTCCATCACCAGTGTGCTCAAGTGAGGGAAATGGAGGGGCAGAGAGCGTTTAACCATGCTTGCTTCACTGGCCTCCTGCGTCTTGTTAAGAGCCGATGGCCACTTATGACAGAAGGGATAGCGGAGATGATGAAATGTAATGGGCCAAGAGGAAAGAGGCTTTGGCTGAAGAGGTCGAGGAAGTGAGGGGGAAGAAGGCGCGAGAGCAGATGGCCGATTTGAATGGTCTCGATAGAAAGACGGGGAAAGTCAGGCCCCGCCCACACATAGCTTGTGCATGTGTGTGTGTGTGTGTGTGTGTGTGTGGACAAAAAAGTGCTGTCTTTGTTGTGAGAATGAAAGAAATAAAACATTACCTGTCGCACAATCTGAGATCCAGCCCTACGATTGCTGCAGAAACTACATTCATATATACTTTCAACCGAGAGACATGACTATTACTGTTATTGCGCCCGCTGCAGACAGAGCCGGTCCCCATCGAGGTCCACAGAGGCTCCATGCAGTCAGGCTGTCAGAGTACACATGTTGGACCGGGGCCTTGTTGCTCTTCACCCTGCTGTGAGAAGGTCAGCGCCTCGCTGTTCCGGTGAGCCTCCTCTGGAACCGGTCCCTTTCCTCGTCAACAGGTTTGCCGGCGAACATCTGTGACGGCAGGATTCAACAATGGTGTCCCGCCGGCCAATAGAAGTTGCGTGACAGTGGGCCCTCTTACTGAATGTTGATGAGAGATTCTTTCTTCTTTTTTTTTCTGCACGCTTGAGAAATGTAAATCCTCCCTGGTTTTAGCTCAAACGGGCGCAAATATTATGTGATATATGTGAGTGTGTGTCCTGCAAACACTCCGCATTGGGTAACGTGCTGCGTCTCCATCCTTCTCCGCCGTGACCACTGTTCCGGCATCAAGAGGGAAAATTACATTTGTGAAACGGGAGATGTGCTCTGGTGAATCCGTCTTCCAGTCGGCCCTTTGGCCTCCGCCGTGTTAGCCTTACGGGGAAGATATGAGCCGGCCTTATCGCTGCGTTTCCTCGGTGTAATGCTCGCAGGGTACGACCAGGATTACGACGATAACAAGCCCCATCACCCCCCCTGGCTCATTTCAGAGACAGATTTCTGGAACTGAAATGTCATATTTTTGAGTCTTTAAATGTTAATTCGGCCATTTTTTCTGATGAGACGTTCATTATTGTGAAACAATCAGGAATATTAATTTGGTCTCAGTCAATAAACTCTTACAGACTGCTGTAAGTTGGCTGTTTTACTTTAAAATTCAACATTAGACTCTGAACCAAACCATAATAAAATAGTGGTCAGCAATAAAAAATTAGATAAAACACGTTGAGAGAATTGAAATGTTGAAATTCGGCCATTTCTGTCTCTGCTGTATTTATCATTGTAGTGTTTCTTCACTTACTCGATAATCTTGACTATTATAAGATACACTAGCTGTTTTTGAAATCTAACTCATCATGTTTGTGTGTCATCATGTTTGTGTGTGTGTGTGTTTGTGAAATAAGAGCTTCCGTTTGCTCTTCCCGACCACAGTCACCTCCTAATGTTACCCCACATGGGATTTTATGCTCAGGGGCCTCACAATCTATATTCCGCTGTCAAAGTGATTCATCCGGCCAGATGCAAACGTGGAATTGTGTGTGCGCGTGTCATGTTTTTTCTATTTTTTTTTTTCTTTTTGCATGTATATGTGAGTGCAGTTAAGTGCGCAGAGTGTGCCCTGTAAGTGGATGTCAGCGCCGAAGAGCAGCACTGGGAAGAGAGGGAGAGAGAGAGAGAGAGAGAGAGAGAGAGAGAGAGAGAGAAAGCTGGAGCTGGTGAATGCGCTCATCCAAAATAGTTTCACTTCACATGTGCATGATTGTAATTTCAAGCCTCTCGGGGAGTCATCGTGTGGCGCATTGACTGGGGGAAGATAACTGGCCGAGGCAAACATACGTATCCCTGCTCCATTCTATCTCCTCTTCCAGCCCACTGCTCCACCAGTATCTATAAGTGTGTGTGTGTGTATTTGTGTGTGTGTGTGTGTGTGTGTTTGCATGTTCGACAAGAACAAAACGGAGGCAAGCGTGAAAGGAAGAGCTCATTGCTGTGAATGTTTTATGTCCCGCACATAATGACGCGGTGTCATATCCCCATCCCCCTAGTGGATACCTGCTGTCACATCTTCAGAGAGCTTACGCACACGGGTATCTGCCGAGCCCACAGCACAGGCGGCTGAGCCGGGTGCCCTCGCTCAGAGAGATAAACACCGCAAAGCCTGAATGACAGGTTGAGCACTTTGAGACCACACACACACACACACACACACACACACACACACACACACACACACACACATACCCACACAGACACACTACTCACACACTCTTTCCAATACTGTTGAGTCTCTCTCTCTTTTCTCTCTTTCTCTCTCTCTCCATCTATTTATCTATTACCCTCTTTTCTCTCCCTATCTGTAGGCTCAGCTGGGTCACTTTTGACTGCTTAAATGCTCAGATGTCATCCTGTCACCACATGTGTCTGCCAATTGCTGCCATATTCATAACCAACAGCTGGTATTTCCCCCTCACATGCAAATTATTTGATAATCCTAAGCAGCAGGAAACCACAAACGCCAATGGGAACACTGAGGTTTTCTCTAAAGTTTACAGGAAAAGACACAAAAGTTAAATAGTTTAATGTCTAAACTATTTAACTTTTGGGTTTTTTGGCTGGACAGCAAGCATGTGAGATTGTCCCTCGGTCTCTGAGGGGCTCAGTGGAAGGAAGCTGTGTGCAGAGTTAAGAAAATGCCCGGCTGATAGGCTTCTGTGAGAGATAGCTGAATAACAGCGGCGGGGAGATAGCCAGGGCTCGTATGTGTTATCAGGGTGGACTTTAAATTGGGTTAAAGGGTCGTGAGTCTCTGGAGGAATTTCAAGTAATGAACTTGTGCGTAGTTGTGTGATAGTATTGATCATCATGCAGGATTGGTGTAATTACTTGGCTGTTATATTGGAAAATAATGGGCTACATGCTTTATGGAGAAATCAAATCCACCTTACATTATGCTCTGTATGGATGCAAATTGTTTGGATGAGAGAGAACATAAGGTGTGAGATTGCATGTATCACCAAGACTGCAGACATTTTGTTTAATTATACCCCTTGACGCGCTTCAGCGGGGTCCAACAGCCAATGTTTGTTTAAAAACCGAAAGCAGATTGAGTTAGAAAATATAAATTCTGGCTCCCAGAAAAAGCAAATTAGATAATGAAATCAGGATGGAACCCCGTAGGGGTCAAATAAATGTGCAATAAAGAACAAGAAGTCATCGAACGACTTCTGTCATGGATGATTGCCCACCACTGAATGTCGCCGACAATATCACAGCATTGGGAAATCCTGCAAGACGACGACGCTCGACAGTCAACCACCGAAGGTAGCGGGACCAGCCTTGGCTCGACGCCCACCTCGGGCAGCGGGGAGCTAGCAGCAGCGTGGAGCTAGCAGCAGCGGGGAGCTAGCAGCAGCAGAGAGCTAGCAGCAGCAGAGAGCTAGCAGCAGCGTGGAGCTACCTGCAGCGGGGTGCTCGCTGCAGCAGGGAGCTAGCAGCAGCGGGGTGCCAGTAGCGGGGAGCTAGCAGCAGCGGGGTGCCAGTAGTGGGAAGCTAGCAGCAGCGCTAGCTTGCTACAGCGGGGACACCCACCAAAGGTAGGAGCGGTTTGAAACCCGACTTGTACCTTATATAAGGTCTCCCTACCTCAAATCCTTATTGTGATACCAAATAGGAAAAAGATAGCCCGCTGAAACTTGATTATGAAACCTAATCTCCTGTGAGCGAGTCAGCGTGGCAGTGGAACCGATGGGGTTGTACAGTAGGCGACCTGAGAGGAATGAGAGTCACCCGTTCTGGGGGTCAAGCATGGACTCACACCCCGTAGCATCGGCCAGGGAAAACACCGCTAATCTGATCAGAGTAGGTCAGGTCAAAGATATGTGCACATTCTCAGGCACAGGCACCGTAGAGCGTACACTTCAACTGTCACATGCACACACACACACACACACACACACACACACACACACACACACACACACACACACACACACACACACACACACACACACACAGAAACACACACACACACACACACAAGCCCACACACAGCTTACTCATAGCTTTGGCAAAAGTGCACAGGCTGCTCACAGCATTGGCAAAATGACATATTCAAAGGCGTGAAAGAGAGGGAGAGTTAGGGGTGTGTGTGTGTGTGTGTGTGTGTGTGTGTGTGTGTGTGTGCGAGTGGGTGGGTGGGTGGGTTGGTGGGGGATATGATCATTTGTAAACATCTGGGTCCACAATCAGTATCTCCCTCCCTCTAATTAATTCCCCTACATCCTCAGTTTTCATCTCCATCCTGTCCCTTTCCGTCTTCCAGCTTTATACCAACAAATCTCTCCTCTGCTCTCCATCTTTTCACCATCACCATTCTTCGTCTTCCTCTTCTTCCTCCCTTTCAATGCACCAAGAGGCCCATATTTCTCCACTCTGGCTGAAATGGAAACCATCTGAAATGCAGAAGCACACGCGCACAGACTGGAATAAAACCCAACAGGAAGACACAAATATACACGCACGCACACACACACACACACACACACACACACACGGTTTGATGTAAGGTTGGTTTCTAATGCCATCGTCATGGTAACGCTCCCTCGCCTCTTTCGCTTGCACAAGCGAACGAAGCGCATATCCCAAGAATCTGTGTGGATTCTTATGTAACTCCACAGCCCCACGCCCGCACACAGAGACAGACAGACAGATAGATGGGAGTGAGTCAGTGCTAGACCACATAATGAGAGCATCTGTCATCAGAGTTATACCTTTCACTGTGACAAGAACAGTATGTACCGCCGCGTTACTTCAGCCTCATTATAACACACACACTCACACACACACACACACACACACACAGAGTCACATCAGAGGCTTCTTCGCCGCTTCGCCACGCAGCAAGCGGTGGAAAACGCTGTTTTACTAGTTGTGGCAACACCGCTGGCTCATGTATCGGCATACTAATTACTAGTTTTGCTCCCCGAGGGCGGCTGTGCACGGAGATGGTGTTGGGTAGGTGGAGGGGGGAGGGTGGGAGGGCTGGAGAAATGAGAATGGGGTCAGTAGAGGCATCGCTATGGATGTAATGAATTGACTGGTAATTTCTCGCCGCGGAACGACACGGGAGGGAGTCACGGAGGAAACAAAACAGGAGATAACGACGTGCGCGGGCCGGTTCGTACGCGGCGCTAATCGAGTCGCTGAGTTTCCACGAGGTTGAACAAAAGGAGCCGAGCCGAGGTCACTTTGGGTTTTTGGGTTGTTGTTTTTTTCAGCCGATTTTGAAGGCACACAGCGAAGAGTGTTTACACACTGCAGAGGTCACTTGTTTTCATGCCTAATGGAGCTGGCATGCAAAGGTTGTCACTCGCTCATACTTCACATGTAGCCGCCCACGGAAAAGTACGCTGGACATCAGAGCCCCTTTTACTTCATCACATTTCTTGACCCAGAGCAGCACTTAAAGCAGATTCGTAGTCATGCATCAAGGAGTCCTAAGAAATGTAACCATTCCCAAAATCCCACACACTGTCACGCGCTGAAATATAAATAAAAACCTACGGTAGGAGACTCTACCGCTGGACTCCCGTTACCCCTTTTTGTCAGGTATGACTCCAGCTGGATTTAGTGTAGACAAGACAAAGGCACAACAGGTATGTAGCACTAGCTGCTGTTTTTCTGTGTGTAGCCGTCAAACACAAAATATTAGGCTTTGAGGAATCCAGAAGAAGTCACTGCAAACGTTCCTTCTAAACATGTACATATGGCTTGAGACGATCACGCGTGTCAACGAGTGTAGCTGCCGTATCTTTCCAAGCCTTTAGATCGTCAACATCTGGACAGTTGCAGTTGCAATCTGCAGCTGTTGTTACTTTTTTGGGGGGTATTTAACAGCAGGCCCTCTTGCATTGCGTCAATGAAGCCGAATGAAGCCGTGTCCTTGTGACTATAAACACCTCTCGTCTCTTTTCCTTTTCTTGTGTTGTCTGAAACTTCCATACTAAAGTACAAGGTAACACAAATAAACACACTTCAATAAATGGGAAGCACACATCTGCAGCTCTTGAGGGCCGTTAAAAGCCCTGACGATGAATGTTACTTCAGCCAAAGAAAAGTCAAGCAATGGGGCGTGATGGAATACATCACTTCTTGTTCAATGTATAATGATCTTCAAACGTGAGTTCTTGCTATTTGAAGGGTTTTTACAACCACAGCAAAACATGCTATAAGTATAGTTGTAGAAAAAGCCACATCGTCCATCCAAAGAATGCTGAAAACGTGAATGAGCAGTTGCTCCATCCACGACATCTGGTGACGGGATCCCGGGTGGCAGGCGGTTCAATGACTGTAGCTTGGTCTCAAGTTGATACGAAGAGGCGAGATGAGGAGGGCGCGCTAATCGTGGCCGGCGGCTCGCTCGCAAACGGCTCCTCGGAGTCGCCCTGTTTTTGCGAAAGCGTTCCTGGAGGAGCCACGGGACAATCATCTCGCCCTCTCCAAGACCGAGTGTGCGTCTGTTTGTGGCACGGCCTGTGGTGCGTGAAATCTGACTGTCAGGCTCCGCTGACGCACCTGCCTAGCGGACGCGCGCCGACGCGTTCACACGCGCGCAGACACACACACTGACGCTGGTAATTGGGCTCATAAAGCCAAAGGACAAGAACAGCCCCCCCCCCCTCCTTTCTCCCTTCCCCCCCCTTTGCCTTTGTGTAGTATGGTGCGAGTGGTGTGTCGCAGTTCAAAATGCCCCGGCATACCGTCGCCCTCCTAAAACCATGCAATTTCCTGTGAGGCCGTTGGAGTGTGACAGCAGCAGGTGCCTAATGGGCGAAGCTTAGGAAACAGGGCATTACCAAAATCCAGCAAACTCAATTGTATTAATCCGCGGGATTAGCGGCTTTAATTCTCAACACGTTTCCAGTTTAAAAAGTCTTATTTTCTTGCTGAAAATGGGAGCAGCACGTGAGGGGAATATTCAACTAGTTCAAGCGTATAGCCGAGCGTATCACCTCCTTGTTCCACTTGGGGGGAAAAAAGCTTGTTGGATAGTCGGGCCTCACGGCCGTGACGGCGTGCGTTTTTGATTTAGGCATCGGAAAAGAGAAAAGAGGAGCGATGGTGGAGATGACCCCCCTCGCCTGGACTGAAGGCAGAGACTCCTTTCGGTGTGTTTTCCACGTTGGCCTTCTGGTTTCATGATGAGCGACGCTCTCGCTAATTAATCCTGCGATCAATCCCATGTTGATACCAAAGACCCGTTATCTTAACCCCGCGCTGCACACTGCCCCTATAACGCCACTGGAAACTGACAGTTTTAATCTCCCTCCCCGCCGCCGTACCCTCCCGTCTCCCTCACACACACACACACACACACACACAGCTTTCAAATAAGGGATTTAGATTACAGTGAACAGAGCTAGCTTCATGCCGATGAAGTGTGTGTACTCCAAAGGTGAGCCTTATTGGAATTCATATGATGTTTGTTGACTCCCTTCATATAAACAGGTGGCTGTGCGGAGATAACGTGCAGCATATTGTGCCGACGACGATGCACCCCGAACACACACACACACACAAACAACACACGTGTGTCGTGTGTGTTTTTTAATCCTAAAGCAGTCATCGGGACATTTATTAATCTCTCTATTTCAGAGGAAGAGCGCCGAAGCCTTTCAGGTGCATGAGCAGGGATTCCTGAACAGATGTCACCTCGTAGCCACCCAGTGTGAAGCTGCAACAACAAAACAAAACCTGTTTTGTTTTGTTGCCATTGCTGCTGGAAGGTGCACAATTAAAAAGGCTCCATCTCTCTGTTCTCCGCCCCGGCTCCTATTCTCCCAGATATATACCTCCGGTTCATTCTCATGGCTCCATTTCTTTTTCTTTCTTTCAAAAAAAACAACCACAAAAAAAAAAAACAATGTAGATGACTCACTCGAGGTCACGTGTGTAGTTTGGATGTGGCCGACAAAAGGAGAGCAGAGAATTGGTGGAGCTCACGCTTTTATTTGGCTCCTCATCGCCAAGGTAACAGGAAACCAACTGTCACCCTTTTGACTCCTCTCTTCGCAGATTGACGATCGGAACAAAGATGGAAGCGCAATGGATGTGTGTTTGTCGTTCTGTGTGCATGTGTGTGTGTGTGTAGCACTGTGCTCCTTTCTTTGATCCTTATAAAAGAAGGTTTTTCTCAGAGAGGGTTGAGGGGTGGGGGGGGGGTTGTCTCTTCCGCGGCTGCCTTAGCTTAACACCACGTCCAACACGCTGACCTCGGCACTTCACATCCGGTGCCGAGCCAACCTCTGTATTGATTTCTCATTCCGAGGGCTCAGAAGCGCAGGCTGACAGCGCTGACAAAAGCCATTACAATTCATCACGGCCGAATCAAATCTACTTCAGACTGTGCTGGAATGATTTAGGGCACTTGTTGAAGGTGCTTTAAATAAGACTCTTTTTTTTCTTTCCTTTCTGCTGCTGCCCCATGAAAAACAAGAGATACCTGCAAATAATATCGGACAATTTCAACTCGTCTGAGAATTTAATTTAAAAAAAAAAATATGAAAGGCTGTCGCAGTAAAATATTCCTTCTACTATTAGTGTTGGGTCTCCAATCAGTCTGCAACCTTGCTCTATTTCTGTCCATGAAAGGCCACCATAGCTGTGCCAGAGACCAGGACGTGGACACGCATTTCACTTCTCTTGGTCACCGACCGACCGCTCAGACCGGACGGTATAAATAACTGGATGCTCCTTGAAAGGCCCTGTGACTCACTCAGCCCACACGGCTTTTATTTGAATGTTACAGTCAACACTAACAGCGCTCTTACTGTATGGGATCAAGAGGACGACAGCACTGTTGGCTGTTGACTGAGGAAAGCGTGAATACATCTTCTGTTTGGCTTAGGAGAAAGCGCTGTTCAAATAAAGAGAGAAGTTCTGTTTTTCGCAAAATCCTAAGTTGCAAAAACTGAGAGCGAAGTTACCCGGCGTTAAACATTCATGCCATGAAGGGTTCAAATGTGTCCCAGTTTATTTCTTGTTGCAGTGCACAGGAGTGACATAGAGCTGACAGGAAGTGCACACGGACCCAAGTTGTTGCCTAGCAATGCGTTGCCGCTGCAATGATGAGTTTTAGTTTTGCCTGCGAGGCAGCCAAAATTGGATCTTTGTTGCCACCTTTTACAACGTGTTTACATTTGATACCCTGTGTATGTGGGATTTAGAAACAACCACGGCTGCTCGTGAACATGTCACTCCATATCATTAATTTAAAGAGACAAAAGGAGACACGATCTGGTATTTAAAAAGAGTTTTTTTTAGTGGACGAGCTGTCCCCAGCATGGCCGTGGGCTGCCGGGAAACGACTCCCATTCTGCGCGTCTCCTTTCCTCTTTCCCATTAACTTGTTTATCCCTTCACAATGCAGATGTCCACAGCTCGCACGTCAGACCCCTCTGCTGCCTGCGTTTTGGATTTCAGTATGATTTCAGCTCCCTCTTCTGTTCGTCCGCGGGCCCTCGTGCTTCTGCATTCATGATGTCTTCGTCAGGCCTGGAGGGTATGCACTGGCAACGTGACCGGATGGGACCAGCATCCTATGGAGGTCCGATTACAGAAGGTTGTGTAGGAATGTACATCAAAACACATCAAAGATTTGAGCAAATGTCAGATGTAAAAAAGAAAAAAAACATGTATTTTAAAGAAGAATTCTCCAAATCTGCAGACATGTAAGACTCCAAATCTAAAGCGTGACTCTCGTTGTCAACTGGTCCTGATAAAAAACTCTCACTAGTACTGCTAAACCGGCTGGACTCGGGATAAACAACATCACTCAGCAAACGTGATTGTGGTTCTTATCTAGAAAGCTCATCGAAGACGGATTCAACACAGACTTAACTATCTGGTCCTGAATTACAGGTACAAACTGTCCCACCATCTTTCCTCCTCGTGAGATCAAAAGCAGAGATAGATCTTGAACAAGTACACCGAGCGAGCGGTCTGCTCCTTCATTCCCGACGGTACACAGGAAGTTAGAACCGCCGCCGAGGGAAGTAGTCACTGTGCGACGGAAAAAGGCGGAAATGAAGACAGGAATTGCAGGAATTTGAGCCGAGGAATGAAATAAGTAGCCCACAAATAGTTTGAAAATTGAATCACGGTTGAGTCAAAACAAAAGCCATCGCTCATTCTTCCTGCTTTGTGAAATGTGAGGATTTGAAGACGTCGCCTGGATCCAACGACACATATTGATTCAGGACGTGCAACGTGTTTAACTGCTGGTCACAAACTGAACGGTGTCAAAAAACAACCCCCTGAAGAAAGACCGATAATAGTCTTGATTTACCAATGTGTGCCCGTAAGCATTGCTATTGTTGCTGCATTGTGTGCGTTGCCTCGGATGGCGTTCTAGCTGAGAAGGTTTATCGTTTGTTTTAAGCGAGAAGGGGCGTGAAATCCCTCTGACGAAGTGGTTATAAAGCTGCGTTACTGCTGCAACATTTAGCAACCGATTGTCATTTTAATTGCCACTTTGCAATACACTAAATGTTGTATTCCTTAAGGCGAGAGATCATTCTTTCACTACCCTTCCTCCTCTTAGTTTCAACAAATGAGTCCATTTCTTTGTGTTGCCGCTCGTTTGTTCATTTAATTTAAGCAGATTTAAAAGGATTGATTGTTCGCTAAATCCAGTCAATCCTTCAGGTGTGTGTACGCCTAATATCTTGATTCATCCCCGAGAGAACGGGGAGGAAACACTAAAACAGAGGATGAGGGAGGGATGCTGAAAGGGTGAAGACGCATGGAGGACATATACTTTGAAGAGTTAAGCTATGCAAACAAAGCTTCAGCTTAAACTATAGATGTTTCACAAAGAGGGATGTCATACATACACAGACACACTGGCCATTACGGGCTGATTATACCTGATACCTGATAAGGTGCATTACCAACGCGTCTGGTGTATATAGCAGCCCTCTAATCTTCCATCTATCGCTTCCTCTCTCTTAGTTCCTCATCCCTCATCTCTGTCTCTATCTCCTCCCCCCCCTCTTTGTTGTTTTCCTCCTCCTCTCTTCATCTCTGTCACTGTCCTCCAGCTGGCGAGGTGAGATAACTTCTCCACACCGAGATACTCTCAGCTCATTGGCCTGGCGACGGAACGTGGGGCACCAATCAGACCCCGCATCATTAGTCGAGGGGATCAGGAGCTCTTATCTGGTGCCGGACTGCTCTGACCTGTCCTGCGCGTCCCACCACTCTCCTGAAAACACTCTGTAGTCTGGTGTGTCCGCACCGCTGCTACTTTTTTGTTAATTCCTCTTCGGGGCCGCAGGAGTAAAAGATTTGTTCGATCGCTAAAACTGACAAAGTGAAAAGCGTTGAACTCGTGCGAACGTGGTTCGTAACGTCAATTCACTCCCCGCCAGCGTGCCCACGAGCTTTTGGACGGCGTTAAACAACGTCACCTGTGCGCACGTGTCCGTTCCTGTTGACACTTAAGGAGTCTGAGAACACACATCTTCACCCGAGCTTCAGAGAGCACAGCTGCGGCCGGACAACACGTGAACCAGGGCGCGAGGGGGAGAGCGAGTGTGAGGAGCGTGATGGGAGGAAGATGAGAGGGCATTGTTAACTGTCATGATAGAACAGCAAGTCCACAGACACGCTCGGGACTTCGCGAGGCCGCGTTGGCACGGTGGACCTTGTGGGCAAAAATCAAAACTGCTGCCATGCTGAAGCTTTGGCATTATGTTGAGATATATTTGCTGTTATGCTTCAGTGTGTCTTTACTGACCTGGTAACTAACAGTAACACAAAACAGATCCACAAAGAAAAAAAAAAGAAATAAGACAAAAAAAAGAAAATGTACGTTCAAAGTAACCAATCACAGAGCTGCAGTGCACGATGCGCACCGCGCGCTCATTTGCTATATTCATGAAAATATTTTCTCTTTCCGCTCATTTGACTCATGTCCTGTTCTCTCGGTGTCACGCTAAGCCACTGAACTGTGTGACTTGAAACTCTACTCGCTACTAACACACACACACACACACACACACACACACGTGTGGAAGAAACTGTGTTTGGAAAAGTGTGAAGATTTTTCTTTTTTTTTAAAATCCCATTAGTGACATTAGGACTCAAGCTGCTACAAGCTGTTGCTTCGTGCTAAGGGATGAGCGCCCCCTGGTGGGCGCTCATGGACTGTTCATCTCAGTGCAGCTCGGTGCCTGAACACTTCTTCAACAGTCCTGGGCTGCCATCCTGTGTTTGCACCGCATGTCGGCACGCCACTGACGTAGCTGCCCTATATATATATATATATATATATATATATATATATATATATATATATATATATGTATATATATATATATATATATATATATATATATATATATATACAAACATACACATATACATATTGTATATACTTTGAGTAAGACAGAGAGATATTCCAGTTATAATTTTTCAGCAACATCTTCAAATGTTCCAGGCTGATATGACACATAACCTCAAAATGTGCTCATCACTAGCACTCAACATTGACGGCGCGGAGACAGACTTGATGCCAGCAAAGGTCCGCCGGTCTATTACCGTCAACCAGCAACCAGTGGTCTGCCTGACTGTTCCGATAGGTCATTTGGCTGCGATATTTGACCTTTGTCAATGTGCATCTTTGCCTCCGAGCTTTCAAATAGGATAGCATTTCAAACAGAAAGGTTAATAGGAGGGCTCAGGCAAATTTAAAGAAGGTCAAAGATCTCCACACCAACCCACAGCATCCCAGAGAAACAAACAGCTCAATAGAAAGGCGTCCGAAAGGCCGAATCAGTGTGTGGTGATTTGAAGAGCGCCGACTCGTAATGAGCTCCGTGGGGGCGATCACAAAGGGTGACTCTGGATTATGAGGCAATGTGTGTGTGTGTGTGCGTGCTGCACTCAGCGCACTTCCTGTCGCGTGTCGGTGTGCGGCGAGGCCGCACGTCGTCCTTACTAATGGTGTTTGAATGCGTGAAGTCCACATGCACTTGTTAGAGGAAGCAGTTCCATGTTTCAGCCAGCACGTGGCGCTGCAGCCGGCTTACAGAGCACTGGGAGGCATGTGCAGTCAGTGTGACCTCATTGGGATCCAGTAATATGATGTCACACATTAACACATGGCACAGGCTGGCTCATTGTATGGTTTCAGAAGGCTGAGGTCGCGTTGACTCATCGTCAGCGGGCTATTCTGAGATGAGCGGTGCCGTTCCTCCCCCGGCTGCCTCGGCAGGCCTTAACTGTACCTCTGGCTGAAGAGGAGAGACTCAGCAGGGCTCATGACGAGCTCTGAAACGTCGTGGCCTTTACTTGAGCCCGGTGTGGTCAGCCGCAGAATAAACCATGCGACAACGTTGGACCCCGTCCATGTAAATACCGGCTCAGATGCAGACAATAACCAGCTCAAACATGCCGTTCAATAAGTTTAGTTCACGAGAAAAAGGTAAATGACGGTGTAAAAACAAAAGTGTCACGTATGATAATGTGTAGGGCTAGGGTTAGTGTTTTCAATCGAGAAGTTACTTCAAAAATGACTTTTTGATTGATTATGAAAATACTGGAGCTGATTCATTCTCTGTTGGTCGACTTATCAGGTATCGACTGACAGTCGCAGCTCTAAATATGTTGAATCAGTGGTTCAGTTACATTCAATATTCCGTATTTCCACTTTAATTATTAGAGTTTTGTGTGGTTTTATATGTATTTTCATGTTGAGCTTTGTGTATTTCTATAAAGATCCGACTAAGGATGGCTATTAAAATCTAGCTTGGGCTATAAATACTGTCGTGTGTGGCACTGGTCCCTGCTATGTGCATGCCCTTATAAATAGAAACATTATGAATAAGGTTTTCTAAAGTGCTTTGACCGATGCAGGAAGTGGAATGAACTGTCACATATCAGTTTTCATGGACTAACAGCATTAGTCAGAAGGTATCCCTGTTTGTGTTTTGTACATTTGTGCTTGTTGAGCTTCTATGGACGTCCATTGCGAGATAGCTTGGGCTATAAATGCTGCAGTATGTGGCACAGCTCCATGCCATATACTTGTCCTTATAAAAATAAACACTATGAAAGATATGCAATTTTAAAATATGGCCCGATAAAAATAAACAAGTAATTCCATGACTTGCAATCTTGTTATAAATACCTCAATATTATCAGTATGTAATGAATATTATAATAGCACAAATTAGCACTTTGACCCCTTTTATGGTCACCCCTGCCATCAGCGTAGGCATGTGTGTGTGTGTGTGTGTGTGTGTGTGTGTGTGTGTGTGTGTGTGTGTGTGTGCGTGCGTGCGTGCGTGTGTATGAAAATGTCCATTTACTATTCATAGCGACCATTATGATTGACTAAATCCTCTTTCCACCATCTCCTTCCTGACCTACTCAGTAAAACTGCTGTGTAATAAATCTATAATAATAATCTGATTCATCATAATCCATCTAGGATGAACATTAACGGCACATCTGCTTCCCATCAGTGGTTGGTGTCTTCTGCTCTTTTCCCTCGAGAACATTAATATTGATGTCATGGAGGAAGGCTGACCAAGCTCTCTCTCTCTCCCTCTCTCTCTCTCTCTCTCTCTCCCTCTCTCTCTCCCCCTCCCTCCCTCTTATACCCACACCCTAGATGCAGGCAGGCGTGCACACACCGGCAGATTCACTCAGCTTCCGCATCGCTCTCCCTTCTCCATCTCTGTGTCTCTATCCCTCCCTCCTCTCTCTCTCTCTCTCTCTCTCTCCGCCTGTGGATTTTAGCCCACTGCTGTGTTGAACACCGGTAAGAACCGATCCTCTCGCCTTCAGTGTGTTTGTCGATGTCTCCGTGCCTGTGTGTCTCTTTCGGGCTCGGTTTTACCGGAGCCAAACAAAGGATCGGGGTGTGGCTGGATGATTGGAGGCTGCGTGCCGACGGCTGCTGAGAAATGAGGCGAAAGAGGGATGGCTGTTGAGGAAGATGATGGTGATGGTGGCGATAAGGGAGCAATATAGCAAGTGTTTGAAAAACGTCAGTTTACTGACTGAATTGAAAAAAAAAGGTGAGGCTTGATGATGTGGAGACCCGGCAGGGCTGAGTACAGACACCATTTGACAGCTAGAAATGATTCGGTGGGCCTCCTTTCAAGAGAGTAATTCAAATTCTGGCCGTGTACCCGGCATGTCTCTTTTCTATGTCGACCCCTCCATTCAAATTCAAACGAGTGAGAGTGATTTTGAAGTGGCTTTGCTTTGTAAAAATGACTGTCTGCAGGCTAGTGGGCTTGTCACATTTCCACAGCAGACTGACTGGGCCTGACTGCGCGAGATGGATTAGTCAGAGCTGCGGCTAGGTGCGTGAATATGACTGCAGTGGAACACTGCCTGGATCCACGAGGAGGCTGCAGGGGTGGATGCAGAGGCAGGGAGAGAGAGAGAGAGGGGAGAGAGAGAGAAAGAGGGAGAGAGGATGCGTAGGAAGAGAACAAAGACCTCAGCCTCGGAGAGGGAAAAGGCAAAGACAAAGGGTGATGTAACAACATAGGCACACGTTAGCTATACATGAGCATTGTGGAGAGGAGAAATATCAAGATGGAGCGTGTGTGAGGCAGCGACCACTCGCAGGCGTCCATGTGGACATGACTGAGCCGCACGTGTCGTAGCCACTCCCTTTATGTGCAGTCGGCCACAATGACTCTCTGCAATAGCAGACAAAGCCGTCAGGATGTCTGACTGGTGGTGACATTATGTCCTACACCTACACCACAGCATATACCTAACACAATACATGATTATGCAATGCTGCATTATCAGGGCGATGGGCGCCGGGAAAGGTCAAACGTGTGTGTGCTTCAGTTCTTGTTCTCATCTTTCAGAGCAAAAATGTCTGACAAGCCCGACCTGACTGAGATCGCCCGTTTCGACAAGGCAAAGCTGAAGAAGACGGAGACGAAAGAGAAAAACCCTCTGCCCACCAAAGAGAGTGAGTGCCCCCCTGTGTGTCTCTGTTTCTGTGTGTTTCTAGGCGGCATTGAAGCCCCCCCCACCCCCTATCCCTGCAATAATGTTACTGTAGCTACTCATCGCACGCCACGCGCTGGAAGCAAAAAAAACGACCTAAAATGCTGCAACATCAGCGCGTCATTGATCCACAGCAAATCCTCGAGCAGCAGCGGCGGCAGCAGCAGCAGCATCCTCTCACATATAATATGCACTGCACACAAACCTGCTGACCTGAACTGTCTTCCTCTTCTCTTCCTCTTCCTCAGCCATCGAGCAAGAGAGGAAAGGCGATGCCACACCTTGACTTCTGAGCACGTGAAAAGAAGACGCTGAGATGCCACAGAAAAAAGCACTTTCTTTTGATTATCACAGTATTTCAATCTCTTACTTTGTCTTCGGATAAGGGTGCTCTTGAGCTCCCCGGGGTGCCGTATATACGGCGTCCTCACATGGGGGCGGGGGGGGGGGCTCTCTTACCACTTGGGTGGGCGGAAAAAACACTTTAGCCTGGGTGCCTGTCTTGCACTGTTAGCCTCTAGCTAGCATGTCTCCAATATTGCCAAACTGGGGAGTGGTGTAGTGATGTAGCACAGAGAGATAGACAGACATCCAGGCTATGGGGGTGGGAGGATGTGGGGGAGGGGGGGTGACTAAAGGTCGAGCACTCGGAGTCTAATCATGTGGGATGTTTTCTTAATAAACTTTTTACTTTTCTTTATGAAATAAATATGAAGACATGGAACCAGTCAGCCCTGTGCATATTGCTGTCTCTTTGTGTCCCTGTGCAGACTCTTACAGATCCTCATGAGGCATGCACTCATCATGCACGGCCATGGAAGGATACACAATAAAGAAAAAGTTGGTTTTTTTTAGACTCTGTGCGATGCACGCACAGTATAAAAATATTGCAGAGTACGATTATGTAATTCACGCCTCGCAAGTTTATGTCTCAATGCACAAACAGGGGCCATGTTCCTGTTTTTTTTAAACTATTATTTTTTATTTAAACCTTTATTTCACAAGGAGAGTCTCATTGAGATTAAAAATCTCTTTTTCCAGGGAGACCTGGTCAAGACAGGCAGCAGCATAAAAAACACATAGTTACAGACAGAAAACATAAAACTAGACACGTTAAACAAACTAAAAGCTACGACACAGTGACAATTTAAGAAACATGTACATTTCGAGAACCTGCCTCTATGTCTTTCATTCTATATTTTAAAGTGGTCAGTTGTATCAGCTCTGTGTATTTTGTAGAAAGAAACAACACTTTTTTATACCTTATTATAATGGCAATGCTTTCTAATATCAAACACATAAACAGGCAAAATGGAAGCATCATATTAATGCAGTTATGACAACAGACAGCTTCTGATTATGAGCACTTTTTTTCACATTCTCCTTTACATTGGCTCAATATGACAATTTACTGACGTGTGGAGCTTCAGGTTGTTACTTTTTGCTTGCCATCAGAGCTGAAAGGCAATTTTGATAACCGTTTTATTAATGTCATTTTCAAGCAAAATGTTTTAGTCAGGGGTTGCAATGTTTCCAGCTTCTCAAATAATATTTGCTAATTGTCTTAGTCTTTTTTTATAAACCTTTAGGTTGTATAATTTTCATTGAGAAAAGAGAGCAAATTAAAGGCCTCGCCCTGGACTCTGGGGATGTAAATATATTGTTTTTTTCTCCACTATTTTCTGGCATCTTATCAACCAAACGAGCCCCACTTGATGAATTCAGTGACTATTAACAGCAGCGTCACAGTAGTAGTGGCCAGTAGCAGAGAAGGCTTGAGCCTGGAGGAACGTGATTGGCTTAAATGTGAGGGGGGCGGGGCTTGTAGGCAACACATTGAGAGTGACTGAATATTAAAACAAAAGCAGCACCGTAACAATATCACCACGGAATAAAGAAACACCTCGAATCAAAAAAATACACCAAATGGGCGACATACGACATAATAATAGAAAATACCATTTAAAAACAATCATTTGAGTTGAACAAGTTGTTGACTCGTTTCCACTAATTCTTGCCCTGCAGTAACGATGGGATGCGTCTACGTCGCCTATCATGTATTTCAGTTGTACTGCACAACAGCGGCCCACTACAATGGTCACTTTTCAGCCCCACCCGTTGTCGCTGGCTGGCGTCAGCAGTCCTACCACCCATCCTGGGCCTGTCAAGCCCGTCACCTCCCGAGCCTTTATTGCTCCATTTCTCTCACCTCTCGTGGCCATAAATCACTCGTCAGCGCTCCGCGGGCGGCCTAATGTGTCGGGGATGTCTGTTCGAACAATTTAATTAGCGCGCATTTTGACCGCATGTTATTTTAAGCGCCGTGTATGTCGAGGGCCCCGCAGCCTGCACGGCTGGTCCCTCTGCTGTGAGCGCCTGAGCTGCAATACACACAACGTATGGAGAAGCACACGCATGTGAGCTCTCGAGCTGTTATTATTATGATTTACTTTACATTCGCTCTATATGACTAATTGTGCAAAATAAGGACATTAAAAGAGGATCAACATAAATACACTATTCATCAAATTGACCTTTTGACAGGTGACCAACTTTTCGGATGTGTCATGTAATAATAACAACAACGCAATTGACTCTTTTTTTTAAATGACGTAACACGTGATTTGTCTATTAGTTTCGGTGTTCATGAGACCATCCACGCTGAAACACGCCCAGCTGCAATGGCCACTATTGTTCGCATCTTATTAACCCATTAAATTCGTTAAAGGGTGGGGACATAATTACGAAGCACAGCAGATTGATTTCGACTCGCTCTGTGCTATTTCCAAGGTGTTGAGCGGCTCGGGGTTTCAGTCGTATCGGGGGTGATATCTAATTAGTGGGGATTATCCTCACCTACACCTCTGCACTATTGTGTGGAGGACCTCGCCCAGCCGCCCGGCTATTGTCCAGCGAGCAGTGCGAAGTGTTGTTTTAAGGGATTCTGAGTGGCTTAAAGTGGATTTGACATGTGTAAGTGATTTAATTTCAACAACAACAACAACAAAAACTGCAACATTAATCACTAACTCGGTAACTTCTCTGCACGTCAAATCACTCCGAGGGCAGACACTGGCATGATGAGGACTTGGTGATTGCAGTGATTGTGAAGGCTAAATCAAGGATGAGTACAAGTAATCCCAGATCTTTCCACTCAATGATCGACATGAATCTGTCTTATTTTTGTGTTTAATCTCTAAATAAATCAAAACGTATGAAACAAAATGATACTAGTAATTGCTACAAGACATAAAAGGTCTTATTTGTTTGCACTCTTGTAAATTCCAGACTGTTTTCACACCAAGTGGTTTCCCAGGGAAACATCTATTATCCTATTATCAAGACGATGCCAATGTCGCCGATGTGTGAGGCAGTATTTACATGACTATATACCATCAGCGCCTGAAAGACTTTATGGCTTTGTCTTTTCCCCCTGGGGCACTGGTGTCATTTCCCCAAACCTCTCCAACTACACATGAAGCCTCAAAAACTGCCCCCAGTTCTGTATTTCTGACTGTGGTGTTATAACGAGGAACCACATTTATAATGTCTTATTGTCTGCGCTGTGTCGTGACCCCTCTTCAAGCCCATGCCTTAAGGAGTCAGCAGTGGCTTTACTTAGCATACATATGGCTGCCTGGAATGTAAATATGATTAATATGTAGTTTGTACGTGTCCTAATTGCAATGCTCGCAGGATGATTTATACATATGCTACCATACCGTATATAAGGATTAGAGCCTGGGAACGGCAGGTGAATGAATGAGGGGCTGTTTAAGTGTCTGCGTCACTTCTTTGAAGTGCACTTATGCACCGAAGGCTCCCATTTGTCTGTGGGCCGTGGCGATCAATGTCGTCGTCGACGCGCGCGTTTTCACAGTGAACCGTTACCTGCTGGACAAATCTGTCAATCAAAGGGGGGCAGGAACATATAAATATCATCAGCGAGGAGTCTGGCCACAACTTTTAGTTGCCCTTCTTCCCTCGCTCTTGGCACTCACTCACGTCTGGGATACAAACACACCGTTGGGAATACAGCTGTTATGGGACCTTTGCATCTCCTCTCCACTTTGGCGCTGTCCATGTGCTGTCATGTTCCGTTTGCATTAGCTTGGTACGTCGGTAACTTCTGGATGCATTCATATAGAATTGCACAGTGTGATGTGTGTGTGTTTGTCAGTGACCTTGGATTAACGTGGCTGTCCTGTTTTCTTCCTATAGGACGGTGAATAACTTCCTCATGACTGGACCAAAGGTAAATACATGTTTTGGTCTATACATCTGCATGCATTGAAACATACGATCTCTTTTACATGACTTCGTCATGGAAACATTCTTTTGTGATATTGCAGTGAAGACTAACGTTTCTCTTTCTTTTCCTATTTTTCTTCTCTCCCAAGGCTTTTCTCACGTATGCCAGCAGTGTGCAAGTGGGCGCGCAGAGTGGGATGCATGAGTGTAAACACCAGTTTGCATTGGAGAAGTGGAACTGCCCGGAAAACACGCTCCAATTGTCC
This sequence comes from Clinocottus analis, assembly GCF_023055335.1. Classification (NCBI taxonomy): domain Eukaryota; kingdom Metazoa; phylum Chordata; class Actinopteri; order Perciformes; family Cottidae; genus Clinocottus; species Clinocottus analis. Next base: position 5,510,277 of record NW_027175821.1, read on the forward strand.
ACACACAACGGCATTCGAAGCGGTAAGACAGTATTATCCACACGTCCGTACCATATGCTTGACTTGCAGCAGCGGGGTTGAATGCTGGTGAGTTCAGTTCCAGTAACTGTCAGCTTCACTGAAGCACTTTTGCGCAAAGTTAATTCCTCCACTGCGCAGATGGTGATAAAACCGTCTGTGCGCTGTGACCTCAACGGAGGAGCGACACAACGAACAACTTCAGTAACGTGCAGGAACCACATTTATAAAACACTAAACATGCCCAACAGTATTACTCTATTCAAGCCCATACACGCTGCCTTTACGCACCGTTTACGCGCATTTTACGCACAGTATTTGAGGAGCGCCTTTGCGCATTTATTAACCCAATTCAGAATCCCAAACTAAAACCTTGTGATTCGCTTTTTTTTCTTTTTTTATCTTAGCCACGAGGGAGACGTCTTTTGTCCATGCCATCAGCGCAGCAGGTGTGATGTACACGCTCACCAAGAACTGCAGCATGGGAGACTTTGACAACTGCGGCTGTGATGACTCCAGAATAAGACAGACAGGTACATTTATGATTTGCACATCTAATAGTCATGGCTGTTTTTACATGTCTGTTTAACAGCCATGGCAGGTACATTTAAACGTGTATTGCGTGAGGCCTTTTGTTCTGAGAACTGAATGTGCATGTTTGAATCCGCAGGTGGCAGGGGATGGATCTGGGGAGGCTGCAGTGATAACGTGGCGTTTGGCGAGAAGATCTCCAAACAGTTTGTGGACGCGCTGGAGGGTGGGCAAGACTCGCGCGCAGCAGTCAACCTGCATAACAACGAGGCAGGCAGACTGGTAAGATATGAATGTCATATGTTTTGGCAACTGTCGCTTTTTATGGGCTCAAATGTAAACATGTATCGATGGGTTCAAATCCAAAAAAGGAGAAAGCCCCATCATTTCATGTCTAATACTGTCGCTCTCTTGACAGGCTATCAAAGCTACCATGAGGAAATCATGCAAGTGCCACGGAGTGTCTGGGAGCTGCAGCATCCAAACCTGCTGGATGCAGCTGGCCGACTTCAGAGAGGTGGGCAACTACTTGAAGATGAAGCACGAGCACGCGAAGAAGCTGGAGATGGACAAGAAGCCGGCGCGGGCTGGGAACAGCGCGGACAACCGAGGGGCCATAGCGCACGCCCTCCGGAGCATCGCTCGCACGGCGCTCATTTACCTGGAGGACTCCCCGGACTACTGCGTCAAGAACCGCAGCCGGGGATTCCCGGGCACCGAGGGTCGGGAGTGTCTGAAGGGCAACAACCAGAACATGTCCCAGTGGGAGAGAAAGAGCTGCCGCAGGCTGTGCCACGAATGCGGCCTCAGAGTGGTGGAGAAGCGCATCGAGGTCGTCAGCAGCTGCAACTGCAAATTCCACTGGTGCTGCACGGTGAGGTGCGACAAATGCAGGAGCGTCGTGACCAAATATTACTGCGCACGGAAAGAAGGTGGGAGGAAACCACAGAATAAAAGCAAGCGCCGGAACCGTGCGCGAGGGCACTGATTTCCATTTGTTCCATGGAGAGACTCTTCCATCACTTGTCATTGCTGACAGCATTGTGGACATCAATACGCATTATTCTGTATCATAAGAATGATGTTTTTATCACGCCACCTGAAGCCGTTTAATGCACTTGATCTTATTGATTTGATTTTGTAAATAATGTATTTTTTGGAGGGACCCACACTCTTCACGCATGCTCACTCTGTTTAGGGGATTTGTGATTTGCGTCTGTCTTCTGTGAAGTCTGAAAATTGTCTAATATGTTATATGTGTTTATTCATTGAAAATCTTGCCAAATAAATATTTTGTTCTACAATATGCATGACTCAAACTGATTTCTCCGGAGTATAGTGTGTTGTAAAATGGGGTCGTGGTGTCGTACAGCCCTGAGGAAGATATAAACTGTTGCCTAATGCCATCCTTTGATGTGCGCCATGAGGCGTTTCCTAAACTCGTCAACCAATCAGCTGTATCGGAGCCTCGGGGACAAAGAACAAGAGTTCCATTTGTTCTTCATTCAAATAAAGGAGAAAGTTGCAGCGCGCGGGGCCAAATATATAGCTCTACTTTGAGGGGACACTGCATATATGTGAAAATGGTGCATGCATTTTTTTGGCTGCTGCTTCTTTTATACAAAACGTGCCCGGGACATGCTTGGTAAGAGCAGATACACTGTTTGTCGATATTCTATGTGTGTGTGTGTGTGTGTGTGTGTGTGTGTGTGTGTGTGTGTGTGTGTGTGTGTGTGTGTGTGTGTGTGTGTGTGTCAAACTAAGATTGCGCTTTATCCTCCATCTCCCCCCTCAGGGTGGCAAGTAACTTTCTTATGACGGGACACAAGGTAGGTAATTACCCTGTGCACGTTTTGGATAACGTTTTGTAACACGTGAATCGGGCCAACAACATGTCATCGCCTGTCCTGCAGGCATACCTCACCTATGGAAGGAGCGTGCAGGAAGGCGCGCAGAGTGGCATCGAAGAGTGCAAACACCAGTTTGCGTGGGATAGATGGAACTGTCCCGACTCCGCCACTCAGCTGAAAGAACTCAAACGCGGTACGTTGCGATTGCAAAAAAAAAGAATCCTTTTTTGCACACAGGTCCAAAAATGGCATGCGTAATGTGTATGCGTAAAGTGTGCCAAGGATACACAATAACACAGGACGTCATACACAGAGTGCATGGGGATCAGTACGAAAATATGGGGGCATAGTATATATTATTGTTCCATTCATGTTGCTCATACGTTTGTAGCAACATGAATGCACACTTTATTGTTCTATATTCGCTTACGTAAAACGCGATTGCCTCTTTTTCTCTCATGAACAGCCACCAGAGAGACTTCTTTCGTCCACGCTATTAGTGCAGCGGGGGTCATGTACACTCTGACCAGGAACTGTAGTCTGGGAGACCTCGACAACTGCGGATGCGATGTCTCCAAGAACGGGAAAATCGGTGAGATTAAGCACATTACACAGATTATGATAGGTTATCTACATGCATACTGTGCACATACAGTGTATTGTATTTACAAACTTTAGCGGGCTCAACATTGGTGACCTGATTGATTGAAGTTGTGTGCTGTGTGCAGGCGGTCGTGGCTGGCTGTGGGGTGGCTGTAGCGACAACGTGGATTTCGGGGAGAGTATTTCCAAGCAGTACGTGGACGCACAGGAGACAGGGCAGGACTCCAGGGCCGCTGTCAACCTGCACAACAACGCGGCCGGGCGGCTGGTAAGTTCTGCACGTTGCCTCCCTGAAAAGTGGTTACCGGTGGTGAACTGTCCCACTTTTCCAACAGGCTGTGAAGGCAACGATGAAGCGCATCTGCAGATGCCACGGCATGTCCGAGAGCTGCAGTGTCCAAACCTGCTGGACGCAGCTGTCCGATTTCAGAGAAATCGGCAACTACCTGAAGAGTAAGCACGACCAAGCCCAGAAACTGGACATCGACAAGAAGCGCATGCGCGCCGGCAACAGCGCGGACCACCGGGGCGCCGTCGTGGACGCGTTCGGCGACGTCGCGCCGACGGAACTCATCTACCTGGAGGACTCCCCGGACTACTGCAGGAGGAACACCAGCATCGGGCTGTACGGCACCGAGGGCCGGGAGTGTGTGCAGCACGGAGACGGGCTGACCCCGTGGGAGAGGCGCAGCTGCCGCAGGTTGTGTCACGAATGCGGCCTTAAGGTGGAGGAGAGGCGCACGGAGGTGGTGAGCAGCTGCAACTGCAAATTCCACTGGTGCTGCACGGTGGACTGCGACGACTGCTCCAAGGTCATAGTCCAGCACATGTGCGCCAAGAGGGAAGGAGCTGATGGCAACAGCTTCAGAAGGAAGTACCGAGGACCCAAGTGAAAATAGATATATGTATATGTGGTTATGGATCTATTACCTGTCTGCATCACAGTAAACGTCTGTTCAGTAATGGCCCATGTTAAGATGTTAAATGTCTCTTTGCACTTTTTACGTCTCATTGTATAATAAATACTCAAGTGTCTATTTATGAAGAATGTGTTTAATTAAAAATAAAAGTTATAAATGAAACCTTCTCACTTCAGTCAGTTTTTCTTTACCTTGTAAATCCAGGGATCAATGGATTTTATGACGGGGCACACAAGCGTATTACAATAAGAATGGAGCGAATACAATTAACAGAGGATTACATGGTTAACATGGTGCAGTTCGCACCTAACCAAGGTGTTGATCCAGCATTGATCCACTTTCACTTTGATGTCAATGTGTATTGATGCCATTCAAGGAGCAGGGAGGCTTTTGAAAGACAAAACAAGGAAGCATTTCCATTGCTCGAAGTAACTATTTGGCCTGATAACCCATGAGTGACACTATGCCTATGCTAGTCTTTGTCACATACTGCAGGCAATGCAAATGTATCACAATACATTAAAGCTGTGAGGGCAAACAGATTGTAACCAAGCTCAAGCTTCTCAGCAAAGTGGGTCACATTGGAATCCAGACATCACATTGTGAGTGAGACATGCAGTTATAAATGAGCGCGACTCAAGAGTCCACCTTGAAAGCAAGTTAATTTCTAATCTTATAATTTGCAAGTAATTAGGCCCGAGAGGAGCCTCGCCTCCGCCCACCGGCCTCTCTGTGTCTAAAGAGCCATTCATTTGGCTCCTTCTCGCCTCTACTCCCCCCCCCCTGTATCTCCAAAAATCTTCCTCTCAGCTGGACGGGTCATAAATCTGCCACTGCCCCAGCTAAATGAGTGATGGCATGGATATTACCTTCGTGAGGGGGTCCATGCCTGGGGGGCCTGGGGGGTGATGGAAAGGATGGGGGGTAGGGGGGTGAGACAAGGCTGTTCCACTACATACAAACCAGTTAAAGCAGGAGATACATCTAGAACTTACAGCATCTTTAAAACAGTTGATGGAGTCCACACTAAAATGATTATCATCTATATGCACACTATTTTTTGTGACATATACATGTCTCCGCATGCCAAACAGAAATCTAAGCAGCATGTGCATATACTGAACTTACAGGTAATTGACATACTGTATCCACCTACGTCCGACTGCAACCTGTAAGATTGGTTGCTGTATGTTCACAGCCAATAGAAACCGTCTTACTTATAGACATTGCATGCTGTTGTTCATTGTTGTGTATATAAATACACACTGTATACAGACCTAGCTGGCCTTGTTATAGCTGCAGGTCTGCTTCTGTGCATGCACATTGAAAGAAAAAAAAAGCAGAGTCAAATTGCTGGTATGTGAACTCATATTTGGCCAATGAAGCTGACCATTAGCATATTAGCTCAGAGTCACTGATAAAAGAAATCACACAAAACAGTTTGAGAAACACCGACACACTTACAAAACTGACTGTAGAAGGAACAAGTAACACTCTCACAGACCAAAAACACTCCCTCCCATCCCTCCCATTTGTCTGTTTGCTTCTGGGGATGTTCTGGATTTCCCATGCCGTCCTGCTGTGCGTTAATGAAGGTTTCGCCCCACTGGAAGCCCTCCCCGCTCCGCCCCTTCCCTCTGCTCTCCGCTGAGTGCATTATTGGTTCCATATTGGGCCACATGATGCTGTTGCTCGGCTGCGCGTTGCAAGCTTGCTGATTAACTAAAGTGTTGTTTGCATTTAAAAACAACCACAATAACTGAATATCATCTGACGGCGATTGAAAAACTTGTTGAAAAGTGCTGCGTCTCGGGCTGTTTGATTGGACTCTACTTCATGCCTCCTCCACAGAGGCAGCATCGTGTCTTTCATTGGGGAGGTATGTTTCCCAATCAGGACAGAGGAGGAAAACCAGGGAGGGGGGCGGGGGTCGATCTCCCACAGAGACCCCCCAGGAGGACTCATGTATTCACCCAGACATGCCTGGGGGTATAGAGGGATCTGAGCATGATTGATCATCCCTCCTCTCTGCCGCCCTCCTCTCTCACCTGGGTGTGAGATACCAAGAGGCCTGATGCAGGCTGTGGCCGGGAATCAAGACCTGACGTAGGCTTCAACTACCCTCGTTATGAAATAGATTAAAAAGCATGCATGAGATCCCAAAACGACTTAAATCTCCAAGCAGCAACATTGACCATAAAGGCTTTTGAATCCAACTATTTAGAAGAGTACGTCAACCCAGTTTGGGTCTATTAAGACTTAAAATTGTTTGAGAAATCTGCATCTCACATTACGATCCAGTTGTTCAGTCAACTATCACGCAGACAAGTTAGCACACAGCAAAAAAAAACACACCGTATGCAGCTACAAGCCTGTGGTGGCGTATGTAGTTGTGTAACAGGAAATCAGCAGGCTCTTGGTTTAGAAAAGGAAATACAAAAATATAATTAACATAAATACTTTAAAACCACAGAAACATTTCGACCTCTGTCTTTTATTTGACAGGCAAGGAAGAAGATAACAAAGGCAGAGAGACGTTCATTTTTAAAAGGTTGAGTGTGTTGAAGACTTCAAGAGCAACAGTTTGGTGAGACCACTGCCAAACGAAAAGCTGTCGATTAAAGCCGTTATTTTCCAGTGGACGCGATACGTACAGGAGAGGAGCATGAGTTTAAACAACATTCCCTCTAAAGTGGAGGTGCTGGGATGGAGTCCCCAAAGTCTGGCCGACTACATGAGGAGGGTGAGCATTAAAAGGCGAGGTTGAAATAAATTGTTTTCATATATTTTGCAATAAATCAAGGACTGTAGTTTCTTCATTTACCAATAACTTGATATGTGACAGATCTTAAAAGGCCGTGGCTGTACAATACATATGAAACTAAGTCAACAATGCATATGAATATGTTGCTTGAGTAATGCAAAAAGCAGTTTATAGCACATTTTTTACATATATTTTTGATTTAAATTTGATGCAGTACATTTTATAACACTGAACCCAACGTGGAACTGAAAGACTGAGCTACTATGATATTTCAAGGCAATTATATAACTCCAGACATTCACTTAAAGCTTGTTTGCCTGCTCTAAAAGTCATCTGTGACATTTTCTCAGCAAAAGTTATCCGGCTGCGACAAATTAGTGATAAAGGGCAACATAAGTGGAGCAAAGTTCATGGTAAGTATGTCGACATGTCTGCAGGCTGTTGCACACATTTACTGAAATGCTCAATTAAATGTTTAATCTTATTTCAAATCTACGTCATCCAGGAAATGACTATGGTTGAGCTTCAGGTGTTCCCCTGCCTTTATGTCCCGTAAGTCCGACTGAAAATATAATAATTTAAATGACAACAAACAGCATTTCACACCAAAAATATTGCTTAACAAATAATCATGTATCTTCATAGATTAGTTACTAAGATTCAAAGTGAGATCAACAAGGAGAATCAGAAGAAGGGCTCTGGTCAAAAGTAAGAAAACAGAACTCATTTTACGACTGGTACCGAATGTGAAACAGTAACACAACAACAAAGCATAACGTTCTTATTTTCTGTGCAGATCGAAGCCACAAAAGTACCCCAAACCAGGTAGAGGACACTTTGTGTTCGACGATCCCACTGATATCATAAATCCATCTTTCCTGAGGCCTGATGATACCATTCTTTTATTTCCCAACAGTACTGGTACAGGAGGAAAAATACTGGGAGTCGGATGAGTTTGTAAGTAATACACTACTTTTAATGATACAAGCTTCAGCGTCAAAGCAAATTAATTAAATTAAGTGACACATAACACAAGCAATAGATCACATGTCTGGTACCTGTGTGTGTGTGTGTGTGTGTGTGTGTGTTTGGCAGGACAGTGAAAGTGGTAACGACTGTGAAGGCCGAGAGGAAGATGGCTACATCTGTACTTTGGTTGAGCCACAAACAGCTGAGCAAGAGGACAGCGACGAGATCTATGAAATAAGTACCAAGAGCCCTTCTCCTGCAGAAATAATGAAGCCGCCTCGACCTCCCAGAGTGGGTCAACTTCAGGACGGCCACTGCCGAGGTGACAGAAAGCAACCGCAACAACGGCGCTGTGTGCCGATACAATGCAATCGCATTTGACAACACATCAGCATGTCTCCTGCCTTTTTGTTTTATATGCTTGGAAAGCAGAATTGCTGATCACATTTCTCGCAGGCCTAAGTTAAAACTCTTGTGTATATGCATGTGAGCAGATCCTGTTTATGAGCAAATGCCTGCTAATAGGACCTCAAAGCCGCCAGACACCTCAGAGACCTATCAAAGCACAAGATGACTGTGCATTTACAGACTCCTCAAGCACCTGACCTATTGAACTAATCCTCCTGTGAAATGTGTTATCCCATCCCACACAGCAGCAGGCCAGCCCAATCTGCATATCAACAGGAGCAGGAAGCCTAGACCATCTGACCCATCCCAGACAGACCTGGTAAAATCAAGTATGTGCTGGGTATTATGTACGGGTTGGGGCGGCCGCATCGGTAGAACAGCCAAATGGTGTGATCTCGTCACATTTCTGTTCTGCACTATCCATCATGTCCACAAGTGGGCGACGCTGTCAAGGCTCCTGGCTCATCCCCAAGCATCGACCCTAAACTGAGAGTTCCCAAACCCAAAAATGTGCCTGTCAGGTAGGCCCACCAGAACAATGTATGAGTCTAGCAAGCCTGTCGCTCTCGGTCACTGGTTCTCAACCCTTTTCTTCAGGGACATACCTCTTGTGAAATATGTTTTTTCAGCCAAGTACCACCTGCCCAGCACAAAGCATTTTTGTAGGGAAAAAAGATGTAATACATCACTGTGCCATCAGTGTCTGATTTAATATTGTATATATAATCGTACAATTTAGTTTAAGAACTTACAATTTGTAGTGGATGTTTATTTTAACTTATATTTAACAAACATCTCATATACCCCCATTTTTGTCCAACGATGCTCTATTTCATCTCTCTATTCCCAGAGCAAGTAAACTCAATCCAGTACCTCCAGTGCCAACAAAGTCCGCTAAGGTTAACAACTCAATGCCAGGACAAAGTGAGGTGAGAAGCACATGTGGAAAAACAATCGAGTCATGACTTCCATTATAAACTGTTCTAACTAGTGAGCACAAATGATATCAAGGGGGAGTTTTCTGTGCAACAACACAGTCATTTCAGTAGGAAAACAGCAGATGGCGTTGTTGTAAAAAAAAAAGAAGAAAAAAAAAGAACGGTGGGCCCCTTATGTCTGCTCAGAACTCAAGAGATTTGCTCTTTATTCACAAGGCCGGGTTAACTGAGAATCTCTGTTACATTTCTTTCACAAAAACAATAATGTAAAACACATTTATGTCAGACCACGAAAGAGAAATGAGGAATGAAGAGTTTGTTTTTTTTAGTCCTCACAATGACGGTCTTGTTATGTTTCATCGAGGGTTTGGATCCCAGCTGGTACGGAGGAAAGGTGACCAGACGTCAAGCGGAAGTTGCCCTCAGAGAGGTGAACAAGGTCAGGTGCTGCGTCTCACTGTCTCGCCCTCCTCTCTCTGGAGCACAGACGCACAAACACACAAACATGCAGCTGAAATTGACCAGGATCTTATTTGCAAAATCGCGTCAAACTGACTGAAGGTTTGCATCCGTGTGGATTTGTCCAATATTTGTGTTTTTAGGACGGGGCATTTGTGGTGAGGGACAGCTCAAAAGGCTCGACTGAGCACCCGTACACCCTGATGTTGCTGAAACAAGCCAAGGTTTACAACATTATGATCCGAAACCAAGGCAGCTCCTACTCCCTCGGCAGTAGCCTCAAAACGACCCAGGTAAACTAAAAATGCTGACGCCTTTGAATAGTGATAAAATGAGGAGGGGAAAGCCGTTCTGTGTTCACTCAAAATAAACTGAAAAGTTCACATCTTGTGGCACGCCTCGGGGAGTGTTTGATGCTGACTTGTGCCGCGCTGCGTCATAAGGTCCCCGTCATCTTTTTTTGTGTGTGTGTGTGCTGCTGTGCTGTAGAGTTTCCCTGGGGTGAAGGAGATGATTACCCATCACACAAACAACCCACTGCAGCTCATTGATGCCACAGACCAAAGCGCTGAAGCGCAGAACCAGTGCTGTCTGCTGCACCCTGCGGGACTCTGACCAGCACCAGCATCAGGCCTAATGTGGGTGTTTGGGTCTGACTCGCTATGCTAATTTGTGTGCATGCAAACGAGTGGCCTGTTCAAACCGAGCAGAAATGTCACAGTTTTTTTGCGAGCACAAAAGGTCATTGTTGTGTAACTCCTCCTTTTGGTTACTTTATTTGTTTGTAGTGGACCGAATGAGAGAAAAATAAAGGCTCTTTACATGGCTGGTGGTTTGTATACTAGACTAAACTATGTTCACACGGCATTACCTCTGTTCTTCATGCCGTGGTTTCAGGTCGAGCTGGCGGCGACTGCGGCTGCTTCAGCGCCTCTTGCAGTTTCAGAAACTGCGACTTGTCAGGGTGGCCAACACAAACGATCAGATCACATTGCCTCAGCTGGGTTTGCACTGCAGGCAGAAAACAAATCCAGAAAACCTTGTTTCACAAGTGCCTCAGGTGAACAGTTCTAATGTGTCCTAGAGTCACGTTTCAAAATATATATGGTTCCACACCAAGAAAGGTAGTTCTTAACAGGGAAGTACCTGAATGTTAAACTGCCTCTCTACTTTATCCTTTTTACTAGTATTCACTGCATATCTGACCAAAATATGTGCTACTCAAGCATAAGTACATTGCCCGAACAATGTAAATTGTGTTTGAGATCAATGAGAGATGTATATCTATTCTACACATTCATTTTAACCCGGTTTTGAAGATGCTGTGCATTAACTGAGAAAAACTGTGCATACTAAATACTATGTTAGATTTTGGAGGGTGGTGTTGATGAACAAAATTGTTTCACAATAAAAACAAAGGGGGTCCTCAGAGGGAACAATTAAAACACAGAAAAACTAAAACGACATGAGTACTTGATCTATTGAGAACATCATTTTCTTTTGGGCTTTAGGAGGTTTTCAAATCTGAAACTGACAACGGCGCTCTAAAAAGAGGTTGACTGACAACTACCTGTACTATCTCTTGGACCAAAACGGTCTATCCCTATCAGCATAAAAAAAAAAAAAGTTTCAAAATTCTGCTTCACATCAAATGGATGGGAAATCTTTCCGTTACTCCTATCAGCCCATCAGCATCGTGCAACTCTGCACCACTGACATCGACAAGCAAGGCTAAGCCGAGCAGCAGTTGGTGTGCAGTAATCCGATTTGGTTATCACAGTTCAGATCTCGGATAACGGTTGCATCATGCGCTTTGCATATTTGCAAATCGATCATTAAAGTCGTCTTAGTGGCATAATTTGCTTCTTACTGACATGTTGGAGGTGTAAAGAGAGTGAACGGGGATGAACAGCCAAACATACATGCCAGTTGATCCATGCAGTGAGATAACGAGTCCAGCTCTTTCAGTATGTTTTCCAGATCAATGCAGGCAGTTGAGGCTTGATCTATGCTCTTCTGTGTGTTCTCCATCTGGAAAATACTTGCATAAGAACAAAGCAAGACTCTGTCAACTATAATTATCCTACACCAAATCTTACAAACTTGAAACGAAATCCTGAATGCTGGTGCAATATCCCAAGTAGAATGTGAACATAAACTTACATAAAAAGTGATTTATTGAGCTGTGAACTGAGCCATATAACGACAGTGCGATGAAACATTAATCTGAGTGTTAATATGAAGATCTGCATTTTTAAGGTTGAAAATGGCTCAATGTGCCCTTCACTGTGTGAAATCAGCCCCGAAGGTTGAAGGACAATGCTGACAGATTCCACCAGTTATTTATTTATGACATGAGATTATTGATACACATAGGGAGTTACTCCAATTCAAAAGGTGGTGCCAGACATGTACGATATGAAATTAAAAAAAACACCACAGAAGAGATTCTCACTTCATGTTTTCTTTATTAATAAATTGAACAGGCTAAACACACTTGACTACTTTGAAACCCACAAATCTAACATAAATGGAAACACTTGCAACATGAGTCTGAATGAAACATCCTTATTATGTTGTTTTAACACAAACACTCAGAGAGCAGAAACGTCGTCTGGTGAGGGTAACACTCTGGTATCACATGTGAATGGCGGCTGTGGCAGCGGGGTCCGTTCAGCTGCCCATCTCCTGGTCTTGGTCTCCACAGATAACAGCGCGGCATCTATGAAAGGCCTCGCTCAGATTCCGCATGGAGGTCCCCAGTTCGGGACCGGTACGCAGCGCCACCATGTCGTAGCTCATCCAAGTGAGCTGCACTAGAAGAGGCGTACAGATGAGCCAGAGCATCAGACAGTGTAACGTTAACCTACATGCATCCCGCACCGTTATACCATGGAAGCCTATCTAACGCAGTGAGACACAAGTTACACACCTGATATGTTCTCAATGGCTTCTATAATGCTTTCCAAGTCCTTGTTCAGCTCCAGCACGTCGTCCCTGCTGTCCTGCAGCAGCTTGGAGCTCGAAGAGGAATCGGCCATCTGAATTACAAACCGCCGTTTGGCTTTTGTCAGCTGGCCTGTCACGCAGTCGCTCCTCCGCAACTAAAAAAAAACCAACTTCCGCGAGCGCTAATAAACCGTTTAGTTTACGTTAGCTAGACTAGCTAAGCTAGCTCACGGCGCCGCGGCGTTGCGTCAGCACGATATAAAATATGATTTAACAACTCGATTCTGACGGAATTTCCATCCGTCAAAGGAAACAGCGGCATCTACAAACAATAGCTGGGATTTAAACAATTAGTTGATGCGGTAAAATCTGTATTATCCCGTTTTAAATTGTGCAAAACTTACGATAGAGCGCCGTTTCTTCGTTAAGTTAGTGTGAAATAGAAAGTGCTCGCGCTAACTTCAGAAGAAAAGAAGAAAAAAACAGTGTCGGTGTCGTTTCATCACGTGACGCTGTAAACCTACGATTTTCGGTATTTTCACAGTAAATCGAAATTATGAGACAGTTTTGTCATAATTATGACTTATGGGTTCTTTATTGTTTTTCATCACAATGGCATAAATGGGTTTATATTCTTATCACATACAATTTTTGTGTAAAAAACAGCCATTGACTGTCGGCAGGATACACTGTGTTTTTAATAATTCGGAACATTATCAACCATTATATTTTAAGGTAGCCTCATCTGTGACACATGGGAATATCTTGGGGGAAATAGCTAACAAATGAAATGCTACTCCCCCGGCATATTTGGCTAAATAATATCAAAATACTATTATATTTAAATTATGCTGTACTTACTGTCATACTGTTATCAACCCATTATTCATACATTGCTTTTTTGGTATCTGAAGCCATGCTTATTGTATTCCTTTGATATTTCTTCAGCTAAGAGACCATTGCAAATGTTTTTGCAATTGTACTCTTTTAGTGTGGTAATGCTGTATAGAAAATATTGATGAATGTGACTCAAATATTATCAATATTTAAATAAGAAAACATGAGTCGCAAAATGGTCTCTGTTCTGTCGGAGAAGGATATTTATTTATCTCTGTAACTAAACTGGCCGGAATTAATAAACAGAAAGAAAAAAAAAAGATTAAGTGTATCATCATCTATGTTTATTTTATTACATTTTGTTGAAATTTAGATCATTATCCACAAAGAAATGACTAAACTCAATCAATGTTGGAGTAACAGCTTGAGTGGAAAATTATTTAATTGAGGGTGAACAAAACCCCTGGAGGAAGTGAACAAGCTGACAGCAGGAAAAAAACTGGGAGAAAGCAGGAACAGGCTTCTCACCTGAAAACACAACCAATCAAACGAGGCAGGGGGCGTTTCCAGGGAACAGATAAAGCAGGTAGACAGGTGACATCTTGACATACAGCAAGGGCAAACCGACCAGAAAGGGGTGGAGAAGAGTAGCTTACAACTTGGAAGACTCTGAGCGGTAACAATAGATTCCACGATGTCTACGTTTGAGGCCCAGGGACAGTCTCCACCTCGGTGTGGCCCGCAGTTCCCCAGCCTCGGCCAGGAGCCCCCTGAGCTCAGCATGTACAGTGACTGTTACTACCCTCCTCCCTCGCTGCCGAGTCCGCAGCGCACCACTCCGACCACCTACGACCTGAGCGACTACGCCGCCTCCTCCCCGAACCCTTACCTCTGGTTCAACGGCTCTGGGATCAACACGCCGCCGTACCTGGCGACCACCGGGCCGCCCGGTAACCCCGGCCCCCCCTTTGTCCCTCAGCACTACGGCATGCAGAGGCCTTATCTGGGTCCCGCCGGAGCTGGGGGTCCGGGAGGGGAGCTGAGCTGGTTCTCTCTCCCCTCGCAAGAAGACCTGATGAAGCTGGTCAGGCCACCGTACTCCTACTCCGCTCTCATCGCCATGGCTATCCACGGAGCCCCGGACCGGAGGCTGACATTGAGTCAGATCTATCAGTATGTGGCCGACAACTTTCCTTTCTACAACAAGAGCAAAGCTGGCTGGCAGAACTCCATCAGACACAACCTGTCCCTCAACGACTGCTTCAAAAAAGTCCCAAGAGACGAGGATGATCCAGGTAAAATTTTGTTTTTGTTTTGTTTTTGGCTCTGTTTTGAATATCCCTCTCTAATGAGTGAGAAAACGTGTGTGATTCACTTCATTTTTTGGGTTTGTGTTAAATGTGCTGTTGTGTTTCATTGGCGTGTGTTTAATTAAAGCCATTTTCAACATGTAAATTGAACGTCACCAACTCTACATTCTTTCACCACAGGCAAGGGCAACTACTGGACACTCGACCCAAACTGTGAAAAGATGTTTGACAACGGAAACTTCCGTCGCAAAAGGAAGAGGAAGTCCGATTCCCTCACCGGCGCTGACGGCGGCCCGGGGGCTCCGGAGTCATGTGACAGCGATCGGGGAAGCCCCAAGGACACAACTTCCCTGAACATGTCTCCCACGGCGGACAGGATCCCCTCCCCTTCATCGTCGGGCCCCGCGCCTTGTCTCAGCAGCTTCTTGTCCGAGATGTCAGGCGTGACAGCCGGAGCAGCTGGGGAGGTGGGAGGCGACGGGCTGAGCAGGCCGCTGCATATCAACCTGCCTTTGGATGGGCCTCACAGACCCACGCAACCTGGAGGCTTTAGTAGCTACTCCCCCAACTCAGGTGGCCCAGAGTGGGGACCACAAGGGCCAGCTCCCCCTGTGCTCTCCTCTTCACCCACCCACTCCTCCCTAGGCTACGTCAGCCCCATTCTCAGCCAGTACAACGGCTCCAGTGGGCATTTCTACCCTACGCTAGGCTCGACAGGACTCATCTATCACCGCGAGGGCACAGAGGTTTAATGAGACATTAAAAAAGGGGGGGGCGGGGAGTTTGGGTTGAAGAGACTCTTGACGGGAAATGTTATCTGTCCGGTCACTTTTGCTGGAGAGAGGTTGGGTTCTCAAAGACAACACACACACACACACACACACACACACACACAAACACACATACACACACAGATTGCGCTGACTGAGACAGTTGAGATCCCTGTAGCGTGTGACAGCAGAGTAAAAAGGTCCTTGACTCCCACAGTAACAGCTGAGTCAGCGACTACGGGTGTCCCTCCCTGAAACTGCAGTCAGCCCCGCTATCAGATCCTCAGTCAGCTTTTACTCAATTTAAAGCCGGTCTCTATCAGATCTGACTCATTAATAACAGATCCTGGATTTGATCTGCTGACTCCAGGTCATTCCACACTGCTATCTGTGATTCTTTGATGGTATCACCCACACAACGCTCAGACAGCACATTTAGGAATAGTTCATTACACCATTGTCTACATGTGGGAGTGTGTAGGAATTAACAGAAGGTATAAGGTAATGTTTCTTTTGCAGTACTAACGCTTAAATAATCTGATGTCTGCTCGGGGTTATTGTACGTTGTAAATATGTCAATGTGTTGCGTAACGTTATACATTTATATTGTTGGTTTGTCGGTACCACTGCTATGTATACAATTGATTCTGAATGTATGTTACATGCTATATGTGTTGTGTTTTTGATATGAATAAAAGGTTTTCAGAGTTCCACACTTGCATTTCTCAATTTATTTTTGAATGAAGAATAATTAATACTCTGATTTCTCTCAAACAACATACCTCTCCTCGCAAAGACCAAAAGAGGCAACGAGCATAAGTCAGGCACTAAGCACTCGCTGACATAAAACAGTCCCACCAGAAAAGCGATGACCAGGAGAGTAGAACCTGCATGTCGGTGTAACTCGATCTTTGTGTGATGGATAGTTAACCGATTCTTCTAAATGTTCCCATGTCCCTCTTTGCTCCACAAAACAACAGTGAAATCCCTGTCAGTCACATAATCTATTCACACACTGGGTGGATGCGAGAGGCTTCAATGTGAGAAAGGCGAAACCGACTTCAAAAACAAAGCTGGAAAGATGCTGAAGCGTGAATTAAACAAAGTCTCCCAACACAGCATTCATTACTGCCCTCTAAGTAGAATGCGAGAATCAATATCAACGATGTTATGAGTCATTCAACATTGTAGATAGTTGAAACCATCGAAGCAAAACAAGAACAACTCGTACGTTTTGATTAAGTCAAATTTAAAAACTTTATTGTAAAAACGAAAGTAAAACACGTTTGTGCTGTACAAGTAAATTCATGGGTGGGTTTCTTTATCTGACTGCCTTTGTTAAAAAGGTAACACATACAATAATAAAAAGCTAATAGAGAACAGTAATAGGCAGTAGAAGAAACAATTATAAATGTGATAAAAAAAAAAACAGTTATGTAAATAAAAAGACCATCATATCAACAAATATAATGTACATATGCAGTTATATGTGGAGCAATAAGGCAGATTGACTCAATTGCTGTCCGTTATGTGTCTTGACCAAAATTGTAATCCATACAGTAATATACTATTATTGAATACATTTTATTTCCAACATCTGGAACACATGGGTCCATGATTCCACTGTACAATGGCTAATTGAATGAACCAAAGTTACAAAAACAACTTGTCACCGTGATGAACGATGATACTAATCCCATTACTTGGTTTTGTTCTTTTCTGGAGTTATCCTGCACATGCAGTATGTTATTTATCAGTCAGTGTTATTTATCAGTCAGTGTGTCAGCCTGAGGCCTGTATTTACCCTGAAACACAGGCAGCATGACAGTCATTTACACTAAACAACAGAAAGATAGACAGAACACATTGGAGAACAACCCAGAACAAGTGGAGTTTAACATCCTGGCGCAATTGGCAAAGTGCATCAGTGGTTGAAGGTTAGACGGTCAACCTGTCAACATTTGCATAACTGATTTTTAAAACAAGTGACGAAGTTGCACTTGGATGGATCGCGAAGTCCCGCTTTATGAGCTGTGGAAGCATTGCTATCTGATTTAAATGTGTGAAATGTCGGTGTCTCAAACCTCAGTAGTCATTCAGTGAATCCTGGCCGCGCCAAACTTGTATGCAAATAGATGACTTTCCCCCCCCAGATATTAGGCTTACAGAGGGGATCATGAGCTTTTTAAAAAAAAAAAAAAAAGACATACAGACAGAAAGGAGCGGGGGATAAGCTGAGGAGGGGGAAGGGGGGGGGGGGCAAAAGACAAAGACAGGGTAAATATCATAATATCACTGTCCCAACATGTCGCACTTCCTTCCCTCATGGATAGCTGCTGCAGCCCATCAGTTTGTTTTTGTCTCCTTATCTCCAGACACGGCACTGGCAGGTGAAAGATGAGGCATCAGGCAAAGGGGTGGCCTTCTGCCTTGTCCTTTTTGATCTGTCAACGGGAACGTTGCCGGGCCGTTGTCTCTGCGACTTCATTAACAGCCCTGCGTCACCTCCTGCTGTCTTATTCAGACAGTTTCAAAATTGATGCAAATTTGCGGCCGTTAATCACGGTGAGCGTGGGGATGACAAGGTCAGGGGGAGAATGCAGCGCTCCAGATGGAGCTCTCTAGATAAGAAACGGTAAGAACCTGAGGGATTTACCTCCCCGGCTTCCCTGAAACCAAAGTTAGTTAGCTTTTTATTGAAACTCACAACACCAGACATATTCAGATATCTTGGAACTTCCCTCGTCTGTTGCTGGTATAATCTTTATTTGGACAGAACTCATGCACAGATCACAACCCCCTTTCAAACTTGGTAGAACATCACTTTTTTTTTGAACTGTTTCCCTCCTGGCATGTCTTCTCATCTCCTGTGTTTCCCCCTTCATCTTTCCCCGGAGACCAAACCACTCGAAACCTTCACAAAAACTCTCATCTGTTTGATGACCTCATAGTGCATTCAGTTACAAAATGAAGCTGTCATACGTTGGAGCACCGTCTGGTATTGCAGGGCGCGCTAGTTTTTCTATGATTCAGGGATGCCCAGGACAGCATCCATCAATCACAAGTTACTGTAGCTATGGACCGTCTTTGCCTCGAGCAGTAGAATTATTGCTCAACAGAGTGATGCGATTAAAATCTATAAATCCTCATCTCCACCTGCCGCCCGGCTCGTGGCAGCCTTCCACGCACCTGTCGAGCTAACGGAATGCACACCCCCTCACAGACACTGACAATGTGTGTGTGTGTGTGTGTGTGTGTGTGTGTGTGTGTGTGTCTGTGTGTGTTTCTCCAGAGCAAGGGCACACACAAGTGGGTGGTGTTTATTGTAAACTCAGACAGAGAATGATTATGCCCAAGCTGATATGCACGTGTGTGTGTGTGTGTGTGTGTGTGTGTGTGTGTGTGTGTGTAAAAAGTGTCCTGATTATTGCGTCAAAGATATTCCACAACTCCGCTGCGTGGTGGACAAAGAGTTTGTCGACTGTGGCAGCTCATAAATCTGCTCATCTATACATCACGTTGGGTAACCGCTAACCTGAAGATGAAGCTAACTGTCCTGGTACCAAACCAACCCCAAACACGCACACACCTTCTGTATTTACTAAAACAGTCCCGTCCTATCGAGGCTGTTTAGTAAACGGTATCAGAAAACGTCAAGCCTGGAGACATGTCGTCATGCCCAGTGCTTCAGCTCGACATTAGCGGCTCGCTGTTATGTGTAAACAGGCACACACACTCCAGACACACGCATACAGGTGATGAAAGGAGCGAGACACCTTGCCTTTTTTTTATCTGCAAGTCATTGAACAACCTTTTTCCCTGGCTTTGTGCTCCTCAGAGGTCAACGGACCGCGTTAGAATCCCTTTGGTCCCTTTGCGGCGGCACAGTTTCCGACACGCTTGTCTTGAAGTGCAAACGTTTGACACACGTGAAATGCATTAAGTCGTCGAGCACCAGGAGAAAAAAAGCATCGGCCAACAGTGTGACAAGTGTGACAAGTCCCAAGTTGCCGCCACTTATGTCCAGCAATCTTTGTCCCAGTTTAGATCGAGAACAAAAAGTCCCAGCTTTCTAGAATCCCATGAAAATTCTGCCTCGAAAAGGAGTAACAACAGCAGCAGCTCCTCCTGCGTGAAACAGTGCGTCCAGGTGTGTCGAGCTCCAGGGAATGAGGCAGTGAAGGATTCTCCCCGACCTAAACATGGCTTATATACAAGATTTGGGGAAAAGAGAAGTTTAAAGACAAACACAGAGCGCTGTGAGACCGTGTGTATATATGAATCATTGCTATTGCACCCTAAAATATTTTCCATGTCAACATGCAGTAAACGTGGCGTTGTGAACAGGGCTTGGAGGTGAGGGAGGGAAATGAAGGATGCATTGGCTTCAAGGAGAATTGAACTTTGTCACAGTTTACCTAACAGGAGGCACAGACCGGACCAGGGTTTAGTTTTTTTCCAGCAGAATTAAGAATTAAGTCCAGAGATTCAGTCCTTTTCAGTCACGCTGTGAGGAGGTCCATCAGTTGGTGCACTGCTGTGGTCATGGCTGAAATATCTCAACAACTAGTGGATGCTTTGTCTTGTAAAAAGTGAATCATGAAGGAACATGCTTGGAAAATTATACATCAGGGTTGTCCTTTTATTTCGGCACTTCAGTTATTGCCTCTGATGATGTGTGTGTATCGCTCCCCAGTTTAAACCTGGCTGTCCAGATAAAAACAAAAAAGAGGAAATGTAATGTAAAATGTAAAAAAAAAGGGACTTCTTTTGGTCTTCTTCCCAGGAAGCATTGTCTGAAAATAATGAAAATCACTTCCAGCGAGTGAAGCCCGGCGGCCCATTGCATAGCAAGTCCTCTGCATTCCATCCGAATCACAGAGACTTTTACGAGGCTACGTTTTAGCATGCGGGGTGAAGGAAGGTATCTGTTCGGCAGGCAGCATGTGCACTAATGCACTCGCATTCATTTCCATTAACCAGCGCTGAAAGCGGAACAGACAGCACGGGCCAGACCCAAACTGTGTCCATTTAGAAGATAAATTGACTCAACTGAAAAACCAAACCAAAAAGGAGGAGGGGAAAACAAAACATTGGCTTGGTTTCCAGTCTGCAAATGTGGCCATTCACCTTCAGACATGGACTCCGACTGCAAATTCAGCCTCAGGCAGATGTCAACGGAAGGATTTTCCTTGCTCGGGCTTATTGTTGCTGATTTGGTTCAGAGCTGGAAGAAAGTTGTACATCGCGTCACCGCAAGATATTGATGCAGAGCTGTGGTGTCGGCGATGTAACCCACACCTCACTGTTTATTTAATTTAGTTTTCCATGTGGTTTCTTTTGTTTGTTTTAGTTTTTCGATCACTGATGCTTGTGGTGTTCATATAAACGGCTTAAGTGACAGCTTCCTCCTCCATTTGTTCAAGCATTAGTCAGTAATGCATGTGACACTGTACTTCTGACCAGATGGTTATCTACAGATTAAAAAAAAAAGCTTTTCTTAATACTGTACTTCATGCATGCTGCACATTTAAGGCGGGAGGAATCAATAACTTCTATAAAAATGGGTTTTAAGAAGTTATTTAAAAGAATTGCTTTAAATTGGTGTCGTCATTTTCAGTTTTTATTTTTATCATCTATTATGCAGTTCTTTTCTTCACACGTTTTTGTTTGTACATTTTATATTTCTTGGTTTTCTACTGTTCTTTTTGGCTATTTGTTTGGTTCGGTTGTGTTCAATGCTTCTATGGTATGGTCTTTTTTTGTTTGCCGCCATCTGTGTCGTGTTGATGCTTTGCATATCTGCGAAAGCACTTTGTAAACCCTGTTTTTTAAAAGTGCTACATAGATAACGTTATTATTATTTATTGGCTCAATCGGCCTCACACACACACGGAGAATTCAAAGCACCAAAATGCGTAGAGCTCAATGACTCTGCTTGAAACTCCTCACGCTCCATTATGTTGTAAACAAGCAGATAAGCTGCAGCGAAGGTAAGCGTCAACAACATCTTCTCACCTGGAGGCTTCCAGCAGCCGTCTGCACTGGAACCGGCCGAGGGAGAGAACATGGGTTTGTTTCGTGGCTGCATATCCAGCACACGTTTTTAATGCAACGTGTGAATAGCAAAGCATAGTGGACTCACAACTCCTGCCATGCATTGCGATTTCACAAGCAACACATGGCCACACGTGTCAGAAACAATACATCTCAGTGCAGAAGGCATCACGTTTAATAGAAAAGCTTTCAGTCTGGAGCCCTTCTGTGGGAGCCTGGAGGTCACCTCTGACGGATTAGATGTCACACCAACAGTAAACGTCTTGCTGAAACTGTCGGGCCTGTCATGGTTGGAGACATAGGACGTGGTAACGTCTTCCAAACCCTCATAAGCTGCGTGTTATGACACACTGCTGTGACTTCAGTGACAAAAACAAAGACCCTGGCTCCACTGGTTAGATGGGTCCCGATAGGGAATTCCCTATCGCTATTTAGAGTCTTTTTTTAAATTAAAAACGTTGAAAGTATATCTGCCCTTGATGCTCCAAAACTCAGTCGATAAGTTAGCAAGCCAGATGAAGATCTTGTTTGATACAATGAGAGATAATGCGGGTAATTTATTTAACGTCTGACGGCAGTTTGGCTCAGTTGGCAAATCATGAAATGAGTTTGACACAGATTTGATAGAGTGAGGGATTCTTCGTCCCCTTGTGCCATGAATGTTAACGTTCTTACGGATCGCGTTATGTGAGCTTGTTGGCTCGATATGTTTGATATATGTTTTGTGTATCCTATTCTATTTCGTTCGTATATTTTGCATTTTTATACTTAATATTGCTTTCTTGTATGTAAAAATGCTGCAGTAGCAAAACAATTTCCTCTTGCGGGACTAATAAAGTATCTATATATATATCTATTATGTCTGTATGAGTGTGTGTTCTGTAGATTATGAGTCTGACAGATAGTGAGGTGTAGCGTTAAAAAAAAAATCTTACGCAAGCCCCTCAATAACTGTAGTTCTTTTCTCGCGGCAGATTATTTAATAACACCCAATTTATGACTGCAGGGAACTATATGGACCTGTCTCAGGGGCCAAAAAACTAATATCTTGATACGGCTATTAGACGAAAGAGTTGTCAGGGAGCGGTTTATTGCCGACAGTAAATAGTTTGGAAGGATGCGGTGGTCGGTAGATCAGTTAAACTCCCCTGTGAGAAAACGTTTTTTTTTCTTCTATAATCCTGGTTTCTGTGAATGATTGGTGCACTTCCAGTGCTTTGCTCCAGCTCTGCTAAGCCTGTGGGTGTTGCACAACAGTACCAGACAGTTAGGGTACTGCAAATCCAAGCTACTTGTCTTTCCATGAGTGTGGTGCAACCTGCCCTGGAGTAACATGTAGGAACAGGTATCTTAAAAGGAAAGTCTGCTTGGTGGTCATTGAACCGTTACAGTTTACACAGAGCAAGTATACATATGCACTTATACAGTGGTGCAAGTGGGTGTGTGTTCATCATGTCATATTACCATAATGAAGACACAAAAGCTAGCATTTCTCTTTAAATATATAGTTTTTGTGTGGTTTTTGCACATGACTGAACTGGTAAAATACTCAATGTACTAGAAGACTGGACCATAAACACATGCAAGCTGGGGTTTTTTTTGGTACACTTTTGCAGTTTTGCGCTGGAAGATTGAATAATTGATTGCAGGCGTTTGGACCGGAGACGCAGGATTTGACTTTGAGCTTGAGCTGATTGATTTGAAAGTGAATTCCCAGCCAGCACCTGTGACTGCGACGGTGGACCTCAATGAGCATCACGTACACGACCATGCTGCACACGTCTGCATTACCAACACGGCAACCTGCACTGCCATCAGCATACACACACTTTCACGCCGGCTCATTTCCATATAGATAAGGCCCAGATTGAAATTTAGGCATCGTAGGGGAGGGCAGGCAGGAGGCCTAACGAACGTGGGCGGTGGACAGCGACTTACCCTCGAATGTTCGATAAGGCGCTTCGGAAAAGGAAATGTGGAGTCGGGGGCTCACGGAAAATAGAAAGGCAAACTCGATTTAAATACGAGAGAATCTGTATGGAAACAAAAGTAACTGGAGTGTGACCCCGCTCAGAAAACACCAGAGAATCTCCAAGAGCAATCATTAAAACAGAATAGATTTTCCTCCGAGAAGTCCAGTGCCCGCCGAAGGAGCGAGCCAGCCACTCTGCAAATAGAAATTCCCATCTGTCAGAGCGGACGCCGCCGAGAAAGTGGCTGCATCCATGTTGTTCATTTATTAGTCAGGTCTCATTTGCAGAGAGAAGACAACACAAATGATATAGGTCTGACAATAAATTGAGAGTGAAAGCTGCGAGTTGAGATTTCCTCACAGCGAAACCCAATCAAACCACATACGTGAATAGCCGTGAGAAAATAAGACTAGAAGTTAATCTCTGAAAAGCTTGTACACATTGTTCATGTATTGAAGTGTAATGCGTCGCGCATATGACATGTAATTTAAATAATTCAGCACATTGATGGGGGAGAACCGCGGTGCGGGGGAATTTATTTGTTCACGGCTTTATATAGGCGCCCATTCATCTCCATGCAAATGAGTTTGTGGCCGCAAAAAAAAAAGAGGACGAGAGCCGCGACGGCGACTGTGTGAGCTTTAACAGCCATAACCCAGTAATTGGATATGTGGCTGAAATTCCCTCAAAAGCCATTACACACATCCAAGAAACAACTGTGTGGCTAATTAATCGCACTGCAGTGCTATTCCTGACGTTTGTCCGGGCCCGGGCGCACCGGCGTGGCCTCCTGAACCTTCATCCCCCCCGCTGGGCTTTTCTCCTGTCCCTGAGTAAATCAACTGGTGCATGCTAATTGCTGTGTCTTCTGCCCTGTGGCAAAAGCAGGACCAGTATGTGTGTGCATGCATGTGCGTAAGTGTGTGTGTGTGTGTGTGTGTGTGGGGTTGGTGGGGGGGGGTAGTGAAGTCTTTAGTTTGACAGCTCACATCAGCACATCACACACGCGCACACCATATTCTTCCTGACGTGGATATGCTCAAACAAAATGCTTTTTCTCAAATACTCCCTATAAGGATGCGTTTGAAAATGACAGTATCGCACATTAGTTTAGGCAGGATTTTACTTTTTTTTTTTTTTTTAAATTGTATTTCATCAATTATTCACCAACGTTGCAGGAGGAGCTGTGCTTGTCTGTAGACACGAGTAACCATCTTTTAGTGGCGCTGAATAGTGTTTGGAGGCAGCGACATTACGCAGTTGTTGGGGTTTTAGGGTCAAATGAGCGTCACGTGCAGCAACCCATGAGTTATTACTGACCTCTGGGTGGTGTCACTTGTGATTCAAGCTGTTATCAGTCACTACATCTGTATCGGGTGAGCGGCTGGATTGAAAGTCAAGTGAAGCCATCACGGGAATCAAGAGGCCACAGACCTGGGCTTTCCCTCACAAACCGAGAAGAGTGCGTCAGCGGCCATGTTTGCCATTCAACTAGGCGAGCTGTTCCTCCCCTCCCCCCGTTTTCAGTCTCTGTGCAAAGCTAACGCCCTGTGTGTGTGTCTCGCATTTTACAGATAGATTGACATCAGATCTTGATCGTGGTGGAATCGCCACAAAATTAAAACAACCCTGCTTACAATTTATAATCATATGGCAACCCCAAAAGTAGACTTTCCACACATACGCAACATGAAGACACAGAATACAGAGCGGCCCTCTCGGCATTATTTCCTTTGCCCGGCGGAGGTGGCAGGATGAAGGTGACAAGTTCCCTGTTCACCTCTCCCTCCCGTGGAATTAAATGAGATGTCACCCCCAGGTCCAGACGATAACCACTCCTGACACTCCACTCATCTGAATTTCAAGTAAAAGGCAAAAGGGACAGGACTTGCTTCGGGGAGAACGAGTTATTCTGGAAGGAGAGAACACGGATCAGTAGACTGATTTGACAAAGGTGAGAAGTGCCACGTTAAACAAAATACAGTCAGGAAATTACACTTCAGATCTAAATGGAGGTCTGATGAAAAGGCAATTGGTGGAGAGGAAATTGGACATAATCAACGTTACAGTATAGGGGGAAGAATGAATACAAATAAGCACGATATCAACGGACATTTGAAGCACAAACTGAGAGTGTTTACACCCGTTGACTTGTCCTTTTTTCCTGGTTGCTGTCCGGCTTAAGGCTGATTAGATGACCTGAATCTGTGCGAGATCTCGGGGGGGATCCACAAGGCTGGTTGATGGATTCACACTTCGGTTACTCGATAAATACAGACCGGAGCACTCAGAGGAAGGGACATAACCTTTCACTTGACTGTCAAAAGCATGGCTGACTGATAGATGGACGGAGGCAACGGAGAAGAGGAGAGACAGAGACGGAGTGAGAAAGGAAGCTTTAAAGAGAGGTAACTGTGTTATATCTTGTTTGATTTATCCGTGCAAAAAAAAAAAAAAAAGAAAAGAAGCTTGGTGAAAATGTGACACACATTGACATTTCACAGGTTTTCCTGCATGTAAATTGGCGATGTGATGTTTTTGCACTTGTTTTGTTAATAGGAGAGTATTAGAGGTGCAGAAAGGTGAATTATAAAAACTTTGTCCAGAGCCAGGATGGCTGTTTCCAGTAGCCTTTTTATGTTAAGCTAACAATCTGCTAGCGGCAGCGTCATAGTTATCATATAGAAATAAGTGAGTCAATATTAAGAGAAAGAGTAATTTAATTGACCTTTAAAGAGAGTCGTCATGGATCGCACAGAGAAGAGGCAGAGTGGAAACAGGAAGAAGAATACAGCCAGTGACAGGAAGTCAGTGTTGGTGATGAGCTGGACTCCGCAGCATGGCTACTAAGGATGCAACTGGATTTCCTGAAGCGCCTGTATGTCTCCAGGAGGCTCGACCACCATCCTCGCACCATCTCATCTTCTACCCCTTTCCCTCCACGCGACATCCACCTGCAGTTCACGCGTCCCACTGGCGCCTTGTAGCTTAGCATTCGCACGCACACAGTTGCATCCTTGGGTTCCGTCATTCCACCGGGCTGACAGACGAGATTTATGGATTGAATGAAAGATTGAAAACTGCAGCCTGAGTGGCGCTGGAATGCTCAGATCCCAACAAGTGTCGGGCTAGTTTGATATAGTTTAGGGAAAAACACAGAAGTCCCACAGCGAGGGGAAGGTAGAACTGTGATTTCTGGTGTTATAGGACTTTCCTTCCAGGTAGGTCTTTGTAAATCCTGTTTACAGAGAGGAGCTTTCAGTCTTTTCTGCTGCTGACAGCCCTAATAAGAGCCTGAGTGGACCTGAGGGCACAGCGGGAGCTGCGTGACCAGGGGAATGTGGCACAAACTGTTTTTTTTACTAGCTGAACATTTCCGTTGGCCAAAAATGAGTGCAGTGTGAATTAATATATTACGGTGTAAAATCCCTGTTATTATTGTATCAACACAGAATTTGCCTATTACAGAATGTGAGTTTATCCCTGAGGATAAAGGGATGAATGTTAGTTTGATAAAAAAAAAATAATAAGATTGGAGACAGATGGGTAATGGTGTGTTATTATCTGTGATTAAAAGTCTGTTAAAATCATGCAAATTTTATCAGCCCTACTAGCTACATCTTGGATCAAAGAGTCAGCGACTCACTCACTCACTCAGGTAGATGTCTGACTTGTCCTAGAATCACAGTGTCAGTTTGCCCTTTCCGAAGATTATTATCTCACATCATTGGCTACAAAAGCAAACCATAAAATTAGCCGTGGTCGTTGAGTTCTCAGGATGCAACGATGTCTTCCAATTTGAGGGATACAAGGGTTTAGAGCTTGAATAACCTCCCATCCATGACAAGCGGCGGCCGGCTAAAGACAGAAAATAAGATGTTAACGTCTAGGGAGTAAGCAGCTTATTTCTCACAGGATTATTATATTTTTCACCTCCGCTGGGCTTCGGTACAAATTCTAAAGTACTCATGGGAAAGCGTTTTTTTATTTTTTTAGAAAAAACGACACCCAAGAATGACTGGCGTGTGGCTCTGACCGTTGTTTTTTACTCCACATTTTCGGCTCTACTTAATAGGTAACTTTTCAGTATGAATCCTGCTTCTAATATTACAGTAAGTAAAACAATGTTCATACAAGACATGAGAGAAAAAACATCAGGTGAGCTTTTATTAATCGACTCACAAGATTATTTGTCATTTTGCTGAATTATAGAGACGGTGAATGTTACCTGGAGCTATTAATGTATTAAGTGATGTGCAAGATTGCAGACTAATTCTTCCATAATAGCTTGTTTAAATGTTGGACTAATCAATTCAAACCACCAGGGGCCTTGTGAAACCTTCCTGAAAACCCAAGAAATTACAATCCGACCGGTTCTCTCGACAAAGCAGCCGATGAGATTTTTCCTCTGGATTTTGGATTGTTGCAGAACATAATGTTTCACGATACGTTTTGTTCAGCAAGACAATCTTCAGTCCTGACCAAGCGGCTGCACGAGACAACCTGGGAATGAGAACGGGTTGGTTGTGTCTAATCCTCTGAGGTTGTGTACTTTTAATAAGCTTTTTCACTGACGCACCAAATTCATTTGTGGTTAGTAGTCCTGCAGGTGGGCTTCTGCTCCCGGTCCCAAACAGAATGTGGTGCCATGCTCTGTGAACACCGTCTTCAAAGCATTTTAATTATACTTTTGAGAATACACTGTTCTTGAGGGACCATGCAGCTAATGTCACACGTAAAAAAAACTTCCCCAAAACTTTGACTGCAAAGGGATTATGCGGAAATATAGGGGACGATAACGAGACCGCCTGACGGGAACTTCAAACGCTACAGTGAGATAGAACGGAGATAGGACTGAAACCAGTTGATACTTTGGGATCAACAAGTGGAATGACAGGAGTAAAAAAGGAAAGTGAAAAGGAGAACGGCCTAAAGCTCTGCCTCAGATAAAGCCGAGGGCATAGAGACGGAGTAAGTAGACCTTCTGGGAAACAAAGAGTTGAGAGAGGAGCGCTGGATTACCGCTCCGTGCTCATTTTCTTCTGAATTAAGACAACAGAAAACACTTCACTTTATCGCAACAGTCACGAGGGAGTCAAGATGGCTCAGAGCGGAGGCTAGCGCACAGGGCCGAGACACGACGTCACATTAATTCATACGCCTTCCTCCTGGACATGGCAGCCGTCACAGTCATTTAGGGGAGATTTATCACTGTCCGTCTCATGAGCACTCCTGTGACATTTCCATTTGTCACATGACAGCGAATCTACGGGCCAGAGCGTGGGCCGCGGACACGGCCGTGGCGTGACGCGCTGTGTCTTAAAAATGCCTTTTCTTCCTTTATGATAGAGCGAGAGGCAAGGACAAGAGAAACAGAAACTGAGATGGAGACAGCGGGCCGGAGAGTTTCAGGGAAAGACGGTTACGCAACAGGGGGATTGATGGGAAAGCAACCAAAGTGTAGCACTAAGTGTTCTTGACTGGACAGAAGATGTGAGAGGAGGACGTGTGCATGCGAGGGTGAATGAATCGATACATGGATGGATGGATGAATCGATGAATGGGTGGATGGATGGATGAGAGAGCAAACTGAGTGACACAGAACGAGGAAGTCTGACTGCTGTCAACACATTCAGCGGAGAGCTGGTAGCCCCGGATAACTGATTGCATTTCAAATGAAAAATGAAATTAAGGGGGTGATCAAAAGGGACCCGTTACTGATATGTGGACCTTAATGAGCGAGGCGGAGACTGGAAGGCTCTCGCCCCGCCGTGCAGCATTATGCACGCATAAACAAGCCCACGCATTAGATGCAGAAGCGCGCGTCCTACGCAAATGATGATTCTAACGCTGCGGATCGGGCCCTTCATGAAACCACTAGGTTTTAATCAATGCATTTTGATCAACCGACCGGCGACAGTTGTGGCTGAGCTCGTGCCTCGTTAGCTTTTGGCACGAGCGGGCTAAGGAAAGAATTAAAGAAATGTGGACAGATATGTAGGATCTCACGGGCATTGAAGCAGTGAGACAAAAAGATAAAAAATTTTTTAAAAAAAGATATCACAGACAGATGTTGAAATGCAGGCAGGTAGGTGTGGTTAGAGGAGGCCGGCAGCTGGATGCTGACTAACATTGAGTTGTCTGCCACTCCGACGTCGCTGGTCCGACCATAATTATTCATTAGGCCCCTAACACACAGATCTGACATCCTCCCCCTCAGGTGCTTCTCAAACGTCTCCATTTGTTTCTGTCACTGTCAGAGACTGTGACTGTGAGTGTGTGTGTGTGTGTGCGCATATTCTGATTTACATTGCGGACGCAAATCAGTCTATGCTATGTTCATTCCACAGCACTCCTCACTAGTATCACTCAATGTACAAGAATTCAACCACCAGAGTGTGAAATTAAGAATAATAAGAGATTTCCCCAGTGAGGCGCTGATGCGCTTAATGGCCAGGAACATTTGAGGTTGTGAGCCTCCAGTTAACATGAGGAACACGCACATCAGTGCTGAGGAACGCGGGCTGAAGAAAGCAATAGTTTGCAGCGGGTCGATGGCGTGGGTTGAAAATCCTATCAGGCGCCATTAGGCTGAATACCCTCAAGGCCGCCTCACACACGCTGGGACTCCTCACCGACGGGGCCCTCCGAGGTCAGGCTTTATAATCAGAGATGAAACCCGGTGAATGGCGAGCACGTACAGATAAATCACACCGCGTCGACCCAGGCTGGAGCTGAGCGATTGACCGTCGGGCGCGAAAAACAAGTGCTTTGGCGTCTGTATGGGCTGCCGGGGACCGCCGGGTGCGGATAAGTCATCACCATTAGCGCCGTAATCACGAATGCCCGGGATTCTGCTCCTGGTTATTACTTGTAGAAACATCAAGAGGGATGTGCACAGCGGCCGATATTGTAGCGAGGGGTCGAAAAGGGGGGGGTCGCTTAAGCGGGGCGAAGAAGACAGAGATACCGTTTAATGAGGCAAATAGGGAAAAAGTAGTCGTGAACAGTCTTTTTTTATATCACACGGGAGCCACGTGGGCCGGAGCTGAGAGGAAACGAACTGGGACGATGACACTGATGCGAGGGAACAGAGTCGGAGGTGAGGAGGGAGCGAGGGCACGAGGGAACGAGACGGAGGAGAGCTTTGAAGCCCAGAAGGAGGTGCGGTGTCAGTGTATATTGGAGGGGAGGGAGGTAGAGACAGATTAAGGGCCCAAAAGAATACGAATGTGTGGGAGGAGGAGAGCTGAGGGAGGGAAAAGAAGTGATATGGCGGATCACTCTGGATGTTAATGTGTGCGCGTACAGTACATGCGTGTGTGTGTGTGTGTGTGTATGTGTGTGTGCATCTGTGTGCAGAGGGCAGTGAAAAATAAGGAGAGAGTTGCAGCACAAATGAGAGGGTGAGTGGCAAAAACGGAGAGAGGAGGAGAGAGAGAGAGAGAGAGAGAGAGAGAGAGAGAGAGAGAGAGAGAAGGAGGGGGTGCACAGAGGTGCATGTGGGGGGATGAATCCAGCTGTGCAGAGAGACAGAAGGGAGATGCACAAACAACAAAACAAGCAGCACTAGCCCACACACACCAGGACCAAATGATTGAGGCAACCGAGGTTCGTCTTTTAGGTCGCAGAAACGCCGGGATTTAAATTGATAACCGGAGGAGGGAAATCTCAGCCACTCACAACATTTGGGACAGAGTGGGGGAGGAAATAAAGAGAATTGGAGTGACCTGAGGTGGAGAGAAGAAACCAGAAGACGGAAACAGGTAGGAGAAACAGATCAAAGATAAGAATGAGAAAATATATATATATATATTTAGCAATACTTTATTGAAAGATTAAAAAAAAAACATTCTCTGGATGTTCACAGACTGCGGTAGACTGAGATAAAGAGAGGAAATGAATGAATTAATATATTACTCCATAGTGAGTCAATACATGCCTGAAGGGAAAGAGATGATGGGAAGTGTGGACTAAAAGAGTAATGAGAGAAGAGAGTGATGAATAAACCAACACAAATAATCGTCTGAAGCCGTGAAATGATAACAAGAAAATGAAAGACAAATATGGTGGCAGAAATTCATCAACAACTTGCGTGTGGAGAAAAACAACCCTAATGACGGTGTACGGCTCTTTAACTTCCATCCCGGTCATTAGAAAAGCGAAAATCGGGGCATCCGTCACAATGGTGGCGCTGTGTAAATAATACATTGCAATTTCAGTGCTGATTTTCAGCGGGGATTTAATGGGAATGTCTGGAAACACAAACACACAAGTGAGAGAATTCTGGTTATTAAATTAAAGTCAGACGCAAGCAGGGCTAAAGTCTACCGCTAGTCTATCGGGGAATCCTTGATGAGTTACGAGACAGAATTTGTTATAAGAGAGAGAGGGAGGGGTGGGGGAGGAGGGCTCTGTGAATAAACCATGAGGTCGCAACCACATAAATCAGCAGGTGACAGACTATAACACACACACACACACACACACACACACACACTTGGGTGCAACAAGTACACACACGCAAGCATGTTAACAGGTAGGTAGTCTTACGCCTGATGCTGCTGTGACTTCATGTACTTGGATATTGTAGCAATGCATAGTGCACTTTATACACTGAGCAATACTGTTATCATATGTGTGCGCCTTATTTTTGTGCAATATTGTTACTATATGTTGTGCCTTTTTTATTTTTTTTAAATTTTTTTTTACCTTAAGTGTATTGTAATTATGTGTGTTAGGAGGACACAGCAAAATAAGCTTTTCATTGTACAGAGTAACTCTGTTATCTGTGCATATGACAATAACAATATCTTGAATCTCTTGAATCTAAATACTACCTTCTTGTCTTTTTCTATTCTATAAGCTGCTATAGTAATGAATTCATGTAACAGAGAGAGGAAGGAGGAGGAGGAGGAGGAGATCGATAGGTGGTTGCCCCCCCCTACTACAGTTTCACAAGTAGGAGGCACCGTTTTAACACACCAAAGGGCGAGAATGGACATCTGCTGTGCTGCTACATTCCCCCCTGAGGGTTGGGAGCACGGTCGGTGAAGTGCTGCCCCCCCGTGGTGAAACGGTGCCGTCCCCCTGATATGTGATGTGATGTGATCTAACATGTCCACTTCTTTTCTTCTTCTTCTTCTTTTTTTCTCTCCGTTTGTCACAAGTCTCCCGCCGATCCACAATGTCTGTCCAGCTGCACACGCTGCTGACCTTCTGCCTGACCTTCACGCAGAGGTGAGAGACCTGAGGGGCGAAAGAAAAAACAATAAAACCTCCTCAAGCGCAGCGTTGAGAAGACATTGATATTTTTATGGATTGAAAATGCAATTCCCGCAGCTCGTGTTCTGCTCCGACTTGCATGGTTCCCTTTTCTGTCCCTCTTTGTTTTCCTCAGTGATTGTATGTACTCGAACAACCACTGGGGAGAATGGAACGACTCTCAGCTGCAGCCCACCATTCAGAAGCTGATGAAAGGATACAACCGGTACCTGAGACCCAATTTCAACGGTAGGCGGGAGCTGGATGCGCGAGCGTTTCGTTTCGTTAGAGTGGATGCAAATCCGTTAAATGTGTAGGCCCGTGGCTGAAAACAAACTTCATTCCCTCCCGTGTGTCTCCGTTTTTTGATAGAGGGCCCTGTGGAAATTGGAATGAGTCTCGACATCGCCAGCATCGATGCCATCTCTGAAATCAATATGGTACTCCACTCTTTTGACTGTGTTTTGTGTGAGCGGGTGACCAAGTGGGTGATGACAGAGATCAATGAATTTAAAATACATCTTCTTTCCATCAATATTTTAGGACTACACGGCAACCATCTTCCTCCGGCAGCGCTGGCGGGACTCGAGGCTCGTGTTCCCCGGGAACGAGAGCGTCAGCGTGGACGGCCGCCTCGTGTCACTGCTGTGGATCCCCGACACCTTCATCCCCGACTCCAAGCGCTCCTTCCTGCATGACGTCACGGTGGAAAACCGCCTCATACGCATTTTCAGCAACGGGACGGTGCTCTACGCCCTACGGTACAGCGTTCACCGATCATTCGATACGCGTGCAAGTTATCTTTGTGCGGAGGACAAAACTCAAAGTGTGGCTCGAACAGAAAGAAACAAAAAAAGGATGAAAAGAGTGAGAAGAGGACGTTTTTTTTTTGAAATCCCATGCGCTTTTCATGATTGTCGTGGTAATCAAGCATGAATTGGCCTTGGGTTGTACTAAAAAAAGAAAAGAAAAAAGGCACTTATGTATCATCACTCAGTCATGTAACTTGAGGGAAAAACACTGAATTTCGGGATTTTTCATGGCCTTCAAACTATTCAGCCTGTGTTAGGGACGATTCCTCTGGAGTCCCCTGTGGCCACAGTACGATCTGCCATGTCGCAATGATGCAGAACTTTATTATGACCGGGACGCTTTGTTGAGGACACAAAGGGCATTGTTGAGCAGGATACTCCCTGTTCAGTTTGAATAAAGTGTCTCTTTTCATGAAGCTTATTCTATAAATAGTTAAGTTTTACGGTAATATCCCAGTTGTCTTGGATTATCACTCAGAAATCTGCCCCGTTTCTTATGTTTTCTTAAGTATTTAGCATGTTTTGCGAGAACTACACGCAGACATAAAACCCTATGATATCTTGACGTGATTGCAACACCTTATACGCAATTAATGCACGTCTATGTTCTGATCGTTATTACCCGCCCGGTCGTCCATTGGTTTCTCACGATCTCGTTGTGATTACACAACAGCATCACGGCCACGATTGCCTGCAACATGGACCTGACCAAGTACCCCATGGACAGACAGGTGTGCACCCTGCAGCTGGAGAGCTGTGAGTACCTGTGAGCTCCATCGAGTGTGGACATTCATCACCATCATGTCATCCTATCACCACCATTTCCATCACCATCAGTGTAGTGAGTATCACACTGAAGAGACAATGTTAACATTAGCGAGTTAGATTCCTCCAACCTTAATTAGTGTGTGTGTTTGTGTGTGTGTGTGTGTGTGTGTGTGGCCAGGGGGCTACAACCTGCAGGATGTGGTGTTCTACTGGACCCGAGGGAACGATTCAGTGAAGGGTCTGGACATTCTGCGGCTGGCTCAGTACAGCGTAGAGAGCTACTACACGTCAGTGTCGGAGGCCGTGTACGAGACAGGTGGGACACTTCGACTCCCAGGATCCACCTCTGCACGTGGAGCTCCAATACACAGAATCTAATACACCACCTTTGAAATCTGGTCCGTTCCCGCAGGACAATACCCCAAGCTGGTGTTGCATTTCGCACTGCGTAGGAACGTGCTGTTCTTCATCTTGGAGACGTACGTTCCCTCCATCCTGCTGGTGGTTCTCTCCTGGGTCTCGTTCTGGATCAGTCAGTCCTCGGTCCCAGCGAGGACCTGCATCGGTCAGTACCAGCTCCCTCACTGTGATGCGCTGTAGATCAAAGTGTTACGACGTTGGTACTTTGGAGTGAATCTATTTGAATTAGCATCATGAAGAAGCTTCATTAAATATTGATTTGCTGTATGGCTTTATGTATGTCTCTATGACAGACTGATGCACGGACGTAACATGGTCAGACAGAAATGCACAAAGCAGATAAAAAGGATCTAATCTAAACATAATCCAGCAGTATGAAACACAAAACCAATATATTTTAAACATTGAATTGTATCAGTAGCTTAAAGCATTCCCTAAACAAAAATACATTAAAACAACATATTACATTTGATTTGTATAGAGGTAAAAGCTCAAATAAGACACATGTTGTGTTAACAGTATCTTAATTTAATATGAAAAACTTGACACCGATATAAAGTGTGAGCAAAGGAAAAAACTATTACAATACCAATACATGGATTTAGAGCAGAGGTTCTTAAATGTGGGTATGTGAAGGCCCTCCAGGGGGACACATTAATAGGAACACATAAAAAAATCCTTTGAAAACTGTTATTAAAAACATATTCAATCCAATATAAGTGGAAGGATCCAAGGGGATTAGAGGCTCCATCGCTATCTTACCTCACCAACCAGCAATGATGTACTTTCCAGGAGTAACGACGGTCCTGACGATGACCACACTGATGATGGGCGCCCGCACCTCCCTGCCCAATGCCAACTGCTTCATCAAGGCCATAGACGTGTACCTGGGAATCTGCTTCACCTTCATCTTTGGCGCCCTGGTGGAGTACGCCTGCGCTCACTTCTACACCATGAAGCACCACACCATCGAGGACCTACACAGGGTGAGGGGAAACGTTGCAGGGAACTCATTTGAAAACATGTTATGTGATTAGAAATAAAACATTGTGATCCGTCTCGTCTACCAGGAGCTTCAGAGGGAGTTCAATGAATCCAACGGGAACGGCTCCATCCCCATGTTCAGATCCACACAACCCCACCGGTCCGCGGAGATCGCCTCCACCGCGGAGGAGCCCGGCGAGCAGCCGGCCGGCAGCGACACCAGGAACAATGCCGGAGCCCTGGAGAAGGTGTCGGGGCGGGGCTGCGGCCTGTCTGCGGTGAAGGACGCGTCGCGCCGGGTGGTGTCCGTCTTCACTGTGGAAAACCCGCACGACATCGACCGCCGCGCTCGCACCGTTTTCCCCACGGCCTTCCTCTTTGTAAATATCCTCTACTGGCTTTACTATCTCTTTTTCTGAGCGCCGAGCGAAGCTGCTACACCTCCTCGTTTGAGACCCAGTACCGGTTGCCACTGCCAAAATCTAAACTGATCAGAAAAAGCGTTTTTGCAATTACAGAAATAAAAACCTCTTTGTCTCACAGACAGGGTGACGAAGCGCAAAGCAGTCGAGTTAGGAATTAGAAATAGTTCTTTGCCGCACACTGTACTGAAACCTCGAATTGATCATGTATGAATGGATGGCTTCCAACATTACAAACATGTAGGAGGCCTGTATCCGTCTATTTAATTACAGTTCCCCAGAACAAATGAGGACGAGTTAACTAGTTGTAAAGCATAGGCTGCCTGACCTGCGTTGAATTGCTGCTGTAGATGTGTGTTTTCCTTTTCCTTGTTTTGGCTGTCATACATTGTTTGTATGAAACCATATACTCTATATTTACTTCACAGCATATCATGTGAAAATTAAAGTAATAAGTCAGTGACGGAGAATGCAAAGTAGGTCTGTGATGTAACAATTGATTAAAGATCACCTGTGTGAGAATAAGACACGTTTATTATTCCCTTATCCAGGTAGGAGAACAGTAAAGTGCACTAGTCAACCACAGGTACGGCAGAAGAGTTGATCAAAAGGACGTGCGGTGGAGAGAAAGGTTGGTTCGTCTCACCGAGTAGCTCCACCCTGTGCTGCACCTTGTTAAGACACTCAATCATCTCCAGCAGGAGTATTTATTTTGTACGTGTGCTAAAAAGAGTCAAGTGGATGTAGGATTATACAGCAGATTTTTTTTGGGGATTTTTTTTTTCGTAGTGTAGCACAGCTTTAACCTGGGTGGAGAAGCTAATAAGTGCTTACACGTGATAACACACTCCATGGCACATAACTGAATACCTCTGACAGGTATGACTAATGATGATGATGAGAAACAAACATATAAAAGTATAAAACGTAGTAACAGTAGTCATTTCTCACTCTGTACAGGCAGAAGAAAAAAACAATACTATATCAAAAGGCACATTGTGGCTTAAATCTCCATCCATTATTTCTCGAACACATCACATTTCTCACACGGCACCTTAACAATCAAACATTTCACCTCATGCAACAGTTCCCTTGTTGCCTTTCCATTGCAACGACATGCAATGTGCTTTTCAATACATCTTTCTTGCGTCTTTCTTGCACAAATTATCTGCTCTTTCCTGTTTGCCACATTTTAATAAGTGTCAGAGACAATGGGAATACTTGGCAGACAGTGAGCAGTCCTTCCTCACGTTTGCCAAAGTCCTTTTTTTAGGAACAGAAGAGTAAATATTCAGTGAGCTGTACCTCCACCTAGTGGCTGATTCTTGTCATTACAGTAGAAGTCTGTGCTCTGGGATGTGATGGGATGTTTTCTTGGGTCGGGGCTGAATGTCACAATAGTCAGACGTCCATTCAATGTCCAGTCCTCTCCGTGACGCTGCTCTTAGGTCTCTTTCTTTGACTCCCATTCCTGTGAATTGTGGAACAGATGTAGGTGATTTGGTAACACGGTGGAAATAAGGTCTTTATTCCAAGAAATGTATCCGATATGATCGCAGGTGAAACGTGTGCGAGGATTCCCCAAAAAAAAGAAGATATATTTCAATTTGAAAGCAATAATGACAAATATTTTCCACAACTGGAGCAATATGTTGGACTGTCCAGCTATCAGTGCTTCATTGTGTTGATCAATCATTTTTTTTAAACTAATAAAATACAAATAAATCAAAATGAATTAGTAAATTTGGTTATGGCTGAATGGCTGTAGCACTGCAAGTTACTGTTATTGTCACTAACTTCATAAAAAAAAAAATACAGATTAGCCAATGATCAGAACATGGAACACTTCTATAAACTCTTTTTTTTACAGCTTCATCTCAAACAAACAATTTCTTTCTATTTATCTTCACTCATTTCCTAAAATCACAAATGCTGTTAAAGGCTACTAACTTCTTAAGACAATGTAAGTCTTGGTGGTCCAGTAGTGTACCAAACCTGCTTCTTTTACCTCAAAGTAAATCAATAACAAAGTGAAGGTGCATAAAAAGCAGTAAAATCTCCCTGAAAATGACAAACTCTGCATGCATGTTGTACTCATCGCCTTGCCCTAGCGGTATTATACGGACAAAAATGTTGTGAAAGGAGAAGTAGCTGACGAAAGTGATGTCAAACATCCTCGTGTCGCGACCAAATCCCATTTGATCATCACGTCCAACATGTGCCGGCACGTACCAGGCACGTCATTGTGAATGTCCAAAGTGACTGAGACGATATCGCCTGCTGTGATCCCATCAACCCCCGAAAAGCCTGAGAGAGAGAGCAATGTGTCCGTAATGGCGGGCAATCACAGCAAGCGTCTGCGAGGGTTACCTTCGCCTTCCTCATGACAGTTCCTGAAGAGGCGTAGACAGACAGAGGTCTCCGCCGCATCTCTGCCGCGCAGTTGACTGGTAAAGACTCACTGTAGATGTTCTGCGTCTTTTTGCTGGAGGCCTGCACGAAAAAGAAGAATAAGAAAGCAGATTAGCGACGTGTCCGAGGGCAGCCGTGCGTGTAAACACGCATCGGCGCAGCGCGTCTTTCCACGGCGAGCAACGAAGCGCACCTTCGCCGGGGCCTCAACAGGCGCGCCCAGCGCTCCACCGGCCAGACTGATCTTGAGGTTTTCTTGGACCCGAGTCAGCCGGAGCTCCAGGTCCACCCGCTCCGCCTCTTTGGCTCGACAGGCGTCCTCCAGCTGGGACACGCGCTTGTTCAGGGAGAACGTCCTCCTCTCTGAAACACAGAAACACACACACACACACACCACAATGAGACCAACAAGAAACAACAACTGAAAGGTTGATTTTGTATTTTCCAATTTTTTTTTTTACGATAATATATGAAGACTTTTAGTACTTTTACTTGACTATTTCAGAAAGACTATTGTACTTTTTTCTCTCCTCAAGCTATACATACTACTAACTTAAATTCAAACTTTAAATAAAAACCTGTGATGACTTCATAAATTGTAATGTATTGTTATAGATTAAACTAAACAATAGTTATGGAAGATAATCTAATTATTTGCTCCATGCTCCCCCTTAAGGCCTGATGAGCACTTGTGATACATTTTTCTGCCTCTACTTTTACAGTTTTAACTTGAAATGGAGTGTGTTTGCAATCTGGTGTGCTACTTTTCCTCTTCCACCTCAGCTAGCAGCATACTGTGTGAACCCTTATGGAAATAAATCCTATTCAGAAGGAATTTTCAGAACCATGTTTTGGGTTTTAATAATAAAAGCAATTAGATGTTATATTCGTCCCTGTGGGGATGTTGTCTCGTCACACGGCCCTCTAATGATGGAGGTCAGAGTGCAGGGTCACACACAGAGCAGCAAGACACAACAAACACTTGTGTATTGCTCAACAGATGCTCAACCATCAAGCTGGTGAAATAGGACATTCTAACTCATGGAAGTTACTCAACATGATCGTTAATCAAGGTGCCTACAGTCGTGTATCCTGGCTATGCGGATCATTTTGAGACAACAGTGACAAGTTTCACTTTCCGGATATTGCCGTCTGTCTGTCTGGCTCTGCGTCTCCTTACCGGAGGCCGTCTTCAGCTCCTCCTTCAGCTCCCTCTTCTCCTTCCGGAGGGTCACGAGTGTGTTTCGTATGCCGTCCCTCTCTTGTTCCAGCTCCTCCTTCTCGCTCAAGTAGCGCTTGGCGTCCTCCTCAGCTCGCGTTTTCCCATACCTTCCATATTGGTTGGCGTCTGGTTGGAGTTGAGGGCAAAGGTGAGTAGGGGGTCAAATGTGCAGGGGTCACGGGACGGAGACAAAACATCTCACGGTCATCTCGCCGTCCGTCCTCGTGAATGTCCCGAAAGGAGCAGGACGCCACTTCTACAACCTACACGACAGCGTGGCACGCCATTTTTTTAATCCTTTCATTCATAATTCAGAGAAAGAAATGATGGGAGAAAACCATGAATAAAATATAAACACACACACACACACACACACACACACTTCTGCAGAGGGAGAGGTCAGGAGGCAAGACAGCGGATCTAATGTGAGTGTCCAATAAATCTCAAGTTACATCCTGAAGCTCTCAGCCACGGAGAGCGCTGCCTCTTTGATGTGTCACAACGTCACAGTGACGGCCTGTGAAACAGCACCCAGACAGCCCGACACGCCGATATCACGTTCCTCTTACTCGGGACGCTCATCTCCTCTTTTTTCAAGAGATTATGGACCGAAAGGGAGAAGACGACGGAGAGGAAGAAGGGAAATATTGAGCCAGATAAAAGCTGCGTGTTAGCTACAGCCGACATTAAGCTTTGCAATCCAACTCCTATGTGACACACAACTATATTAAGAGATGCCATCTGTATTTT
Source organism: Clinocottus analis (assembly GCF_023055335.1). NCBI lineage: Eukaryota > Metazoa > Chordata > Actinopteri > Perciformes > Cottidae > Clinocottus > Clinocottus analis. The sequence continues at coordinate 5,550,687 of NW_027175821.1, forward strand.
TTCTCATTTCCCTCGAAGGGCAGCAGGCTGCTCCCCTTATTCTTTATGTATCTTATTCTTGAGAGACAGATGGAAAGCGTGACGCTGAAAAGTTACTTCTAAAAAAATATTTGGCCCGACTGTGCATATAAATCTCAGCTGTCTGGTCTCGTTGAGCGTCATATTGTGAATATTTTAGTAACAATGTACATCTGATCATAACGCCTTCGACGCAGTACGGCTCATTGACGTGTCTCACACACACACACGTGTGTGTTCATAAACACTGTATCCTTTTGTGTGTAAGGAGCACTGATTCTACAATGCACAATAACCTTCTGAAGTATCACGATTGCTTTAAGAAATGCGTAGAATGAAGACCATCCCGGCAGAAACAGGCTCTTCATTTCTCTGCTCCCCTCTGTTTCCCACAGTTTGTCTCCATCCTTGAAACACCAGTTGATTGTGAATGATTTACTTGATAACCTCGCCCTTGCCATCGCTCAGTTGTCTCTTAAAAAAAGAGCGCCTGTTTGCATTGTGTAAATAAAGAGTTAAATCAATCCATCAGTATAGCATCTCATGAGAATAGGCTCACTGGGGGAACGACAATGCTACTTTGGCGAACACACTTACTAGAGCCCGTTCGTTTGAGGGAGACTGAAGGCTTGGTTCTGTCAGAGTCGCTGCTGGAGAAACTTGAGCGCCGCTTCCCTTGATTCCCAGACTGCTGCCTGCGGTTCTCCGCGGACTGGGTGGAGTAGAGAGGGGTGAGAGGGGACATGGCAGATGTGGGAGGAGGGGGGGAAAAAAGAAAGCAAAGTTTGTATATTAGGCTAAGCGATGGACTGATCTTCAAATGCATTGGTTTGAGACGTCTGAGGTGTGACATGTTTGTGGCTCTAGGTGCTAAGAGGCATGTGTTTAAGTGCATGTCAGTGGGGTTAAGAAAGGAGTTTACAGGCTGTAAAACTGCCATGACCTCTTGCCTTCCTGTCACCAGTTTGATCGCTTTGTCTTTTTTTGTTTTTTTGTCTTCTCTTCTCTCCCGTGCCCACACACTGCTATTTCTCTGGCCGGCAAAAAGCCGTCATTGATCGGCAAGTAACAGAGCACTGTCTGTCTGCCCGGGTGACTGATATGGAGTGTCATATTCAGACAGCGACAGTCCCCAACAGCTGAACACACACACAGACAACATCAACATAAAAAGGCACAACACATACGGTGTAACTGAATATAAAAACGTGTGCGAGCACAAGCATCCCACCTGCATGTCCTCATTGGGGACCTCATCATATGTTCTGGAGTCTGCGTAGGTACCGCTGGAGGATGTGGCCCACCTAGGACCCGAGAAGAAGGAGACATGAAATCTGCATCATGGCATTGCTTTGACCTCGTCTCCGTACTCCAACCCCTCCCCTCCGTCTCCGTCTCACTCACAGGAAGGAATGGCGCGCAGCGTCGCGGATGTTAGCGATGGTGTCCACGTCCACGTAGTCGTAATGCAGGGACTCTGGATCGGTCGCGGAGCCCGTCTCTGCCAGGAGGACGCCGAGCCACCTCCCGAGTTCCTCGGAGCTGCTGGCCTAAAAAGAGACATTTGCACATCAACTTCTCAATTACACGCGATCCATCTTGACCCATTGTTAAAAATAACAACGCGATTCGTGTTGTTTTAAAAACAGGGGACGCATTCTTCGTCGCTCACCTCCAGAGCGGCCACGGCGGCGCTGTTCCGGAGGATCCGGAAGGCAAAGGGATGTTTGGGTCCCAGCCCCGGGACCACCTCGCAGCCGTGGAGAGGGAGCGAAGAGAGGAAGGTCCGAGCGTCTCCTTTGTCGTGGTAGAAGTGCAGCGAGCCTCGGCTCACGCAGCACCAATGCTCCCGCCACACCTGATTCACCAGCACCGACACGTAGCCTGCACGGCGGGAAGGGACAATAGGCGAAGAATGAAGTGTCTGGAGATTTGAGAGAGTCGAGAGACCGAAGGATAGGTGGGTGGGGTTTGGACCTTGACGAGGGTTGGTGTAGGAAGTCCGGGGGTCTCCAGGCCGAGGGGGCTTCTTCTTGGAGAAGCTGATGATACGTGTGATTTTACGGCCCGCGGCGAAAGCCCCACGTTTCACCTTGCCTGCATCAGAAGAGGAAGGATTAGACAGTTAAGATATGCAACAAAACATTTCACTGCACAACTGGAAGTCACGCATGATGACATTTGGACAAATTTGTCTTGTGATGATGAGAAAAGTCATATTTGTATTCAACAAGCTGCTGTGTTGATTTGAGGCTGTCCCCCCCCCACCCCCTCCGTCTTACCATTTTCTCGGCAGTTCTCAAAGGTTGACACACCCACACTGTCCGAGTCCGACGTGTTCCTCTCTGCCGAAAGCCTCTGAGGAAGAAGCACAAAAACACACAGGTTCAACAGTGGAAGTTAAGTCCTACACAGGATCCGTCTGCCAGGATCAAACCACGGCTAATTTGTCTCAATTAATAGCTAAAGAACTATAATTGAGGGAATTGTTATTAAGCTTCCATGTAACTGCTTCTGCTTTCACATAATGGCGTAATGAGACAAATAGGCTGATCCTCTGCCTTTTTCTCCTCACAACGCTATAATGACTCCTTTCTCTTTCACCAGTGTTTTCCTTCCTTCATTTTGCAGTTTATGTTCTGACAGGTTGGTCGGCGTTAAAGAGGACGTGCCAGCTGCAACACTGAGTCACCACCACCCCTTATCATTGGTGCCGTAACACCCAATTACACAGCACATTTCCTCTTTGTTCTGCAAAGCAAACACAGGTATTACCGTGCACTGCGTCTCGCCAAGCAATTGTTTAGGATGAATTGATAGTGACAACACAATTGCCGCATGCCACCAACTTGTCCTCACCTCAGCTGTAAAGATTAATTATGTCTCGAGGCTAAAAAAAAAACAACTGAAAAAACCTGACAGGAGCGTTCCAACGCAAACATCCTCTCCTGATGCACTTACCTTGTCGAGTTCAATTTTTCTCGGAATGATGGGAGATGCAGATTCCTCGGGCCCGGCGCTCTGACCGCTCACCTCTCTCACAACCTGCGTGGGAGGTATTTTACATGTGTCACTCAGTACGTACGCTTCCTTCGTCAAACACGCTTCCGGCAGCTTTTTTTTTAAAAAGATTAATGGCTGTGTTGCGATGCGAGTCTGTGTCTCTGCATGCAAACATGCAATTTGCAAGTATCGCTCACCCTGAGCCACCTGTGGGCCTGCTCCTTGCTTTGCACAGCCAGCACCAGTGCATCTCCATTGGGTAGGGTGAAACGGAGTTCATGGTGCTTCCTCTTGCTGTCTTTGGGCGCGTACACCACGGTGCATTGGGGCAGGAGCAGGTCCACATAGGGGTTGGTGTCCTTCGAACTCTTATAGCACTGCAGAAAGGAGGAAAAGCAGGATATTGTCAGTTAAAGAAGGGAAGACGACGTTTTGCGCTTTCCTCAGGATTTGGTTTGGATGTTCGGCACCTTACCTGGAGTCGGTTCTCCCGTATGACCGTGAGCTGTTTCGCCCACTGGCCGAAGCGTTTCTTGCGCAGCAGGAAGGCACAGATGCGACAGTCCCTGGCGGGAGGCATGGAGCTCTCATCCGAGGGCCACTGGTGAGTGAGTCGGACGCCGGGGCTCCTCTCTTCCTCGTCCTCCTCGTAGGACTCGTAGGAACTGCTCAGAGCATCAGAGTCGTTGTCTGACGGAGAAGATAAAGTGCGTTATTTGTTGTAAAAATATAGCATGTTCAATCCTTTCATATCATTGATTTGGGTGGTAACAATGTTCTCAACTCACATGAGTTTTTGCGGTGCGTGTTTATGGAGGTAGTGGGGTAGTTGTTTTCAGCGTCTTCATACCCATCCTCTATGGAGTTGGGAGGGCTCGGCCTGACTGAAAATGAAAAGAAGAAGAAAAGAAATCCTAATGACTCCTTATGTTCCATCGTGCAACTTGAATGTTACTTGTGCTTTGTAATTACAGACTTGGGAGGTTGTTGACAGCTAAATGACACTAAGGAGGACAAGTTCAGCAGAAGGCGGGAAGATGCTGACCTCGTGTGATGATGTACTCGGGCAACTTGCCAGGACTGAGGGGCACTGCCTCCTCGTAATAGTCCTCGGGAGGAGGTGTTGTGGGCAGAGGGGGAGGAAAGTCTGCCGAGCGCGGGGCTGACGAGTCTGCACAGTTCTGCTCAGGGAAACACACAAACACAGCTCTCAGATTTCCCTCACAACCATAACACATTTATGTTTTCCCCACAGCCTATGAACTACACCATCAAAGAGATACTGAGTAAAACCCTCAAAATGATATACATAAAGTAGACACATGGGCTCTGGGCAGGCCCGTATACATCCCAACTCCTCCAGCAGCTTGCAGACTGATGAGCATGTGTGCACGGTAAAACCCCACAACATGGAGTACAAGCTCTCAATTCTCTTTGCTTTGTCATGAAGAGGTGCATCAGGCCTCTGCAAAGTTGGATTTGGATGGGGAGAACTGAAAAGAAGCAAACAGCATGCATCCCACTCACTGATATTTCTGTTAGGGACTGACTCTCGGCCACTTGCCTGTTTTAAAGTGTCAGTCTGCGTGTTCTTGTCTTCTTTCAGGTCATCTGTCACATCCTTTAGGTCTCCAAGCTCGCAGTCTTTAATGAACAACATTTAAACGGATAGTTATATACTGTATATGTAGAGAAAAGGACATTTGCAGCTCGGCTGCGGCTACGTGTTGGAGCTCAAACTCACCAAATGTCTCAAAGAGGGACTCTACGAAGCTGGTGCCATTTCTGTACACGGCTGAGTTCATGTAGATGTAGTCTGTCCCTGAAACTGGAGGCGAGGAAAGAGACACTTTTAGATGTCGAGTGTATTGCACGTTGTAAAAATCCCCCGGAGAGTCTACATTGAAGCCAGACAAAACAAGAGAATGAAAATAAAAAACAGACAGACAAGTCCTCTTTCCTCCTCCTCACTGACCTGCAGGCTGTATCTGCTGCAGGAGGTTCCACACGGAGGTCTTCTTCTCCTCCGTGGAGGAGCTGAGGCTCTCCTGGTCCAGCATCTTGAGCAGGACGCCCAGCTCACTCACCAACACCTCCATCGCTGCACAGAGCGGGGCATAGGTCAGGGGTGCACGGCTTCAGTTTATCAGTAGAGGGTAAAGGTCAGACGGACAAGTCTAAACAAACCAAAGGGCTAAATGTCACAGAGCCTCTCTCTCTCTCTCTCTCTCTCTCTCTCTCTCTCTCTCTCTCTCTCTCTCTCTCTCTGATTTGCTTTCTCTGCGTCTTTCTTTCATTTTCTGTCACTTTGCCTCGCAGTTCGTCAATGTCAATCTTCCACCTTATCACCTGGCCTCCCTCCTCTCCTGCCCGCCCCGGTCACAAGCCAGACGAAACAAGAGCAAAGGCCGGCTGTGACAGGAAACATGTTTGCTAATTGGTCATTAACCCAGAAAAAAAGGGGAAGTGAAGCTACACCCAAAATAACCAATCTTACACAGAATAAGAACAAACATCCTCTGACGCAGCTCTGAAATGTTGCTGCCTCGGGCTGATTTGGCACAAACCCAAACTTCAATCAACCGATGATAAGAAGGTAAATGAAGTGCCCTGCAAAGATTGTGCAGACGTCGGCAGGAATATGAGATTCTGACGAGACGAACTGCAGCACCTCTTTACGGAGACCAAAGCAGGCCAAATGTACCAGCAAGCAGAATCTCAGAGCACCTGATCTTTATCTAACAGAGGGGAGATTTAAAGTCCGGGCCTCACAAAAGCTCAAGGAGGCCTCAGGCAGGCCGACCTCCTGCGATCATACGCATTCTTCCCGGGGATCTCCAGGTTCTGGAACACTTTAAGGACTCGACATATAGGAATATATGATCCACATCCACATGTTGATCTGGTCCACTCCCTGTTTTCAGAACCAAAGTTAAATAAACCGTTCCACTCCCCCGGCTACTGGATGTCCTGGGAACAGGTCTGCAACCTGCTGATGGTGTGTGTGTGTGTGTGTGTGTGTGTGTGCATGCATGTCTGTCTTCTCCTGACTTTCTACCAGACACAAGCAAATGGTCAGCCAAAAATGTCCCCCCCCCCCCTCCCTTCTTTCTACAGTCTTCATAGATTATTTACTATTCCTTCTCTCTGCATTGTATCCTAACACACTTCTCTTCCCCACTCCCTCCTTCTCTTCCTCTCACCCTCATTCCACCCCCCCGCCCCCACTTCCACTCTCCACCACATTTTCACAGTTCAGACGCATTAGACCTGCTGAACCGTGCATCTTGCTGGGGTCATCCACGGGACAGCTGCTGAGCCAGAAAAGTCTTTTGTTCAGCGGGCGGTCATATGGCAGCACGTAAACACAAAATACACACACACACACACACACATATAGGCATGCTCGTATGATGTGTATTCAGTGGGGCGCGTTAAAAGCTGAACTTTGCTGCACCTGTCAACAAGTTTGAGCGGCATGTGATTTAGTTGAGGCAGAATGTTGCAATCCTGTACGTGATCACCAGTCGAGGTCTTGATCGTCTGGCAGATGGACGAGTTCGTAACTGAAGTTTGTTCTACATTTCAGACTGCTCCCATCCCTAAAGACAGACATACTTTCCTGAGGTGGGTCTTCCTATGGGCTTCGCAGTGCTCTGCCAAGGTTACAGTCAAGCGCAAACAGGGCCGGCCACAGTAGGTGTGTATGTGTGTGTGTGTGTGTGTGTGTGTGTGTTTGCCTGTGTCCTCTTTACTAGCGTGGTTTCCTTCTATTGTTACAAAACGCCCGCTCGCGCTCGGAGAAGTGGGCACGAGGATTTAATTCACGCGAGGGGGAAATGGAACGCCTCCTCATTAAGATCGGATTCACCCCGAGGGAAACGAGGAAGTGTGGGTCGCGGGACGGGAGGGGAAACTTATAAGAGTGGGATGTTTTGGCCCGGCGAGCGTCGTCCCTCCGCCAGAGGTTCCAGCTGTTTAGAATCTGTCCGGAGCGCACCGCTGGAGCTTCCTCTGACCCAGTGGAGGACTTATCCATAGCATGACTCATTCACCGCAGAGAGAAACTGAAATTCACACCAGTCAGCATTAAATCAACTCGAACTCCGAAAATCAAGGCGTCGCTTTCAAGGAGTTGGCGTGAAGCGGAGATCACAACACTCATGAACACTTCATTTTTATTGCATCCAATTTGACGATTACGGTATTTCGCTCGTGCCAGAACGAGCGAAGAGGAATTACCGCAGAGTATTTGGTGTGTGTGAGACCCATAAGACCACCCTTCAATCCTCAGCCATGCCTTGATAGTTGACACCACACTACTCAAGAGTGCTCGCACATCTAAAACAGCACATGATCCTTTAAATCTCTGCTGCAGCTCTGTGTGTGTGTGTGTGTGTGTGTGTGTGTGATGTGTGTCTTTGATGTCTTTAGAAGTCAGATAAAACAGATTGGGAGCCGAGCACCTGAGGGAAACTACACTACACAAGCTCGAATAAGATAATAACACCACATGAAAACGGGTTTATGCTTCAGGTGGAATTGGAATTTTGTGCGGCTACAAGCACATTACTTTACTTTTTCCATTCGTCAGTGAAAATGTAACGACATTTGAGACAACGCAAATGATGGGTGCGGGCGGCGCGCCGTGCGGGGAAGTGGCGGGGCGCTCAAAGCGCAAACATTCACCTCCTCGCACCAATCCGACAATTGCCGTTAAAGACTGGGCACATTCCTCACCTTGTTAATAGTGCGAGGCTGTGCAAAAATGTCTTTGTGCGAGGGGTGCAAATGTAGCGAGGCCGAGACAGAAGTTTGTTTCACAGTGCAGGCTCAGACTTTTGAAAAAGGGGCTTGCGTTAGCAGACCTTCTGTACAATCTGATGGAGGGAGCGAGGGAGAAGGGGAGGGGGCGAGGGAGAAGGGGGGCGGCGGTGGTGAGTAATGTCAGCGAGTTGAGCACCTGTGCCAACACGTCCGACTTAGCCCTGATATGAAGAATAATGTGACCTCAATCGGGAGCACAGGTTTGTTTTACTCCCTCTTTTTAATGCCGAGGGCTTTCTACATGCTGAGCTCACTTATCTTGTCTCACACACACACAAATAACTTCACAGTATGCAAAAAACAAAAGAGACAAAATACACTTATTCGGCAGGAACTCTGTTTCACAATGTCGTTGTAGGCAGACATTCCAGCTTATCACACAATTTGCATCCCACAAAGAGTCTCAAGTGACTTCATAAAAAAATAAAATAAAAATGCAACGTTTCTCTTTTGAGTGTGGGTGGCAGACTGCTGCTTTCAACATCTCAATTCAACATCGCTGCCTTTCTCGGAAATTCCAGCAAGCTTGCACAATGGCTTAAGGCACGGTGAAAACATCACCCGGCGGCTCCTCGCAGTCACACTCAGGTTTACGACACCTTTGACGCGCGCGTCCTGGCATTGTTTCCGTAATATTCACGCATCTTTGCAAATCCGTGGAGGTGCAAAGGCTCTCTCGCGCCTTCAACACTCACCCTCGACAGCAGTGGATGAGAGTCCCACCATTCTCCAGGGCTGTCGAAAGGAGACGAACCGGTGTGTCGGAGGTATTCCGGTGCTTGGTCCTCAGTCTTTGTGTTGAAGGTGAGCAGTAGTCCTGCCTACTGCTGAATTCACACTTCTTTGACCTCTCCCTTCCTCCCTCTGATCGGTTATCTCCTTTTACCTCCCTCCCACTCTGCCTGCCCTCCTCTCTTGTCTTTATTTTATGTGTGGGGGGGTGGGGTCGGCAGACTGTGGTGGTGGTGCTCTGTGTGTGTGTGTGTGTGTGTGTGTGTGTGTGTGTGTGTGTGTGTGTGTGTGTGTGTGTGTAAAGCCCCCTCCGCTGTAATCCTGAGGATCGTGTAGCACCTGGGAAAGGCTTGCTGTGTAAACACACACATGTCGACTAATGGCTAACCCGCATTCTTTATTCTTTCGCATTCTTTCCCTCGATACTTTATTAACCTTTAACTAGTTGCACATAAAGGCTGCCATCCAGATGATGCCAGTGAACCCATTCACATGGCAGACACAGCGAGGCATTGTACTTCCACTCTACATTAGAGTACAGGGTACATCTTTAACGGGGTTGCTTTCTCGTGAAGATGTCAGGAAATTGTTTTGTGGTGCAAGTAAACTTGATATTTCAAATGCATTGGTTTGAAAAAAATGTTAGTCAAAGACCCAGGAGGTTGAGTAAAAGCTTTGGAGTGGAGGTGGAGGCAAGTTGAGACTTTTCGGAGTTACACGAGGTTGACTTGTTGCCTCGAGGCGGACTCATGCGCCCCGACACGATGCGACACGCTGCCTTCAATCACAAGGGCACCAACGCCAACGCTGCACAAACAAAGCCATGAGCCCACGCAGACAGGTACGCGACCGTATGCACAGCGAGGCAGGAGCCCACACGCACAGACAAAACCACACCACAGCGAAGTGGAGGCTTTCACCGGAGATCAGCTGGAGAATGAAAACAGTGTCAGCTGGCCTGGTGCACAACATCGCACTGTGTCAGAGTAACACAGACAATGTAACGTATATGGAGAGAGTTGGGTGAGAAGATCAATGCCACTGTTTTAATGACTGCATTTCTTACAAAACAACTGTATTAACCCTTGTATGGTGTTCATTTTTTTTGTTATTCAGAAGGTGTTGTGGGTCTGTTGTATTTTGGGGTTTTTTAATGGGGCGGTCGATGACATTTTTGTCTGATATATGTTCGTCGCAGAACATGAGCCAAGGCCAATAAGTCTGAGTTTGTAAAAATAATGAATCATATTGTTTTTGCTTTGTTGAAAAAAAAACAACCATACACCATACAAGGGTTAAATACAGTATTTATAGATTAAGCATTAACATTTCCACAACCCATTTTTCAATTTTTTTCCCCCTCCATTTGACACAAGAAGCAAATATTCTCAAATGATGAATGTAACCAGAACACAAGCGAAGATCTGAAGGGAAAGATTTGGATTTAAATCAGATTAAAGACAAAGAAAACAAGATCACAAATAGGACTATGAGATTCATTTTCAGTCTTGGTACTTAAAGTCATAGTTGATGCATTTTGGTCACTGGCAAAAACTTGTTGAGGTTAGACACCCCATTGCCACATAACCTTCAAAAATGTGTAGAAAAGGTGACAGTGATGAAAAAAAAAGGGATGCCAATAGAGCTGAGATCTTGATGAGGCACACTGCCGAAATACCATTCAGACTATGAATGACGAATGAGTGAGTCATACCCTGCACACATACAGAGGATTATAAAACATCAAGTCAAAAAATAGAGAAGTAATTGCTTAACGGCGCAGACAGGAAGTGCCCCCGACCGTCTAATTTGATGCACAGGCCAGAAACATTCCCTGAGGCATCTCTAGCGTTCCCCAACTTTTTCCAAAATCCTCTCTTGCTGCGACAAATGCCCCGACTCACCGTGCTAGACTTAGTTATGGCCCGACAAACCCCTCCTCGCTGTGACTAAATGCGACCTCTGACCTCTTTGGTAAAGCTGTGAACTCACACTGGAAGGCCACGGATGCCGGAGGAGGAGGGACGGGAAAGCACACTGCGTTGTGAGAAACGTCCCCCATTCATTCACTTGATGACTGGGTACAACAGTGGGAGTGCGTTGGAGTAAAAGTGATGCGTTTAAGGACAGACATATTCAGGTGACGGCTAAAATACAATACAATATTAATCCGGGATCAGCAGTAATCAAGCCCACGACACAAATATATTAGTTTAAAGCACAAAAGGCGGTGAGGCCTGCTGGACAAAGCCGCTGTGAGGAAGTCAAAACGACTGTACCATCTGCGACTCCACGAGAGATCAGTATCTCATGAAAACTGCTGCGCTTTTCTTGGAAGTCTCCCCTTCCTTATTGTCTTTGGACATGTTGGATATACAGCCATTTCCCCAACCTGATCTGACATGAAAGAGACCTGCAGGTTGAGAACTTTAAGGTGTCCACACACACACACACACACACGCACACGCACACACACACACACACACACACACACACAGTGTGGGAGTCTTTCTTCAGGCCGGCTGAACAATATGACCCAGCAACTTTTGAAAGGAAATGAAAAACTTGTTTAGTATTTTTTTTTTTTGTGGTGAAAGAACAGAACTTTGTCTCATGTCAAGTGACTCAAAGAGGTTTTTTAGTTCAGAGACAGCACGGTTTGAATGTTACCTTCATGGCATGCGAAGGTTATCTATACATACCTCCATCCAAGCTGGGACGTGTGTCTTTGAATTAAAAAAAAAAAAAGAAGCTCAACATTTAGAAGACAGATGATCAGAATAAAATGGATGTCACATCTGTCTTATCCCGCACGTAAGCTCTACATAAATCACGAGGCGTGTGTAGACATCACATGCTAACAAAGGTGAGGTAAGCCAGATGACCAGATGTGCTTGAGGTTTTTTTTTTGTTTTAATTACATCAAGAGGTGTGCCAACAGTGTCGTATCCCACCGGCTTGTGCCCCATCATGAAGAAACCTCCTCGCACTCTGTGCTCCTCAGATTCCAGGCATTTCCCAAGTCTGACGCTTCTCCTCTCCCCGGCACCAAACAAGTCTGGGCATTGGCGAGCCGAGATCACCGGAGCTCACGACAGGTAAACAGAGACAGCACTGGTTTTATCGGGAAGATATCGCTGAGACGTGACCTGAGTCTTTTTGCTACCATTTGGCCAGCGCATTTGTCATTTCGGGAAAGATTTGAGGTGGATGAGCGCAGCCTGATACAAATTTGAGTTTACACTTCTAATTGGCGTAGATTTGAGAGTGATAATGTTGATCTGTATCTGCTGGATGTGTAAATAGTGAACTGTCTGCTAGCAAGTTATACGAAGGCCATGAGAGAGCGATTTGGATCTTATTCCGTATGAAGCCAACAAAACACGTTTCCTGTCCTACATCGGTGAATGGGCTGGCCAACTGCATGGGGATGCCCGACAAGCTCCCCATAGAGATGGACTTCCTCCCTCCTCTGATGACATCACTTATCACCTCCGGCCTTCTGTTTCCCGTTCCTGTCAGCTGACCCGCTCCCCCTTTTACTGTACTGTCTCTGGTGACCCCATTCTCAATGCACCGTCTAGATCCTCGGCCAGATAGAATACAACTGTATTTCAAAAGGGATGACAATATAATGGAGCTTTCAAATGGGCCATTATGACAAACCTTCATTTTTTTCCCGCTGCAGGTAGCCCCCTAGAGGGTGCGAATTCCTTTCACATGGCTTTGGCATGTACATTTATCATGTGGGTGGACATTTTGAGACGGACAAACAATGATAAACATACATACCAAACGCACAATGCAAAACCAAAAGTCGAGCAGCAGGTGAGGTGAGCATGTGGGAACACTTATTTGGTTTGGAGGAGTCGTAAAGGTGGACAAATTAAGGGGAGAAACATGTTCTCCCCACTGTTTTTAATGGCGCACGGGAAGATGCTCCGGGTTATCATAAAACACAGCGGGAAGCCCATCCACACCCCATGATACACAAGTGTAACGCACAATAAATACACTAGCGATGGAAACAGTCCAAGGAAATGGGCGCTTTTGAATTTCTTTGTTGGCACGTTTGGCAGTATTCTGTCCTCGTTGTTTGTTTTTACTTCAGAGAGAGTTGGCTGGTACTTTGACTTACCGACTGGCTGTAAGTCAAAGTACCAGCTGATTGCTGACTTGAAAACACCACTTCATAATCTTAAATTGGGCACAACCTAAAGCATTTGGAGCGCGCATTCCACAGCACAATTACTTCCAGGCTTACATCTAGTTTAAATCTTCCTAAAGTGAAGCAAGCTAAAGATTAAATTAACCCTAGCTTTGCACATATTTGCAGGCATCATTAAAGGGAGGGGTTGTGTGCACGTGTATCAAATGTCTACAACAAATTTCTAGCTTGAACGTGCATCCTCCCTCTCTCTCTCAGGCCCCTCTAATGAGCTCGTCACAGAGAGAGAAATGGACTCAAAGTCATTAGGCCATCTCCATGGAGATGGAGGGGGGAGAATTATGGGTTGTTGCACTCCCACTCACCTGTTTGAGCAATAACTGGCTTCTGAAGGGCAGCAGTGGAGCACAGAAGCTTTTGATGTTTAGATACACACACATACACACACACATTCACACGCACACACACACACACACACACGTGTGAGATAGCAGCAGCGAGAGAGTCAAGGGCCCCAGTTTACAGGTCAGGTTAGCGAAGCAATACTGCTCATTTTCCCACCTAACACCCACTATGTTTATTCACTGTGCTTTTGCATGATCTTAGAAGGCTTTAACATGGGATTACATGTTATTAGCCCAATAATGGTCAAATCTGACACACAAAGTTGTGAGCAACCTCCATTGTGTGTAGTGTAACACAGAGAACAGCAACAATGAGGAATATTTTACAGTGCATAACAACCTAACACATAACACATTGTTGTTCAATGCGGGACAGTGTTCCCTCCTCCTCTCAACAACATAGTTAAAGTCAGATTCATCCCTCCTGTAGTCTTTTACTCACCACTATAGTCTCAAATCTACTGTATCATCAAATGTGTGTGTTTTTTTAGCACTGTGATAACCATGTAACAGTCAGAAGGGAATTTCCCTGTCTTTTACAAATGCATTATGGGATACAAGCCAATCTCCCCAGCGACCATGAACAGAAGAAGTGCAGGTGTAGAAAGTGGACAGATGGGTAGAAGTCATACAACAGCAGCTATGGCCATGTGGTAACAGATGCATCTGGGTATTTCTCAATATGGACTCAGGTCAAAGGTCACAGAGCTGACCACGATGTAGGGGACGTCTGTCTGCTCAGCCTCCTTCCCCTCGTTCTCATTTCTTCATCTTCTGCTGCCTGATTTATTCAGGTCTGAGATGGCACAGAGGGCTTGACTCAGCCTGCTGCCAGACAAAGACCCCACAGTGCAGTGAGTACTCTGCAGATCCCAGATCTGCCCAGAGTCCTATGAGATCACCACAATGCTATGTCTCCCTCACACAGAAGTATTCACACACTGAGAAAGATGCTATTCGGCAAGTGGAAGCACTGCTTTACTGATGTTGCACAGACAAGGGTAATATACACAAAGCGCACATGCATGCCCGCACACACACACACACACACACACACACACACACACACACACACACGGGGAAAAGGAGCTGCTTTGTCTCCAGTTGGGACTTTTCGTGTTAATGTGATTTGGAGCGGGTCTTCAGTTGTTCACTAGAAAATGTGGACCCACTCAGTGGATTTCTTGCTGTTGACTGAATTTTATGAAACATTTTGCTCGGATTTTTTGAATTCCAGTGATTATGAAAACAAGTTCTGGGAAAAAGTTTAGATGGATTGTTTTTTACTTCCCCGGTAAGAGAGCAGACGATATATTATAACATATAAATATTACAATTATATACCTGTATATGACTCATATTTCAGTGCTAAATTATGGCGGTTCTTAAGTAACATTTAGTAAACCGAACTGACAACAGGTAAAGTAACTATTGAGTATCTTGAGTACCTGAGTATCTTGCTTGTACCTGTATGCACACACACCGCAGGCAGAGTCACTTTTCACCCGACGCATCAGGAGGAAACAGCATATTTCTAAGTGACACACACTCAACAGTCACCTGCTGTACTGTTGTGCAGCATATCTCCATGGAAACCCTATATAAACAGCTATGCAGAGAATGACCATTGCCTTTGCACAATGCACACAGACAGACACACACACACACATACACACACACACACACACGCGCACGCACACAGCACATCTCTCAGACATATGAATCATAGTGATCTCCTCATCACCCAAGGGTTAAAGAGGGGAATTCCACTTCTTATAGGGCTGGTCCTATCATTCATGATTTACAGCTCATGCATGATGGGGCATATCATACTCCTTATGTAATATAATGTATGTATAAGTGTTGCACACTAATTGCATGGCAAAAATAAACCTTGATCAAGTTTGATAGGGCAAACAAAACGAGGGAAAAACGTACATGGAAGGGAGATTCCCTCTCCTTTTATCTCCCTATTATTATAGCTGCTGTTTCTATTGTCAGCCAATTGTCAAGTCCAATCAAAAGACGTCCTTTGGATATTTAAATGAAGGTGAACATCGATGCCCAAACAATCTGTAACCTACTCAAAAGTACAGCGATGAAATCAAACTCAACCACAGGAAGAGCTTCCATTGTTGTGGCGGCGGCTGTTTGTTTTCAACTGAGCTTTTGAAAGTGTTATATTTTAGTTACATTAGTGTTACAGAGTAATGAGCAACATGAATGCCGACGCAGTGAGGTCACTGACCACTGGCTGGATGACGACAGCAGACTGCCTTTTAATTGTGCTCCGTGACCCTGCTAACCTGGAACCCCTGACGCCATGTTTTAATTAAACTTTTAACAATTCACATCCCTGTTGACTCCCAAAACACATTCTCCACAACTTCAACAAGCCTGAAGACTTAGATTTGTGTTATGAAAAAATGAATTGTGACAAATGTGAGAGGGGATACGGATTCCTATTGGCGTGCACACACACACACACACACACACACACACACACACACACACACACACACACACACACACTGACACAACACACAGGTTCTCTTTTCATAGATTTCTCAGTGGAATGTGAACATGCGTAGCAAACCATCTCATTAGAGGAACGACATGGACGGAGCAGAGGGACCTCATGCACATGCAGCAGACTTGTGCTTGCGTGAGCAGTTTTAGATTTATATGCATCATTGTGGGGGAGAATAGCGGATCACGGTTGGGTCCACAAGTTCTTCCATATGCTCCGAGACAACCTGACAATAGCCACGATTCATCAGGACTGCTGGGCTACATCACAGACAATCCCACCCCTGCAATGCATCCCTGTGGGGACGGCCTCTCCCCTCTCACACCCACCTGGTGCTGTGCCGAGGCGACCGTGGAAACAAAACCTTTATTACACTGCTGCTCCAGCTGGCCTGGAGAGCTCATGTCAAGAAGCTCCAACTATTCAAGCTTCAACCTGCCTCTCATCAATTGTACCAAGCTTCAATTCTGAATGAATTCTGAGCTCCACGCAGCAAGCTTTGAAGGATGAAACCCCCACGACTAAAACAAGCATTGAGAGTTGACTGATTAATTAAAAGCTGCGCTAATCAATAGTTTTGCATCAACAATGACTCATTTATATAAATGTTTAGACTGAACAATCAATTGGGAAAATGTTGTAGCCTTTATTTAGGACAACTGAAGGAAAAGTGATTGAGCAGAAGCCGATCCGGGGATTCAAAGACCTTGTAAACAGTAGAGTGCTCCCCAGGGGTCACCAGCCGTCACCGTGTGTTTTCTCCTGTGGTGTTTACACAAACACAAAGCTCAGATAGAAAGGCAGTCGAGCAAAAATTCCTGTGTGTTTGTACATGTGCGTGGTGTGTGTGTGCCTGTGTGTTGAGAGAGAAACACACACACACACAAAAAAAAACAAACAAATAAACAGGCAAGAATTTCTCCCAACCTGACCTAAAAATACTTCCTACTTTGGATTCTCTGTGACGCTATGCTAAGGCAAAGAGGCTGGTACAAGGTAGTGGGAATAACATTAAGGTGCCCTGTATCCAATTTGTCCCATTTCCTTTCACCTCTGGTTAGTTGAGTAAATATGTCCATTAAGTTTGATGTTCTAATCACTCTCTCGTGTTTACCTGCCTGGCGACTGGCAACAGGTTTGTGGAAAGCACGCTTTAAAGCCTCTACAGCTCTAAAAACAGTTACACGATACAGAAATATATCAAACTAACTTAAAGCAACAAACTGAAACCCTGACTTCATATTTGAAACCCTGGGTTGGGTCACCTTGCAACACAGCACACAGACAGGGGGTAAGTGTATTTGTTTTTAGTTACAATGTGGAAAAATGCTGTACTGTGCAGGGGGCCAACGGCACCGCTCCCAGAAAAACAACCACACACACGGGGTGGAAACACATGGTGCATTTCTTGCTATTCAACACAAAAGCACTGGTCCACTCCAAAGGTTTCCATGAAGAAGTCATGAAGTAATGCTGGGGGTGTCCAATATCAAACAATGACAGCCATGATCACTTAATCTCCAAGTATCTCATCTCCACGTCCAGATATTAGCCTCGACACAGGATGAGCGAGCTTCTCTTTCTATAAAAACAATCAAACTTTAGATGAGCCACTTGGTTCTCTGCCTGTGCAAGCAGAACAAAGCAACACTATTTATATGTTTAGAGTGCACTACCATTATGTATTAGATGTACAGGAGGGTGGGTGTCACACAGAAAGAAACAGAAATGGGCCGTGAGAACAAATTTAGTGCAAATGGGACATTTTATAAAAATCTCACAATGAGATGTAAACTTTTTCCAGCAAGTGTCTCATATGACCACAGTGAAGCGTTAGAAAGCTGCGGTCATAGAAGTGTGTGTGTGTGTGTGTGTGTGTGTGTGTGTCTCCCAATCTGGACCTAAAAATACTTCCTCCTTTGGAGGAAGTGTGTGTGCCGCTTTGACAGCCACAAAGAGGAGCAGTCAACACATAATAAAGAACATGCATGTATACAAGAGTTACCTTTGCAAACCGCACGAAGAAACGCAGACAAGTACTGAATACTTTGAGTGTGTGAGTTTTCTTTTGTGAGTACTGCATACTTTGAGTGCGCAAACTTACATTTGGTGCCGTTTGTTTCCATTCCTCGTTTGCCGCCGTCCATGTGAGACTGGGTTGTTGGTATTTAGTGCAGGCCCATGAGTGACTGACTGCCTTCCCTGACAGATACAGTCGGTTCACCACCGGCCCGCTTGTCGGGAGCTCGAGGCAGCTTCTCTGCTGGGTCCTAGCGCCAGCTCCCGCAGTGACGGGCCGCTGAAACTATTCTTGATTTTAATTAAGAGTATGCTTATTCGCTCCCATGCCGCTGGGAAGGGTACCATTTTACCGTCTGTAGAGTAAATTAGCAAATTAGCAAACTGTAGCTATCAGCCGGTTAGCTTAAAACATACTGAAACAACGAGGACGAGGCTCCGACCAAAGCAAAACGAAACGCGCTTAACAGCTTTTCATAAAGCTCTCCACTTGGCACGTCTCATCTAGTTAACTTAATTTATAGTCTACAAACATGACAAGTGATGTAAAAACTGGGCAATGCCCTGGTTTACGGGGGTTTCGTTCGGGATTCGTGATCCTGGCTGCAGTCTCTCTCCACTGGTTTTGTAGGCCGAAAAATGGCCGAAGTTCGTCAACTCTTTACGCTTCGGTTGTTTTCGTTTATCGGTGCTGGGCTAGCTTCCCCCTTCAACACAATACGCGTCGTGTTACTCGCAAAATGTCGAACAATTCCTTTAAAAAAAGATTCACAAGTGGTTCCTTACCACACATTATTATTATTATTGTAATAAAGAGACTGCATTTGTTTCAAGTTTAATTTTTAGTGACAAAATGAACAGTATTCAAAGGAAGTAAAGTCTTCAACAACCCTGGATCTTCACCAGTTTGTGTTAAATACCTTGCAGAGTGTTTCATTGTGAGTGAATATAATCTCTGTAGCTACAAAATTATTGGATTATCATTCTAAAAGAGAATCAATAAATGTCAGTAAATGTACGGATGACGAGTCCTTTTCCTAAAACATGTAGTCATCTTTCTATTGCAATGAGCTGGAACACATGGAGCAGAAGGAATCATGTGCGTCCGTTATCTATTTAATCTACTGAATTGCACATCCTTTTTACGAGACAGCTGCACAGTAAACTGCATCTATCGGTGACCTTTAACTATTTAACCAGAACATTACATGGAAGTGATCTGCTAATCTGTATATCTGCATTCTCACTTTGGTTTTAATTTGCACACAAATCAGCAAGGTCACGCATACAATTGGGAAAAAAAAAAGAAAAACAAGTTGTGTCCACCTCCGATTGTTACATGTTTTGTTCTATATGGGTGTAAACCAGAGGGAGATGGTATTTCAGGTGCCAGAGCAAAAACAGGGAACAGGTAAACAAAATGCATCCTTATAAACCAAAGCAAAGTGATGCTGTATGCTCACTCACTCATTTTTCTCATCTAATCATTCCCACTGATAAAGTGTCATAAATGATATACAGTATCTACATTCTACTCATTCAGATTGCTGGTGCTGCACACTCATAACTAAGAGAGCATAACAAATAAGGCAAAGCCAAAATTCTCCTCTTTATGTTTTAGTGCTGCGGCTCTGGTCACGGTCATCCCCACATGATGCCTTCCTCCGTCCGTCAGGCTTAAGAACAGCACATCACTAATGTACTACACTCTCTATTGCTTACACATCACTCCAGCAAACTGCCACAGTTGCACTGACAGCCACAGTTCTTCTGTCCATCTGTGCATAACGTCTGTGTGGCCTTTCCCTCTGTATCTCTGGTGGGACCAGAATTTGGTTCGTCATATGAGGAGATCTCAAACAGGTTCTCAGCCATGGCAGTGAAACGGAGCAGAAGTCTTAAGATCTCTTTCTTCACTTCCTACAGGTCTCTCGTTCCGTTGATGGTCGTTTTCAACGAACGTCCGTAAGTTACTAAAACAGTCGGGCCTGCTTCTTGAGGTCATTTCTCTTCCACAGAGCCAGCCGGTCAAAATCCTCCACAGTCATGCCAAACACTTGCAGGAACTCCTCTGGGGACAAGTGACGCTGAGAACAGAAGGACATAGAGATGACACACAGTTACCACTTTATACCTGTCATTTTTAAAGTGCCCATTCAACTAATTCCTATAATGTACTATTCTTTATAACTTGGCCTTAACTGCCATTGAGGACATCACGGGTATATTGACAAGAAGACATTCATTTTTAAACAAAAGTATTTTTTTTTAGGCAAAAAACACCTATATGAATAAATTTAAAAGAATGCATTTTGAAACAGAAATACACAACCGATACAATTGACACAAATTTTAAGTAAACATTTCAATTAATATATTGTTTAAAATCCTGAGAATAGATTTGCTCGTGTTTCACAGAGTCTCTTCTGCTGCATGCCCACCGCCACACACGCCTGTTTTTTAACTAGACCAGAGGCAACTTATTCCCAGCACAGCTGTCCTTATGGCCCATTCATAACTCACCTCCAGTCTGGCTCTGTCTGCATCTTTGGGCAGCCTGTTGCGACCCCTAGTGGTGACAATGAGCGCCTCATAGGGGTAAATCTGCAGAGGGCAAGAGGCAGCATGTGTCATCAAACTTTGGACGCTTAGTTTACAATAACTCTGGGATTATTCAACACACAGGCTAGCTCACATGGAGCAAATTATTCAAGTGATTTATTTAAAACCTTACCTTGTATTCTGCTGAGAGGGAAGAAATGAATGTAAGTCAGTGAAATAGAAAAAAAACAACAACATTAAAATGAATTGCTTCACTCTAATAAGTGGTCGGTGTTTTGCATTAAATTACCTCTGCTTCCCCAATTGACCTCACTGCCACTGTCATACTGATACTGGTAGCAGTCGGCACTCTGAGGCTGCAGGTGACGAGAGGAACAGCGACTTAAACATATAAAGATACTGGCATAGATTAAGTCTGAGACATGGACACAGTCCTGACCAAACTCAATTCCAGTGCCTCAAAGTTACTGTTAATTTTATAATTGTCAACAGATGCCTTATCAGATGTCAGACCCGTCAGACCCGTCCAAGATAAGCTAAATAATACAGCTAATCACAATGTTGTTCACTGTGGTCTCACCCTCTGGATGCCGTTGCGTCCGTATCCTGGTAGCGAGGCGGACTTACAAACAAAATCTAAAACAAAGAAAGCAGTAAAAAAAAATATTACTGTAGTTAAGCCAAACAGTTTCTTCAATTTCCTATTATTTTCTTCTTTTTATTTGAAACTTTGGAAGGGTACGATCGGTGCCAGGTCAGTGCCAGAAGATGGCGCTCCTGACTAACCACAAAGCAATCGTACAGTTCCAGATGTGTGCCCATAATACTGGAGCTTTGTTGCTGTAAGGTCACTGAATGCAGCGCAAACACATCATTTATGATCCATTGCAAATATTAATTCAAAATCTACATTCAAAAAAAACAACACTACTTTTTAAAAACCCAGAACTGAGGTGGTGTTGTTATTGAAAAACTCACCGTTATCAGCACTGTATTGAGATCTTGGAGCTGGGAACAAAAGAGATCACACAGTTACAAGGTGTCTCTATTATTGCACACAAAACGCTAATGCTGCAGCATGAATGTTGATTATTCTTCTCAAAAATATTCAGGGGGAATTGCTCTTGAGATTTGACAGCTATCTGTCTAGTTAGAGTTACAACATAAAAAAAAAGAGAAAAGGAGCAAGTTGGGTACCAATCAAGCCCTGGAAAGAACACACAACATCAAAGGGGCAATAAGGCAGAAATAGGCCAGGCAGGACTGGTTCCAAGAAGAAGGGGATAAATAAAAAATGTAAAAACAACATACGAGCACAAAGACACGCCGCACGCTTCACCGTCTAATCGCGAAACACAGCTTGTATGGTTACAAGCCTTTTGTTGCCTTTCAACCGGAGCCAGCAGAGTCCCGTTCAGTTGTGTCCCCTCCCATCGGAGAAAACGCTTTAATGAGAGATTTTACTGCTCATAAATAAACCAGGCTATGGGACACCAGCTGTGAGAGCGAGAGGCTGAGGGAGACACACGGAGAGATGGACCGATAGAGGGGTGGAGAGTTATGGAGAGTGATGGAGACAGACTGGTGTCTGAATGTCCCAATGCGCTGTGCGACCAGCAGAGCTAAAACAAACTCTTCCGGTCGCTTCAGATCCGGCTTTGTCACATCTGTCGCACCTGGTTGAACACTCGTCTCCCGGTAGCTTCAAATGTACAGGCTCGGTGCGATCAGGTATCCTCACAACAGTGACAGGCCACATCTGCTGAACCTGTGGCAGGCCGGCAGCAGCTGTTCCGTTATCTTTTCATCTCTGTATAACGCCTGCAGCAGCCATGACCCTCTCTGACCTGCAGCCGCAACCTCACTGCCGTCACTCCAAACCCAGATGACAGCGGATATCGAGGGCTCATAAAAAAAAAAAGCCGCCGCGGCAGCGCACACGGTAACGCTGGGAGGGACAAAGACGTGGCGTGCACAGGCTTGAACTTGCAGGAACAGAGAGACAAAGAGGGGGATGCATAGGGGTGTGTGAGGTGTTGGAGGGATGGGTGGGTGGGGTGTGGGGGGGCAGGGTGGATCCTTACATCCGTTGACAGTGTTGTTGTACGCCGTGGTGCCGTAGCCTGTAGTGTTGAGTGTTTCCTTGCTCCCACTACGAGAATTCCTCGCACTGCCCCAGGGGTCGTTGTCATAGGAACCAGATCTTGCTTTCATCTCCTCCTTTAGGATCAACCTCCCGATGCCACTCCCGATCTGAGGGGGAGCAACCAAAGAGTCAGGGGGGGGGGGGAAGAGGCGTCAGAGAAAACTGCTAATTTAATGTACAGTGAATGAAGCAAGTGAATAACAGGAGGACAGTGAACAGGCACCATACCATAAGAAGAGCATTATTCATGGGTGTTTCGTGAGGAGGAGACTTTCTTCAACCAAATGTTGAAGAAAGAGAGAAAGAAAAATAACGAAGCTCTTACTCTTTGAAGACCGGGACTCCAACTCTCTTCATCTCCTCCTGTCGAGAAGCGTCTTCTCGGTACCCGATAGGCTGCGAGACAAAAACAGATAAAAGAGATTCCCCTTACGTGTATAAAGAGCTCATTGTGGAGCGAAGTGGGT
Source organism: Clinocottus analis (assembly GCF_023055335.1). Lineage (NCBI taxonomy): Eukaryota > Metazoa > Chordata > Actinopteri > Perciformes > Cottidae > Clinocottus > Clinocottus analis. The sequence goes on from NW_027175821.1 coordinate 5,573,563, forward strand.
GAGTGAATAAATATGACAACACGGTTACCAAAGGAACCGCACTTCTATGTCTGTGTTTGGTCCAGCGGAAAAAAAATCAAAACAATGCAGCTTACTACGCCGCTTGCCATTCTGAACTCAGTGAAATGACAGCGTGCCGTACCCCTGGGGGAGCTGGTGTAAGGGTAGTAGTCAGCCTCGGACTGGCTGTATGGCTCAGGGGAGTAGGTGGACAGTCTGGAGGATCTGAGGATGTCCTCGCTGGTCCTGCTTTTGGTGGCTGCGTCCACATGATTGTCTGTGAAGGAATGGATCGGTTAGGAGAGAGAAAAACAGAACCACAGTAGGTGGTCTATATGTTAAAAGAAATAGTTTGACGTTTTGGGAAATAGGTTGATGACCCTTTTAATGCTGAGCCTATAGCGAAGTTAACCGTCTCCTGGCTCCAGCTTCAAATTGAATACAGGTTTTGAGAGTGGTGTCTCATTTTGACAAGACTGTGAGTAAACTATTTCCCAAAATGTTAAACTATCCCTTCAAGGTAGGAAAATGTCAACGAATGAATGGATAACACGAGGATTTACAGCCTGTGCACTTCACATTCGAGGTCATCATATCCTGCATCCCTGTCAGAGGAGATCCATATCCAGCATAAAATAACCAGCATTCAAGTGAGTTCAGTTACTGCTCAGCCTGCGGCACACAGCCGCTTCATTCATGGCGTGAGGCCATGATATCGATGCCACTCTGCACTAAGGCACAGTCAATGGGAGTCAATGGATGTGACATGCAGTGTAATGTCGGATACATCGCTCTTCACTCAGTTTGTCATTAGCCGTGCCGGCCCAGATCCATGATCCATTGAATTCCTATACACATGATGCATGTGACACTGATGGCAGACGTTCTCATCTTTTGGACACACACTTCCAGCTCCACGACACACACACACACACACACACACACACACGCACCCCCCCCCCCCCCCCCCCGCAGATTTGACCTTCTGTCAGAGGAAGTCTGGCTGTACAGAATTGACATGGGAGCACCAATACATGAAGACAGGAACTGGACACACACGACAGACATAATGCACTATCTATCTACCGACAGTGAGTGAAAGAGCGAGTGGAGAGTGGTACTTACAGTGGCAAGGTCACCGGGGAAAAGTGAAGCAGAAGGGTGGAGGGAAGTGAATAAAAAGGATTGGATGCAATAAAAAAAAAGAGGTGAAAGGAAAAGGGAAACATTATTGGAGGATCCCCATCGGAGGGAGGTGTGACAATGTGAGAGCTTTGCTAGCAATGTGGAGAACAGGCACAATGCCAAAAAACAGGGATCGTATATTTATATATATATATATATATATATATATATAGGTAGTACTGAGTAGTACATAACAGGCTTTTGATGCGCACAGCAACATCACATGTGTCTGTTGTGGCTATGAATATACGTCAATCCTGTTAAGTGCTGAAACAAGAGAGAATAATAATCAATAGCTGTTAAGGAAGACATAAAGTAGGAAAAGGATCAATGTGACAGATGAGTGTGCAGATTCTTCTGTATTCTAACAAGGCAAGCTTTACGTTTTTTTTTTCCTTTCTCTATCGGCAAACATGTGTTGTGGAAACATCATGGCCTGCGATGTACTGATTACGACTGAGAAACATAGAAGGGGGAAAGTGTCTAAACACGCAGGGGTCGACACAGTTTACTACGGATACCACCACACACAGTACGGAAGAACATGCAGGACGAAAAAGATCATCTATCCTCCATCAGGAGGTCTTAAGTCTTGTGATCGTCAGCTGAAAAGCATTTTCCAATGTGACGTGTGAAGGATGGCTGTCGTGCATTTCAGCGTAATGACTTGTAATAAAAGGCAAAAATAGCATCTTGAGCTAACCGCGTTGCTGCGTGACTTGATTGAATGACAACATTGAGCCACACTATTAAGAAATCAGACCTCCCTCTCACATACTCGTTGAGTTTTTCCACCATAAAAACAGCTGTCCTTGTATTCAACCCGTTTACAATTACAGCAACGCCTACTTAAATCACACACTGACCACCGGTTAACTAGGCCAGTCTGGGTCTCCGTGACAAATATAAATGAGTTATAATACAGTTTTTTTTCCTCTCTCTGTGCTTTATTCCATTGTTCCCTTCTATTCTGGTGACTTGTGTGTCCTCAGAGTCCCATGTACTCAACACTTGTCACGCCTGAGCAACCTTCACTTCATTCAGGGTCTATTCCAGCCCCTTAGCCGACAAGAACCAGTCGTGCTGCAGGAGCTGGCACGTGTTAGCGGCATGCACATGGAAAAACGTTGCTCTTCTGCTCTTCTGCATTCAGCCAATTACAAATGCAATGAGTCTAATTTTGAAAAAAAAAGAGCTATACAAGTCAAACTCTATTTCCGTTTGTGCATTTTGAAGCTCAGAGTCAATCTTTGTGTTACTGGTGGCTTTGTTCTGCGTGACGACCGGAGCATCAATATTAATCACTCATTAATAACATCAATACGTCAGCAAAAACATCTACATCGAGTACTCAAACACAGCAGGACTAAACTGACAGGAGGACAGGCAGGCTAAGGCGTGGCTAACTGCACTGTACCCGTTCTCGTATAGATGGGAGGCTTCTTGTAGAGGTTGGGGTCCCCTGTGGCTGAGGAGAGAAAGAGGAGATGGAGAGGTGAAACGTAGGGGAGTGAAGGAGGCGAGGATGTGAGTCCCTATCGGGGTGATCGGCGGGGACGAGGTGGAAGTACAAGGGGTGTTTTTTTTTTCAAATTGGTTACAAAATACGACTTGGGTCACATTTTCCACAAAATCTGGTCGGTGAACTTAAAATGAAGGACTTGCATCGGTGAGTAAAAGCTGATGAAATCTTCCCCCCGCGGAGTAAAACATCTATGAGATTGTGAGTAGTGCAATGAGGAGATGGGGAATCCTACCTGGTACATGAAAATGTTTAGGGGGCTGGTTTGTGGTGGGTGTGCTTGACCGCTCCTCTTGGCCGTAATAAGGTGAACTCCTGCCACTCTCAGAGCCTGCAGCCAGCCACAGCCAATCACAGCAAAGGAAACGTGAGAATGAAGGAAGGCCTCAACGCAAGTCTCATCCATGCAGAGGAAAACCAAACGGCGTTCATTCAAGTTACAAAGTGACATTGGATAACCATTCCACTTGTGTAATGACAAAGGTTATTGACTTGTCGTCCTATGACAGTAATTACAGTGTCAATGCACATGTGTAAGAGTTGAATGAAATGACAGCCAAGGAGCAACTGCAGCGTATGAGATAGTCAAACAACTATGCTGGAGTGAAGTGAAAGAGATTCTGCCCTAAGGCGGTGAATCTGTTTATCTTTTGACACCAGAAGTCGGTTAGCTTAACTTAGCCGTCGCTCCCTGAAGCTCCACTCATTACGCAGTGCTAAGCTAGGCTAACTGGCCGTTGACTGTGTCGACACGCTGGACCGACGCGCATGAGCGCGGCCTCGATCCTCTCGTATACTACTCCTTTAAACGAGATAACTTCAGGAGAATCCTACCCAAATGTTAAAAAACAAACAAACAGCATACTGATATCAAACTCTGAGTTTATAAGCAGACGACTAGGAGTGAATAGCATCTGACTCACCATAGCCATAGTGCTGCGGAGAGCGAGGCATGATGGGTGACATGCCTTGGCGACTGTACGTTGGCGAGTCAATATAACCTGGACTGGAGCACCGCCTCTGCTTTATATCCAGGCTGTCGTAGTCCTGAAAAGAGAGAGGGGATACGAGGTAGAGGTGAACAAAAAGAGCGAGGGGTCAACGAGGAGACAAGCAACTCAAAACGAGGACAGTCAACCTTTTTTTTAAACTGTTAAGTGCTCTGCTAGGAAGAGCGCTTACCTGAGAATAGGGAGAGAGTGTCCCGAGTGACTGGAGAATCAGTGGAGAGAGAAGAGTGAGCATTTATATTGTTGAAACCAGAACAAGATATCGTATATCATGTATTTGCAGGACCACACGTTCTCAAGTTCAATCTATGTGCTGTGTTTCATCCTACATGGGTGACTGGTGGGGGTTTCTGCATGGGACAAAGTGATGACCATTATTATTTATTACATTTCAATGTCAATTAAAGGAATAGTTTTAGGCATTTTTTGGATCTGAGCTTATTTGTATTCCTGTGACGTCGGATAAGAAGATGGATACCACTCTTGTGTCTGTTTAAAGCTCACTAATGAACTATTCATACATCTGTTGTTTTATTCATACACCAGCCGAAATGTAAAAATGTCAAGCTGTGGTTTGTCGGAACTAATTCTTGGTTTGGCTTGGTGAGTGAGCTTTATACGTGCTGTGAGGTTGATTGAATAAACTTTGGAAAGAGCCAGGCAAGTTGTAAAATATACCATAACTTCAAATAAGATGCTACAAACAAATACATTTTAATCAAATTTCACTGAACATTTCCAAGATTTTTAAAAGTTTGGTCCAAAAATATATTTTTTATCGTCATCTCAAAAAAAGAAACTGTTCTTCTAAGTAAAAAAAAGAAAGGAAAACCTAAATTCCAATGTTCAACTACAATTTCCAATTTCTGAATCACACTTTACCAAATAAAATTCATTTTTGGTGGTAAAAACGAGAAAAAAAAATATTGATGCCTATAAATAAATACTATATAAGTGCAATGAAGACATTTCTTATCAGCAAAGCTCAATTTAAAAGTGTTTCTCCTGAAAACAGACCGACGATGAGGCCAAAGCTAAGTTTGGCCCGGAGTGTGTGGCAGTAGTACCTCCCCATAGCTGTAAGTTTCTAGCCTGTCATCAGAGGTGTATCTGTGGTACGGCTGGTAAGAGGAGGATATGAGGTCTGGCTGTTGGACCTCGTATATGGCCTTGACCTTTGGCAGGGCAGCTAGGTCCTTATAATGTAGGAACTGATTCTCCACTCTGGCCTGGAGAGAGGACACACACACATACACCCACCAAAGACAGAGACAACAGCAACAAGACCCAACATCAACCACATGGACAAACGCACAGTTACAAAGTAGAATGGAAACTGCACCAGTGACGCACCAGTGAGCCGATCATGCAGGGGTGAGGTGGGTGAAAAAGAGCTGATGAAGCACACACATGCATGCACGCGCGCGCTCGCACGCGTGTGCACGCTCATCAAAAGCACACATGTACACTGCAGGACCTGACAGCGGTGTAAGTTGTTGACCTTCAGGAGCTCAGCATGTGAAAGAAAAAGAGAAGAGGGAGCAAGGACAGCTAGAGAGAGAGAGAGAAAGAGAGAGAGAGGAGACAGTATGGACGACAAGCGTGCTTACACTGCACTTCTCCCTCATCCATCACCTTAAACAGAAAGGTCATTGATTATGAGACGAGTGCAGGGCTTAGCAGAGAGAGCGGTGACTCTTGCTTGCATGCAGACATGTCTCGACATGCGAATACTACGGATATGCAGCAGCACCCGGCAGACTGCCATTCTCCACATAAACCTGGTAGGTCCACCAACTCGTCTCTCTCGCTCTATATAGCATAGAGGGAAGACTGATTTGGCGCATTCAAACCTGTGTTCAGTTCAAAACTGGGATGAATTTGCTTGAAATATATTCAATTATTTTAAATGCCTCGGTTACATTTAAGCATTTCTTTAACGTGGCTTGAGTTTTTGAGAATTTCCTTCCCTTTCTTGTGGACAATATTCTGCCTACAAGTGACTTGCTAAGCAACCTAGAGAGTCCACATGCTCGTGGCTCTGTGAGGTACATATAGGCACAGTACTGAGGTCAAATTTCCTGGTCATTTATCAAATAGTAGTTGTTTTGATATTTCAGTAAAACATATTGACCTCCTGTAGGCTCTGCAGAAAAGTTGGGAAATCACAATGTGACAGGATACATTATCTCGGGACCAGTCGTCTTCATAAAAATTGGACCCAATCCATCTTATTAATATATTTCACTTGATGTTTGATAACTAAATAGCTCTTGAGAATTAGATTTTGGACCAAAGTGCCGGATCACCTGACACTGCCGTCGCTGTGGTCACATGGCTGGGAAAGCAAAAAGTTTTTGGGGGTTTTCATTCAAATTCATCCCTGTTTGGACCTACTGAGCTTATTTCCTCTCTTCTTTTTTTTTTAAACTTCTGCCACATCACGAGGACACACACAAGCGAACAGGCCAAGGGAGTGAGCAGCCTCTCAGGTTGACGCTTAACCATTCAAGCCTGTGGGTATAGTGCTTGTGCTTCTAGTGTGTAAATTGTGCTTTCAGGGTAAGCTCGGGGGCGTTGGCAGCTGTAAAAGACTTAAAGCTTCAAAGTTTTAGGCTACTCACACATATAACCCTACTGGGAGAGCCTATGGAGGAGCCCGGTGGAGAGATGGAGGCCTCCGACAGACGTCTATGCTGTGAGTTACAAACAGACAAAGAACACACAAAAAAGGAGAAGTTGAGGAAATGGCAGTTTTCATTTCATCTTCACATTTCCATTTCAAACTCGGTCTCACCCTGAGTCTCCTCTCTGCCCTCGCTGCCTGCTTGCATAATGGGTGCCACACCTGACCTCCTGCAGAAGAGGGAGAGAAGAAGAAGAGAAGACAGATTGGCGCCGGGATGCTCCCGTACGCCACGCGGGGCAAGCGCTCCCCATGTGTCGGCATCGAGTTTCACCTGTCAGGTACATTTCCTCTCCCTCTTTGAACATCGTGTTACAGCGGGAGCATCGAGCGCAGGTCGGATGATAGTGCTTCCCTCCAGCCTGTGAGAGGGCGAGGAGGACAGGGAAGAAGAAGAAGAAGAAGAAGAAGAAGAAGAAGAAGAAGAAGAAGAAGAAGAAGAAGAAGAAGAAGAGGTGTGACTGGACATAAATGATCACCATAAGCGTTTCACGGCGCGAGGGCTAATCGATGAATGAGCAGGTCATTATCGCCATATGTTTTCTCCTGTACGTCACCCGACCACCAATATACCGCCATCATAATGTGCTGAGACATGGTAGCATAGCCTGCAGTTCATCATCAGCGTACACATCTCACATGATAGCCACCACCCATCATCCTCCATGCCATAATTAGAACAAAGATCCCTGTAGGTTAGTCACATGAAGTGTTGGAGTGTGTGTGTGTGTGTGTGTGTGTGTGTGTGTGTGTGTGTGTGTGAGCGAGACAGAGACACAGAGGGAAGTAGGTGGCCATGTAAGTGAAGGACATAAGAGTGGGATACATGTCCTTGGACGTAGAAAGCGCCCCGAGGGAAAACATCCCAACGTGGACACCTGAAAATGATGCAGTGTGATGTCACCGTGCCGTCTCCGTCCCTGACCATCAGGCCAGTTCACGGTCCTGATGGTCATCAAATGTGTCTCCACAGGGCCGACGGCCGAGGTGTGGCCCCCGTCCCGTCCCCTCTGACACACCGTTAAGAGCATTTCTATTTATAGAAGCACCCCTGACATGTGGCCGGTGTCGAGGAGACCTGGACTGTTTCATCGGAGCTCACCCAGCGTGTGTGGGTATTATGTCATTTTCTGCTGGATCGACTGCCCCCCCCCCCCCCCCACCCCCTCTTTTCAGTCTACTGATCGTATCTCAGAGGCGTTTTAACCAATCTCTGCTCTCCTTGTCTGTCTCAAGTTACTCTGAAAGGAAAGCCAGGAGACGATGCAGCATCGAGGTCCCGTGCTTTCCGAGCAACGGGGCGCTCACTGCCTCTGGTCGTACGGTATCAATTTAGAAACTGCTGTTTCCATTTCGAATGAGGCCCCCATTCTCTCCGGTGGCATTTACAGGCTGCTATATTTATTGGCAAACCGAAACACAGAGGACGGAAGGAAAAGGAAAGCGGTGAAACCAAAGAAAGGAGGTTTTATGTTCCTCTTTCTTCCGCTTCCTGTCTTTTTTTTCTTCCCTTCTCCATCTATTCTAAACGACTCATTAAAAGTAACAACCACTGGCTGTGGGAAGTGGGACTGAGAAGGGCTCTGTGGAACCAGCCTGATCTCAAAGATCCCTCAGACTCCAGCAACATTATAATGAAATGTTACTTTACTTACAGGTAAGTAGATCACTTATTGTTTCATGTCCAACGTTACTTTTCGTAGACGAGAACTAGAACCCTAACAAAAACCAGACAAAACATTGGGAGACCATTCACGGTGCGTATAACATTATTGGGGAAGAATTAAAAACTAAAATGAACATTACTGTTTAAATGTAAAGTCTTATTCAAACGTATCCGCATGCTAATTTCTGGCTTTTCCTTCAGTTGGATTCAGAGTCAAGCTTTCGATTTAATTCGTCTCCATCCATAGAGTCGCAGTGGCCACATTTTTGGTAAAAAAAAACCGGCTACCCCATTTTCCTTTAACATTTTCTTGACTTTTCCCCCCTTTAACTAACACTTTTCAAGATTTTGACTTAAATCATAATCTCGTGCGTTGGATTTTTGACTTTTTAACTGATCCTCCCGCTGGCTCCCCACAAGGATGTGTGGTTTTCCCCCTTTTATTCATCCTCTACACAAATATGTGTCAGAGCGGGTATGATAATAGGACCATTTTAAAGTACGCAGAGGATTCTGTTATTGTGAGTTGGCTCCAGGACAATGAGACCAGCCACGGTCCGGTCATCCGTGACATCTGTGAAGTGGCGTGAGGAGTCATATCTGCAACTAAACATATCTAAAACCAAAGACGTGATCATTGATTTTAGAATAGAAAACATGCACGCACACATGAAACATCTCCATTAAGGGTCAGACAGTAGAATGTGTGCAATCTTACAAATATCTCCAGACAATTATCGACTCAAAACTGAACTTTGAAGCAAACTGAAGCCGCCTGTGTGCAAGAAGGGTTTGTTTTTGCCAGAGTTTGTTTTGTTTAAGGAAACTGTCCTACTTCCACATGACCTTATTTTATCGTGCGTTTTTATTTAATCAATTTTATCTATTTCTTTGGTGTCATGGTTTGGAAATCCGCCTTTAAAGAACAGAAACTCTCTGCATCAGATTGTTAAATGGTCTAGCAGGCTGATTGATGAGTCACAGCCCAAAGTCCCTGCACCAAACAGTTACAACGGATAACCGGCTCCATTTTAAAGGGCGACTCCCATCCTTTGCACGGGGAGTTTCAGTTTCTCCCTTCGACAGAAGTATTTAGCGCCGCGGTGTAGAACAAAGCTTTGTTCCAGCAGCCATCACGCAGGTGAACAAATTATAATTACAACAATGCACCGATCTGTAGCTTTGTGTGTGATTATCATCATGTTTGTCTCGTTGTCTGCGTTGTGGTAATGTGTGTCGAGATGGATGCTTTCCTCCGGGTACAAGTAAAGTAGCCTAACCTTTTGTTTCAAAAACTAAAACACCATTTAAATTAGGGGCCACACTGACAGACAACCAGATGAAAAGCATCTGTAATTGGTGTCCTAAATAAAAAAAAAAACGGTTGCGTTTGGGGAGTTACTTCTTGGATCTGTGATTCTATATTATATGAGTCTAATCATTTCTTAATGAAGCAAATCATTAAGAAATCAAAATTTGACAGGAATGAATGTCATGCGTGCAGGCTGATCGAGCGGAGAGAGAGAGAGAGAGAGAGAGAGAGACAGAGAGAGAGAGACAGAGAGAGAGACTCACAGATAAAGGCTGACATGTCCCCGTGTCTATAAATAGCTCAGAGAGGCTGACAGTCAGGAACAAAACACTTTACACCAGCCAAACTGACAAGCAAAGGAGCACAGGGACAACAACGCCCCGTGTGTGTGTGTGTGTGTGTGTGTGCGTGTGTGTGTGTGTGTGTGTGCATTTGTCCGACAAAGTCTTGCTCCCTTTCCTTAGGTCCCGACAGACAAGAGACGCCCCCCGGAGACTCCAAAACCCTTAATTAGCATGTGCACATGATCACTTTCATTATTTTCCCATCACCTCTGTCTTGCTCTGTCCGCCTCGGCTCCTTCTCCTCTGCTCTTCTTTCCTTTCGCCCCGGTTGACTCCTTCCTGCATCTCTTTTGAAAAGTGCTCCAGCGTATAAGAGCGTGCGAAGCCCACATTTCTATCACTGCTGAATTTGCTGTCTGGGTCTTTCCTCCTCACCTCTTTTCACCTTCACTCTTTACCCTCTGATCTTTTTATGACTCCCTTTTTCTCTCTCAACGCCTGACACGTAGCTCACGACTCAATCGAGATTGTTGCTTCCCGTTAGCGCAGGTAGGCTTCCATAAGTAAACGTGAGAAAAGTGGATGTGCGCCGATGTTTGACCACGCTCACGCACTGCAGCTGAATTTGTTTTGGCTGAGGAGAGCAGCACAACATCGTTTATCACCCGCCGATCTTAAGTCGCTCACTCCCTAAAGCACAGCGGGGCTTAAACGGAGACGAGGATGAAATGCAACTGCTCGACTCTGATAACGCTCCCAATTTGGATTTCTATGTCACTGAAGAATTCTGCGCAAAAATCCCGCAATTCTGCCTCGACTCGCCGAACAACTGTGAACAACGTCCCGCGCTTGATCCTGGTCCCGTTCTCACCTCCAGAACCCTTCCGCTGATGTAGCGGCTGCAGGTCTCGCATTTCACCCCGTACTGGGCGTGGTAATCCGCCTCACAGTACGGCACTCCGTCCCTGCAACAGAAAGAGGATGAGAAAGGCAAACCCGCTGGAGAGTGTTAAATGCACAGTTTTGCCGCGAGAGATGCGAAAGAGCCAGCGTGTCCACTCGTATGTCTCAAAGCACAGGAATCACACGCTCAGGAGATCTTGAGGCTCTCTTCACACACACTCACTTGCTGATGTACTCTCCCGTGAGGACCATGTTGCAGGTCCGACATCTGAAGCAGCTGACGTGCCACTGTTTCTCCAAAGCCAGGAGGGACTGACCCTGCTTGATCTCGGCTCTACACCCAGCGCAGTCTGGAGAAGGGTAGTGTGTGAGAGTGGGGAAAAGGAGGAAGCAGACAGGAGGAAAGAAGTGGAGAGAGGGAGAGAGAGAGAGAGAGAGAGAGAGAGAGAGAGGAGAAGAATTAAAAGGAAGAGATAAAAGGAGCCACGGTTTAATTGCACGTCTTTAAACACACACTGTGCTCACGAGTGTATTTCTCTGCCCCTTTTTGCACAGCCACCTTCTTAATCAATAGCCGTATAAAAGGGTTATTGCGGAGCTCTGAGGCTTGTTCTCTCAACCGTAAGCACTGTTAAACATGATTGAATGCAGGAAGGCAGGAAGCAAGACTCACTGAAGTAGCCTCGGGGCCAAAACAGGTGCATAAACCACCCCCCTCACACAAGACATGTCTGTCCGTTTCTCCCTCTCACGCCAACACCGGCACACTGTGTGCCCGCAGACTGTAATATTGCAGTTAGGACTCCACAGCCAGTGGGTTTGACCACTGCTAACAGGGCGAGAGAGAAGCAGGGCAGCGCCGAGGATACAAACGACGCATTGGTTGCAGAGTGACAAAAAGCTGGAGGAAAAAAAAAGGTCAGCGCTCCATTTGTTTCCATTTGGAAGACGTTTGGCCAAGGGTAACTTTTTCTGACCCCGGTCTGCTGCCCCCCCCCCTCACCCGTCTATCCCTCCTCCCATGAGAGGAGTCAGGAGTCACATGGGAACCGCCCCACTCGGCCCTGTCAGCCAAGACAAACTGTGTTTCGCAGTCCCAAAAAAAAACTGCAGTGTATTGAGTTAGGATTCTGCAGTCCAAATTAATCTCGACTGTCATTAGGTGGCGACGGTGCCGAGTCCATACAGGGCCAGGAATCCAAACCCAGACAGTGACTGTGCACAGCTGAGTCATGATTCAGCTTTTCTTTCTATAGCCAAAGAATGAAATTGGTATTAAACGTCTAAAAATATAGGCACCGGAGCTTGTGACATGAAATCGTTATAGATTTAGAAATTCACCCTGAGTGACGGGTAAAGAAAACGGCCTCTTCACTGTTAATGCATTTCTGCAGTTTTTTTTGTGAAACAACTTTTACTTTCCATGTTTTAACGTCTTGGGGACTATAACTCACACTCTTTTATGATTCTATCTCACGGTCTGTAAATAGCTATTCAACAATTTGGGTGGCATCCTTCCTCTCCCTTTTCTACTCTCCTGAAATACTCCACACCTAAGTACTCCCTCTCTCTCAGTCACGGCACTCGTCGTTTTTCAGGTGATTTATTGTGAACGGCCGTGCATAACAAACAGCGCCAGCGATGACGCGGCTGTTCTCAGAGGCTGCAGATTCATGAGTCGCACATACAGTCGGTCCAACATTTGATCGTGCGGTCAGTTATAGTTGACAAATGTAGGTAAACTTACAACTCAACCCTCCACCCTTATGCCTGGAATCGGCCACAACGTTGCTTTCTGAGCATTTTTTTTCTCCTAAAATAACCATTGTGTCCTCTCTAAATGGATTTTTACCACTTTGGCACACGGAGCATATATTTGCATTTCTTAAATATCAAACTGATGGAGGAACAGGCTGTAAAAGGCAGTGCGTTACATTTAGTGCCTGCACTCTGTGTCCCGTCTCGTAGCCTGCCGCCTCATAAGACGGAGTGATGAACACGTACCTGGGGAGCCGTTTGGATTTCATTCTCCTGAATGGAGCGATGTGGGGAGGACAGTTATTCACTGCCTCTCCACCATCTGTTATTACTGCACAGCTAGAGAGCGGCAGCCTGCTGTCTGCGTGCCACACTTAACAAATGATTCACTATCAATCACTATTGCTCTGATGTGGCATCATAAGTTATCGTCTTTCCTGCTTCATTTTGAAAGGGTGAGGGCCATGCACTCCTCCCACATATACTGCTCTGACACCACGTGGAATCGGCACATTAAATGCTTATGTGGGAATGTGTGCCAAGTGCATGGTGACTGTAACATGAAATCCGCTATTCTCCGCCCGTTCAGCGTTGACAGTAATGAATGAATGATGTGTCTGTTTGTGTTGCATAATTCTCAGCTGGCGGATCAGCGCGACAGGTCGGACCACTGATTTGACAGATACTTGATTAGCTAAATGGGCTAAATGGGCCTCGTGGACACATCGCATTAGAGTCAGCGCTGAGCAGGGCCTGGTGGCCCCTAAACAGATCGGACAGAGCGAGGCGGACGCCGGACTTACGGCTGGGCCCGTGGATCTTGATCGGTTCATTTGGCTTGACGAGTGTGCGGGAGCACTGCTGGCACACGCAGTCCTTCCCGCTGAACGTCACTCTGTCTCCGATGGGGAAGGGTTTACTTCGAAGAGAGAGAGAGAGAGAGAATTAGAAAACAAGCACACAATAGGAGATGCAAATGCCTGCAGTGATTCTGTGTGTTTTACATTACACCCAAGAGCACGCCGGGGAAATAACAAATGAGTGTTGGCAGAGGCCTGATTGGGTGACAGACAGGCCGCAATCCCGCTGACGCGAGCGAAATACAGTCCGACATCCTCGATGAACCCGACAATACATTTCCCAACTGTTGAGGCGACGGGGTTAATAGGACGTTGATTGTTGCATGAGCACCTGGCTGCTCTGTGAATAAAGAGGCGCTAATGTGACGCTGCCACAGGCTTCTAAAGGGGAAACTGTCTCTCTCAGGGAGAATGAAAACTTATTAGGGGGACTGTGTGGAGTGCATACTGATCCCCACCGCCTCTTTCTCTCTCAAACTGTCCGCCCCGTTTGCGCTCTGCCTCGCTCCCTCCCTACACAGCTGGTGCCGCCAGGTCACAGTTTATTTCCACGCTTCAGCGCTAAACGGAGATTTGGAAGAGCGAATACAGGCAGGAGCAAACGAGCGGGGTACACGACAGCAAAGCAGCGTCTTGAAATGAAATTTACCACATCGTGATAGAGCTCTTTTCTTTTCCTCTCTCTTTTTCCTCCTATGTGGCATTTTTGTGGAGACAGATTGATTTCGTTATGACTGGAGAGGATATGAGGATGAATGGGGGGCTAAAAGGCTTAGGGAAGGCTGTTTAAAAGACATAGACGGCAGTAATCCTTTTACTCCCCCGCCGAAGCCTGGAGCTGGGGCCAAGACCCAGAGGGGAGGCTGGAGTCTCCACCCGAGCTCACACACACACACACACGCACACACACGCACACACACATCCAGAGTGTAGTACATCCATGTACGCACTTAGAGCTGTACAGAGCCAAGCATGTATTAATGCTTGTGCAACATGTACACACCGCTGTTGAGGATGTGAGCCCCAGAAAGTGTGGGAGCTATTTTACAATTGTAGCGGTCTAAATGTAAGTGTGTGTGTGTGTGTGAGAGAATACGGACAGAGGAGTTTGTATTTGGCACATGAAGCCGGTGTTCCATGTTTGTGTCTGTATCCACTTTCAAGTGCGACGGGCTAACTCGTGCATGTGTGTTAGATATGCCAGTCTACAGTCAAAGAAACGCAGCGATTGTGCAGTAGAGTGTGTAACTCTGTAGTTGACCTTGTCTTTACCTGTGAGTTGCTCTCAGTCCCTCAAGACACTCTTGCCTTGTCAGCCTTTCTCCGCGCTTTAAAAATGTACTCTGTTTACATATTTAATGCATGTTTTTTTTTTTCCTTCTCTTTTTTTCCCCCTAAAATTGGCCACAGAAGTAAAGCTATTTCTGGCTTTAGCAATATGCCCTCCGGCTTTGATCACGGCTGCTTTTTAAAAAAACATCAGGACGGAGCAGGGCAACTTGTAATCTGCCTTCATTAGCGCAGGGGCCGGGATGACCAAGAGAAAAGAGAGGGATAATGATGACGACATAAGGGAAGACGACGTGATAAGTATGGTGATTTAGAGCATGAAGATGAGGAGGAGGAGGAAGATGAGGAAGAGGAGAAGGAGGAGGAGGGGAAATGAGAAGGTACGAGAAAGAATTGTGAGCAATGTGACAGAGGGCAGACGGAGCAGGAAAGAAGAGAGTCACCCTTCGGCATCTTTCTGTCTCTTCCAGTTTACTCCAGTTGTACACACACACACACACACACACACACACACACACACACACACACACACACACACACATATTCCCGTCACTGCCAGAACTGCTCCACTGACTGTCTCCGGCCAGTTGGTGTCAGTTCAGTTGTGTTTTTTTTCCGCCCAGGGCTGCTGGGCATGACCGCATGTTGATCAGCCAATGTCAAGCAGATACACAACAACTGTCAAACACGACTCTCCTGGAGGGAGGTGGAGGAAGATCACACTTATGTAAGCATTGTAACGGAGCAAAATAGAGCAAAACAAACCATGAGAAGGGACTTTTTTAAGAATGGGGCATGGGAGAGCAAGAGAAAGGGAGAGGGACTGCGAAGAGTGAAACGGTGAAATAAAAAGGAGGAGAGTTACTTTGTTCTGGAGGAAGCTTGACACAAACGCTGATGGAGGTCAGACGAGAGATGACCTATTTTTACTTGAAACACCGGGTCAGCTTTTCGTGTCTCGACTACGCAAAACACAAGTCCGCTGGAGCTTTCCAATCAGACATTTATTGACATTCAGCAGCCGAGATACAACTGAATCATGAGCTGAATGGTATTAATCATAGCCCCCATAAAGAATTGAGTTACCTTATTATTTTATTATCGCGAAAGAGGCAACTTGTGTAGCACCTTTTAGGACAGATTGCATGGTCATAAGGCAGAAAACAGTCATACTTTTCCTGGAGTAACATGGGTAAATGAGTACTAGCAGTTAGCAATAAGGTCCTTTATCATACATCGTAATATCAATACGTATTGTGATGTCATCATTCTTTTGGAAAATATCACCGTGTCGGTTAATGGAGAAAATCACCAGATTTTTGTTTTTATAATCCTGCATCCTGAAGCTTTACTAATTGATAATGATGTAATAATGACGGATGGAATTACTGTATGATGTTTTGCATGTCATAAGAAAACAAACAGAATAATGAATCAACTCAGTGGAGCTTTTTGTTTTTACTTTTTTCAGCTCATTGTTCTGGATGTACGGTCTGTATTTTTACTCTCTCACTCTGTTTTAAGCACAACGCTCTAAAAAAACCCAGTTTGGCACCAAACTGCAGACAGACTAAGTTAACAAATTGCTGCTGAACACAGTGGTACATTTAGCAGCTAACGAGACATTCACTTTCCATGAGAAGTTGATGGAAATCTCAACAGAAGTATACGGAGAGTGAAAACTACACTTATACATTTGCTGGATGGCCATAGAAATGCTTAGGTTGCCAGATGGAAAAACAAACCAATTTTTTGCTTCCACATTCAACGATTCATTTCCCAAGTTGATAATATGAATAAAGTATTTAAAGCTCAGTACCATAAAGCAAAGATAGCTAATATCGCTTGACAAGTTCATATGGATTCATACTGACAGACAGCAGCTTTTTGGTGAACGTAGATGTTTTATGGATGGGGTTGGTGGAGACCAAAACAAAGCTAAACGTAGAATGAATATTAGACTTACTTTTGCCAGAAACACAACTCCAGGGCAATACTGTAGCTGTACTAAGTACGACTGTAAGCGTGTATACACAGCGTGTGGGCGGTGGTGTCCGCATGCGAGCGTGCATCTACCTGCAGACACTGCAGACAAAGCACTTGGGGTGGTACGTGCGTCCCAGAGCGGAGACCACCTCGCCGGTGATGAAGCTGTCGCAGCGGTCGCAGCGAGTGCCGTACAGACGCTGATAGTCTGCCGTGCAGATGTACTCGCCCTTCTTCTGGAAGAAGCCGGATCGTGCCAGATCACAGTTACACACTGTGGAGAGAGAGAGAGAGAGAGGGGGAAAATCAACACACTCAAAAGCACTATTGCATATCCACTAAGGTGTGGATGTCATGGGCTCTTTAGATCAGATGTTCAAACAAATGTTTCACAAGCGCTACTTGTCTATGTTTTTCCTTGTTTGTTTTTTTTTTGCGTTATATTCGATCACAATGAGAATGTGGTTCACTCCAAGCGACCCTCCTTTCTACCTGTTTGTGTGAGCATCTGTGCTCGTTTGTGGCCCGTGTATGTTTGTCTTCACACATGACTGCTCGGGAAGTTATTCCGCTCCAGACAGTGGTGAGCCAATTTGCTCTGATGGGAATATAATGATATAATCAGCTGAAAAGTCATTTTGTGCTAAACAACGTGAAGACGGAGACCAGGCTCGAGACCGCAAGCTCCTGGCATCATTAGAACTACTGCAGACTCATTAAATACCAATAGGGAAGGCACCGAAATCATTTGCTGTGTATGCACGAGGTGAGTGCTCAGTTTGCGTATGTGTGTATGTAAGTAGACAATGTAAGCTGCCATGTAAGTGAGAGTGAATTCCAGCGGATGTAATAGTATAGCTGAAAGGCGTTTTCTCAGATCAGTGGCTGTGGTCATGGTCTCTGGTTTCTCTTCTATGCGGTTCACCAACAGGAAGAGTTGCCGGTTATTGTAACCTCGAGCTGGGGGGAAAAAACTATGACCTGACATGGCCCTGATCAAGGTCATATACAAACAAATCCAGATTTACTCATGCATGATGTACTTACATTCTAAAAAATATAAGAAATCACCATTTTCAAAAAATTTTGTCATAAAAATTACCTGAAACTTACATCAAGATAATGTTGAGAGTGGTATCATCATGATGAGAGTGGTATCATCTCATCTAACGGCTGTAAGTGAGCTACCTGTGAGGTACCTGGTGAGCTATCTGGTGAGCAATCTGGTGAGCAACATTGTGCGCTACCTGGTGCGCTACCTAGTGAGCTAACTGGTGAGCTATCTGGGTGCTCTAAGCACCAAAGCTGAGTCCTTACTCCTACAGAAGGTCTGCTACAGGACAGTAGGAGGTCAAACACAATACTCTGTACCTGAATGGACTTCCTAAGACATGAGGAACAGATACAGGAAGTGTAGAAACAGCTGTCTAAGAAGTCTGCAGCTCATGGGAAACGGGTCATGAATTGGAAACAAGATTAGGGGCTTTAAGCACCAACTACTGGGAGACGCTCAAGACATTAAAAGCCAGACAGCAGAGAGAGGCGACTAACCTGGACACAGCCTCAACTACTGTTTGACCAAAATTATATGTATTTAAAAATATCTCAAATGCTTTGATCAAGTTCTTTCCTGAAATGTGCACTCGATTTGACTGTAGTAGGCTTTTTTTCTGTGGAAGAAATCCTATTTATTACCCATGAAGTCATGCTTTTTTTAGCCAAACCTTGACCATTATCACAGCATGAAAAAATTGAAAATGAATCCATGTGGAAAAACTGCAAATCGTGAGGTTGACGATATCAGGTCCAACTGACAATGCTGAAAACAGCTTGCAGCACAATGCCAGTGAATACAGATGGACTGTGCTGCAGTAAATAAAGCAGTTAACGCTGTAAACTCAACAAAGCATCACTGAATGAATTGCCTTGAATACCAACAGCATGCTGCTAATAAATGGCTAAATCTTAGCCATACCAGAGAGACGATAGCTGATACAGGCTAAATGTGGCTCCATATAGCCACCAGTTGTCAGTGTGTGCTGGCAGGCTGAAAGTTCACAGACACACACACGTGCACATAAACCCTTCAAAGGGGTTCATTTAATCTCAAGCTCTTTATGAGTGGAGCGTATTGACTTAATGGTGTAATAAAAGATCAATGGGCCCTCACTTAAAAACAAAACAATCTCGGCTCCCACAGGAGGATGGAAACACATAAATCCATCCCCGATGAGATGGCACCGTGCGTATGCCGTGATAGGATGATGAAATGGGACAATGTGTATTGGTGAGATAGGATGATGGATCTTTATCATTGCGACAGGCCATTGGTATGAAGGTAAGGCGTCCGCAGAAGTGCAGAGGAAGGGAGGAAAGGATGAAGGAAGGGGATGCATGGGCCAAACCAGAGCTACGTTTTTGAATAACCTGGTAAAACTATAAGTGTGTGAGTGTGTGTGTGTGTTTTGCATGTGCATGTGCAAACCACATTTCCAGAACCACTGAACAAGGCCTTCAAAAAGTAAACCAGACTTACCAGAAACCCAAATCACAGGCTATCTGATGCCTTCATGGAAAAGAGGGGAATGGGGGAGAAAATATTTCCACTCAATCGACTCAACTCTTCGCCGCGGAAAACATATCATTGTGTCTCGAAAATGGTCCATATTTTGAATCTTCTAAAATGAAATTGTAGTTAGGTTCAATGGCACTATTTTCTCTTTTTTTTTCTCCCTCCCTCCAGCTCTCTTTCAAAATGATTTGCTTTTCAATCTGCACCCGGATTGATTTTCAAACGACTGGAATTGGCTCAATTAGCCTAATGCACTACATTAGCATATGGACGCCTGACCAAATCACAGCCGGCAGACTGAATCTGCTCCGACTGGATTGGACGGTTCACCTGCTCCGGCTAATCATATTGTTTTCTTCTGACTGGACGATTGGCTGGATGCCTCGCAGAGGACATCCCCCTTCCTCAGTTGCCATAGGAGACGTAAACCTTCCACAGTTGCCCTAGAGACAGCTAGGTCCCCGAGTCTGAATGATGTGGTACTGGTGGTGGTGGCACATTTGTTTTTGTTGTGGTTGAACTGGTGGCTGCGAATGCCAAATGCTTTCAGTGACGATAACCTCAAATCAGTTTGAAAAACCTCCTGTGCTGGCGAAAAAATACTGACACATTACAAACAAGTTTTTGCTTAAACTTGACAAAAACGAAATGATTAAAGGCACCATACGTAAATAATAAAAGGATGTTAGTTCACATTCAGATTGTTGCTTTAACTACTGTCTTCCCTTCAATGGATCGTTCATACACACACACCTGTTTACAGGCACCTCGATGGACTCAAAGGAAAACGCAACTTTTAGACGTTGGACCATTTTTCAAACCACCGTATTAGAGCCTCCATGTTTACAGCCCACTTGACTGGCAGGCAGTCCCTTTACTTTTTGCGAGCTCTCTCATTTTATCCCTCAGTTTAACTGCTTGCATGTTGTAGTTGCCAGCACAGTGGGTGGAGTAAAGGCCAGAGCTTGGTGTCTCTGCTGCCGCAGAGACGTGGCTCAGCTTGGCTTTGGGGAAGAAAGGCTTTTGGTTACAAGCTCCACATGGTGGGGACACCAACCCATAAAATTAACAGCCCAACACAACCAACGCAGAAGCACCCTGGTCTGTCTCACTGTCCTACGAGTGGCCTTTGTGAACTCATACTGTTGCTACTTGTGGGAAAGCGCACGCACTGTGAGTGGAAAATCATAATCATGTCGAATTCCCGATTCCCAAGTGAATAAAACATTTTGTTCGTATGAAAACTTTGTATTATTTTACGGAGACACAGTCAGGTTTCTCATCAAACAGCTTCCTAAGCCAAACATAATCAGCTTTGCAAGACGACATCAAAGACTTAATTTCATCTAGTTGCCCATTTTATGATCTTTCCCTGAGTGGCGCTCTAATGAGGAAAAACCCAAAGATGCTGCTTCTCTCCATATTTCTCTTTTTGGCAATGCAGGAGGGTAGCATTCTAGATCATAAGTCTAGTGATTAGAGGCTAGCGTGTAGGCCGGCGTCTGCAGCTGTGGTCATTAGAACCACGCTGATTAGGCACCCACAGGGGGTCCGCGTGATTGGGTATTTATCTCCAGCCAACAGACGCAATTAAAATTCCCTTCTCAAAGTCGGCCCGGGCCGGAACCCGAAAATAGTGCCGACAACCCTGCCTCTTCCCCTCCTCTTTCTCCGTCTTTCTGTTTAAAGACTGCTTCCAAAGCTTTGTGGCACTGAGCACAAGGTCTCCACTTCATCTCAATTTGCACCCTCTTTTTCTCGCTACAGAACGACATGCACCCTTCCCTTTGTTTCACAGAGTCTCTCTTCTTTCCCTACTCCCCCCAAATTCTCTCACTGTGACTCTTCCCTGAGCTCATGATACTACTGTTAGGTCTTTATTATGTGCTATTATTAAAATGGACATGCCTTGAAAGTAGACACGCTGCACATTCAAATTGTTTTAGCTGTCAATTATGCTAAAATATGTTTTTTTTTCTTCTCCAAAATAGGACAGCAAAAGTGAAGCAGAGAGGCATATATGCAATGGGGCAGCTAGTGACAAGTTGGGAAGGGAGGTACTCACATATTCTCCCCCACATCTGTGCTACCAACGTGGGCCCCGGGCTCCTCTGCCCCTCTGACAGGAGGAAACACTTCAAGAGTAAATAACGCGTTTTTCTTAAGTTGTGCCAAATCCCAGGGTGGGAGAGGAGGCAGTCGGACGGACAGGAAGCAGAGTGAAACAAAAGTCGACAAACACACTAGCAGCTTTGTGAGGCTGTGCTCTGGCATAGCGCTTTCATCACAATGCCCACAATGATAATGTTAACCTCCTGGAGTTTACCATGGCACTATTTTATATTAGCAACCTAATGATGGCACAAGATGAAGAGTCAGGAGATGACAAAAGCGAGTATAATTGATCCTCTGGGGGCACATGAATGTCTGTACGAAAGACATTTCACTCCAGACCAAATGTCAACTTGCTGATGGTACTAGAAAAAAAGGTCAGGGATCACTAAAGAAAAGAAGTCAATCCAACAAGTTGATATATTTCACTGAATTAGAGAAATCATATACAGTAGCTGCTATAGTATCTGTACCAGATGACATGGCAGCCCACTTCACTGTTAGGATATTTCACCCATGACTGAAAATGTCAACCCCATGATGGCGCTAGAAGAAAAGTGAGGCCATCGCCAAAGTCAGTGGGCGTTATGCTGTGGGGACCACGAGTGTCTGTACACAATGTGATGGCTGTCCATCCAGTAGTCGCCGAGATCGCTCAGGCTGGACCAAAGTGGCCGACTGGCAGACTGACAAACTGACATTGCTATCCCAAAAGCCGCTAGCGTGGCTATAAAAAAAAGACAACCGGGTAACAGAAAACAGACGGCGATGTGGTCGTAGAGGAGGGCGAGAGGAGCAAGAGAGAGAGAGGCAGCTTAAGGCTAAAGCAGAAAGAAATCGTGCATGAATGACAGGGCCGCCCGAGCATTTGGCTGCGGTGGTTGATGGAGACAGATGGTTGCCCAGCGGAGTCCCTTCATACCAGCAGACCAGTCCCGCTGCTGAGGCCTTCAGCTTTTAACCCTCTGAGGGCTGATAAGACACTCAGCGGAGGGGAAAACAGGCGTGAACGAGATCTCTCTCACACACGCGTACACAAACTCAGCGATAACCAAACTGCTGCGAGAGATGGGGCCTTGTGACAAGCAATAAAATACTCTCAAGCTACAGCTCTGTGTATGTGTGTTTAGCGTGTGTGTGTCTGTGTGTGTGTGTGTGTGTGTGTGTGTGTGTGTGTGTGTGTGTGTGTAGGGTTTGTCGCCGAATGATCCTCTTTATTGTTCGGAAATCCCACTATCACTAAGCCAGACACTTGTACACTTGAGCAGCTCCACCTCACACATACACACACACACACACACACACACACACACACACACACACACACACACACACACGTAAAGACAATAGGCAGGGCATCAGTGTGTTAAAACCCCTCAGGACCAAAACGCTTGAGAGAGACAAGCGGGAGGAATAATCTCCGTCATCTATCCCAGATCCTGGAGAGTCAGAGGGGAGGAAGCGTTCCCGTCTCTCTCTCCGCCGGAATCTCTCCCTAGCAACCAGGCATTGGCGTGGTGATTGGACCAGCGTACCAGCGGTTGCTATAGCTACAGGAAGCTCCCCTTCCCTGTAACCCCCTACTTTTTTTTTCCCAGTGCTGTGTGTCTCTTTATCTATAACCTCTCTTTCTATTTCTCTTTTTGCTGTTTGTCTTCTCTCTCTCTCTCCTTGCCCTCGGCTCTGCTTCCCTCTATCTCGGCCTGTCCCTCGCCGTCAGAAAACAGAACGGAGGTACAGTCCAGTCGGTCGACGTTATTAACACCGGGGTTGAGTGATGAGGGGCTAGTGGCATCCAAAGCTCAACTCGACTGAACGAAAAGGGTCTGCCGAGAAAAAGACAAAGATGCTGCAATTTCACCACAGCCCTGGTGAGAATGCCAGCTACAAATGGAGCATTAGCAAAGCAGTCAAGTATTTATCTGACCTGTCTGTGTAAATCTGCTATTCCCTTTGGCGCTGTTTTATGAGAACAATCTGTTTTGTCTCTGAAAATAAACAACCACCGGGAGCAGCCCAGCGGTTTATGTTAGAATGTGTCTGTGTTTGCGTCGGTCTCTGTCTGCCGTTGTATATTTGTTTCTGTGCCTTCTGTTAGCACGTGAGTGGGCTGCGCGTCTTGCCATCGCGTGTGATTTATGTGTGTGTTTGCGTTGCGCCCGTGCCACTGACAGGCCCCGTTGTTACTGTTGGAATCCAAGAGTGACGATTATGCTTCAGAGGCAGAATAAATGTGGTCACTATGTCATTAGGCCAATATGCACCAGTCAGCCCGTCTGCCTGTAACACAACACCACATTATCCAATACTGTACAGCCCGCTGCCACATTGAGAAGTGCCACAGACACACACACACACACACACACACTCACACACTTATATGTCTGGAGTTGATGCATCAATCTGTGAGCAGGCTTCTGTCTTCAGCATTTTCCACAGACGTTTTTTTTTTTTCCTGAGCTGATTGCGTGGCGGCTTCTTTGCGCTATAATCAAAAGCTGTATAATGGATTTATAAAAGAGGTTAAACGCTCATGATTAGAGATCTTTTCTTCTTCTGGCTAATGCTTGAGCGAGGAATTATGATGATGTGTCATAAGCACGGTAATGTGGCTTAATAACATGTGGGGGAAAGATAAAATGATAGACAGGATGGATGTGTGTGTGTGAGTGTGCTCACAAGTCAGTGAAGAGTGTGTCTGTTTAACGCTGCGTTATCGTCATCTATTCACCGGGGCAGAGTCAGCCCATTCGAGAAAAAAGGAGACAAAAAACTAAAATTGGCTTTAAAATAAACAGCAGGAAAAAAACTCAGGTTTATATCATGAATTTACAGTGTAAATAAATGGACTAACGCAAATACAATATCATTGGTCAAGGTCAATACCCCAAGAACACAAGTTCACAATCTGCTCTGGGTCGAAACAATGAAATGAAATGTTTGAACAAACCCCAGTCAACGAGTTCATAAACACGTCCCACAGATCAGGCAATTTGGCAGCACGCAGTGGATTGTTACTCCGGCACAATGGCGTAATACAGTTTAGCCATTAGCCTCCGAATTGCTCGCCCCGCATGCCAATGTCATCCTGTCCCAAGATGAGGAGTTGATTTCATGCCTGGGTGACTGTCATCAGGAGAAAAAGGGAGAATACAAGAGAAAGAAACAGAGGGAGAGGGAGGAAAACGGAGGAAAAAAGGGCGACCGAGAGGTGGAAGGAAATATAGAAATGCGATCTTAAATCCCGCGTCTGCATTCACACTCATTCAGCCTCGGAAAGTATACAGCGGAACTAATGACAAGCAGAGAGCAGACGCACAAACAATAGGGAATTGAGTTTGTGAAGTTCAAAAGAACATGCAACATGTTTGTGTGTGAGCGGGGGGGATAGATAGTGAACAATAACTGCTTTAGAAAACTGCTGGCTCGGCAGAGGCCCATACAGGAGAGTATATTATAGACAGGGATGTGGTGGAGTCTGGGAGCACAATAGTGCCCCATTGCCTCATGGGATGAGGAGAGCTCTCTGGAACATGAGAGGGTAGGGCTGTCTGATGGGTGTATTTAACATGATGCTCATCAGTGACAGTTTTCCATTATTGCACCGCTGCTGCTAGAGAGGGGAATGAAAAGGAAGAAGAGAATCAGATTGGTATTACACTCAAGTGATGATGTAATGTTTAGGCGACACACACAGCACCCCCATCCCCCCTCTTTCTCTCTTTTTTTTTTTCTTCCCCTGCTTGCTTCCTGTGTTCACCCCCCTTTTTCTCTGGGGCACAGAATGGAGCCTTCCGATTGGTTGATAGCACCATAGAGATGCTGAGAATATCCACCAACCAGGGGCCGGGTGCCCCTTCACACCGTTACCACAGCAACCCCTCACAACCACCGCGAGCGTGCATGCACGTATGAGTGCATGTGTGCACGGTATAGTTCATATGTTTTTTGTGTATGTGTGTGTGTGTGTGTGTGAAGGCTACACATTGTGAACATGTAACAACAGCCCTCCAATGAATAGCCTGCAGTGAGTTTATCTCCTGGAACGGCTCTGGGCTGAACAAACAGTAGAGTGCAGCTCAAAGAGTGATGAACACAACTTACTCGGCTTCTTCGCCTGAAACTGAAAAGTCAGAAAAACTGCCGGTCTTGAGGACATATTTCACTTCATTTGTGTATTTATGAAAATGGGATTGCACGATTAATTAAGACATGTGTATGGGTGAAAACGCTAAAAGATATGAAAGGAAGGACGACTCAGGTGACACAGAAAATGTAAAAAATATCTAGTGTACAAAGGGAATAATACTTAATAAATCTGTAGAAATAAATTTCTTAAACAAATTCATCTGAATTTGAAATATGGCAAGACACATTTGAAATTGTGACACTTTCTGGAAAAATTCAATCCTAAATAGCCTCAATAACTGGTAAATTATATCAAAATAGAGGATTAAAGCTTTCGAATTTGAATTTTAAGTCTGCTTGTTTTTTTGTGTGGAAACTTTCATAAAGTCAATAAATCGGAGATATAGATCTCGTGTATTTTTAGTAGTGGTTCCGCATATACTGATGCATTTTTCATAACATACTTACATTTAACATACTGCCAAGTTTGATGTAAATCTCATAACTAGAATGCTTTGGCCCAATTCAACTAAGCATAACTCAGGCAAGCCCATTTTAAACATAGTGGCTGGTCAACAAAGTGGGGAGATATTTGTGTCAGGTGATAATTATGCCATACTATGCCAAAATGATGGATTAGATGATAATCTATCTGCTTGCTTGTTTCCAATTCATCTGCAAATGACTGAACGTAACCATGACTGAATTTAAGGCTTTAGAAATGTTATTAAGAGAAAACTGAGCACACTTGCTGCAGTCTGTAACAGCAGCATGACAAATACAATTCCTTGGCTCTTTGAATTCAAATTTGCACACGCACAACACACTTGACTGTCATAAACCCGTTTAGAGAAGTTGTTTTTGCAGTCTTGCTGAGCCAAAGAAAACAAATCAGCCCCCTTTCTGCTCAACAGCTGCCAAAATGTTACACTTTCATGCTGTGAACATGTGAAAAAAAAGGACTTAAAAAATATATTTTCGCCTACATTCTTAAAGTAATAATTTGACTTTTTTTCTTTTATTTTCCAATTTTTTTTTAATACATTACAAAATATAAACAGATGCCACTCTATTGCTGATGATGGGGATGTAAGAGATCACAATGTTTCTTCTGGGGGTCACCAGGTCTCACCTGAAGCAAAGCTAGTTGATATAGCGCGGGAAATCCTCTCCAAGTTGGCGGCGCAATAGCTAGTTAGCTTAGCAGGAGTCTAACTCCCCTGCAAGGCACCTCTGATCTATTCCAATACCCACCATGGGCTAATAGTATAGCACTCAGCATGAATGCTGTGGGATGGACGAGTGAGTGCTAGTTTGTCAATGTGTGTGTGTGTGTGTGTGTGTGTGTGTGTGTGGAGCGTATGAATGTGACCAAGACAGATGTCTCTGCTTCTAGTGTAGCAGTACATCTCTTATTTATCTTTAACAACATTTATGACCAGCACAACCCACGCCTGGAGACTTTGTAAGACAATCGGGGTTTCTGTGATCCCCACAGCTGTTTGTCTCCTCTATGCCTTACCGGTGCAGGTGAAACACTTTACGTGGAAGTGGGTTTCTTGTACTCGCACCACCTCGCCTTTACATACTTCCCGACATCGCTGGCACCGGATTAGTCCAGAACTCCGCTCACTTGCCGCAGAGCTTTGGTGATAAGCTGTGGGAGACAAAAACACACACATTTAACGTTACATTTATGTTTATGTAGCGGACTAGTTAGCTGGATATGCTAAGGTTTGCAGCTGGCGTTAGAGGAGAAAAACACTCTCTTTTCCATTTTCTATACATTTGCGCTTGTGTTATGTGGGTTTTAAAGTTTACCAAAGAAGGAAAAAACACTGTTCCAACTCTCTATACATGGAGTATTGTTCACTTGAGCCCCATTTACCCCGCCTCAACGTGCAGAGGAATACAAGGCTTGCCATGCCTCGTTATCGTTGCTAAGCTATGATTGGACACAAAGAGCTTCATCTCATAGTTACTGGTCCAGAATGGAAACATAATTGGTTTTTCATGTAGCCTGAAACCAGTATAGCTTATTGCCACTAATGAAATTAGACAATGACATTGTCGATCACACAGAAAACAATAATCATGTTTTTTGTGTTTCCAGCCACAACAAATGTCCACTTTAATTGATATAATAACATTGTAATTCAGCAAAATCATGATAGATTTTTTTCAACTAAGGTTTTTTCCCTCACAATGTATCGATGCATCGCTGGAAGTGGGGCTCTGATTCTCCTCCACTAGACTGTACTGTGGGCAGTTCACATAATAAGATCAGTGTGTAGCTCTGTCAACACTTGTTCTGAAGAAGTGAGGTCTGACACCTATGTAAGCTGGGTAAGCTCCAGGCTTTCTCTCCCACTGTCTATTTCTCACACACTCATACGGGCTGACACACACACGCACGCGCACACACACACACACACACACACACACACACACACGCAGAGCCGCGTCAGGTTGGAAAGTGGATGGATCTCCTTTCCTCATTATGCATTCGCTTACATGTCAGGCTCCTGCAAGCCCAATAGCTACTTCCCAAGAAAGCAAGTTCTCACATACAGCCATAACAGTAATGGAATAAATGCTCTCACAAAAAAAAAAAAAAAAAGAAAAAAGAGAGAGATTCATTTCATCTTAAATGAGTGAGGAAAATTAATTTATCTAAGACCACTTCAGCTGTTAGAGGCTCTTTAAAGGTCCATCCTCCCCTCCGGGCTTTACAGAGATTCTCCTGCATCCACATGCAGAGACAACCAGCCCAAGACTGTGCCAGAACAGCTGGGTTCACAGTCTCTTATTTTGCTCCATCTTCCTGAAGGAGCATTTGAGTGGTCCTGCACTCGGTGTGAGAGGTATAATGGCAGGGTAACCAGCTGGCCTTAATGTCTACCTGAGTAGCTGACTGGAGGACTTTGCTGCTTCAGTCAGAGCAGCATCAGCATATGGGCCGGCGTGACAGAACTGTCTGATTGCATTTCACTGGATGTATCCCGAAAGACTCGCAGCACTTAAAAAGTCTGACAGTCCAGCACGCTTCCTGAGCACTCTTGGCACGCTGTAAGTTGGACGGCGGTATATGCATATAGTGTGTAGGCTAAAGCACGAGTGAGGAGATACATCCATCCATGTGTGCGAGACAGATTGAATGCGTGACTTGTAGTTTATTTTCCTGTTCAGGGCAGGAGTGTGGGCACTGGAAATATGCAATTTATGATTAATTCCCACTCCCGATCCCCCACACTCAAGTCTCTGTTAGTTCATTGTCTCCCTCACAATGCTGGCAGCACCACCGGGACTCACTACTCTGCCTGATAAATGTCTAATGTGTGTGTGTGTGTGTGTGTGTGTGTGTGTGTGTGTGTGTGTGTGTGTGTGTGTGTGTGTGTGTGCGTGAGAGAGAGACCAGGCACAACACCATATGAGCAATACTGATCCCATCAGGTGTAAATGAGAGACAATGGGAACTAATGGCTGTACATGTAAGCCTGTGCCAACACCTATTGGAAACACACAGGACATCCATTTGCAATGCCGGCCTTCTGGAATAAGGCCAGAACAAACCTCTACCACAGTATAACCTTCTCTGTTTTTCACAGCTCAGCCCAATGACGCCATGCACCGGCCTTACCGTTTGGCTGTGAAACACTACATGATATCTGGTGAAATGTTGAACTAAAAGACACAACATAGTGGAAAAACTGAGCAAGATGCTGAATGAAGACAATCAACACAACAGCCTAAAGGAAACTGGCAGAGGCGTGGCAAAATCCTTCAAATTATCAACAAGTATGTGTCAGTGAATGAGATGCTTACTAGTTGAATGTGCTTGCCAAAATAAAGCGCCACCCACGCAAGGAATCCAGGTACACAAACAGCTCAGGAGCCGCCGCATTGCGTAACTCTATCTAATTGTGTCAGGGCGTTCATTCTCATTGAACACCGGGCATCCTCTCCCCGTCTTAACCCATTATCGAGCTCTCAAACAACCCTTCATCCTCTCCCATGCTGAGGTGTTGAGTCATTCTTCTAATGATAGCCACAGGACTACAGGTGTAATCCACTGACTCCAAATCAGTGGCGAGCGCCCCCGGGAGAAAACAGCCCGCGGCCGACAGGTGATGAGAACAGGGACCGGGGTCAGGCAGGCCCGACAGCATCCCCCCGGGGACGGAGAGGCTGCTGCTATTTCCGCCCCTGACCTGACAGCCCCGGGGAGGAACACGCTGGGAGCTCAGTCACAAGGGATGCTGGGAGATCAGTGGTGACGAGTGAGTGGAATGAAGAGCGTGACGAAGGAATCAGAGAGATGCAAGACGGAGACCATGTGGATTCAAGATGAATTATTAACAGAAAAATGTGTTGTTTCGCTTTTTATAGCATGGCTTTGTAGTTCGTAACACACCCAGGTTTATCAGCTGTATTAGCGTATCAGGGGCAAGTACAACTCAGCAGGTCGTGTAAAGAGACCGGTCAGCTTTAAAAGAAATCTTATTCAACCACACTAAGCCACTTACATTTTAAGGAGTGATATACCTACCTGTAGATTAAATGTTCATTAGCTCAAATATAGTAATTCAGCTGCAAAGGCTATTAATATAATTCGAAAGATCTGACTTTTTGTGAGGACTGATTTGTTATAACCAGCACCATAACTTAAAATAAGTTGTGTGCTATGTAGGTCATTAGCGTATTGAACAAACCTTATTAACAAGTCGTAATTGGTTGAAGGTGTGTCTCGCTAAGACACAAGTCGGATGTTTGTATTTTAGGGTGACATAATCAGCATTGTAAAGTAACACCATGTCTTCCCTGTCTGTAATTTAATGCAGCCAACGATCAGGTGTCTCCCCGACACCCACCATCCCGTCTCTTATCTCCCTTCGGCTATAGGACCTCGACCGAGAGCATTCATCAGAACAATGATGGCGTCCAGAGATATCACAAACACACCGGTCACTCCATTGGGAGAGAGAGAGAGAGAGAGAGAGAGAGAGAGAGAGAGAGAGAGAGAGAGAGAGAGAGAAAAGAGAGAGAGGTCAGACTGCTACTGACAGGCTGAATGATCACTCAATCCCACCAGAGGCCAAGGTCATGGAGACAGAAACCTTGAGGCAGCAACATATTCGAGCCACAGTACTGTGGCCTTGAGCTGAATGAGTCTTCTTTATATTCCAGTCATTCAAATGAAATTAAAAAAACAGCTTTGAGTTGAAAGATAAAAAGGCAACTGGATGTTTCCATGCGGCGCAGTCTCCAGTGTCCTTTCCACAAAGGTTTTGACTGTTCTACACAAATCAAACTGAGTGCCAGTGGGGCAACAATGACTCGAAAATGAACGAGAAAAACATGTGCCTCATTATGTGTAGAGCAGTAAATACATAGCAGTTGTACGTGACTGCCGACTATGAATATTCACGTGCGCGTCCCGGCGTCTGTGTTCGTGGCTAACCATCTCTGTCTCCCACCTTTGTTCTTTGTGTTATTGAACTAAGGCGTCTGGCAGGAGGAGTGATGAATGGTGTTCGGCTCTGGTTTCGACTGCTCACCAGATGAGGCCGGAGTGCAGGAACCGTATATGATGTTGCTCCGTTCCCTGTCTAACCTTGTTCTGACTCATTCCTCTCATCAAACAGAAAACACTCATCTGACAAGAAGCATCTATCATTTAATCTTGTACTGTCCTGTGTATCTATACATTTATGTGTCTTTCCCCTTCTAGGAGTGGGGCCATGGGAGGACACTGTCTGTCAGTGGGTCATTGGAGCAGTATGTCCCTTCATACACTGAGGTACAGACCAGGTTCAACGTGGGTATAAACGGTTCCCAGAGGAACATTTCTCATGATTTTATGAACTCGCTGGTATTTTACCATCATCAAAACAATATTTCCCTTTGAACAACACTTTGATCCATGACAAGGTATCTGGAAAACGCTGGATTTCATCCAACTTGACAGGTCGGCGGAGGATTCCTGCACTCACAGTGATCCACTCTTTTCTATTCTGTTGCTTCCATCAGTCATTAGTTTAGCAGGTATTTTGGTCATTTACCAGAATTAGAGTGTAATGCTGAAGCTAGTCTGGATTCTTTGTCTGGTAACCAATAAATCCATGTACCCAATTTAGAGCCAATCAATCCGTTTTATATGATTGAACCTTTATTTAACAAGGATAGTCCTATTGGGATTTTGAGTGTTCTGGCCAAGATGCCAGCGAGGAAGTTTCACCGCATAAAAACACAGGCAACGGAAACAAAACAGCAAAAAGTGGAATGACATAAACAGTTTAAAAAAAATAAAACAATTAAAAGAATTTACATACACGACAGACTTCAAACTCAAACTATTGAGATATTTCAAAAGAAAAGGAAAACCTTTGACCAGTTGATGGCGCTGTATTAGAAGTCAGAGGACGATCAAAGTCATTAAGATTCATCCTGTGCAATGAATATCTGGAGCTAATGACAAACCATCCCACCGTTACTGAGATGTTTCCGTCTAGATCACGACGGTGGGGGTGACCAACATTGCCAGTCATTGAAAGACAATACATGACTCTACTTAAGTTTAGCAAAAAGGACAAATCTTCCACAGAGATTCCACCCATAGCTGCCGTTAAATCCCATACTTCTCATGCATTCAAACCATAAGCCTGAATTATTCGGTGTCATGAGACGCAGACACCCCTTTATGAAGTTTGAGATGCATTTTGTCTGCCACTTGAGAACTCTCTGCTATACAGAGAGAACGAGAGGGAAGGAAGTGCTGCCTGCGATGCATGGCTCTGCAGATCCCCCTCAGGTCCCTGAGCTCAATGATGAGTGTATTGATCAACGTGTGTTTCATCGCTCCGCTTAAACACACATATTGTACAACTTTACTCCGCGAGGTTACTTCTTAGCAGACACGAAGTATATCTTAAGTGAAACCAACGTTCTTTCGGCCTGAAACTGACCTGCTGCACTCACAGTCCTGCCTCAAATGCCAGCCGGGCAGAAAAAAAAGGAGTCTGACCAGACACACACACACACACACACACACACACACACACACACACACGCACACACAGCCCACTGACCAGAAGTGACAGAAGGCCGAGAAGATGAAGACAGACAGTCGGAGGCTGAGCTGTGTGTAATTACTCTGTGTGTGTTGTTGGCCTCTGGGTTATCACATGCAGCGGAAAAGAACAGCGCACACGGCACAGCCCAACAGGCCCATTTCACCCTCGAGTGTGCTGAGAGTCAGAGGGCAGCATATGTTTGACTGACTGGAAGGGTGGGAACTGTGCTGTGTCCCTGTGCC
Organism: Clinocottus analis; assembly: GCF_023055335.1. Classification (NCBI taxonomy): domain Eukaryota; kingdom Metazoa; phylum Chordata; class Actinopteri; order Perciformes; family Cottidae; genus Clinocottus; species Clinocottus analis. Next base: position 5,606,152 of record NW_027175821.1, read on the forward strand.
TAAAAGGCCGGAGTACAAACACGGAACAGCATACAGTCTGCCAGGTGTGCCAGTGCTGACACACACACACACACACACACCTACACACACACACACACACACACTCTCAGTCAGACGGTATAAGCACAGGTTTGTGTGCATTTCCTGTTAAAGCACATGCCTTTAAATCACAAGCGCTTGTGACAGCTCCCCACACGCTGCACTGCACGCCCTCCTCTTCCTCCTCCCCCCTCCTCCTCCTCCTCCTCCTCCTCCTCCTTCTCAGTGTCAGCTGAGAAAAAGCATTTTTTGAAGCTTAACAAAAGAATTCTACACATTCCCTCGCGGAGCGTGTAGCTGCGACACCACTCCCGGCACGCAGGGCACGAGGAACTGGCAGCGCAGGCGAGCCCCCGGTACCAGAGGGTTAAGAGCAGCAGATGAATAATGTAGTGCCACACAATGACAGGCTGGATTATGAATGATGCAGTAATGCCAGCTCCTCCTGAAAGACACAGAGGGGCAGGGGAAGGGAGGACAGGATGCACATGACACCGTCACTTAACGGAGTACCCGGTGTTCATTAACTTCATGTGGCCTTGCTGACGGCCAAGGGTCACGGGAGGGTGTGCATTTCCTTAAAGGTCTTCCCTCGGAGATCCACCCGCGGTAACTCGCACACAACAACGTGGAGGCAAGCCACACAGACAGTGCACATGCTCACACAGCTGACCAGCCAGCCCTACAGGGGGAAAGCCCTGATTCAGCTGACAGAGGATCAGGGTCACAGTCAGCTGATACAAGGTCAGCTTAGCATCATGGCAGGCCCCGGGCCGGTCCAGGGCGAGCGAGAACGAAGCCCCTCGGGCTGTCAAGACTTTGTTTGTGATGTGCTGCATCACAGCGAACTGAACTCCACGCGGCCAGGTGAGGAAGCTCCAGCTCGAGGGTTTCTGCGCTCCTGCAAGGAGTCGGTGGGCTTTCGCAAAAGAGGCAACAGCTGAAAAAGCCTGGGAGGGCTCCCACGAGAGGGCAAAGAGGACCAGGAAGGAGAGGAGGAGATGAGAGAGGGTTGACAGAGGAGTGGGGCAGCCATTGGGAGGGACCAAGCAACAGCTGTTGGGATGAAGAATCCCAAAGATGCTCCTCTATGGATGATGGATACTTTGACCTCCAGATATACTTAGCTCTTGTCCTCTCTAAACCAGGTCCAAGTGCATACTAGAGGATTTGAACACAACATGTGTTTCACATTAGTTTCTATAATGGCTAATTACAATGGCATTACACGGGTGGTATATTGAGGTGGAGTGGAATTGCATCGGGTGAGCTTTTCTTCAGTTGTCACTTTCTCTTCCATCTCTTCTAGACTCGTGTTTCATGGTATAGTTGTGCGCGCACATAGAGGTATTGTCCTCGCGCTTCAAGTGCCGAGATAAAGCGCGCAGGAATGGACTTACCGCTGGAACTCATGATGCCCACTGTTGTTCTGATTCAAAACAAAGCGCCTCCGTCGAGAATAATCCCATGAAGCGAGAGGAGACCTTCACGGGGCAGTTTACTCCTTCCCGAAATGTGTCTTTTGAAAGAAATTGAGCATCCAGTGAACGTAAATGAGGCTCCTCATGCAGCGCAACACCGCTTCCAGGCTAATTTCTGACAAGGTGGACACAGCCAGAAAGAAGGGTAAAAAAAATGTATGATAAAATAAACGGAGGTTATTTCCAGTGATTAAAAAAAAAAAAATCCCAAACAGAGCTCCTGTTCTTGCTGTGTCGCCTGTGTTGTGTGTTTTTGTTCTTCTTCTTCTTTTTGTTCTTCTTCTTCTTCTTCTTCACACAAACAGGCGTCAGTTGCAACACAATGCTGCTCAGTCGGATTCCACCTTCACATTTTCGCTCCTGGATGGATCCAGCTCCGCCGCGCTCTCCCTGGCGGTGTGCTGCTGCTGCTGCTGCTGCTGTCACCGCGCGCCTCTCACACAGCGCCCAGGCAGCCGCAGCACACGTGTTCCGGCCTTACCTTTCAAAATAAAATGAACAAGGGGAGTTTCACGGCGCTGACCCTTTCTGTGTGCAACCGTTTAAATTACAACAATGACATAAAATACTCTGAAAAGATTAGGTGGAAACAAACGCACATCTTTTTAGAAGACATTCATTATTGTTGTTGTTGTTGTTGATGTTGTTGTTGAATGAATAAAAAACTCAAATAAACCTCTTTAAACACCCAGTTCACATTTAGTAGATTCGAACAAATGAGGATGTGATACCTTTACACATCGTCAGTATAATTATTATTATTATAGTGGATTGTGAGTTTTCACTTATTTTTTTTACATTTCTACAAAATTAAACCCACTAAAAAAAGCTTTAATCTGAAAAACAGAATTATGTACATTTTCAGTTTATATAATTTGTAGTTTAAAGAATCTGGCTATTCATTCATTAATATTTGATGCTGTTATCATAGATAAAAACAAATGAAACACTCAATTTACATTTTGTAGATTCGAACAGATGAGGTTGATGTGATTCCTTTACAAATCATCAGTGTACATTGTTATTAAAGGGATTGAACATGTGAAATAATCTATTTGATGTTGACAGTCATATGTTTTTTTTCTACATTTAATACCAGCTGTCTCCATTGGACAAGATGTCATTATGTAATGTAATGCAATCTCATTGTGAAATATAGCTTTAAACACACATCAAAGAACTATCAACCTACATTAGCACAATTCAAATAAACTGTACTTTTGTGTACATGTATCATACGTCACTGTTCCTGTCTTGAGCTGCGTCCTTTAATAAAAGTAACAATAAGCAGCCTACTTGATTAGAGAAGTGTTTTTCAAATGGTTTTATTGTGAAAGTAAAGTAGCCTTATTTCCGGTATCACTCTGCCTCTCTTTTGGGTGACTTGACTGCTTTCTCTATATGCTGCGTTCAGCGACGTCACTCTGAACGCTTTGGGGACACTGGAGCCAGAATCCCACTGCAAGAAGTGTTAAGTGTTAAAAAAAAAAAAAGTCACTAGTCTGAGTTTTAAATCATGTTTACACACGAGGTGAGACAGATCTTCTTTATGTCTGAAGCGTTTTTACATTAATTTAATCATTTGCCAAGCCATGTGTCATCTGAATATGCTCGGGAACAATAAGACTCAGAAAAAAACATTTTAAAACAACTACACAGACGACCTGAAACACACTGATTTCAAGAGCCTTGGTGAAACGGAGACTTGTTGGTGTGTGGAGCAGACGCGGGCTGGGCTTTGTTGCTAAAACTGTCAAGACACCGCCCTCTCCTGGAAAGTTGACGTAAGCAAATTCGTTAATTGGATTATCCACAGTGGAGCTGCTGTCGAGGAGTCGAGGTTAATTGCGAAGCTGTTGACGGATTTAATCTGCTGTGTGTGTGGTGTGGTGTGTGTGTGTGTGTGTGTGTGTGTGTGTGTGTGTGTGTGTGTGTGTGTGTGTGTGTGTTTGTACAATCTCAGACTGACCTCCTTAAAACTATGCCACACATTAGGACTTTGACTCAGTGGTGTGTTTGCATGCATGGGCTTTCAATCAATGTGGAGAGAGATCTCCATCTAAAAGGTGAAACACCCATCCGCTGTTTCACAGACAGCCATTGGCCAAGTCATGTCCTGTTTAAAGGCAGTTTAAGTCAAATGCAACAAAAGTTTAGAAAAAAAATAGACCAAACAGCAATATTACAATTTGAAGCAGGTATAAAAACAGTTGGACAAACTTGAATACTCATGTAAATTATATATATATAAACATAAAGTGCCTTGTCCTTTGACCTGAGGAAGCCATGGTTCAGAATCCTTTAGGAAACTGGACAATGGGGGGATGTGAGAGGCGCCTGCCTCTCGCTCTCTCTCTCTCTCTCTCTCTCTCTCTCTCTCTCTCTCTCTCTCTCTCTCTCTCTCTCTCTCTCTCTCTCTCTCTCTCTCTGCTGCCCTGCACAGTCTCTTAGCTCGTTGGTTCTGGAGCTCAATGGTTGTACAAGATGTTCTCTCTTTGTCCTTTAATCTGCTTTACTCACTCACTCAGTTCCAACAGAGAGCTTTGTAAAGCTAAAGTGTGGATTTCCGTGAAAGACAAATTCCTTCATTATAGGGCGGCAAGGAGAGCAAAAGTCTGTATCAAGTAAATTTCTTCTCCCATCCAGTCACTGTCCAGCAAACCGATAATGTTGCATACCATATTTCACATTGATGTAATGAGTTCTTAATGTTGCTCAGATGGAGCCCAGTTATTTATGTATACATGTTATTTTAGCTTACTGTCAAAGCCGATTGAGATCAGTATGGATAATGATTTACTTAAATGAGCCATCTTAATCAGGGTGTATGTGTGTGTGTGTGGGTGTGACAGTGTGTCGGTGGGTGCACCGTGCGTCCTGACGTGTGCCGGGTGCGGACTGTGCTTGTGTGTCAATCCTGCGTTGGGCTTTTGTCCTCCACACTGACGGGGCAGAAAAACAGGAAGCTGGCCTTCCTGTGCACTGAAGGCAGCGGGGCAGGAGGCCGCGAAGGCGCCACTGCCCCCTGATCGACAGTAAAGGCAAACATCTCCTGATGTGTGTTGTTACTGGAATGAACCTGCGCACGGTTGACATGACTTCTGACGGAAACTGTTTCCTGACATGACAGGCGGAGTAAAAGGGCAACACTGAGCACACATTATTCTCTTTATGAGCCGTAAACACAGGACTGAGTACATGCTTTGGTTGCAGGCCTCATGAATTGATCTACTCTGTGTTTTTCTATTGGCAGTAACATGTCTTTTGTTCGACACATACACACACACACACACACACACACATACCATGTGTCCACTATCAGCACTGATCAGCACTACGCTGCATTCTTTACAAACCCCTCACAATCCTTGCACTTTGTCCAACCACATGGACAGGGGAAAGTACACACACACACACACACACACACGCACACGCACACGCACACCCACACATATTGCTTTGCTGATATCTACCCATTCCCGTTTATTTCTGGTTTGTTGCTAGTAAATACACAAACTCTCTCTCATTGCTTACACGCGCACCCACACACACACACACACACACACACACACACACTCTCTCTCTCTCACACACACACACTCACACACACACACACACACACACACACATGCACACACCATTTGCAAAAGGAGCAGAGTAAATGGTCTGTGTCCTGCAGCCTTGCATAGCCAATTGCATGATCACATGGGCAGTGCAGGGCTGATATTCTGTGTTCAGGGTGACTTTGTCATGCTACACTGGGGGTTGGGGATACACAATCAGTTTATATTTAACTAAGCAGGCGAAAAAAAAACCCAAAAGGAAACCAAAGCAACTCTGGTCCGGGGAATCATATCTTCCCACACACAGATAGGGACTGGCGTGACCCAGAAACGTGAAAATAATATAATCAGTGGTAGTTGGGAGAGGTCACTGGTGAATGCTTGACATTTCCAACCATCACAGTACACTCAGAGGAATGTTGGCACTGTGTGTGTGTGTGTGGCTTGTGACGGTGATGCACCTCTGGAATGAAGATGAGGTGTGGACGCAGTTTTGCAAACCAGCTGATTGTATGTGACACTAACCTGTTGTGTGTGCGTGCGTCGTCCCAAACTGGTGCGACTGGTGTCGCAGAATGAGGAAATGAACTATAAATGGGAAGTGGTGACACATAATAGCCAGGGTTTTAATAACTTCTAAGATTATTAAAATGCAATTATAAACTGACCTCTTTTCACTGGTTGAGTCTCCTTTCTGGGTTTCCAAACTTTGATTGAGAGAGAGAGAGAGAGAGAGAGAGAGAGAGAGAGAGAGAGAGAGAGAGAGAGAGAGAGAGAGAGAGAGTGTGTGTGTGGGTGTGGGTGTGTGTGGGGTGAGAGAGAGGGGGCTGTGTCCTTGTTGTCCCACAGAAATCATGGGAGGAGTTAACAGCAAAACTTCCTCAGTCAGTGACATGCCGTCTGGGATAGCGTCTGTAGCGCTCAGAGGCACACACACACACGCACACCCACACACAAACACACACACACTCGCAGCCTCACTGACTTACACGCTTATTTCTCTGTTTCCCACCTCTGGCAACGGAGAATGACAGCAGTTGCGGCAGCTGTCGTGAGACGCAACTCACCAGTTAAATGGTGAGACAACATACACAAAGGCATAGAGACACACACATTCCGCAACGCACATGAGGAATGAAATGAGAGGGGAGAGCTGGAAGCAGCAGAGAGGTAAGCGTTGTCTTCTTTTTCTACTTTTAATACGTCTTTCTGTGTGCTAAACTCTTCTGTTTAGGAGGTACGACACTGCTGCACTTTGCACTTGTACAATAAAGTCGCTGCCGGTCAGGTCGAGGCTGGACAATACAGCTGTCATGCAGTGATTGCAATTCCTTATTCTGTCTACTCTTGGTAATGAATGTAAAAGCTTCCAAATCTCTTCTTATGGACGTGACCAATCTGAGTCTTCTTATGTCTTCATTACATTAATCATATTGGGATTATACTCCCTTAATGTTTGTTTTAGTGTTGTTGAAATGCCGCTATGCAACAGTGTGGGAATCTCCCTGCAGGGCTCTGTCCTAGACACACAGGCATGTGAGTGAGCTAACAGGGGGTTAGTCTAAACTTAGAGTCCATAACCCCCGTCTCATATTCCTCTCCACTAACTCCTGTACCACATTTTCCGAATCTACAAACCCAGATTGTACACATCCGCAGTCACCAACACCTCAAACATCCCCTTTTCGTCCTGTGTTTGAACACAGCCAGGCGCTGCTGACACCATATGTTTCTTATTAGGTTGAAAGCTATTGTCACGGACTGCTGAGTGTCACAATTGCAATCCAGGCGTTTGATGTGGTTTCAGACTATAAGGTCATTTGTGTTGTGTGGTCATTGCACTCGGCAGCCCCTGTTATTGCAGGCAGTGAACACTTTGTAGCTTTAATCATATGTTCGCAGCTTGTATGAGGCTTTAGTAACACTGTCCACCGTGCGCAGTCATGGTGTTGGACAGGGGGAAGGCTTTTGGCCTTCCAGCTGACAGGAAACAATAGCTAGATCAACAGGTGTTCAGTATTACAGAGTATTGACGCTAATGCTGCACAGCATCACAATGTTCTCACTGACAAGTCTTTGTATGTTTTAGTGTGGATGTCACTGGAGACTACGGTTGCCCCCCCCCCCCTCCCGAGCAGCGTTTGGAGCAAACAAAAGCCTGGCATGTGACCGCACATATCGGCCTTGAGCAGCGTTTATTAGATTAGACAGGGTCTGTTGCTCGATGCAAAACAAGCAGCGGAGTCTAAAGAGTGTCAGGATATGCCCCGACACGCATTCGGCCTGTTTACAGCTTTCTGCCTCACAAGATGCACACGCACAGATTCAATCACGACCAGTCAGCCGCCACGTAAACAAGATGAAGAGGCCGGTCTCGGACAAGGATATCAGCCTCTCCGGCGTGTCAAGCAGCCGAATGATTTGGTCACAAGGGAGGGAAAAAACTGTATGCATTTGTTTTCCTTGATAATGAATTACATGCAATGACTGAACTCACATGATGCATCATGCACAGAGCGTGGGCTTGTGTCACTTGTTAAAAATGTCTCCATCAACCCAGCATCCATTTAATAGATTTAGCTTGTAGCGACTCAGAGATCTGTGAGTTTTGTCTTTGTTTGCGAAGCATGACACAAGTCTGGCCGGCCTGCGTTGAGAAAATGGTAGCGTTAGATGATAAAGCAAGGTGTAGAGTTTGAAAGATGTGGGAATTTTATTCGGCAGGGAGGGCCTCACAAAAGATGATACATAGTTGCATTATTGGAAGTTTTGGGCCTATGACTCATACAAGGTGCTTACAGTTCAGGACACTGCCTCTTCAATTTGGATTATTCTTTCTTTAATCTGTTTTACACCAGCCCCTCCAATTTCACAGAAGTGCAATAATAAATCCCTGAAGGTTGTTCAGCCGTCAGGTCACCATTGAGAGCCAGGAGTCGTCACAAAAAAACATAAATCTGAACCCTCAGTTTACATTTAGCTGCGCATGCAGCTACAGTCTGACGTCATCCGAACAGAAAGCATTGTGGGTGGATGAAATGCCATTAAAAATTATTGTTGTTTTGCGGTCACATTTTTATGTTGCTTTCGAGACATTTAGTGGCGTATTATGTTGTAGCAATTGTGTTCTTCCTTTCTTGCCGTAGTAGTTCGTCCCTTTAGTTTCTCTCTTATGAAAAATGCAGCAGCTAGGCTAGTTTTCACTATTCATAGTTGTAGTTACTTTCTCTTGTCATCAGTGAGTTTATGATATTCCCAGTATTATATCATTAAAGATGTTTGATTGATTGATATATCATTTCAACTGATTCTTCTCATTTTCATCTTCAAATAAATAGAAGGAGATTGGTTTTCCTGTTGGCTGTTGCAGGTTGTTATACTTATCATTGTGACACACCCTCAAAAGGAACACCACGCCCGACATATCTTTATGGTCTGGCACTATCGGGGCATTACATTACTGCCTGGGTGAACACACTGCCGCATCATTACAGGCCAATTATAGTTTACCTCCATCAAACAAGAGGCCCCCATCTACACTCGGTTTGCTGTTGAGAACATTATAATCACACTCTGAAGGAAGCCTCTATTTCCTCCTTAGATAGTAAAAGGTCACACGAGGTCAACGATTCGGATCTTTCCTACACTTTCCTTTCCCCGCCGCACTCCTGTCTTCTCATGTCTGCAACCCATCTGACGGCGGAGAGTTGTGTTGAACTGATCCTCGATCCATGGCACTATAGGCTCCTGCCCCCCGCCCTCCTCCCCCACCCCCACCCCTTTCATTGTGACCTTGCGGCCTGTCCCTGTGTGGCATTGCCTTACAGCGGCTCAGCAATACGCTCTCCCAGCAACACACACACACAACACACACACACACACATTGTCTCTGACAAACATTCTGTGCATATTTTCACTGACACACGTGGGGAACACACAGGGAAGCTCTCACTGAAGCCTGTCCCCCTCGCCCCCCCTCCCCCCACCCCCCAAAAAAACTAATACACACACACAAACACACACACTGATACCAATCGCAAAAAGTGCTTTGTGCATTCACAGACTTGACTGGGCAGCTACTGGAGAGAGAGAGAAAGAGAGAGAGAGGGCAAAAAGGGAGGGAGAAAGAGAGAGAGCGAGAGACTAGTGGGAGGAGGGAGATGGAGACAGCAAGAGCCAGAGGGATTACAAAAAGAAGCAGACCCAGACAGATAGAGAAGAAGAGGAGATAAGGCAGTTGGACAGAGGGGACACATCCAGTACACACTAACTGGCGGAGAAGACGGAGTGAACGGGACAGGATAGCTAACACAGAATTAGGAAGGGAAGCAGGGCTTGTCCAACAGAGAGGAAGAGAGTCGTTGTTAAAGGGGCTGCGGGGTGGGTGGTGGTGGTGGTGGTGGTGGTGGTGGTGGTGGTGGGAGGGCGGGCAAACTGATGGCATTGATCTCTGGGAGCTGCCAGCTCCTGGGCCAGATGGCGTCTTGTTGCTGCAGACCGCTGCTCAACTCCTGCTGCTGTGGACCGTTCCTCAAAGTCTGCCTCTCCTCCTTCACAGGTCTGTCCCAGCACGCTCTCTGCGCTGCTGCCGTGCCGTCATGAGCCGAACGGCTACATTCAGATAGGCAGGAGCACATAGCTCTACACACAACATGGGTGACACACTTAGCCAAGAAGGTAAAAAGGGCATGGCGCGTTTTCTGTACTGTAGCAGCATGACTGTGCTCGTGTCGACTCCAGCAGTCCCGCTGGTGCTAACTGTGCTCTGTGTTGTGGGACGGAAAAGAATAGGCTGTTGTCCTCTTCAGCCTATAATGTCGTGTTGCATTGTGTTACTAAGTTATGGCCCCATTGTCTTGTTGTGAATGCGTCGCCTCAAGATAATACTGTTCTGCTGTGTTCTTGCACTGACAAAGCATGTGGAAACAGAAGAAAAAAAAGCAGCATTTGAATCAAAATGATAACTTTTTTTTTTGGTTCCCCTATGGTTCACAGTATGTTTCTTGTTTTCATGTTAACTGGTGTGTGACTGTATGTCTGACACTGATGTGACCGCGCTGACATAAAAGTGGAGGAGTCAGCTGTGTGAGCCTGGGGGTTTTCCTGATGTCACTGCAGCTGTGTGTCTGTGCCGGTCCCGTGTGTGTTCAACATCATTGTACCCCCTCCTGTTTACCTCAAACCCCAGACAACCCCTCACACTAACCAAAGGCTTGAAACTTGTCGTTTCCAATATAAACAGCTGCAGACATGCAACACAAGCACCTCTACCTCCACTATCGCTCTTTTTGTTTGTTTAATCAGTAAAAAAAAATACAAAGCATTTAAATTACAATCTGTTTTGTGTTTTACGGACGCTCATTTGTCTCTTACTTGGCCAGGAGCAGGAACCTCCTGGAGTCTCCTCTGCTGGTTGCTTGGTGACTGCTCTCAGCCAAGAAATAGTCCCATACATGACTCCTGGAAAATACTGAATTGTTGTTTTTACACTTTGGTTTCCATAGTATGCGGTGTTTATTTGTGAGGTTGTTTGGACAGAGCTTGACGAGCTGTATAACACATTGTTTTCCAGCTCCATATGTACCATACAGACCTGACAATGGTATCAATCTTCATCCTTTTTCATCTTCATGTTTAGGTTCATGAATTGATCCGTTTTCCCTATTTACAGACATCTCTCCTGCTGAGCTGGATGCTCTTTGGAGGGAACCTCCGTATACTCTTGGCGGAGCAAATGAACACTTCTCCGGAAATGACATCATGACTCAAGGTAGACTGTTGTGTACCGGACATCTTAATCAATGTGTCTCGCATTAGTTTGGAGATCAAGCAAGAACGTGAGGCTCGTTTGATCCGGGCCGCTGCCTGTGCGGACACAAACACAGAGGAAGTGTTTGGGACATCCTCCCTGCACAATGGAACAAACCAGGGAAACCCCGCGTCACCACTGTACTTCAACAGAAGCTGTTATATTCAGATCCTGTTAATGTGTTGAGATAAAGATAACTTAGTCTAAATAAAGATAAAGATAACTTGGACTGGGATTCTTACCTTATAGTTTGCTAAGGTTCAAAACTTAAGGAAATGGATAAGTGGCTAAAACGTGCCATTCCAAGTACTTGAGTTTAAGACTAACTTGACAAAATTGACCTAAATTAACAGTTTAGTTGTATTACTCACTGTAATATCAACATACTTCTCTGTTATATGAACCCATGTGGCCTCTCAAGGCAAGGATGCTAACTGTTCAAACTCAACCTGGAGAGTCAGCATTTAGTTTAGTAGCTGGAACAAACACCAAGAGAATATTAGACCTTTGACCGGCATTAAATCCACATTAAAGAGCTTTATGTTCTGCACTGCCTTTGACTGAACCTTCAATATTCCCCATGACACATCTTGCCCTCCTATCCTGTATTTGTGTCTCTCTTCAAAACTTTTAAAAGGCTTCTATTGGCATAATGCTATAAAAGAAGCATTCATGGCTTCAGCCTACTGTACCACATGACTACATGCTGATGTGTTTTGTTAAATGACAAAATAGGCATCGCCATCTTGTGTCATATGGGAACATTTCCTGTTAAAGCTCCATTACAGTGTGGGGCTTACATTGTAATTGCAGTTTACTTTGAGCAACCCACTCTATAAAACATGTTTCTACTTACAACACACCCGTCTTTATGACACCCTAAAAACAATATGCTGTTGAGGATACACTGACAGAACTGACACAGCAGCTTTTCTCTTGACCTTTTGTTTCAGGTGAGGAGGATGACGTTCCAGTGGTGGAGTCAGGTGAAGGAGGGGTGGAGCCTGACAACTACTGGAAGAAAAAAGAGGCTTTAAGAGGAAGTACTATGTCACTGGGAGATAAATTCCCAACAGGTACATGTCATGACTCCTTGTTTCTACTTTAATTCTAGCTTTTACGTTGGTCTGAACTGTTTACATGTTACACGCGGAAGCATTTCCCAATGTATTACATGTATGCATACTGATCAGGCATATTTCCCTACTAATGTTTTACTCACTCAGCAGTTCAGCTGCATCCCTCACATTCCCCCAGGTTCTTCCTCTCAAATGGATTTAAATGGCCACACTGAGAGCCCAGTAAGAAGCCTAATAGCTTTGCTATTCCCCCGGTGAATAACTCTCGGAGCATTACGCTGGAAGATGAGCTCTTGTAGAAAATCTTTAATGAACTCCTGAAAGTTGTGTCTCTCCCAAGATATGTTCCCTTTTACTCAATGACTTCAGGTGGAAAAATATGTGATGAATTTGAAAAACATTATAAAGACATTAGTTGTTTACAGTAATCCTTTAATCCTGGCAGATGATAAATCCTCTCTCTCCTTCTCGGAGCAAATTTTTCACCCGAGCCTATTTACGATGGATTTGTTTGTATTCCATATTATTCAACCAGAAGAAACTTCCTCAGCCAAAAGTGATTAACCACAGCACTCCTCTTGTCTTTTGCCTAGAAATTGAGCTGCTGTTCACCGGGCGGAGGCGCTCCAGCGAGGAGCCGGACCGGGCCCTACAGGAGGCGCTGCGCACCCGACTCCGAGTGGTGGAGAGCAACAGCCAGGACGTCATCCAGCTCTTTAAGGTGAGTGACAGTCAGACTTGACAATGCATACATCACCTAAGCAATAATGCACTACTCAGACTTTCTCATAATGAAGACAAATGTGCTTTATGATACGATCAGAGCCCATATCATGCAATATGATACATTGTGTCGTAAATGTTTTGTGCACTTAATAGAAATGGATTCTGTTATTGAAACACAAGACTTTGTTTCTGCAGGACTTGTCTGCACGTCTGGTGTCCGTCCACGCTGAGAAGGATAGCTTCGTACTCACATTCAAGACCGTGGAGGAAGTCTGGAAGTTTTCTACTTACATAGCATTAGGTAAGCAGCTATGACCCTTTAACATCCCAAAGGCCCTGTTTTCTCAATCGGGTCCGACATTAACACAGCATTTGGTTTATTTGGTCGGAAAAGCTGATGCACATTTGTCACCAATAAGGATTTAGGAAACGTTCATGTCAGGATCCAATGGCAGTTGTGGCATTGTTTCGTTATGTTTCTAGGTCACAATCGCTCACATATGAACAAACCACACCCAAACACAGTCCATAAAATGTCAACTAGAAGATGATTAAAAAGAAAACACTGTTTTAAGGTGTTTCACAAACACACAAATGTCCCTTTGTTGTACTTCCCCGCCTATTTATGCATTCATTGTGGTACTTAGCGTCATCTAAAGGTCTTGTTGGTGAGCATGCAGTGATAGCAGCATCGATAACATCGGGAGCATTTGTAGATGAGTCGCATGTGCTCTGTCCTAGGTTACGTGGCTCGCTGCTTGGAGAACTTCCTGTGTGATCAGTCCTTCTGGCTGGACACAGAGCTGCTCAGTGACCTGCAGATCAATGTCACTGTGGACGAGGAACGACTGGCCACCCTCTACCTGGGACTGTTACTCCAGGAGGGTGAGTAACGTTGTGCTCTGGCCATGGAAGTCAGCGCTTTGTGAACAGTTGGATTGTTAAAGGGTGAAAAGTGAGGAATCAAATCTTTTCGCTAAAACCTACACTTTGGTAGTTTAACTTGTGCTCTAAGCTGAACTGTATATTTTGCCTCTTTGGCTATTAAATTATCCCTGAGAGTATTTCAAGTATTTTTTGTCAAAAGCCTCTTGAATCTTGTCACGGTACTTATGAATTAACCAACTTTGGCTGCCATTTGATCCAATTATTTTTAATCCATTTTCACTGACCCCAATTAACACTATGAAAGCCTCAGGAACATACTGCCACACATGACTTTGGACAAATTATAGCAATAGACTCTTCATTGTTATGTTCTGTGCCTCACTGTGTATGTCTTGAGTATAAAAGACTTTTTCGTAAAAGTCAGAATTAGCTGATTTCGATTTGCAACCGCACTTTTAGTTTAGTACAGATGAATTAAGATGAAGCTGGACATAAAATTCTGCAGTTCGTTAAATATCTTTGACGCATTACAAACTAAGCCATTGTTGTGCTCCAGCATAACCATTATACTACTCACTAAGAATGTATATTGATTTCCTCCTGCCTGGTCTCCGGAGCATTTCCCCAAGGCAAAAAGCTTTACGGAAATGTACAATTAAACTGCAGTGCTGGCAAATAGTGTTGAGAATTACATTAACTTAATAGGGGGAGGATATAAAACACCCATCATTTGCCAGTGACTGAACGAGGGCACACTGTAAGCTGGAGCACTTTTGCTGATTTTTCAACTCAAGTGTGTTAATTTTTATCGACACGAAAACACCCGACGGGCGGGCGGGTCATGCGTCTGGATTCTCTTTCGCTTCCGCAGGCTCCTTCTTTGCCAAGGCGCTGTTCACAAGAAATGATCAGGATGAGGACGACGAAGAGCAGCTGTCGTTCAAAAAGAATGATTTGCTGATGGTGAAGGACACGGGGCAGGACAGCATGTGGGAGGGCACCATGCTCTCCACGGGAAGCCACGGCCTGGTGCCAGTCAACGCCATGCAACCGCTGCCGTACCCCTTCTATCAGTGAGTCATCCTGTGTTTCCTCAAATGACTTCTTGTGACGACTGCCTGCATTTACAATGTCGGCGACAGTGTGATTAACTTGGTTCTCTCGTCGAGGCTTTTGGCTGAATGAGCAAAACCGCAATGCAGACGTTGGACACGAGTTAAACTCTACTTCCTGTTTGGTCAGGTGGTTTCTGAGGAACTACCCAGGCAATGCTGGATGCTCGCCAGCAGAAAAGGAAGCGTTTGAACATGCTATCGGTAAAAACATTCTGCACGTAACACATGTTAATACATAAAACACTACACAGTGTTACACTAACATACATCCTTTACTCGGGTGCAGATACTAAAAATGAAAACCCTCCTGTACTCAGACAAAGTTAGGGACCAGCTGATGAACATACTGGTGCCGGATATTTCCCTCAGGAGTTTCAGGAGACCAAATTAGAGCTAAATGAAAAGTCAATATTGGACTTAAATTCATCAGGTGGACACAAAGATGACACCAAATGAATGTTAGTGTTGCTTCATTTCTGCTTTGTAAAAAGGCAACTGATTGGGAACATGTTGGCCATACAGCATTTATAGGGTGACACAATGTAAATGTTGCCTTTACAATGTGTCGCCCACATGTGGCCAGTGGTATTTGTGGTTGGGATTTCACTACTTATATAAAGTCAGGCCGACTTATGGAAGCCTTTTGTGTGTCTGCACGCAGTCTAATCATACATATGTATTATTGACGATCAGCTTAAGTTGTTTAATTCCTGGATTTCAAATAGAGTTCAGGAAATACATTGTGGCTAAAGTCTGAATGCGTAGTGTAATTTAATTTTTTTTTTTTTTAAAAAAAAGCTCTCAATTTTTCAGGAGTTGAAAAAAAAGATCACAAAGGACTTATTTTAGCTCAAATTTTGTTCATAAATGTGTTTCAAATCTGTGTTATTGAGCACGTGCCTTTCACCTGACAGCTGTGGAAGTTGCTGATTAATTACAGTAATTATCACACAGGTGTGCAATGGGCCGGTCACGTTGGAAGACCACTCCCACAATGTGCAGGTTTTATCGCTCAACACAATGCTACGGATGTTGCGGTGTGTCATTTGGCATGGCAGAGCACACCTGTCTGATCAGCATCTTGATGTCCCACACCTGTCAGGTGGATCGATTTAAAAGTTTGAGAGAAATATAAGTATTTTGTGAGAAAATAAAGCAAAAATAAAAGAGTTGCAATATATATTTGTTCGGTGTATATACGTTTAAGTTTTGTATTGTGTTTGTGAAGTCAGCAATTTTACTGTTTAGGATTAGGATAGGCTAATATCAAACCCACTTCCTATTTACTGGAATACAAAGCAGTGCACAGCCACTGTGGATCAATATTAATATGTTTATGCATATAGTAGTAGCGCCAACCTGTATGCTCTTGTGAAAGGCATCCTAACTTAATTGTTTTATATCCTCACAATTCTTTGCAGAATATAAAAAATACATATACAGACACTGTTCTTCCATATTGACCTCAAAACCTCTCAAGTCTGCTGCTTATGCTAACCCTGTTCTCCTCATCCAACACCTCAGTGACCGGTTCCTGTGTGGCCGTGGTCGACTACAGTCCAGTGGGCCCGGATGAACTTCAGCTGAGTCAAGGTGACATTGTGGAGATCCAGGGTCTACTAGTCCGAGGCCTGGATGTGTTCATAGCGACACACTCTTCCACAGGCCACACTGGGTTCATACACAAGGTCCATATCAAGCCTCAGGACACCGTACCCCTGTAAGATCATCCATTCTCGTTCGTTGTATAATGCTTGGCGCGCCTTACATTGACTGGTCTGATGATGTTGTGCGTCATTCGAAGCACTTTATCTTAAATCAGCATGACTTTCCCCTTGTTTATAGTCTTGTGCTGATCTATTCTGAAATCCTGTCTAGTGGCTCTGCAGTCTGGAGGGGGTGGGTGGGATAGGGTGAGGAGGCTGCACGGACAGCAGAAGTCATAATGCTGTCTTTGTTCCCCTCACACAGAGACAGACGGTTAGTCTTTCTGACTGAGGAGGAGCGGGCCAGCCTCGCTCAGGTCAACCCCTGCAGCTCTGAGCCAAGTGACAGCGGCCTGCTGGAGAGGCTCTTCTCGTCCGACATCAGCTCTGTGTACAGGCTAGGTAAAAGGAATCAACAAATACTGTACCTTTCTTGTTGAGTGGGGGTGGGGCCATAACTGACAGATTGATCTCGTTTGGTTTGATGCGCAGCTCCTGTTTTGTTTCCTTAAGCTGTTTCCATCTCTATGCCCATCTGGAAAATTGACGCTTGTATTGATTTACCTCATGTGTTTTCAGACAGACTGGATGAGACGGACTTCCTGTACATCAGAAACCGGCCAAAGCATGGTAGTGCTTCACAGTTTATAGTGGAAACCCGCTGTTCATCAGCCTAATGAACTAAAACAACTCATGTATTATGTAAATTATACCAGTATCTGTCCTCTTCCCAGACCATAAGGTTCCTGCAAGCACCCGTCAGAGCGTCATGTCAGAGAAAAGTGGAGGGACTCCTCCCTACCAGTCCTCTCCTCGCACTTCTCTCTCTTACTCCTCCCCTCGCCTGTCCCTCTATCAGTCCCACAATCCTCTGCCACGCGAGGGAGAGCGCCTGTCCTTCACTCTGGACGACACCTTCAGAGAAATGGACGAGTTCCAGGAAGACCCACCTCTCTTCTTGGAGGAGAACAGCTGGGAGGGGGAGGACTCTGAGTTCAGTGACCCCACACTGACCCTGCTCAACCATGAACACTTCCAGGTCTGCAGGTCTTAATCACTGATGAATGTTTGACAGGGCCACGGACAGAAGCAAAGTAACAGACATCAGGCGTTCTTGTTTCTGTCTCATTTTCTATTTTATGTCTGTGGCAGCTAATAGAAGCAATGTCAAGGTTCAGCTCTATAAAACAGTCTACATCTGGTGGTAAAAAAAAGCAAAAAAAAAGGAACTAAATAGTAAATACATCAACAACAACTAGTTTAAGAAATCATGTGGTCATGTCAGTTGAAGGATGTAGCTCATCAACACGATTCTAATAGCGCTAATAGCATTTGGCTATGTACATATGTACATTAATGTTTTCAGCACATGCAGCCAGTCAAGAGGCGGCTCTTCTTCATTCCTTTGTTTATTTGTTCTAGGAAGACTTCTTGCCGCTGTACGACCTGCAGTATTCCTTCCTCTGGGTGACCTTCAGTGGTAAGACTGAGGACGAGCTATTGGGGCACCTAGAGAGTGTCAGGGAGAGCGCCAAGAGGACGGGCTTGAACTGGGCACATCGACGGGCATGCTTCCTCCTGGGAAGACTCTGTGCCCGGAAGATAAAGTTCTCCCAGGTTTGTGCTTCTTTTCCAGCATTGATATGTGTGTTGTGGATACATCAATATGCTTCATTCCTCCTGAAAGAGACCCACAAAATACACAACATTTTCGGCTGTATTTTCATACATATAAATACATTTATATATCCTCAGGCCCGTGTGTACTATGAGGAGGCCCTCAGTGTTCGTGTGGACAGTTTCTCTGACACGCCGCTCCTCATCGCTCTCTACACAAACCTCACCGCTGTCTACCTGAAGCAGCGTATGACGGACAAGCTGCCCCAGACCCTGGAGAAGGCCAGTGCCCTGCTCCTCTGCCTCCCCTGCCACACCTTCACCTCCACGGACGAGGTGGAACTGTTGCAGCTGCTCCTGAGGAGATCGGTGGTGCTGGGGGACAAACACCTGGAGGCTCGCGTCTGCTACCTCCTCTCCAGCCTCTTCCTGCTGCGCAGAAAGACCGACGACGCCCTCCCCTTCGTTGAGCGACTGCAGTTCCTCTCGGCGACGCTCTCTGCCGCCGAGGGGCGTCCCATCGTTCCTTTGGACCTCAACTGGCTCTTGAGCTGGCTCTATCATCGTAAATACATGCCTTACTTAGCGCTGGCCTCTCTGAGCCTGGACTCAAGGCAGGACCACTCACTTCACGACACTTTCCAGGGGATCGAGTTGTTTATCAGGAACTCTGTTCGCCTGAACCCGTGCTGGAAGGAAGGCACCTCCCTGCTTCCTGCCCAGATTGTGATTTACCTTCAGCAGGCCCTGATTACAGCAGAGCAAGGGGAGGACTTGAAGACCCAGAGGGACCTGTGTCAGGGCTTGGCCACAGTCTACCTGCAGTACGACGCTCTCGATAAGGCGGTGCTTTGTGCTCAACAAGCTGTGGAGACTGGAAGCCACATCAACGAGGAGGAGGGCTTCGAGGCCTCTGTGCTGCTTGGCTGGCTGCTGGTGTTGACGGGCGAGGCGGAGAGAGCCCAAAGTGTCCTGCAGCCACTGCTCACATCACTCCAGGTACAGCAAACAACTCTATCAACCTGGATGAATGTTGTAGAAGCACTTGTTAGTTTCCCTCCAATCTCGTGTGTAATCTCTCCAGGGCACAGACAGTCCCACGCAGCGAGGGGTGATCCACAACCTCTTGGCTCTGTGTCTGAGGCAGCAGGGTTGCATCCGGGAGGCAGGCTGGCATCTCCACTCCGCCTTGGTGATCTCAAGGGAAAGTGGAAACCAGAGGAACCAGGCCCTGGCACTGGCCAACCTGGGCTGTCTGGCATTGGATGTGGGGGCGCCTTTGGTGGCTGAACGCTTCTTGGTCAGGTCAGACATCAGTGTTTTGTTTTTTTTCCCCCCAGGGAACACAACAGAGTTTGCAAAGAGGTATTTATTGTGCTGGTGGTTGCGTTCCCAGATCCCTGTGTCTTTTTATGGAGCTCTGGGAAAGTCCCATCGACGAGGAGCATGTTCAGACCTACCTTTGGTTGGGGCGGAGCTACAAAGACAGGAGGAAGAGTCTGGACAGCAGGGCCTGTTATGAAATGGGACTACTAATTGCACTCCATGCCAGAAACTTACACAGTGAGTACAAATTAACATGTTAAAGAAATAGTTTTACATGTTCACTTTCTTGCCAAAAGTTGGGATTTAATTGTGAAAGGTTTCCTTTATTTAGATTTAAAGGTATATTAAAAGTTTGCTGCCTTTGTTCAGTCTGAGGAGCCTCTTTGTTGTTGGACACTGTACGTTTTGAACCTTCCACACAACTTAGCCTTTACATGAGGTGCTTTTTTTTTTATTCCTCTAGGTAATATTCACATTTTGTGTGAATGCACTCACGACAAAAACAACTGCTGTTGTGTAAAGGTCTTAGCTCATTTCCCAAAATACTGAACTATTCCTTTAATTACTATAAAATCTATCTTTGCATAGATATGGACTCTTTTTAACTAAGAGTATAACCTTGAGGATGACTTTTGGATCACTGATGTTGATATTTATTTTGCGACTCTAACAAAACAATAAGGAACTTATTTGCTTCGACATTTGTCTTGCTAAAAGAGAGACTTTTTTGTTGTTGTTAAAACTACATTTTTTATCAACCCTGGTGGAGACAATATGTAAAGGAAAAACCGTTTGAAAACGATCCCAAACGCATAATGTGTGTCCTGTGATTTCTTCCATCTAAATGTATCTGTGATGAGCTAAAGTTGGCTCATCATATCAGCTGTGTCAACTGTGTAGTAAAGGTCAAACTCAATATAGTTCTTATTCAGTGTCACATACGTTTCAATGTATTTG
The DNA here is from genome assembly GCF_023055335.1 of Clinocottus analis. Taxonomy (NCBI): domain Eukaryota; kingdom Metazoa; phylum Chordata; class Actinopteri; order Perciformes; family Cottidae; genus Clinocottus; species Clinocottus analis. The sequence continues at coordinate 5,626,458 of NW_027175821.1, forward strand.
GTGTCAGCAGCGGCAGCTAACACACTTGCTGTATTTAAAGGTCGGATGGTGGTGGCCAAGGTGCTGAGTCGTGTGTATGCTGACATGCTGCTGTACAGCCAGAGTATCGTCTACTATGAGCACTGTGTGTCGGTGTGCAGAGAGCTGAAGGACAAGAGACTGGAGGGAGAGTATCTGGAAATCCTCAGCAGCCTCTACCTCTCACTTAACACCGAAAGGTTGACTTTCTGACTCTCCTTCCCCATCGCTCCTATTCTCTAATTTTTTCCCGCAATTTTCCACAATAGCTTTGGTTTCCCGACCAAAACAGTCTCAATTCCTGATTGCAGATCATCTCGTAAATCTCTGGACTACACCAAGCAGAGCCTGAGGATTTCTATTGATTTGGGCAAGCGAGAGGAAGAGTCAGAGACCTGGCTGCAGGTGGGACGCATCTATTACCTCATCCACGAGGACGAACTAGCCGACATGTACCTGCAGGTGAGCTGAACATTTCTTCAGTCACCGATTTTAGATTTTGCTCTTGGATGTTTGTGAACGCACCACGTCCCTAAACATCGTTTAGTTTGACATTGTAACGTTCAATCGACTTTGATCGGCAATATGATTTGATCAATAGGCAGCAGTGAAGACGGCCCTGAGGATGAATGATCATCACTTCGTCATGAGCATCTACGAGGAGGCGGGAGACGTCTACTTTAAAGGCTCCAGGAACCGAATGGCTTCGATGACTTTCTACAGGGTGAGATGCGAAACAAAGCAGCAATGTCATGGTGCCGCATTTCCCAATGACGCAGTCTGACATGATTTATTTTTATTGCATTATATGTTTGTTTTTTAAATCGGTGGAACCGCTGATCTCATTTGATGCAAATTCTTTGTGTTTGGTTGCAGGATGGCGGTCTGCCATTCGCACGCAGCATCAAGGACGTCCATTCAGAGTTCCGTTTGTTGAGTAAACTGACCGAGCTGTTGATGAACCAGGGTTTGCTGGAAGAGGCTCTGCAGTACGCGACACTGGCTGTTCAGATCGCTGGCAAAACAGGTCGGCAAGAGGTTCAGCGTGGCTAAGAATCTGTGCCTCGTGTCGACGATGCGAAACGACTTTGTCAACACAGACCGTCGTTGTTTTTCCCTCAGGTGTGGATGTGAATGAGAGGACAGCCTACCACCGGCTGGCTACAGTCTACTACAACCAGCAGCAGTACGAGTTGGCAGAAAACTACTACCTCAAGTCACTCTCCCTCTGTCCGCCCGCCCTGCAGGAGCCCGCGGAGGCTCGCTACTACACCAAGGTGTACTGCAGACTGGGCAACCTCACGCTGCACAAACTGAAGGTACAGGAGCCCAGTATATGTCTGTGTCTGCATGTGCATGAGCAAACATAATGAAAACCAGCGTGTTTCTGAAATAAACATTATTCTGAATAAATTAGAGCGACGGTAGTGATGTTTGTGACGTGTTTTCCGTACTTGTTGTTTGCATTTGACATATTTTAACATAACTTACATATTCTCAGCCCAATGGGGATGTTTTTCCTGACCCTAACTAAGTGGCTTTCCTTGGTGTAAAATGACATGCCGAAACAATGAATGAATACATTTTTACGAGAGAAAAAAAAGTATTTGTCAAAAACTAAGGAAATCCCTTAAAGATAAGCAATTGTTTTATTACAATAATAACATACTAACAAGATTTTTTTTTTAACCTAAAGTTCCTCTGGCTACAAGTGAAAGTCCAGCGAGGGTCTTAATAGAAGAGGCGTTGGATGTTTCAGAGTAACAGTAGACTTTATCTGGTGTCCTTTTTACAGTATAGGACGCCAATCAAAATCCAGCCGACAAAAAAGATTCAAATAATTAAAGATTTAATGAATGAGACCTCTGCTCTGTGCGCTCCCTAGGACTCCTTTGACGCGGTGGGCTACTTCCATTTGGCTCTGGCAGCGGCCCTGGAGGACCAAACTAACCCCGAGGCTCTGTATGTGGTGTACATGAAGCTGGCGGAGATCCACGGCCACCACATGCCCGATGCGCAGCTGTGCCGAGAATACAGAGACAGGGCCCAGAGTCTGAAGAGAGTTCTGGCTGGAGAGGAAGCTGCTGCTTTTGGAGAGGAGAACATGAAGGACACAGAGACAGAAAATGAAAAATGTGAAGATAACTTGCTTCCGAGAAGTATAACGCACGGAGACACAGATGAGATAGGTACAGACGCTAATATTGTAGATAGTCACATGCTTCTGGATGCAGATGGCCCTCTTGTGGACACCTTTGGGTCTGAGACTGAACTCATCGCCACATCAAACAGTGATAGCATTTTGACCGAGTCCTTTGATACAGCCAAGGAGCAGATCTCAGACTCCAGCAGCTCCTCTGACACTTTACAAACTCGGCAGAATCAAACAGATGGGCAAGACTTTGACACTGACTGTCACGGGCCCGGTCAGTTACCTGATAATGAAATAAGTGACATCACAAATGGCACAGATTCCGATCATCGCGATGAACAACAACACCCACCCTGAAGAAATGGACGTGCATGCAGATCTGATTCAAAAAGATGTCAGTCTTGATGAGGGCAATCGGTCTGATACTGACCAACCAGAGACTGTTAGCAGAGACACTGAAGAAGCTGTAAGTGTGGACGACTACGCAGAGAACATGTGACACACAGAGTGAATAGGCGGACTTTGACACACATTATGTTCTTCACTAACATTTCCTGTGTCTGGTCACATGTGTCGTGACCAAGCACACTGACTCCAACGTTCCAGCCACATAGCACTTATTGTAGGAAAGATGATACTGTTATGTTTTCAGAGGATCGGTGACTCTAAAGCATGTGCCTTTTTGTATAATACATTCTGCGGTTATTGCAGTTCCCTGCGCCTGTTGTGTATGTTTTTCTAAATGTACGTTTTTGTATGTGTGGAAGATATGACTCAAACATAAAGAACGTTATTTCGATGGCCGAGTTTGTTTGTGCTTTTGTCTATTCAAATGTGAAATACGTGGCACAACAAATACATGAGCTACATTAATGAAGGGACTAGAACTTCGACAGAACAAATTACACACTTCAACTCAATTTCTCCTCTGGACGGCTGTGTGTGCATTGGGAGACGGTGATTTTAATGGAAGAAAAGGGAGCGGTAGCTCTGTTTGGACATTAACGCTGTGCCTTGAAAGCGCCACAAGAGAGAGCTATTAGGTTGATTTTGGGCTTCGCCGTAAAACGCAGGCTCACTCGTTGTCCTTCCTCAGTTTAGCCAGAGGTGGGCAGTGAAAGACAGTTCTACAGCAGCTGCAGCCTATGTTGTATCAACGGCTGCAACCCCTTTTAACAGGTGAGAGAGACATGAGGGGGAAAAAAGAGAGATTTACGTCATCTGCTTGGCGATGGCAGTAATCCAAGGTGAGCACAATGGAAAGTGTCCTCTGTCACATTTTAGAATGGGTTCACTTAGTCCAACAGTGATGTCTATTTGTGCGGGAATGTCCTTGTAAGACACTGAAACATGAGGTGTGGATTATATGACAGTATGAGTTTAAAATACAGGACGCTGCATGAATTTAATCATTTGTGAAGATGGCGTGCCGAATGTCTTGAACTATAATAAAAAAAAAAAAGTAGCCTCCAATTTATGGAACTGGACCAGTGCAAAAGGAAAGAAAAGCAATCAAGTAACTTGGAGTGAGAGTTGAGGCAAGGCCAAACAAAGAGAAACTGTGAAGGGATTAGGTCCTAAAGCAATGAGCCAAATGGAAGAACGTTTGCGTACATGGTCCGCATGCTGAATACTGTTGCAGGGCTTCTTCCTTCACAGGCATGAGATTGTGCCAATACAAGCAATGAATTGTTCAACCGGAATTGTTCTTTCTTTCTCAGTATTCCTGTACTTTTAAAAGAATTTGAGAGACTTTTGCTTTACAGGTTTTATACTCTTCATTTCATTAACTGCTAATGTGGAAATTAAAGTTCTGAAGCAGTTAAAAGTGAAAGTGAGTGCCAAAAAACGATTGTCTTCATTTTTGCATATTAACTTGGAAATCACAAGAACTCGTGAACTAACACTTATAAGAACTTATTTTGAGTTAAACTGAATTGAAATGAGAAGTCAGTTTAACTGGTTGAAAAGTAATATGATTTAGTCCAGAACGAAAGAATAATTTTCAAAAAGATTCGGAGAAAAGACATGGAAACTAAAAGAGAATAAACTGTTGAATTTGTTCAATAATGTATGTAGCTAACTGAATAATAGAGGGCTTTAGTGGTACAAGAAGAATAAAAAACATACTTATGCTGTACATTCTGTCCATATACTAACAACATAACATATGATAGATAGATAGATAGATAGATAGATAGATAGATAGATAGATAGATAGATAGATAGATAGACAAAACAGCAGAGTGTATTAATTTAGGAAATTAAACAATAAAGAAAGTGCAAAAATGCACTGCAAGTGTATGCAGTGTATATATGTAAGTATGTCCTCTGACTAACAACAATAGCAGTAAAAAAGACTATTGATGTTTATGTGGAATCAATCTGGATCTGGCTATAACTTATTGAAAAGTCTCATGGCAGTGAGCAGGAACAACTGGCCACAACATCTGGCAGAACATCTCCTCCATCATATCGGTGTCAATGGACTACTTTAAGGTACTTGCAGGTAAACAACAGCAACACAAATAGCAATTGAGGACCTATTGACTATTTTTTTGGATTAATAACCATTTGAGAACGTTGTGTTTTTTCTGTATCCGTTTGTAAAAATGACCAGAAAGCATGTCAGAAAAGAGTCAGCCCTAAATGTCAACCAAGCCTTCAGGGCAACCAAGAAGTTGCCCTTTTAAGGAACGTTGGCCCCGCTTGTGTCAGAGTCATGGTCACACTACTGGCGTCAAAACGTCCGGGATTTTTTTGAAGGAAATGATCCAGAACAGAATTTAAAGTCTGAAAAAAGTCAAGATAGAACTTCCTTTGATCTTTGTTTACGTTAACATCCGTGATCATTATTTGTCTTGTTCACACATTATGAAGACTGTTGGACGCCTTCTGTTTTATTTTTTTTTACATTGCAGTTCCTAATGGACTTTAGCAATTATGTGTTAGTTTGTCATAAAATGAAGGAAAACACACTTTGTTTATTGGGTAGTCAATGTAAACATGTATGCCTGACATATTCGAAAGAAACAATTTAGAAGTCAATCGTCTTGCAACAACACAAGTGCTCCCACAACATCTCTGCAATCCTGTTATGGATTTATAGCCCCATGGTAGCACGTTCGTATTCTGGTTTAAGGTAAATGCCAATTGTCAAAGTTGATATATGCAGCAAAGAAAGAGAGGACCCAAACGCAGACTCAAAGTGGCAGTAAAGATAGTTTAACAAAGAAATTGAAAAAAAAAAAGCTTAAAGGAAATCAAAAGTCCATTCAGCAATGAAGACAAACTGACGAAGGAACTGGTTACTAGAACATGAGAGTGACTTCTTCCAGGGGGAGTGGGAACAGGTATGGCGAGCAGGAGGCCTGGTGACTGCAGGGTTGACGACGGACAGTTGAAACTAATCAGGGCGGGGCGGACAACCAAAACTGGCGGGAGAACACACAAAGGCAGGAAGTGAAGTGATCTGAAAAGAGAGAAGTGGTGAGTGACATGGTGAAACACGACACACACACAGGAAAAAAAAAAAAGAGACATATTGAGAGTTAAATGTCATTGGGAATATACACTTCACCAGATTTGGTCACAGTTCAATGTCGTTGCCATTAGAACGTGTCCGGTTTGCTGTACAGTTCAGGAAACACAAAAACACTCTGCCCTCCTGCATCTATACAATGATAGCTATTCCTCCGGCAGCATCATCCTACACTGTTTGGAAAAGATGGAGAGTATGAGGTGTGTTTCCTCATGAGAGACATAGGTCAAGCAGCTCCAGAGGAAAGTCCATAAACTGGGTCACACCACTGGTTGTGACCCAGCTATGCAGTTGCCTGGAAACAGGTTTTTCAAGTTCCTTGCGCTTGAGCTGGTTTGAACCTATGGTTGTGTCACCTGCAAGTTGTTAATCCTTTTTATTATATTGACAATTTGGTTATTAAGGCAAGTTACATTTAATGGTATGGCTTTATATATTAAGTTCGGGAAACGGTTGATCTTAAACAGTCCCGTGTGTCCGTTCCCTTGATAAAGCTGCAGCAACTGATATTCAATAAAAGAAATTACCCGTGATTATTATAAATATTGGCCTGAGATGTGTTTGAAATACAATTCATAGCAACCATTTCCAATGTTGAATCGGGGTTTACTCTTGAATACATGCTAGCTGCCGGACATTATTAAACATGATGCCACACAAACAAAGCGTACACACACTTGTTGGCATTTCTCCATATCTTCTAGCACCTTATTACAGGTCAGTATGTCCTTAAAACACTCAGTATGTCTGGGAAAGCTGGGGGATATCACTCTGATGTCAAAGAGACGAAGGTACTACTGCTAGTGACGAGGTTCGGAACAAGGAATTTCCACTCTTGGTCGGACACTGCAAACGTGACAATCGTTCCTTCCTGTGTTTGTGTTTCTTTCGGATGATTTAAAAACTGAGATTTCCAGTTTCCAGTAAAAAAAGAGGAACATTTCCTGGTTGGAGCCACTCGTGTACGCTCATCCACCAAGAAGTGACAGCCTGCATTGCGTCAAACTGTCAAGCTGCCATGTATCAATATTTCAAAAGTCAGGTACTGGCTGGTATTTATATGTATATGTACTTCCAAAGTCAATTCCTGAAGCTTAGACCACACTAATCGATGCTTCTCATCACCCTCGAAAACTTTGGATTCAAACCAAACATAACTATTCTACGGCATTGCGAAAGGCATCGAGTGATGCCTAACAAAGCCACCAACAAACATAATTGCTTACGATTAAGAATACAATATACTGGAGCCAACTCACAGTCCAATTGATTACTTGGAAGCAAATTATATTTTTCCCCAGATAATTGAGCCATTGGGAGAGAAAGAAGGGTATTATTACTCTGCATCCTCCTTGGCCTGTGTCATTGTGCTAATTCAACCCAATCTCCACTAGAAGTCATCCACCAGCAGCACCGAGGTGAAAAAAACATGGCTGACATTTGAAATAAAGTTGTACAACACTCCCTACTGACAGTAAGCAGGTAAGGTACTGTGTGTGACCGCGCATACAATCAGTTAGAAAACCTTCTTGACCTCGTGCAAACTAAAAACTGGAATGCATTTTTCATTCAAATCAAGCACAAACAGATATATGCAGTTCTGCACATATACTGACACGACCAAAGCAGCATCTGTGTCCGTGTTCTTGTCTCTGGGAAAAGAAGAAAACGAGGAGCAACTTGATTCTTGTTGTCATTTACTCACAAAGAGTAAAGCAGCAGACCCATGAACATAAGAGGGAGGATAACAGGAGGAATCTGGAGATTAGAGGCACCACAACCAAAGTTATTTTAGTGAAATCAGTGAATTCACTTGACGTTTTCACAACGTTGTGCTATTGGACAATAGAAAGTTAGTTGAAATATGTTTGTTTGACAACATGTGTCCCGTTGCAAGCTGGTAAGCTCAGCTTCCTTTGATAATTCGTTATTGAATTAAATGATGTACAAAAACAATTTACTCTTATTAAACAGATTATTCATCAACCGTCTCATGTTTTGAGCTTAAAATGGCTGCAGATTGGAACCAAACATTAGTGTGACACAGTAACCCACGAGGGAATTTACAATATGACCACACTCAGAGATGAAGAGCAAACATACTCGCGGAATACCATGTTTGAGAAGTAAAATATTTTTTTGACGTTTTATTGCGTTTTTATTGACCTTGAAAACAAACTTCTTTTTTTTTTTAAGTTCATGTTTGCTTTCACAACCTCAGGTCGGGTGGAGCTAATCTTTCAGATGCCGACAAGCTATGATTTGAGATGCGCTTATGCACGCACACACATCCCCACGCTCTCGAATGCACACGCATGCAAAGTCCTTGGGAGTGAGGGCACTGCAGACATTGTGGTGCCACCAAAGTGCCGAGGGACTTATCGATCCATCAGAGAACGTTTTCACATGTTCACATCCTCTCTCACTGCCGTGATTAACATATCAGAGAAAACAGTCATCTTGTACCAAAACAAATTGTTTCCAGAGAGTTTCCCTTCTACAGTGCTTTAAAAAAAAAAACAACTTAAAAAACATGGTTGGTTTAGATATGGGAAATTGCCTTCTTTTTATCTTGCTCTTAATGATTTGAGTCATTGAAGCCTGATGATATGCATTACCATTCAAAGACTTATATCAGAAAGGCGAAGCAGACTGTTTGTTGACAAAATACGTTGGGTTTGTTTTCTTCAAGTTTCTTATCGGTATTGAAAATTGGCCATGAGGCTCTATAGGGAGCGCTTGGCATATCTCCAGACAAACGTCTGCACGCATCCCTGCGGATCGCCCACAGTTCACATCGAAAAACACGGAGCGTTGGACACGACTTAAACTCAAATTGCAATGTGCTGCTGCAGGGAAACTTAAAGGATTAGAGGGCGACAGGTTTGTGAATAAATTTACACTGAAGAGGCCTCGGTATAAGTGAAATTAATATGGAAGAGGAGTAGATCAATAGCTTTATGACTGATTATACGATCATAAGTGGGGTCAAAGGTGTCATTTACATGTTTTGACATGCTCTCTCAAACCATCTCATCATTATATCAGCCTCATCAGCCACCACCAGTGTCTGGACTCCATGAGGGGGATTTATCTTGCTGCTGCTCAGGACAGACGCACAATTTAGGCGCCTAATACTTTTTCAAGATCACATATCATCTGTTAAGAATAAACACTTATCTTTTCTTCATCTGACATGTCTTTCATGATTAAACTGTTGCTAGTAGGTTTCATCAGCTATAGCCAGCTAGTTAATTAAGCAAACATCAGCTCCGAGAGTTGGATTTTGCAGCAGGTTTTGTTATGTTTCTAGCTGAATATTAAAAAAAAAAAACTTGATAAAAGCATCATTGAAATGGACAGGATGGCCAAATATGTGGTACTGTGCATGAATACTGCTAAAGTTAAAAGTCCCCATCCTCAACAGTTGATGGTCAGTGTAGAAGGAGATGAAGAACAGCACAGTTTTTGTGAGCTAGATATAAGTAAGGAAAAGAAAACTCATTAATACTCACTTTAGGTTGAAAGCCAGAGACTCATTTTTCCACTCTTGTCAGAAAAAATCCTAAAAATCGTAAAGAGAACGAAAGTGTGACAGATAAAGAGGCAGAGAGGGTTAAATATTTAACAAAGGACATGTTCCATGAAGTATTACTTGTTATAGAGAGTATATGTTGTTAGAAGTGAGGGTCCGATGCCATTGTTATCCAGGAAATCCTGATGTATTAAAACAAGTTGCTCTGCTAATGGATTTTTTTTTTTTAGTTTTCTAAACTTCTTTCAGCAGATGAACATGTTTTAAGTTTTTTGCTTCATGTTTTAGCTTAAACTTACTTAAAAAAAACCCTTTGCACTCTAAGTAAGTGTCCAATTCAAGACATTTTACGGCTCTGTACATCTCTTTGGGGGGATTTTTGACATATAATGAAATGCTTCAATATTGGAGGAGACACACAGTTTCAAAAGGAGAGTGGAAACATTTCCGTAATATCCCGATCGCCTTCCTGTCCATCATTCCATCTGGATCACATGCTGATGACTGGTTTCCCCATACTGAAATAGATTTAACTGCTGTCAGTGTGCAGGCCTGATGCATGAAGACTTATTCTTTAAGTTCTTTGTATTGCAGAGATAGACTCACTACCAATTATCATAGAGGACACATCACTGAGGACAGTACATGCAACATGTACATAATTTATTTCAATACAAATGTTACAGCACATACACTTTCATAAATACCACAGGACACCACATGTCGTAACAGGCTCCATTACCTAAACAAACAGTGACAAAAACGTGTGCAAAAACATTTAGTAAACATTCAGCTGAGTGACGCCTCGGGGGAACAAAAACGTTCACATGTAAGAGGTTTGTTTTTCATATGACGCTGAAGCAATATGTTTTTAATAGAGGAATCACATTCATAAATCCATCTGGACAGTCAAGTCAGTCAACATCTGGGCCGAGGCAGTTTCTCATGACTCTCGCTCTTTCAGTTGCAAACAGGAAGGAGGACTTCCACAAAAATATTATGGCACAAGTGAACTCAAGCCAGTAATTGTTTATAGTTCCCAAACTTAAATTAAAAACTTAATTGTTAAAACAACTCTGCAAATTGGAGTGCTGCTTTAAGTGAGTGAACTGATCTAAATCGAGCTATCCATGGGGGATAATGTGACTTTTCTAAAATAGGGACAACCATAGATCAGTGAGGATAGCATTAGCCCACCTGAGCATTGACCACATTAAAACATAGAAAAGACTAAAGTTATACATGCCACATTATAATATATTATTTAAGACTTGTCTGTAACCCAGAATCCACTATTAAAATAACCTTTTATGTATGCAGAGTTGGTACCAGTGGATATGAAGAGTGATCATGGGTCAAACTTCACTGAATGTTAATTGTATGCATCAGTAGACAAACCATCGGCGGTACTTGGAATGTTCTAGCGTCAATTAATGATTCAAGACTCATTGGAAATAACTGAGGAGAAGACATGAATTACATCCCCTATTATACAGGCGTATTAATGAAACAATAACCATTAATACCTCTGAGACAGCTGAGGTGCAAGGAGAAGCCACTGCCAGGAGGGAGCAGTGTGGACGTATAGTTCACAATCTACTCCTCTTGGACTTAAACAGACCACTCTAAAAGGAAGTGCCACCAAAGTCCATAAACACATTACCACAGACATACACACACCCATATATATATATATATATATATATATATATATATATATATATATATATATATATATATATATATATATATATATATATATATAGCAGACATGCAAACCATCACATGCAAAGTGCATCTTAAAATGACAGACATTTTAACCTTTTTTTTTTCAAATCCAGCAGTGACTCATCAATATCGATGCGTCAAGTGAGTAACCACAAGTCATATTGGAAAAATCTTGGTCTAGAATCTTTTTTTCTGTTTTGTGCTTTGTGCATCCTCTACAGTGAAAACGCTGAAGAAAAACAACAACAACCTGGAGAACCTTTGTTATGACATTCAACCCCTGCATTTACTTTGCTGTAAATCCACGAAAAAGAAAAACAGCAAATGAGATCAACAGAGGGGAAAACTTGTTTTTCACATGGCAATCACTGACGTAAGTTGGCAACATATTTGCTTCTATTCCTAAGGTCAGGGACAACAGCGCTGACCAAACCTGGCCAAAAGATACATATGGATTCCTCTGATGGAACAAAGTCCACAATTTTGACGCGAGTCAGCTGACCAGAGGCAACGCAACGTGCACTAAACACAGATCACTAACACCGATTTAGACTGGCAAAGAGTCCCTGCTCCCCCCCTCTTGTCTTCTATAGCCACATTTAGAATGCTGTCACTTTGATCAGGACGTAGGCAACACCAAACTGACAGGGGAAAAGGGCTTACACCTGTCACTGAGTGTGGGAAAAGAGTGTGGGCAAATTCAAGCACCTTCATGTGACGCGCTAATGTTCCATTATTGTTTGCCAATGCCAAAAAGTCCCATGAGCTCATGATTTATAAGACGTGAGATATAAGAGAGTCTCATTTCAGGTTGGCCCTTTGGATCTCATCAAATATCATCATGCAGATTGGGAACTGTATGTTTTATAATGTACTAATCTATTCCAGTGTTCCCTCAGAGGGAGATATCTGATTCTCCAGCTAAATGATTGCGATAATGGATTTTATTTGTGTTTATCGTGCTGGGCTCAGCTGGATGGGGAGCATTTCCTGGAGACTGTGCACCAAGCAGTGGCAATAGTGGACTGAAACTAACTGAAATAATAACTGGAACAGCTGAGCCACTGCTCATATATGCAAATGTTAGACAGATTTCACGAAGCTCCAGACATCCGTTTACAGTGAGGAGACTCTGGGAAATATCAGGGAGCGGAGACAAAGGTACACTACTCGGCACTGTTTTTCTCATCTCCGTTTATTGGCCTCTGAATAGTCAAGACTATCGTCTCTGGCCTGGGACGCTGTTATCACTCGGCTATTTTGAAGCACTGTTTATTATTGTGTGTGGTTTGTACCCTTCCTTGTGCCACGACTAAGGAAACAGCTTCTCTGATTTCAGTAAACACTGTATGTACTGAAACACAGCAACCACATATTTTAATCAACAAACAGGCCAGCTAAAAGGAGTGTTACTGTTGTTTTCCTTACACTGAAGTAATGGCTTTATCATTTATCAAATACATGGTTTACATGTTACATGAATGAACCAGTAAACTGAATGCAGCATCTGACTGGTTGTGCAGTAGAAAACCTTTTTAAACACTGCATTTATTTGTATAACAGGTGCAAGCTCTAAAGGTCAATACCCAGGATTAACCATGTTAAAGATACTCTTTATCTTTAGGGCACACAATGGAATCTGGCTGACACCACGTATACAATCCTCTTTTTCAAGGATGGCCCCAAGCGTTTCTCAGCTTACACCAGTTAGATATAGATAACGTAATATCTCTGGTGCAATCTGCTGGCAACAGGAACACCCATGCAAAAGGCTGTAAAACACTAGAGCAAGAAGCAAGGCCTCACAACATTGCTGAGCAGTGAGGTGAGAGAGAGACACAGCGAGAGAGAGAGAGAGAGAGAGAGAGAGAGAGAGAGAGAGAGAGAGAGAGAGAGAGAGAGAGAGAGAGAGAGAGAGAGAGAGAGAGAGATTCTGTCTTCCACACCTGTTCATCATCATTGTCTTTCACACTAAACAATCAATCCCCCCCTTCCCAAAAAAAGAATAGGGTAGAAATAGGGTTGAAAACTAAAACAATTATGAAATACAGCCAAATTATGATTTTGATTGACTTGGAATGTAAACAAAGCACCAAAGCGGCATTACATTTAATACTTCCATGTTCCTCATAAATTCTCTGATGGAAAGAATTACTCGCTATTCGTGCCAAATTGGCATGTCCGATGGGACATTTACAGCCTCCAACAACACTCACTTAGAATTTCAAAAACATTTTCATGCTAATAAATTGTGGGACATTTTGCCAAGAATTCTGAGACAAGAAACATGCCCACAAATTTAATCTGAGCCAGATAATTAGCAATCGTATAATGCACAGATCATTTAGTAGAGTGAATAAACAGCTGAGATGCTGCCTCATTGTAACTCCTGTGGACAGTGTATTGTGAAATAGTCAGTTACGAAACATAAAAAAGATGAGGTAGATGAAAGTTAAACATGGGAAATGTAACAAAAGGAAAAGGTCTCTACCTACAGTATTCATCTCTTTTCATATCAAAGAGAAATACTTTCCTCCGCATTTGAATTACAGTTTCCGTAAAGCAGTCTCTACCAGCCATCTTGACTGGCCTTACCTTCATTAGTTAAAAAGTTTAGGACAGCAGTGTAAACATGTCTGGATCTTCCTGTTGACAGAAGTCTCAGGGCTCCAGGTTTAAAGGACGGTCGTCACAGTCGATAAGCCTTTGTTGCAGTTCCCGTTGGGGTCCACTGCTCCGTCCACAATGCGGCAGACCCCCGCTGCTTTCCCCAGACAACCTTCATTAGTGTCACTGTCTTCCAAGCTGCCCTTACTTCTCCCATGCTGCTCGCTCTGCCAGCTGTGCCTGCTGTAGACGTATCCGTTCACAGGCCCCGGGTTGCTGAGGCGGTTCCTCTTCATGCAGAGGATTTCCTTGAAGGCGTACCTGAACTCAGGACTCCGACAGTAAATGAGCGGGTTGAAGGCTGAGTTTGCGTAACCTATCCAGTTGAGTATCCTGAAGGTGAGTTCAATGCCCTCCACCTTCCATATGGCCACCACCACATTGAGCAGAAAGAAGGGCAACCAGCAAAGAGTAAAGATCCCCATGATGATGCCCAGCGTCTTCAAGGCTTTGTGTTCCCGCAGGCAAAACTTGGCCTTCTTGTTGCCACGCCCGTTGTTGGCCTCCAGAGATGTCAGGTTGCTGTTGTCGGTGTTTTGAAAGCGTCCAACGCTTTGGTCGATCTTCTTCAGTTGCCGCCTGGCCTCCTGGAAAACGCGGCTGTAGACAAAGACCATGATGACCACGGGGATGTAGAAGGAGACGATAGAGGAGGTGATGGCGTAGGCCATGTTGGTGTAGAACTCGCAGCAGTTACTGTCCGCCAGGCAATCCTTCGTTTCCTGATCCTCTGACGTCCACCATTTCATGTGGATGGGCAGGAAGGAGATCAAGGCGGCAATCACCCACACCAGCACAACCACAATGCGAGCTTTGCACTTGGTCAACATTGACTGGTAGCGGAAGGGAGAGGTGATGGCCAAATAACGGTCAATAGCTATGACACACAGGGTTTCGATGCTTGCAGTCACGCAGAGGACATCAGTCGCAGTCCAGAACTCACACCAGAAACTGCCAAAGTGCCAGGTCTTAAAGATGATGTAGCAGCCACCGAAAGGAACCACAACGAGACCCATGACCAGGTCGGCACAGGCCAGGGATGTGATGAAACAGTTAGTGACATTTTGGAGACGCTGGAAGCGGGCGATCGCTATTATGACCAGGATATTGCCGAAGACAATGACCAGGACGAGTAAGGACATGACCATGCCCAGAAGGATCATGGTCGCCTCACTGTAACCCTCCTCCTTGTTAGCTGGGTCGGATGACGAGTTGGTCATCACAGCACTCACATTATGGTCCACTTGGAGGGTTGTACTTTCCATCTGAATAGACCATATGTAGATAAAACACACACACAGACACACACGCACACACACACACGTAAAGATCACAATTTAAATGTAAATGCGTCAAAAGAACTAGCACAAAAAATGATCTGTTGGGTTTGTTGTTGGTTGTATTTCCACAAAAAAAGAGGAACAGAAAAAAAATTCACCACAGCATGCTAAACAAGTCAAGCAGAAATAAAAGTACAAACCTCCACAGGTTGTTGTCTGGTTTCCTGCCTCCCATACAAAGTAGAAATGTCCCTGTTCAGCTCCTTTACTGTCACATGTCCTTCCTTCCACTGTCTGTTTTTCTTAATCTCCGTGTGTTTCACTTACTCAGTCCCTCAGTTGAGCAGTGTTTCTTCTAATGTGTCTCACAGGCTATTTGTCAGAGCCCTTATAACGTGCAGTGGTGACATCACGGTCAGGGCTCAGCCAATCAGACAGCCAGCCTGCGGAGGGTGCTGAGAGCACCCGAGAGTTTGAACACATTGTCCCTGCAGCCGCCGCTGCTGCTGGTTCATGAGACAAAAGCTGCAAACACATACACAGATCTGGTATGGCTTTTTGTTTGAACTAGCAATCTTTTAACCATGTGCACACTATATATTTTATAATGCAAATATAGAATTTAAAGTTTAGAAAAAAACAGGTAGTCAGATTCACATTTCAAGCACAGAGGTTCTACAGCTTTTGTCCGTTGGTCTGGATCTTATAAAAAACAGGTGGAGCTTTCTTTAACTCTTTGTCGGAGAAAGTTGGATACATGAGTGGTCCAACTGGCATGTTTAACTAGCTTCTCTGCACACTCTATCATTTATTGGGAGGTTTGACGATTACTTTTGTCTTTTCCTGACAAAACCTTGGTATTTTAGTGTTCTTCCTGTCATGATGCTTTGATGTAAAAATGGAGACCACCTGCATAACATTAAAAATAGAGTGGTTTAGTCCTTGCAGACACATTACACTGATGCTTTTATCTAAAGCGACTTACATTTTTGCTCTATACAACCCAATAAATCAAAAACATGCACTCATGTAATGCAACGTTAAAAGATATGTAAAGGTTAAACTGCAGAAAACTCCTAGTTCTGTTATCAATCTACTCCCACTGCCCTGGAGGAGTAGCCTGCAGGACAAGAACAAACACATGCGCTGTACTGCATGGAATATATTTAAAGACATTATCTAGGGCAAATTTGCATTTTTGTAAAGCATAAAAGGTCCATGCAAAGACATTGGGCTATTCATTGAAAGGTTTCTGTGTCTGGAACACGATTCAGATTCTGTGACAGAAACAACTGCATAATCTATGTATTAGCTGCATCAGCTAAACAAACAGATAAAGGTGGAGAGAGAGGAGATTAGATCATTGGGGTGTAAATACTTTTCCTCTGCTTCAGTTAATGTCTCAGCCCTGCTTCTCAGTGTGCATTAGCTTCCACTAAATAGCACTATAAGTATGTATACACACACATGATTGTATATGAGAATAAGTGTGTGTTTGAAAAGTTGGCATGTTAAGAACTATGTCATCCTATTTAAAGTGAGAGCCTGGATAAATTACCATTTGGACTCGAGGAGGCACTGGAGACCCAAACTGCCTGCGTTCAGGTCCCACACCACACCCAAGAGGTTTTCATTGTGTGAATAAAGAATACGTGTCCTGACACCATCCCAGTATGTGCTGTACATGGAGAGTTTTCCAGTCAATATTTACTGCATTTCTGTCTTCGGTTTTGCCGCTAACTGCAGTAAAGTGACCAATTCTCTTTCAGACACCCGTCATAAATAGGTGTCAATAATACAAAAAAAATGCCAGGTTTGTTGTGCCATGATTTTGCTGCAGTTCTCTCTAATATTCATGAGCAGAAGCAATTTAGTTCTTCTTTGTGGGGCTTGCAGGTGTGTTTGTGTGAGCACGCAACCCAAAACACTAGCGCTCAGATGCATGCGTTACCACCTGCTATGATTTCTCATATTGCTTTTGAGCCTTAAAATTGTTTACCCTATGCTGCTCACCTGCTGGTCCATCCATTTAGCTTTTTAATCCATGACAGAATCTCACACATTTCAAGACAGATGACCATAAAATGCACTAAAGATATTAATTGCAGTGATTACGGGACCCTGTGACCTTTTGCCAAGCTAAACACTCCTTTGCTGCGTATCTTGGCAGGCTTCCACGAACATGGATATTCATGATCTCAGAATTAATTCAAATGTTTTAATGACCTCCTTACCTTTCTTCGAGCGCTGCCATCGGGCCGACATTTCCATTTGTAATATAAGATGCTTTGCCCTGAAGCTCACACATCTCCCTTCATTTAACAAGAGACCCCTTTTAATTTCAAACGCCCCTTGAGCTTGAGTCTTGCATCAATACGGCACAAATGTCATCTAGGATTAACGTCATTGGTCCCACGTTAATCAGCTAACATGACTTCAGTGTCACACGTGGCCTTATCTCTTGATTAACCGACAGGACAAACCCAACATGTTCATCACACCCGTGATAAGGTCAGTATGGTGTCTGTAACCCTCTGCTTGTATGGACTGTGGGGTATATTGAACACTGGGACCTTTGTGGACTCAGTCTGCTTATATGTAAAAGCTGACTTTTTCTTGTCTGACCTGTTTGATCAACTTGTTATTTGTTTTGTTGAACGTTGTGTATGTATCTCAATGTAATGCAAATCCGATTTCTATTTTGGAAAGTGTGAGTCTGCATGTTCGATTAATCATGACTGGTTTCCTCAGTCTGTCTTCCTGTATCCTGTCACTCCCAGGCAGAGCTAGGATCCGGTTCCCAGTTATATATTGTACACCGCTCTGTTTCGTCAAACACTGTGAGAATAAAGATATCTCCACACCGTCTTCTATTAGATCCTCATCGCTATCCTTCCTTCAGAGAAAGTTTTGATGCCGACCTCATGACCCAGCACGCACATCCCAACTCTCACACTCTATTTTTCTTGTAATCTGTGAGGAACAATACCTGGAGGCATTGCTCCTCTAGGGAAAGCACTCGGGAGTATAAGAGGAAATGAGAGAGCCTCAATATTTTCGCCCACTTGTTTTGTTAAATGTCATTTGACTTTACTGGTATTACACTTGCCTTGTTTGTATAAAAAAATACACAACCAAAGAAAAGCTTATCTAGTTTCTTGCTGGGAGTTAGATGAGGAAATTACTACTGCTCTGTTGATCATATCACAGCAACACTAAACAAGAAGCAGAATTTATTGTATAAATATCAGCTAATTATTACTTTCTAAAATGTAAAACTGTGACAACCAGCAGAGGTAAATAAATACTTTGACACAGTGCTGCGCCAGAGCCATATTATATGAGTAAACAATTTGATTAAATATCAAAATTGACGTCTAGCTCTGCTGCTTCGATCAACAGCATTTTCGAAAAAAAGGTTTGATCAAAGTAATGTAGCACATGAATTTTAAAATATATTTGTAAGGTGCAAAGCACAGATACAATTCTCTCTGTTACACCCACCTTCAAACACACATACACAGTCGTGTTGTCATGACCTTTGGCGACATTACATGGACTTACATTCATATCCTGGAGACTTTTCCCAACCCTAACCTTAAACCAAGCATACATAATGAGGATGTGTATTATGTCCCCGTGAGGAAGGTGAGTCCCCACAATGTCAGTGTGTAAACAGTTGTGTGTCCTCACAAGTCATGAAAACATACCAACAAATAGGCACACATATTCTTTTGTCCTGAAACTCAGTGTTTTATTTTAATACACGATGTGAATATAAAACGTGTTTTCAAAAGTCCTCTACCTTCAGGCAATGCCTTTACTAATTGGTGCATGTTTCATAAGGCCTTATTTTCTCTCTAGATTTCTCATAGGTGAGAAATGAGAACATAAAAAAATACTTCGAACTAAATGCAACGATGCAAAAAAAAAAAAAAAAATAGAATCTGTGCTGCGGACTGTCCAACCGTGTCTAATACATTCATTCTCTGTATGATTTAAGGAATTATTGTGAGGCCAATCACAATGCCCTTCTTTAATTTACTGGAAAATCCCCCCTTGGGATTATTCCAGAGCCTGAAACGCTAATTGGGTCTGAAGTAAAGGCCCCTGGGGTACTGCGGGTGAGGTCCACCCAAAAACAAATGAGTGTATTACACATCAAAGACCAGAACTTCAACACTGTTTGCACTGCCATGCATCTACAGACGCAGAGTGTGTTATTGATGCTGGGGGAAAGTATCCAAGTTGGTGTTTTTCAGATAAACAGAAACAGTAAAACAAAACTGTTTGTATGTTTGGAAGCATCAGACCATATATAGACGAAGCAGTTACTAACCCTGAGTCATTGTACACTCAGTTCAGACGGAGGAAGAGGTTGTAAAAACACTTTACTGTACTATTCAACAACCTTTGGGCTGTGGCTTCCAGACAGAGTTCAACACGTACAAAAGACAGTTGCCCTGGCTGGCTTGCATTTGACAAGGGACAGCTAACTCGACTGCAGTCAATGGAAGAGGACAGAATGGCATCCCCAAAGTCTTTTTTTTGCATTGCAGAACATTTTACAGACAGAGTCTTTGACTTATTATAAGACATGTTCATAAAGGTTAAAGGTTAAATTCTGAGATTGACCCCATAACCAATTCAGTTAACTGGAATTTTCGGTTGGTAAATTAGCAAATCCTGCTTTGGTTCTGGGTTTTAGAGGAGGATTTATGATGCAAATTAGGCAGTCAAGGCCTGAACGGGAATTGTAACCTTTGTTTTATGTGTTACTGTCCTTGTGAGGATCTAATTAGTGTGCAAAAATCTGTACCAATCAGCGAAAAGGTCCCCGTAGATCTCCGGTTTAGCACAGAGGGAAATTACAATTCATCTTTTCCAGAAGAACAAGCTTCTTTAATGCACATAACAATAACAATAAATCCTTCCTTTCTCTAATAGTTTACGACATTTCTAACATACTAAAATGTTTATATACTCTTAGGTTTTTTGCCATTTGAAGCCCGACTTTTGTGCTGCCTCTTTTACTGGTATGGTTATAGGCAACGGTGAATGTCAGTCGATGGTAGTAGAGTAGATAGAGATATAAATAAATGAACAGCTACCATTTAATCTCTCAAACTGATTGAGAGAAAGCCGCAGAAAGGAGCATCCCAGGACCCATCCTGGAGCTGCCGAGGATATTAATCATTAACTTTTTTACACCAGTTAGTATTCATGGAATGGGAATAAGGATGCAAGCCCTTTTCTCTTCACACCTTTAGACTATACTGCCTTTTCACATATTTTGAGCCCATGTGTGCTTTATCCCTGACCCTACACAAAATACATTTATATTTCCACAACAGTTGTAAACCAACATGTGTAACTTTTCAACACATAATTTTAGTCAATTTGCTCTGCTAAATCAAGAACCCTATCGTCAAGAATGTATATATCTGCATAACTGAGACAGCTGGGATGGGGCTGAACCAAGGCATTGGTCCTTTTTGTTCCTCTTCCACAATGATTAATGTGAGAATACATTTGTCCTCTAACAACTCGCTGACTGTTTGTTCCCTGTTACTTTCTACAGTGATTGATTGAAGGAAAAAGTCAACTTCTGACCGTTTCACTCCAAGTGACCATGAGATGTGTAACCAACAGCCTTCTTTGGTATGGTTTTTCGCCACAACTTTGGCAGATATTTAACTTGCATAAACATTTGGAGTCTTGAAGGGTTTCTGTTCGTTGAGTTAGGAATGAGATATTCACAAGAGGCCTTCGCTGTGAAAGAGAGAGAGTCAGAGCGAAGCGGTTGTGATGGGATCTTAACGGTTCAATGATAATACTTCAGAGGTCGGCTTACCATTCCTTTGGCAGTGTGAACTGAAAACAGATGAATGGAATCACACAACACGAGCTCAACCAATCATGTATCACTCATTAATTGCTCTGTTAGAATGTGCCACCCTTCCAAACACACACACACACACACACACACACACACACACACACACACACACACACACACACACACACACACACACTTGGAATTTAACTAAGATGCCACCATCAGCCACTCTCTCCATGCCAGGCTTTTGTTTACAGCCTTAAATGATTAAAACTGACAGACCACACCAACCCCAGAAAATGTGACGAGTAAAAAAGCCCCATTGAAATGAACTTTGAGAGGTTTTATAAAACCCCTTCACATGACCCAGCATGATCTTTTCATGCTGCTTTTGGTGTGTGTGTGTGTGTGTGTGTGTGTGGGGGGGGGTGTCATGACTTGTGGCTACATGTTTACAGATATTATAAGGACCGAATGCACATCCTCCTATTGAGAATCATTAATGTGGACTTTTTTTTTTTTAAGGGTTAGAGTAAGATAAGATAAGTATCTAGGAAATGAATTAAAGTAAATGTAATGTCCCCAAAAGTCATGCCTGTGTGTGTATATCTGTGTGATTGAATCTTGCAGCTGCAAAAATGTTGGTATTTTGCTTTATCCTTACAAGTTTTACGTCCTCTGGCAGTGCAACCACTCTTATTAGATTCAGATATAAGAGATATGAACAAGCTAACTGAGGTTACATTGGAACATTTAGTTACAACTTTATGCATATCTGATATGCACAGACTTACAGCTTTTGGCAATTGCTAAACCACATTTCTGAAACTAGGGCCCTCTGTGTCAAACACTACATTTCTTATCTATCATAACAGATCTTGCAAAAGCAAACACATAATGAAAAACTACATAAACTCTTCTAAACATTCTTTTTTTTACCTTCAATATATATATTAGGACTTTTTCAAACACTATTATCTAGCGCGTTAGAGATTTGCATCTGTAATAATCTAAATAAACACTTTAAACACAAAGGCAGTGGAGAAAAATGCAAATGCATTTATAATCAATACTGATATACTCATAACAATATCAGACGGAATTACTCTAACTGAATTGTATTGTACTGACAACAAATGACAAAATATTGCAGTTGTGATTATCTAACTCTTACAGTTAGGTTACAGATCTACAAAGATATATACTAGCTAACTGCAGTATACACAGGATGCTGACTGCTTCAACTGCATCCTATACGGCAAGTCCACCAAAATCTTCAACAAACTATACAATACATCCAAAACTGTATTGTTTCTGTCTTTGACTACCTTTTAAAGCGCTGTACAAATAAACTGTATTATTGTTATTATTTTATATGAACTTAAAATATATCTGATACATACAAACTGAATCTATGGGCTGCATTTGGTCTCCGTTAGCAAGAAGTACATCTGAAATCTTTCCTTCAGCAGGCCCCGTTATCAAGATTATCTGCAGCCACGGTTCATGTTGCAGCCACATGTTTGGGAGCAAAGCAAACTGGCGAAAGCGCGATAGCTTAAAACATTTTGAAGCTTCACTCAAAGTCGAGGACAGACAGTCTCTCCCTTAGGCCCGGGCGGCTGTCGAATTGAATATGATTTATCTTGTCTCTGTCATACTTTCTAATTTCTGTGATCTACCGTGCATCACTCGGATCTTCATTTCTGGACAAGATTGCAGTCAAGTTGAGGCGCGTATTTGCTTAAATATGAAGACCAGATGGACTGTGAAGTGAAGTTATGCATGCAGCATTCATGCGATGTGAATGTAGTTTTTGTTGTTTCGGATGTTTAAGATTAGTATGCCTAAACAGTTTTGTAGAGCTATCCCTGATTAATGATCCAATGTTAAAGACTTTAACTTTAACATTTAAAAAGTTGGGATTTGTTCATGAAAATGTTTTCCTTCCCTTGTTATATCACAAAATGGTGGATCGCTTGTGTGTCTGTAACCAAGCCCCAAGGGCACTGTTGCAGCTTCTGTTGGTCATATGGAAATGCAATTGCAATGGACCATTATTTTGCCGGAGACGTTCAATGTCCTTTTTCTGCAGTAAGAGTACCTTATATATGACGTTCATCACTGTGAAGCATGAAATTGGCCACAGACTTTAGGCAATGCACTCACTTCTTTCAAATGAAGAGTAATGTGCCAAAAGAAGTGTCCAATTCTTGCTAATGTGAAATCAAAAGAATAAATTGAGAGATTATATAATAAGCATAATGGATTGTGAGATTTATTCTCGATGGGCCATAATCATCTACATATGTAGCATGCAAATGATGACATTAATTACATTAATTAGGTGTCTCTGACACTTGTTTTATGCACATTTCTTACTTTAATGGGTCTGAGAGAACCATACGCACGTTTTCTGGCATTTCAAGAAGAAACTGAAGAGGAAAACACATGTGATCTTCCTGGAGCATCATCAGTCGTTAACCCCCTGATACTTCAATGATTCATTGTGCGCATGTATTAGATAAAGCGGATTCCAGCAGCTGTAGTGACAGTTGTTGGCATGCTAACACAGCCGTCGAGGATCAGTTGTAACATTATGCATGCACGAAAAGTGCAATAAGAATTTAAAATGGGATCAACACTGGCAACAAAGTGTGAAATTAACATCACTGGTACAGTTTGTCACTGGTTTTTTTTTTCCTCGGTTTGGTGGTTTGTCAACTGTGAATCCATAGTGAACCCAGAATAATCATCCTAACATATCATTTGAGCATCATGTTATATAATGATGCTTTCTAGTGTTGGAATGCAAAATGAAAGTGTCATCTACTAACAATCCTCTGTCTGTGTTTGTGCAGCCCGCTGTGTTCATCCCGCAGATGTGAGTGAGAATGTATTTGCCTCTGGGTATTGTTTCTGCAGTGTTGATTCCTATAGGAGGCTCGTGTGCACCAAGTCAGCTGCGACCGGCTGACCTGGTGCACACGAGCACACACCCTGACCCTGACTTTGCAGGTCAACAATAAACAATCCCCAGTCAGTCCCCCTTAACTGACCCTGTCCGAGTAACATCACGGAGATAACTGTAACGCAGCTGCTCTCCGTGTGATGCACCTCTGGGTGGCCTGGGAAGAATGGGATAAACCTCCAGGATGAGGCTAATTAAAAGGTCATCATTACACTAAAGACTTCAGGTCACAATAAAACAACCTTGTACAAGAAATACAAGTTAAACAGGACAGGGCTTTTGTCGTTTGATCTTCTTGTTAAACAGAGTGCAGTCGGGCCATTCTGGTGGATTTATGTGACAGAAATATTTCAGGGAGTGCTCAGCCTCGCTGCTTAATAAATGGAGAAGAGCAACAGATAGATAGAATTGAAGAGGCAGTGAATACTGAACACTGAATCATGAACAAGATTGTAAAGCGATCCCGCTTTTTCTGTAGACATTCATTTAAAAGGTGCCTAAGAGAAATTTAGTGGCTAACAAAAGTTCTGGAAGGATGAGACATATATTTTTGTAGGCCAACCCAGGAAGTTCAAATTGCACTAGAATAGAAGGGAAAAAAGCTTCACGACAAACACGCTTATGATACTATTTTTTTTTCAGCGAGATAATCTTTGCAAAAGAACACCACGTTTATTGAAACTTGAGGCTATAAACAAACTACACCACAATCACATGAGCGTGAGTCCACACTGAGGCTGTGAAGGCGGATGACGTTTAGCAGACTCAGGAAGCCACTTGTTAGCAACATGACGAGAGAGATGTTTGGAACCAAAACCTCCATTGACTTTGAGTTGAGGGAACCAGCAGTCAAAAAACGCTGACTAATTTCTGGGTTTTCAGAACTCATTCCTCATTCCACAATATCAATTGACATGACAATGAAGATATCAGTTGATATACATTTTCAAAAGCTCATTGTATTACTGAGACAGAACAGGTATTCATCAGGAACATGTTGCGCAAGGTTCTTATCATACATCATAGAAGTAAAAAGATTCTATTGTTGTCTTGGAATTGTATTTTTTAGTTTGTCACAGACATATCAACAATAATAGTCAAGCTATTACCGACTGAACGTTTGCTAGCTTGAGCCACGCAGTGTGTGATCAAACGATTTGACATACACATTTTATAGTTACACACCTGAGTTTAAATTTTCTGACAAATGTACCTCACATGATGGAACAAACTGTGGTAAAAGCACATTCAGGAAGTGCTGATGGCTAATTTTAGCCATCTAAACAGTGCCACAGGCTGGTGTTTTTTTTTTTTTTCTGCTTTGCCTTCACTCTTAGTTCCTTTTTTTCTGCTGCCAGGAGACACACTGTTTACCACTTATCAGATACTAACCAGAGGAAGAAGTAAATTGATGTTGCATAATCACTTGGCGCCACGAATGAGGTCGGTGACCTGCGGTAGTATGCTTATAGACAATCAGTCATGTTCTGTTTCTTTCATAAAACAATGAATGATAACAGATGGGGTCGATGCATTACAAAAGTTAGAAATGTAATGGGTATGTGCACCGTGTTGGGCATTCTGGGCACCAGATGTATTGAGGTAAGTTTGAGTTTGCGGTCTTTCATGCTCTTTACCTCAAATAAATATGTCCGTTGTAACACGTTAATACCCACATGGGAGAAATTTGCCTTCTGGGCTTTCTACCAAAAAAAAAGGGTTGATTTTAACACAAACTACAATATTTTCCTAAATCTGACCAACGGGAGATTTCATGCAGAACGCCGTGAAAGCAAACTTCTCTCATGTGTCAGTAATACAATGAGCTC
Source organism: Clinocottus analis (assembly GCF_023055335.1). Lineage (NCBI taxonomy): Eukaryota > Metazoa > Chordata > Actinopteri > Perciformes > Cottidae > Clinocottus > Clinocottus analis. The sequence continues at coordinate 5,652,018 of NW_027175821.1, forward strand.
TCCAGCAGAACTCCAACTGGCGATACAAAACCAGTAAACACTGCAATTATACTTTTCACATTTCTAGAACATCAGATAACAATTTGCTAATACTTTTAACATGTTTAAATTGCCTGGTTTTCTGCGCAGCACGGGGTGCAGGATTCTTTTAATCTTCTCATGAGTATTTTCACCACTATGTGGAATGACCTTCAGATTCCCACCACACCGCGGTCCCAATATCCATCTGATTGATCAGTGGGTTTGATTGAGTTCATTCCCTAGTGCATTACCATGTTCTTCGTCAATAATGTTATTGAATGTCCTGTGCCACCTCTCCATAAAAGCCTTCCCTGACATCTAAAAATGTTGTTCCACTCAGTTGATCACATGAACACATCCTCTCCTGTGACGTCCATGGACAAAGCCCAAAGCCAGAGAGAAAACTGTGTGTGCATAACTGATGAAGATATCATGCGTTGCTTAAGGACCTCAAGCAGAATGAAATGAATGGACACTGTTACAAGGTTGGATTGACCCTCTCATGACCACAAGTCTTTTTTAAATTTTTTTTTAGATTTCCATTTTATCAATCAAATGACATTATACTGCACTTTCCCAAGTAAATGGACAGCAGTTTAAAGTGATGTACTGTTTCTCTCTGCACATTTACAGGAGGACAACGTCCTTAGAAGGGAATTGTTAAGAAGAGGATGAATTATTCTCTCTGCTGAAGAACACTGGGACAGATTGTTCATATTGTCAACAGCATGGAGGGCATTCAGGACAATGTGAAAGTCTAATATCACAAAAATAAGAGTCTATAGCCTCACTGGCAGCTTTGTGAGTTGTGCTTAGGCACAGTAGCTCTAATATTTACCATGTTAACATTTTCTAATCCGCGTTAAACACAGCTGGGGCCGATGACAATGTTATTAGTTTTGCATTTCAAGTATTGGAGAAATTAAAAATGTACTTGATAAAAAAGTCAGGGTTCACCAATGTTCTCACATTTGAAAGGGTAAAACAGTGTTAATTAATGGTATTACTTTCATTTTTGTATTTAAGTCTGGAACAAAGAGAAATAAAATATTATTAATAATAAATATTGACGTCAATAGTATGTGTTTTGATTGTTCTTTTGTCCCCAGTGATGCATTTACCAACCAAAACGGATGAGACAGAAGTATAAAGTAACAAGGAAGCATCAGATTGTGATAAGGAAGGATGAAGAATACATGTGAGTCAGCGTGCACGTCATACATTTTTCATCATTTTGTTCACTCTCAGACAACTTTTTAGTTTTTTTCCCACAGGTTCTTGGATTTCATAATCACACCAAGACTAATTATATCTAACAACTTTCCTCCTGACATAAACTCTTCCTCAGTGCCTTCCTGTTTCCTAGGCCCTTTATCACCACATCAGCACAGTGTATAGACTGAGTATGTGCCATTTGATTCCTGTTGGTAAGATTCTCATTTCCTTGTCTCGGTACTATTGCTTCTACAATTTTGCACAACTCGTCTGCCAGCCAGTCACGTCGCCTGGCTTGAGAAAACAGAACTAAGAAAACAGGAAATTCTTGTCTTTGGATGTAGCTGTAATGTATGCGTGCAAATGTGTTTGCGTGTGAAAAACACATTTTTGACAGTTGGAAGAGACCGAGGGACAAAAGAAAAGAATGGAGAGGTCACACAACCCATGTCAGGTTACAACAGGTAATAAAATATGCTCCTGCGCTTTTTTTGTCCATCACGATGTATTGATAGTTTGGTGTACTTCTTCAATCTGTAGTTCACACTTTTCTGGTTTGCACACTGACAGCATAGTGCATCATTCTCTTTGTTTGGAGAGAGTCAGGGTACAGCCTGAGCCCTGGATTAAACCTCCACTGCAGCCAACAGCCTGGGTAATTGGAAACCTCATTTAGCAGACGGGTGACGTGCAACAGTTAGTACAAACGCTGACGTGCCCAGGAGACGGAAATATTCACACATTGGCACGCATCCGCTGACACACACACACACACAGAGTTGTAAATCCTCACCCATGAAACACAGTTAGCTGCTAATGTTAGCTGTGGCGAGGCTGCGGAGAAGTGCATTCACAGGGGTCTGAAAGTGTTTTGAAAAAGGCAACTTTCCTTCAGCAAACAAGCAGAGCTTGTATTTAGCATAATTTGTCCCAAAGGAAATAAAAGGTGCTTCACAGAAAATCCAGATGAGAGAAACATTAGGCAAACAAGCATCTGCACTTCATTCACATTGGGTGAAAAGATATTTTGATGAGTCGCTAGAAAATGGTATCTTTTGATATTTTTACATCCCCGCATGACAACGTGGTTCAATAAGGAAGCGCCATGACAGGAAAGATGCATGCAGGACACAGTAACACAGCATGAAAACCATTGTGTGCTGCCATCACAGTATCAATAACCCGAGGATGAACTTTAAAAAAAAAGGAAGTTGTTTGAAAATAACTGAGCTATGTTGTACTTCATACAGCTGCCAATAATACAACAGCTCAAACTACTAGCAACTGTCAGATGACACTGTGTCATGTCATGTTACCGTTGCAACATAGTGAATTAAAGTAAAGCAGTAAAGTAAAACTGTATTGACACCCCTGTGTACACGGACATTAACTCACATGTTCAGTATGCTGTGTGTATGCAATGTGTTGCATACACTTGGATAATGAAGCAACCTATTCACTACAACTCCTCTTTACATAAGCAGTGCTGGTCCCGAGTGACATCCTGCTGACCTCAGAGAAAATCCTCTGTGATTTGGGTTTACAAAGAGAAATCCCTGTGCTATCACTGTGGACAAGGCCGCACAAACCGAGCTACAACTAATTACAAACACTCCTATTGTGACCTTCTCTGCGCTGCGTTTGCCCCCCCCTTACCTTCGTGTTTGATCAGCCATATTGAAGATTAGCCCACCAAAGGAACGATGGTACCCTCTAGTTTTACCCAGTGAGAGATGAACTATCATTATTTACATCCTACAGACATGATCAATACTGCTCTATGAGACAGAACTTTAATATAAATCCTAACCATGCATCAGACGCCGTGGCCTTTCATCCTCCCCTCTCCCATAACAAAACTCATCTTTCCTAATTACAGACAAGTGAATTCAGACTATTAAGTGATTGGTTAGACATTGATCTTAATTCATAATGACCCCAAGAGCTGTTTGCAAATGTGCAGCTGGTGTTCTTTGAGATGTGTATTAATAGTTACAACAGGTGCTTTACATGTGAGCACAAATATAAGAGGATAGGATATATACTTTATTCATCCCCAAGGGGAAAATTTGGTTGTGGCAGCAGCAATCCGAGTTACATACAAGACATTTATGAAAATGTAATAATAAAAAGTGCAAAAATGCAAAGAATATGAAGTGAGTAAATGTAAATATACATATGCATATGCACATATATTAATATGTCAGCGATAAAGACATGAGGATTGCCTAGATCAGTGCTACAATCCGTATTCTTGTCGCAAGTAAAGTTTACATTAGGAAATATAACTTCATGACATCACGGCTCACCCACATACAAATATGTGATCCGTGTCATTTTGAGTGACCTTTGTTGTTTTTTTCCCCCCTCATATCTGACAGGAAGTGATCTTAATTGCTGTCAAACCTGCGTGTTAATCTCCTGTGACTGTGACCATAATAGGCATCATTATGTTCATTTCTTGATGCCTCGTTGAGCAGAGTGACAAGGGTACTTCTCAAAGAGACAACTAGGAATGACTGAGTCAAAGTTTATCGCTACTGTTGGCTTACAGCAGCACTTTGATAAACATGTTTGACACACATTTTTGTCTACTGCTTTGTCAAAGCTGTCAACACTTCGGAAAAAAAAACTACTGCTGTAACCCATCATCAGTGTAACTGTTATAGTTTCATCAGTCGCGGACCGTGGATTTTCCACCTGCGCCCTCAGTGCCTCATTGGGCGCTATTTGAACAAGTTATTGTCAAACAACCCTGAATATCATTGTGAGTGCATTAATATCCCTAACCTTACATTTCATCACCTCAGTGGTGTTGTGTGTAGACGTTATAACTCTTAAAACATGATACACTAATGGTCAGACATTAATGTTTGGGTTGGCAACATGGAGAAATCTGTTAAGAGTATGCTGGATATAAAAAAAGACAACTCTTTTACAATTGAAGTGGCTAGAAGCCCTGGCTCCAAAAGTCACAAAACTAGTGATAAATGTGCCAAGTTGGCCCACTTGTGGTATTTGATTTATTGATTGAGGTCGGAATGTAAGGAGTATTTCAAAAATAGAAATATTTGTAAGATACACTACCCACCTTGAAGAGGTATGTCCTATTAAAGACAAATTTAGTTGAACTGGCTGTTCAGTTCAGTTCTCATCCCTTGGAACTGTCGATACACCATCTGTGCATTGTTTTTACATTTGTATTTTATTTTTGTACAATAAAATATGAGACTAAGAAGCCCGTCTTCTTCTTGAGAAATAATAAAATACACATCTGTCACTTTTAATGGAGGCTTCTTTTATAAAGAAAATCTGCCGCTTCTTCTGGAGGAGTTATTTTAAACAAATAAAAAAAACTGTCACATGGTGTATGCTCTATGTTTATTGCGTCTTGTACCACTTCATGTGGAAGGATTTCTGGTTCCAGGCTGGGATTTGGTGTAGTTGGCAAGCTTCGCTGTATTGTTCGTAGGCATCTCACTTCTCCAAACTCCTTTACCTCGGTGGTGGGAGCAGCTCCTTTGGGCCGTGGAGTCATCCTGTAAGATATGGTTTCATGGAGATGCCAGAGATTGAGGGTGACGTGTTGTCTGGTTGTCTGTGTTTGTGATAATGTATGTCAAGATGGATGTCTCGTTTTTCTACTGTTTTTCTGTTGTTTTCTACTACTGCAAACCACGTCTCCTGGTACTAATAAAGTAACCAAACCAAAAGAGCTGGTGCTAATGAAGGCCATTACCAAGCTTGAATACCTGGAGTGCACAAAACATCTCACGTAAAGCTTCAGAGACAGGTTTTCTCTTCCTCTGTGGTAGGTTCAGACTTTCGTCATATATTGAGCGACAATAATTACATTTCATTATCTTCTTGTGCCAATATAAATCATGCTCATTATCTTCAACTCAACCTTATGAATCAAAAAGACTAATTGTACTAAGGGATCAGGGAAGCAGCCTATGTGCACTGTACAATTTGTTTCAGATATCGTTAACCTTTTCTCGTGTTTCGCAGCAAATGTCACAGAGTAGCGATTCACAATGATGCGGGGAAACACTTTGTCAATACCTGGAGAGATGTAAAGCCTCTGAACCTTCTTCCACGGGAAGCAATCATTACAAGTAAAGATAAGTAGAAGTTTCTTATTATGATGTTGTAAGTATGGCTTATGTATATACTGTAGTGTTTTAATGTCACATTTTACACTTCATTTTGATGTGGTTGAGCATGTGATTATTACCCTGGATCATTCGTTTTGATGACTGATTTGACAGATCTCTCTGCTCTTTTGCTTTTTGAGCATGTGCGCATGTGTGGAAGAGGAATGAGCAACAGATGGTGCCCCATGGTTGGTCCGTTTAAAAGGATCGTTGCCTGCGGATTGGACAAGCTAGTTGCCTAATTCCCTTTAAACCAACCTGCCCACCGATATAACAGCTTCCTGACTTTGAACGGGACAATTGGTATAGACTTGTCTACGAATCCTGATTTCAAAATTTGATGAATAGTTAAGAAATATTCCACTGTAAATACGAAGCACTTATAGTAGCAGTTCAGTGGAAGTTGTTGAACATTTTTCTAGTGAAGGGATTTAGGTAAAAGGCATGTCATTTATTTAAAATGCCCTTTTTCTGGTAATTGTCTTTGTTGCTTTGGGCAATGATCCTCACTGAGGTTTAAAATAAAGTTTAATTCAAAGGCTGCTGTGCAGCCGGCCATTCTTGAGAGTGGGACGGATGAGAGAGTCACACAGCCTGTTATGTCTTGGTTTCTCCTCGTCATGCAGACAAACAATGTCTTGTATTGCCACAAACAGACCAAAAATAGGTAACATGATAGGACGTCAAAACATCTTGATAGGTACATGTTCTGTAATTTTCCATGTATGTTCAACATTTAAAGGGGGTAATTGTCGAAAAGGCAGTGATTAAACTGTAGCCTGGCTCTAGGATGTATTCAAGAAGAATATGATGCTTATAATAAGGGGGTATGGAATTGCAATTTGAAACAGTCTCTCAGTGAGCTAGAGGGTGGCACACATACCTCGACACATAGCGCATTCACACCGTTTCTGTGGGCTTTATCAAATTATATTGACCATTCACTGAGACCCACCTGCCAAGTTTGCATTCTAGTATGATTTAATTACAGTTTACAAACCCCTCAAATTGCCTAGTCAATTATGAAACAGTAGGCAATGGATTTAAATGTAGACTAAAAGGCTTCTCGCCTTTAGTCGTATTGTAGGAACTGTAGCAATCCGAGTTGATTGCCGTTTCTGGTTGAAATTATACATTTTTTATCGGAATCATATGACAAGAAAAAACAAGAAAAAGGATTTTCAACAATTCTTAAGTAACTCATAACTTGTGCTACAGTATTCGCTTCCCCTTTGGATTTCGGAAAAGTTAGCAAGCCAATGTCTGTGGCGTGCATTCAAGTGCACGGTTCGATCCATTCCTTACATCACTTTCAGGTATTTCAAACAGGTTTTTTTTGGAAACTAAAATGCTCATGATGAAGTAATAGACGGTAGAGTCCCTCACCCCGGTCCCTCTCTCTAACCTTATACTTTTTTTTTCCACAAGAGCCAAGAGGAAGCACGCCCACAAACCTTTCATCAAATGGAAACAACCTTTCCAGATTGTCCCCGCTGGAGATATAATTATCACACAAGCCCTGGCTGCGTGTGCAACTGGCCCCTGAATACCTTGCCAGATTTCTCTGTGACGATGGTTTGCCATGGCCGCCAATCATCAGCAGAACACACAAACCTTGGACAAGAATGAAAGGAAATATGACTCACATTCGTACAGTAAAGTTATGGTGTGTGGGGCTGATGGCAGGAGCATAAGGTATGCCGCTGATTAGGGTCTGATCGGAGTCGTGAATCACTCTATTCTACCGGTTTTCTTTGGTAATGCTGATTCCCCACTGTGTGTTGGTAAAAGAAAACAAGTAGACTAGTCTACGGATAGTAAAAGTTGCAATGTCCTATTTTCTGTTGCGACCATGGAGATGGACACTCAGTGTGCCAAGTAGCTGGTTAAAAGACAGATGGATGCGCAGCTTTCAATGATGCCTCTGGTCACAGGGGTCCTAAATGGGTTTTATTCAGGGATTTCATGGATACTGCATCTGAATGAGGGGTGAACGGGTCTGCTTTAGTGTGTGACAATTTCTTAGCTGAAGAGAGAAAGAAGCACTGTTAAGAGAGAGAAAAAAAACATTGAAGATTGGGAGAAGGAAAGAGATGCAGGAAGCGGGGTGCTACATTCATTTCCTGGAGGCAGAGTGAATTTTATGTGCCAATCAGCTGCTTAAAAGGAACGGGGCATTCTTCTTGTGTTGGGGAATTCATCTGGACAGTGCCAAAAGGCTGATAGATGCATGTTCCAGTTCAGTGCAGTTCTTAGGAATCAGGGGATGAGATTCATTAAATCAACCCCCAAAGAAAGTAACTCATGATAACCTGCAAGATAAGAATCACTGGCAGTGTTTTAATAGGATGTTTAATGGCGACTGATGCCTCTGGAGAAGTCAGTTTGCACCGATGGCTTAGGATCAAACGGAAAGAGAACACTATGTGCATTCAACGCATGCAAACATTTCACTTCCCCATTTAATCTGTCAGTATGCCGATTGTGTACATTCAAAGAAATCTTTCATCTAGGCCTACTGATACCAAATGACTTTAAAGCAAGAAGAAAGTGTGCATTCAGCTTTTGTGGTCACATGCTATTGCAAAACAGAGGCTTTGGAAATTCGAGACGAGGCACAAGACAAGTACTGCAAGTTAAGCTGGCTGAGAGTTTCAGTTAAATTCAGGGACACACAGCTGTGTGTGCCAGCTAATGCAAACTCGACACACATGCTTGGCTCCTGGTCGGGTGTTGCTATGTCTATGTTTCTGCGTGCCGGCATTTGAGTGGTGTATCGCGCCTTATCTCCCTGTTCCGGTGCACATGACAGCAGTGCATCACTGACAGTCCATATGCGTTTCGATGAATTAAACCTTGCCCCTATGAGTGTTCCTGATAGCTGGCAGCTCAGACTAGGATAGCACAAGGGCCCATATGACCTCCAGACTATTGGATTATTTATACATAGCCTACTTCCCCTTATCACATGACAGTACTTAAGAATTACAATCACTGAGATAAAAAGGTAGACATGCAGTACTCTGAGATTTTGTGATTTTTGCACTTAAGAGAAAATGTGATGTCCCTTTAGTAGCCTAATATATGTATGTTTAACATGATTTTAATAACAGAATGGCTGAAATGTATTTCCTCCTTTTAAATACATTTTCTAAAAAGGTATTTACTAATTCACTGTGACAAGAAAAGCAAGAATATGAAGGTCAAGAGATGTAAATAGAAATGTCTCAAAAAAGAAGCAGCCTCAAGTATTATTATGCCATTCTACAGCAGACGTGGTCTGACTTCAGCAGTCTTACATCAGTGTTATAATGACAAAAATATCCCAGTCAGTCACCACCATGGCTGCAGACTTCTCTCTAATATTGATGTACTAGAACACTATGTGAATAGCCAGCAGGCAGGAATAGAAAGGTGTGAACAAGTCTGGCTGGTTGGCCAAGTTCCCATTCCATGAGACTAAACTATGAACTACGACAACAATGCTTTTATGGCTCACGTTTCGACACATTCAACCGTCTGCACACGTTTCAATTGTCGAGCGGTCATGTGCAGCGGCTCATGTACATACCGTACATATTTAGCATGCCCCGTACAAACCCATATGATAATAATCAAGTGTCATAAAGCACAGCCACATCTGAGGTATGACTTTGAGTTTAAAGGATAGCTGCGTAAGGAAGGCGTCTTTTATGACAGCAGCTATAAACATACTGTATGCCTGAATGAAGCCCTCAAATTGGAGAGCGCCGAGGTAATTGCGTTAGAGAGATGCTCTTTTGCCACGATATCTTACTTCCTGCAGGTGTTGAGCAATGCCGCTTGAAGTTGCTCACAGTCTTTCGATAACAAGACGAGCCAAGAACTGTGACAACTACCAAAACAATGTCAACCTTTTTAAAACTTTGTCCAAGATATATTCATCTTTACTGATGCGAGTCATGAAAATAAAGTTGGTTGAAACAGTTTCACGATGGAAACATGCAGCCTCTTGCCGTTTCTTTTCTCTCCATGCATTATTATTGACACAGTACAAACAGCAAATAAACAAATGCAAACACAAATATCTTCTTTTGTCGTTAAAGCTACTGCAAGGACCTTTTAGTTTCTGTTGTATTTTGGCAATCCCCGTTGACAAAAAGTGTAGTGTTTCAGTCCCTTTAGAAAACCTCTACAGTCTGTTCTGCTCAGTCAGATTTTGTGGGGAATCGCACCCAATTAGGCATCGGCATTGCATTTAATTAAAAGTTACTTGTGGTAACTGTAATAAGACAAAGTATATAGGCAGTGTGAGGTTGTGTTAATTCTTTACTCGCACAAGTTACAATACAGTGCACTGATACCTTACGTGAGTACAATCATAATATTGTGTACAGTCATACATTGTGCCTTGTGAAAAGTCTCCTAAATGTGCATGTCAATGTGTATGTTTGCGGTGGAAAACAGGCTCTACAAGCTACAAGTTAGTTGGTTTGCACATTTGCTTGTGGATAAGGATGACTCACTTTTCTTTTTCGCTCACCTTTATTGCTGCTCAGACTGGTTGCCATGCACACAGAGACACAGCAGTGGGTTGGGGAAGGACAAGCTGTGGGGCTTGACGTTCTTCACTTAGGTTGGAAAAAGCTAAATTGCAAAAGGACAAAGGAGCAACAAATAAGGACTCCATTTGCAGAGAAAACACTCAGCAGAGAGTTCGAAAAAATAAGTGGACTTTTCTAAAAAGGAAAGCTGATATCCTTTAAAAATGCTGCCAGTAGTAGGAGGACAGGGGAGACAAAGTGATTCACCATCCTGCTCATTAACAACGTCCAGACTGTCTCTATGTAGAATTCTATACTGTGCCTGAAACAAGTTGTTCTGTGAAGGAGAAAAACAGTTAATAGACATTTATTTCCACCAAAGACGTCAACACCAAGACTTTCATCTCCGAGTAAAACATAGTAACAATTAACTCCCATTTTCCGAGCAGAAAAAGAACATTGGATATCTCGTAGATCACTGTGGAGTTCCTGTTGTGTCAATATAATCAAGACAATCAGAGGAGAAGCCAAAAAATACACCTGCCTACCAATCATGTACCAAACTACTCCTGAGGCACCAATATTACTCATCTATAATTGTACGCATTATACATATTTGAGTATTATCATCCTATTACATCACTTAACACATTTACCATGCATTGCATGTGCATTGCACTAGTACATTGCACAATCTTTGCAGGTTAAAGTTTTTTGTTATTTTTATGTATTTGAGGAAAACTATGCATTCATGAAATATTTAACCTCAGATTTGCTCTCAATAAATCAGTAATGTCCTTATATTTGTTGGAAGTTGTGGTTATAGTTGTCAGTGGACTATAGTACTTTGTGAAGAGTGTCTACCTGTAAAACCTATAGAATAACTATAACCATCAGAGCATATCACAAAGATAAGATTATGAAAAAGCAAAAAAATAAATAAATATATATATATATATATATATATATATATATATATATATATATATATATATATATATATATTCTCATGCATCATAGCAATAATATTGTTGTCTACAGCTTAACTTTAAATGCAAAGCAGGTAATTTAATTGCCAATCTGTAATTGGTAATGGCAAACACTAAAGAAACATGTCTCTCCAGAAGACAAAGTTTCCTTCTAGACAATGCTTCATATCATATCCCCAAAATAGTGATTATATTCTCATGTGGCGATGAATGCATGCAGATAACACATCAGCTCAGTTTTGGCACATCTTAGATTATCAGGCAGAATGCTCACAATTTCCAATGTACTATAAATACATACAATGGGGAAGTCCAATTTCTAGGGAAAGAAATATCCAAATTAAAGTTGACAGCTCCAGCGCAGCTTTTGCAAAGTGTGGTGACCTGGCCTCCAGGTGGCCATGCGAATAGAAATATGGAATCAGAGTTTTTTTCTGCAGTCTGCTATTAATGTCCCATTTTGACCTGTGCACTGAAGCTACTGATTTAGTTTTCTGTTGCATTGGTGTACACGGTACCTTCAGCTGCATCACATGATTTTTTTTCTGTGAATGTCTCCTTGCTTTCTGCCTTTCAGTTAAGCTAAGCCTTGACACAGCTTACGTACAGCAAAATGCAACAAAAGTAGTTTTTAGTGACATCATCATCTCTGGAAAACAATAGCTCACATTTATTTTGATATACATCGAATTCTGACCTCATTGAAAACTGACTAGAATTCTGATGCGGTAAGTGTTTCATCACCAAGGGCTTATTCATTTATCTATTAAAGTCTGGGCGCCGTCCAAATTTGTTTATTTTTTCTGTGCTTTGCAGTGCCACTTTTAAACACTCCATGCATGACACATAATTCCTATTAAGAGCTCTGACAAAGCTTGGTAAGTGGGACATTCACAGAAAGGCCATAATCTGTTTGATGTAGGCGTAATGACAACATTTAAAATGGTGCTTTAGTTTCAGTCTTTGTTTGATTTCCAATTCATGTGACACCCTCCAACACTGCACCGTCGATGAACTCGGTGGTTGTTTTAACTCTGTGGAGGATGCAGTGGATGGCAGTCATTCTTTTATGGCCTAATTTTGGCAGCAAAGCAAATAGCCTATGGGGGCTAGGTGCTGTAAATTTGTATCTAAATTGATTAATATGCAAACCCCTTTCTATGCCAACGAGTCTCACTGCAAAAACAGTCCAAATCACAAAGATCAGTGCAAATAGCCACATGCAGTTATGGTGAAAGTAAAGCGTCTTCAGAGAACTGGTGGTAACTGAAGCACAAGCGGCGCCACATCTAAATCTTCCACTGATCATAGCAGCAGTGATTGTAACCAGGATAGAGCAACTGATTTAGTTCAGGATGCAATGCCAGGTAAATTGAAGGAATAAACCTCCTCTATGTATCAATAATTCACGAGTGAAAAAAAAAAAAATATATATATATATTTCCCAAAAAAAAGGGCATATTGCCCTAGGGTGCAAAATGTGGTGGGCGTGATTTGGCTGCAATATCGTTCTTAAATTTAACTTTGAGATAGTATGAGCCTAACATATGATGAATACAGACAATAATTGCCCCTCCCCCCACTATTCAGGAGAGAAGCATGAGGTAGAAGGAGGCCAGAGGTGAGCGACAGAGACGGCAGGGTTCTGGTTTATGGTTCAGATAAGCACAGTCATGTGTTATTAACAATGAGCAGTCATTTCATTATACCGCCTGTCACGTTACATCAAATATGATCAATGTGACCTTGCTGCTTGGAACAGGTTTGTGCTGAGAGTGCTGTACGACATGCAACTGCACATCACCTAATGAAAATGCACTGAAATATCTTTCGCTCTTTTACTGCTAATGCCAAAGTTGCTTTTGATACATGAAGAGGAGTTCTCTGTACATGGTGACTTTAATCTGCCCTTGTACTTTCTGAAAAGAAAACACACTAATTGCCTCATTTGTGCTTAACAATCTTGACACTTTCCAATTTTGACTGTTTACAACCAATTGTTTCTCTCCAATTTATCCAAGTAAATATTATTAACTTCACCTGAAATCTTTGAAACTGAGCACTCGGTGTTGTCTTTGTGAAGATGTTTTCAACTCCCTTCTCCCCTGCCGTTCTATCGCTCACTTGCCTAATCAGTTAATTCAGCGCACCTGTTAGTCAGTCACACCCATCTAATCAGTTAATTCAGCGCACCTGTTCGTCAGTCACATCCATCTCATCAGCTCAATCAGTGCACCTGTTAGTCACACCCGTCTCTTCAGCTCTTTCACGCTCACCTGCCCACTCTGCTGAACCTACTCCCTTTATTGCCCTGACGGCTTGGCGTTCCACCCAGTGGGTCTCTCCGCATGAAGACCTGAGGCCGCTTGAGTGATGTAATCTCTGCCTTGAGTAAAGCTTTCAGCACTGAATCGTGGGGTGCAGCCCAAGTCTCTAAATTTTTTTCGTTTCCTCGCTCCTCACTTGAACCGGAAGTGCTTCTGCGCCGCCATATTGCTGGCCGTCCCAAAGCTCTTATTGTGGAGGAGCCATGATCGAGGAGCCAGGAGTGCAGGCTGACTTGAGACGCACCCACTGTGTCGGTCGTACTGCTTCTGGGTGTTTACCACACCAGTTACACTTCCTGTTGATTTGTAGAAAATTAGACCATTGCGCGGCCTTCACACAGTAGTGTGAAGGCGCCTTTACTGAAGGCGCCTTTACTTCACGTGCCTTTACTGAAGGCCTGAGGTAAGCTAACTTTAGCATAGCATTAGTGAACAGGTGCGACCTCAGGGTCAGCTGTTAGCTTGGATCATGTGAGTGTTTTTTTTTTTTTTTTTTTTTAACAAAAGTTGATTTCTCTGAACTTTTGCACTGCAAACAATGTCATCAACCAATCCCATTATTTTAAACGGCTTGTTTTGCACCTGCATGTAAGAAACAAGAAGAAACCTAAACACTAAACTTTACTATCTTAAATATATATATATATATATATATATATATATACACAATTTCCCAGTCTCACGTTCAAGAGGCCAAGTATTCTGATATTTCAGTATATTTTAAAGCCACTTTATTTCAGACAGATGGTTCATATTAAGCAATAAATGATAGGCCTTATCTTTTGTGCCAATATGGCAAGTGATGAATAATGCAGCTTTAATTCAGAATTCAACTGAAAGATGCATTAGCAGAATCTTTAATATTAGCGCTGTGTTTCAGAAGAAAGCTGCTATAATTATAGAATCTGATTCCTCTCCATCTCCACCATCCTCTCTGACGTGTTGTTTGTGAAATGGAAATCAAAGCAATAATGGACTGTTCACCTGCATATGAATGGGAATATTTAGCCGAGACAAAACTGCATCTAAAAGAAGCGGTGAGTGCAGAAAAAACAAAGAGGTGGAAGGTTAAAGGCCTCTCTCTCTTTTCCCCCACTCATCTTTTCATTATACCACAACTGAAGAAAATGGTTTCTTCGGATTAGTTATTACAATTTATAATTAGATTACAATTTCTGATTAGATTACAATTTAAAACAGTTGCTCACTGTTGAGGCTAATATCCCAAGTCCCAAAGGGTGTTTTTTGTTTTTTTTTACTACTTGAGCTGTGCTGTGTTGGGTGGAGGCAATAGTGAATATTACTGTAAATTACTGCTGATTTTCTTTGATGTTTTTTTGTTTTTGAAGCACAAATTACACAGGATGTACGCCACTCCCTGACAGCGGCTGCAGTTGCTATAGCAGCGAGATCCAAGACACAAGTATATCAGAGTTTGTATAAAATACAATCCAATTTGAAAAAAAAAACATACAGCAAGATTAAAGGACCACCGAGTGCAACAATGTATTGTATGCTTAAAAATAGTTGCCATTCTGCTTGACTAGGAGGTAAGACAAATTACCTTGTTTGGTATGTTGTTGGTCTTTAAGATGTTGGCCTGAATCTAGTCTGATGTGTTGGTGTTTCAGTGAAGCAGATCCTTGATTAAATAGAAAAGGGAAAATCTTTTTAAAAATCTTGATCTACTCATCACCTGTTTTTCCAAACAATGAACAAAGCTGTTGAGCTCTCAGCTGTGATAAATAAAGATGTATCTGAAAATGTCTGTGAAGCTTAAAACTGAGGTAATACACTCAACAGTACCAGTATGGTGCTGCCAAATCCTGAGATGAACTATGAATCAAAGACAGGAATCTACATTGAACAAAATACTAATACAACTGAGACAAAATATTATTTGAGATGGATGACTTATCTAAAGGAGTTTTTAAATCCTTGTTTTTTTTCTTCTCACTATAGCGTGAGTAAATGTTCACAGACATGATATAAAATAAATGTGACTGGTAGTTTATGGCCTTCAGCGCACCACCAAGTCTGAGGAGGGAGAATATGTTCCAATCTTGCTTAATGAGGCAAACATTCCAGTGTATGAGAACAGCCGATTAAAGTGCTTAGCCCAAGCACATCACACCAAATATGCACCATTATGAAATGGTTCATGATCAACACGAACCCACTTCATAAGACACATTTAATAAATACAAATAATTAGTTGTAACTGGCCACCAAGTATGCTGAAACTGATCAGTCAGACACTGCATGTTCTCAGCAAGTCTCCCAAATTTAACATATTGTATCACAACATTTTGACTCAAGGGACCTCTAAATGACACCTCCTGTGTACAAAGACCTATAAACGTCCAGGCCGTTAACTGGATGTAATGCAGGTTTTCTAAGAATGTGCAGGCAAGGGTCTTGGCTGAAAAAACATGTTGACATTTAAATACCTGTCTAAAATAGGGCTGTGTACAGAACCAGCTAAGACCAGACCATCGGTTACTATAACCGTGACTCGTATATCGACTACCCTGAGAGGGATATTCTGTTTGTAGGGAATGCTAACAGTGCATTGATCAGGGTGCTAAAGGCAGAGCATTGTTGGGGGGAACTCATTGGGGAAGTTTTATTAGAAGTATGACATAAAAGGCCCGTAGACATATTCTAACCTCCACTGAAGAAAGACACTTCTGAACATAGTGTGAGCTGGAGCTTTAAAAACTAAATGGGGAAGGGAAAGTGGTTAAAAGATATAAACAACGTGGAAATCAGCTGAAACAGCAAATAGCTGAGTGCATGTTTGGGGAGAAAACTTGCATGAGTTATGGCCATGGGAATATTTTTTCTTTGTTGTCTTATGACTTCATTGTCGCAAATTGTGAAAATGTATTGAAGTAAAACAAATATAAAAAACATACTGCAAGGTTGAGTCTGTAATGTGACAAAAACAGGCTGACTCTCCCCCCGGATGTTACTGGAATGCCTTCCTCCAGGAACAACGGGATGTTTCCAAGATGACGACTGCATAACGCCTGCACGTAGGGTTCAGTTCAGTCCTACTGAGGCTCTTGTAGGTGTGGCCAAAGTACAGAACAAAGAGGCATTGAAAGTCTTTCTACAGAGGTGTATCATGCTGAAACATCAAGCACTTAACCCTGTGTCTCGAAATTAGGTGTATATAGTGTTAATTTGTTGTGTGAGTTCTTTAACATAAGCATAAATAGCATCATATTTTTGCTTTAGTTTTGGATGAGCGGATATCACATTGAAAGAGACTTTGAACAAATTAAATTGGTCGATATTCCGCCACCTCTCAAAACAATGTTTTCCTTTTTGTTACTTCACTTGGGTGTTTAAACTTATTTGACCGTCTTCAAAATGTAAATAATATATAAAAATAATTTTTATAAGACTGATTGATCTACCGATTGCTCTCAGGTTTTTGAGTTTCTATCTGCTACATTACATTACATTACATTACATGTCATTGAGCTGACGCTTTTATCCAAAGCGACTTACAATAAGTGCTATTCCCCTGTATTTCATCTCGACGCCCTTTGCATTGTAAGCTTGAATGAAATGTTTTAAAAACATGTAATCGCCTCCCTGTCTTTCCTAACTTCCAATAAGCAAACTACACGTGTCAAGATGTCCAGTGGAGTTTAAGGGCATCGGTTTAATTACTTCTAATTCTTTAGAGGCCCTGAGTTGTCAGACAGTTTTGACCTGATCCGCAGCCCCTCGTCAAAAGGATTGAGAGTATTTCTCTCTCTCTCTCTCTCTCTCTCTCTCTCTCTCTCTCTCTCTCTCTCTCGCTCGTGTGGTTCATCAGCCAAGAAAGAGAAAACAATACCATGGTGTGACCCGGCCTTTGAAGAGGCAGCCTCGTTGGACATTTGACATTCCACTGGCACGGCATCACAGGTCTACTTCTCTGCATATCTCATATAACTTGTGCTGCTCAGATAAAACAATGTGACCGGACCAAAATAGACCATTACATTGATTGTGTTGGCCGGCACGACCACAAATTACACCTGCCTCTTTGATCCAAACTTACACCTGAATACATCTGAGATATGAAGTACTAGCTATAATCAAATGTACAGACACATGCCTGGCTGACATTGGATTAGCTGCAGTACCCAGTTCAGGTAATCATTGTTTCACAGTCAGGAACACTGTGAGAGGAATACATAAATACAAAGCAAGTGGTTTGACAGCACTAAGTGCTGTTTTAAGGACTCATCTAGACTCTTCGATCCTGCTAGTATACATAGTATCACGAAAAAGTATATCTTTTTGTATTGGAACAAACGCTGGTTGTGTATGTGTGTTGGTTGTTCGAAGCTTTGGTAGACCAGATGTTGTAAACCATCGCTTATGTTTTATTTCGACATGTCGTAACATCCATGTTCACAGGAGAGCAAAACAAGGAGGGATCAGAGCAGATTCAACTTTATTGTCATTGGACAAAGTACTGTGACAACGAAATGTAGTTTGCATCTGTCCAGAGTGCAAAAGAAGCAGTTAAGGTGCAGTGTGGTGGTTGATATGATATAGACAGTATCAACTGGTAATTACATTCTATGTATTTATGTGTATTATTTGTTGATTTCAGGTTACAGATAAGATTACCTTCAAGGTAACATTAGCCTTAGTAGAACAGGACGGGGCGTTCATGTTCTCATTGTCTCTCTGTCAGCCATCATTACCATGACTGCACATGCAAAACGTTTTTGACGTTGCTATTTTACATTGTGATGTACTGCTTTGCACACAGCGGGGCGGATTAACATGTTTGTCTGACATTTGTTTGGCATTGCTTCCAACTGAAAAGGACCGCATCCCAGAGGAGAGTCCGGACATTTTCCCTGTGCCACGAAAAGGACACCAAAATGTGAAGAAACATATTAATTACAGGAAAAAAAAGGAAAATGCAGCGACAGCTCATGTAGAGCTTGGCGCCGTGCCGAACACTTAGAGACGAGCCAACCCGAGCCAACCCAAAGGTTGAGTCATTTAAAAGAGATCAAGTCCATTTGGCCGGCTGAAGTCACTATTACGGGCAGTTTCTGAAAAATAAGACTTCAAGTGAAGTGATCAGGGAGTCAATAAGCTCATTTATCCTCTTTGGTTGTAAGCATACACGCTTTATGCACACACACACACACACACGCACACACACACACAGACACACACACACAAACACGCCCACTTTCAACAGTCTCTGACCTCATGAGACAGTCTGATGAAGTTGTCAGGCAGAAACAACATTGTGTGCTTGAACCAGCTTCTTTTTTTTAATATACCACCCACAGCGAGAGGCAAAAAAAAGAAAGATTTATCCCACACCCCATGAGCTCTTTGAAAGGAAAACTATCCTCCCTGGGAAAAGAGAAGGACATTCAGAGTTTGAATAAAATGTCCGAGCACATTTTTAATATCCAGTCGTAGCTAAACCAGTAATAATGCAAACTTTCGAGTAATTTAATGGGTCAATTATTACTACCTGCCATATGCATTCCCCTAAATACTAAACTCCTGCACACTGTCATCAGTTTGATTAACATAATTATGTGAAAGGGAGGACATTCACTAACTTTGTTCCCCTCTGTTCCGCACCCCTCCTCCTCAAACTAAGCCAACTCAAAAATACCAATTGTGATTATAGTATTTCATAAGATGTCAATCATGGGATAATGAAGACCTCTCCCATGTGTCGTTGCCACAAAGCTGCGAGGATCACTTCCCTGTCGTAATATCTTGCTTCTCAATGCACAATAGGAACATCAATGCCCTATACTGTGGTGTTATTGCTCCCTTCCTCCTCTCTTGTCAATTTAGATCAATCTTCTTTTCTTCTTAAGAATCCCGCTACAAAAAGAAGAAGAAAAAAAACTCTTTTTGTCAAACACAAAGGACCTCTTTGTTAGGCCAAATCAGCCGGCCATTTGCGGGACACTTTGATGACATTGATCTTTTACACGCTTCACCGATCCCCTTTACTTAAAAACAACATTTTTCTCTCTCATACGTTTTTTAGCGTTCCAAACTCAAATGAACTTTTTTTTCTCTTGAGTGTTAAAAAGAAACTTTGAAGGCAGTCTGTGAAAAAGTGATATAATGCCTCCACCTTCCCCTTCTCTTCAGCAGGTTACCCCTCACTGACCTTATTCTTCTGAGAGAGGACGATAAACGCTGCAGCACCAGCCTATGTTTCCCTGAGAGAGAACGATAGAGACTCTGGATTCATTAATATTAATAACTCTTGCGAAAGTCACATAAAAACTTAGTGAACTCTGTGAACTCTCTTATTTACGTTAACTAACTCAAGAGTTACTGATTGCAATGTGGATATGAACATCTTTCATGAAGATAAGGATAGTTTATTGAATAATCAACAGTCTGTGGAGGAAAATGGCATATTTCAGATAAGGAAGTCAAAAATATTGTGCGGAAGAGGACAAGACATTTTATGTTTGATTGTGGCCAGGTTGTTTATTCGCGCATCGTGTGAGTACGAGGAAGGACCTCTGGAGGAAGATTGTTCTTTCAAAACTCGGCTGGAGCTTGTCAGCTCCTTCAAATGCCTTGGCTTCTGGTTGGACTCATCTTTCTCATTTAACATACACATCAATAACCTTCTGGCTGAAGGCAAAGCTAGACTGGGTTACCTGTATCACACTCTGCCAAATTCAGTGAAACTGACCATCCTCCCTCTGTATGACAACGGCGATATCATTTATAAAATGGTATCAAAGACTCAGCAATCCGTTTTGCCACATGTGCACCCTTCCCCGCCCACCACTTGGATCTTTACAGACCGGTGGATTGGCCCTCGCTTCACACCAGGCGGCTACAACACTGGCTGCTCGTGGTTTTTCAAATCCATTTTAGGAACGACCCCTCCTCGCTATACCGCTCAAATCTTCTGCAGATTTCTGACGGCGTACTGTGTTTGGTCATAACGCCGCTGCAAAAGACTGTAACTCACTGCATAACAGCTCTGACCTCTCTCAACTTGTTCAAACAAAAGCTGCAACAAGTCATAGTCGACTGCTGTACTTCCTGACCAGCCCTCACTTCTCTCTCTCTCTCTCTCTCTCTCTCTCTCTCTCTCTCTCTCTCTGTCATTTTTCCACCTTTTTTTGTAGTGTTTATTCATTGTTTTTTAGCCATTTCCGCATGTGTTTGTCATACTGTATTGTATCTGTGCTGTTTGTGTCACTTGTGTGGACTGTGCTACTGCCTCTTGGCCAGGTCATCATTGTAAGTGAAAGTTGGTTCTTAATTGATTTTACCTTGTTAAATAAAGATTAAATTAAATTAAAAAAATAAAAAAATTAAACAAAACTAGTGACTGCATCACAATTCCGAAACTGCAATTCTGTCTCACAACTCAAGTCAAAAAGTTCAGACTCTTCCACAAAGCTGGAAATTCCTCACTTGACAGTTTGACTTCACTGTCACTAACACAGTAAATCTGGTGTTGGATTAACGAGCGGTTCTCTGCTGAGAGGAATGTTAACAGCAGGAACTGCAGTCAGTCAAATAACGTCCAATAACCTGTGAATCTGGATATGCAGTCTCTCTTTTTCCAACGCATATTTTATGAGATGCCGGAGAGAAATTGCGTAAACAAACACCTGCCAAGACAAATTAAAGGCCAGTGAGGTCTGTCCATGATGAAAAACAAATCTGTTGTTGCTCGGCACCACAAAGGGCCTTGTCAATAATAGAGGAGTCGTGAAACAGGGCGCAGAATCCACCACTTTATTTGACTTGACCTTTCTGTACGCTCGTCCACTCCATTCCTCATCTCGCCTTCTCACTCTGCCACATGCACGCACGCACACATTACATCATTACTGTCTTCTCGTCTTTCCTTTTGTTTCCCCACTTTCCATCCTTCACACACATGAGATCACCGTACTGATTTCAGTCCAGCTGTTACGGTTTGGGGGCATCTGGGAGACATTCCAGCCGAGCCCTCCTGCCCAGCCGTGTAATCGTCAACAGCTGCAGAGCGTGCAGCTACGACACTCGAGCAAGGACACCAGACCAACTGAATTAAGTCTGAATCTGTCCAAAGTCTATGTGCACATGTTCCACATTATTATCTGCAATAGTATTCCATGTGCGATGTAATACTAGTGTGTAGCTGATGACTGCATAAGTGATCATACAACAAGGCTCCAACCACGACTTTTCATTTTCAATAGAAATTCAACTTCAGGTTGTGCTCTCAACTGTAACTCTCTGGGGACATCTAGTGGTCAGACATGAACCCTCCATAGACGATATGACGTTTTGAAAACCTGTGGTTGAAATAAGATCAGATAAGATAACCCTTTATTAATTGTTTGGGTTCTCACAGACTCCACTGTAAAAATAGATATTCAATATGAGCCTCTTTCTTTTCTTCGGACATCATGAAACCAATATGGAGTGGTATTGTGAACCCAAACAGAATTGAAAAACAAATTTCCTGAAGATGTTATCAGTTCAAAATCATGTTCTTACATTTACACATATTACATTTTAATAAAGCAGCAAACATCTATTTGCTGTGTGAAGCTCTCCCTCTGTGTGTGTTGTTGTCAGAGCTTCTTCATACTTAGTTGACATAGCCGTGAGTTCACCAGCGGCACGCTCACATGCACTAACTTGTGCTAAAAGCAAGCTCGGCCATGGAAGGTACTACTACTACTACTACTACTACTACTACTACTACTACTACTACTACTACTACTACTACTACTACTACTACTACTATTACTACTACTAATGGAAAGTCCAAAGTTAGAGCTATATCAATTCCATCATAGCAAACTTTTGTTCCTCAAAACCTGATTGATTCAAACCAAACCGGGCTTCTGGACATTTTGGTAACTTTAAAATGGTTCAGTGTAACTTCTCAATACAAAAAGATAGCCTTACTAAAAGAAAGCAATTCTTTAAAAACAAATACAGTCACGTTTGAGACAAGAGTTTGGTGTTTTTAATAAATATTCAGTTTAGTATCCTTATATTATTTGCTCAAATGGCAGTTGGTCTGTCTGCATTATGTTGCTTGTTCATCTACTTTTGCAGTTTGTGTGAGCGATACATCTTCCGGTGTGGCATCACATCACGTAACATTGTGAAAGGCTTGAGGATGTCAGTCCTTTGTCTGTCGACCTCGTTGGACCAAGACCCATCTTCTGACTGGCTCCTATTTCTTTTCATTCATCATATCTCAATCTCATGGCCCCAATTTGTGGTCCGCTTTTATTGTCATATCCTAAATTCGTCCTCATGGACCCGCCCAGCCTATTTTATTTTATTCCATTGATTTCACTTTAAGGTTGAGTATCTCAGAGAAGGTTTCAATAAGAACAGTTTCGGCTGAGTTTGTTACATATTAAAGTCCTGCAATACACACCCTGTTCTTGTGTGGTTTGTCTTGTTCCAGTACATATGAAAGATTTTTTTGATGACTTGCTATTGTGAGACAGAGTTTTCTGTGGCTATAAATAAACCCGACAATTAGACTGTCAAACCAGTTTTAAAGATGACAAATCTAAATGGTATTCAGACGTCATTGTGTTGTTACAAGGATACAAAACATGCAGAGATATTATAGGCTATCTTAACTATACTCACACATGTTCTCTCCGTGGCAGCGTGGGTTCTCTCCGGGTTCCCCGGCTTCCTCCCACAGTCCAAAGACCTGCAGCTCAGGTTAATTGGACTATAAATTGCCCGTAGGTGTGAATGTGAGCGTGAGTGGTTGTCTGTCTCTATGTCTGCCCTGTGATGGACTGGCGACTTGTCCAGGGTGTACCCTGCCTTCGCCCCTTGACAGCTAGGATCGGCTCCAGCGCCCCGCGGCCCTAATGAGGATAAGCGGTTAAGATAATGGATGGATGGATGGATTAACTATACTCCTTGATCAAATAAATATTGCCCAAGATGTCTCGTATTTAAACCTGGATTTAAAAAAAAAAAAAAAAAAGATTTTTAAGCTAGTAAATCCGAGGGAATCAAAAAAAATAAACAGAGAAAGTGGAAACAGAAATTAAAAATGAATTATGGAAATACATTGATGCTACACCATGTATCATTTTGGTGGCTCTGATGACATTTTGTTTACTCTGACGGACTTTTACCTTATTCTTACAAACAGATGATGTTAATGGCTGTTATAAATCCCACAATAAACCCTGACATTTCCAGATCACAATGGGAATTCCCTGACATCATTAATTGGTATGTAAAAACAAGACACACACACACACACACACACACACACACACACACACACACACACACACACACACACACACAACCACACTCACACACTGTTCCATCAAAAATCTTTGACAGGCTTATTGTTGCCAGTTGTTCATCAACAAAGGATGCAAACACATGGATAAACATAGTGAAAATAGTGGAACCGCTTGAATACAAATGGAGAAATAGAAGATATATATTTAATTGTACAAAGATTACAGAAAAAAAAAATAAATGTATTAGAACACTGGTATAATATAACATTGATAAAGCAATGTTTGTAAAACACAGATGCTAAATGGCATTCAGACAGCATATAAAGTTATTATACGTCATTCTGTAATTTTGTAATTTTATATTATGATGCCGACACAAAGGTTTTGTGACGAAGTTAAGTGTCCTGCGTCCAGTTGTCGTTTGAATACTTTTTTATTGTGAAGGATGTGGGCCGGAAGTCGTATTACTGATGCTGCAGGTGGGCACGAGCAATTAGGACCCCGTGTATTTCCTGGTAAGACGATAAAACGAGGGCGCGAAAGTAGGTCTTTTCCCCTTTCATACTTTAAAATGAATGTCTTCCCATTCCACACGAAATGTGCCCGATACTAATATTGGTTTTAATCATTCTTATCATAATTGGGATACTATTGCCTAGACGTCGTGTACTTAATTACAGCAGCGGTTTATCCCGTGCAGGTTTCTTCCGTGAGACATAACGTTAACAACGTAGTGCAATGGAGACCGTCAAAGAGGCTCTTTTGTGGGAAAAGGCTTGACATTAAACTGTGTCAACCTGCCTACAGGTGCCAGTGTTGCAAAAGGTCCTGACCTAAATGAAAATGAAATGCATGCTGCCAGCCTGAAAGTAATAATAATAATATGTTTTAAAAAAACGCGCACTGCACACACACGTTACAGCTAACAAACAACGTCAACTTTAAAGGGTAACGTCACAACGAGTGGCAATAGAGGTCCTAACAAAAGAATGGAGGTGACTATAACCGGTGCGTGGCTGGATACCTCTCTCGCTGCTGGAAAGCGAAGTTCCTCTGGACTTTTCTCTGCTCCAGACAATGAATGATGGGGAAGTTTATCTCTGAAATGTCAACTCGTCACTCACATAAAAGTCGCCCCGGAATCGTAGAACCGGAGAGATTAATTGCTGAAAGGTAAGGTCGCTTTTTGACTGTTTAGACAAGTTATTACTTGTTTGACATCCTGTTTTGTTTTTAAAGAAGAAAAAAAGATAAGACTTGATACAGACCGCAGAGGAATGTGTGTGTTCTTGCGTGTGTGTGTGTGTGTGTGTTTATGTAACTAGCTACATTGTAGACAGTACAGCGATTAGAAATAGTATTAATCACGTTTAAGCTGGAGGTTTTTAGGACAGCATGATGGAAATATATTGTCAGTGTGATGAAAACAATTCCCGAAGATGTCTATATTATTTATCTTATTTCTAATTAGTGTACTTTGAGAAAACACATATAGCTAGTGGCTCTTTGTAACTTTGGTACAGGATAGTGAGTTAAATTGTGTCTAACTTTTGGCTATGGGAGTGTGCTTTTATAATGTCAGAATTAGCATTCTCTTTTTTATTTTGGTTTTATTGACTAATTTACTACTATTTATATGATTTCCATATTTTTGAATTTGCTATTTACGACATCAATTCAAACTTTCTGTGTCACAAACTAAACATGTAATGCCTTTGGGCATGTGCATTGAAGGATCCTATTCTTTGGTTGTTTACCTTGTGGTTAATTTCTGTAACTAGCTCTTCTTCTTACTCTCTGTCTTCTCTTTGTTATTCAGATGAAGTTATTTTTTGGTTTCGTCTGTGCATTTCTTCAAGTCAGTCATCAAAATCCAACTAACCAGTGGACTTTGATGCCGCACGGTATGCTTGAGCTCTATGAAAACACATGACTCGCTCCAAGCTTGAGCCATTCTTCCTTAACCAACTTAAATTCCTGTGTGTCCTCTGTTAGTTTTGGTCGTTGTGCAGGACGGCACTTTGGACCAGCAGCCCTTGAGCTGCCTGGAGCAGCCAGGGGAGGACAACAAGGATGAGGATATTTCCTGGAGGAGGAACGGAGAGGTGGAATCACAGAGAGGAAATGTATATATGCTGGAGCTGATGGAAAGCCTTGCAGGGGGAAACTACACCTGCCACAGCAAGAATGGGTCCCTCCTCAATCACACCGAGGTCCTGATCCAAGATGACGAAACTACCAAGCGGAGAATTCTTGTGAAAACCGGCCAAGGTGAGGTCTAATATGAAATATTGCATAGCCACTGTTTTACAGCGGCTACATTTGGGGAAAGTATTTAATCTTTTTGGCATGTTTATGTTACTCCTCTTTTTAGGAGATCATTTAGATTGCGCCGCTCAAAATTACAACGGAGAGTTCCATTGCTCTTGGACCTGGCACAGCCGGCGCGTTGGCAAGGTGGCATTTCTAAAAGCTCGACGGTAAGTTCACAAACTGCTCAAATGTTTTCTGTTTCGCTGTCCAGTAACAACACAGCATTCATGTCTGATATTGGAGCTAAGACTACACAGTGACATAGCTAAATACCTCATCATGAAAGGATACATTACAAAGTGCTTTTTAATTTTAATTTTAAGCTAAAGGTCTTACAGCTTCTTGGCGGGAAATTCAAAGCCAAATTTACAAAGTCATTGTGTCATCTGAATAAAATTGAAACAATTTACGCTGTTCTCGCAGCGTTTCTCACGGCGACGACACCCAGTGTACTGGAGATGAAAGTGGGCAGCATTGGACATGCACCTCGGCTCAGAGTAACTTTGGCTGTTCAGTGGACGACAGCGGACACAGGATCTCGTGCCTCGACCAGCAGCACTGCCCCTACGCCGAGGAGAGCCTGCAGATCTACGTCACTGTCTACGTGAAGACGGAGCACTTCCTGGTGGAGAGCTACTCCAAATACTTTTACCTGTCAGAGATAGGTGAGACATGTCCGTGACTTTTTTCTTTGGCACAAAAAGCAGCGTTGTTTGTACTTCTTTCCGCTCCTGTCTTTGTTCTCATCTGCCTCTTATCTTATTTTGTCCGCCCTCGATAGTGAAACCTGATAAGGTGGCGATCACTCAACATCCAGTCAACATCACGACGATAGAGTGGAGTTACCCGAGTTCCTGGAGCCGTCCCTACTCCTACTTCCCTCTCACTTTCCAGATTGCACAGTTTAGGGGGCGATGCAAAAGATGTGCCGACCAGTGCACTGACTCAAAACCCAATAAGGTAGGAGGGACCTACTGAATTAAACTGTAAAAGTTGAGTGAAAATAATGTAGAAATGTCACGTATAATACAACTTTGTGTCAAATGACAAACAGTAAAGTTACTGCACACACACAAATGATGTGATGTGATTTATTTGTATTCCTCAGACTGCGATAGTTCACTCTACGTGTCAGTTCCAAGTCAAGCCTAGGGCTAAGGCTGTCTGCATCCGGGCTAAGGATGTCCTCTGTAACTCCCAGTGGAGCGACTGGAGCTTTGTCAGGTCAGTGCCTCCCAGTGGTGTGAACTGGGACCAGTTGTCCTCAGGGTTTTTCAACCTGTTCATTAGTCACCTGACTCCTCCAGCCTGCAAACCAAACTGTGTGTGCTTCCTTGGCTTGATCGCTCTCTTTGTATGTCGCTTGTTAGTTTCTAAAGAAATTACATGTTCCCTGCATTCTGTTGTGAGTATTGATGTATCAAAATAGCAAGAAAATCATTTCTGTTTATCCAATTCGTACTTCTATCATCACTGATTTTGCACTGATGAATAGACTAGTTGCTTTACATAGTAATATTCTTGACGGCATGAAACTAAACTAGATCTCATGACATAAAGAAGCTTTTTTTTGGAATATAGATGGGAAATAATTATTATTTAAGACTAATTTCTTTATTCTCTGTTTTTTATTCCAGATTAAGGAGACACAAGAAGAACAAACATCAGCAAAACTGATCTTACAGAAAAAAGATGAGCTCATGTTTATTTATTTTTTTATATTTATAAAATTTTATATCATGTAGTTTGTAATATTTAGCCATTCTAAACCATGAGTAAAGAAATAAATATATATTTAACACAACCGTTCCCTGCCTCACATGTGCTTTTGCTGTAGTTTACCTTTGTTTCATAGTTAGAATCAGCCGCTTTCTCCTTATCCAAGCCATAAGAACTGAAAGCTGTCTTTTGTACCACGTACTCTTATTACCTTTACCAGAGCCAACACTGCACCATCTCAACCGTGTCAAACAGAAACCTCAATAGTTGTTTCTAGTTAACCAATAAACAAAAGGTTTGAATGTTGTCGCAGGCGTACGGCTTTTCCCAAACCAGTTAGGTGAGAGTGTGGCTTTTGGTGGAAACTCTCCCCCTCAAACTGCAACAAATCACACAACTGCCATCCAGCTTTGAACCGTGTCTGTTCTCGGTTCTCTCAAAGGAGACATGGCACGAGTGGTATTTCCTCCGCAGCGTGCCAAGACACACATGTAGTTTGTGTGTCGCGTTCTCCTCCCGTCTCTCTCTCTCGGCCCCTTCTCCTGAATACAGCTGTGGATTTGTTGTGTTAGAAAAGGAGTAAGTCACAGTTTTACATGGGATCTTCTGACAAGCAACACAGCTTTAAACTCAAGCGTTCAAACTGCAGCATTTAAACTTGTGTAAATGAGGTAATGAAATAGTTTATTCAAAGTCCCTGAGGTACGCACAGTAATATGAAAACTGAGCTGTCAGACGGGGTTCCTCAATATGCCTTGCTTCACGAAGGGACGCTCACATACACTATAGTGAGGCTCATGTTGCTGCTGTTAGGTCACAGCATCAGTCACTGATCCATCTTCCTCTCCCGTAACCAGAGGAAGTGTCTGCGTTACTCAGCCTTTACAATAACAGTGAGGGAGGTTTAACCACAGTTCACTAACAGCATGAGGGTTTGTACATTAGTCCAGTGCTCGTGGCTGTCGTATTCATCACGAGCAGCAACAGTGAGAAGTATTGTGTGTGTTTAGTGCGGTGGCTCCCAACCGTTTTGGCCTGTGGCTCCTTAAAGGAAAGCATTTGTCAACATGTGACACCACATCGATAAAGTTTTTAGTATTTTACAAGAAAACCTTTATGTTAAATCCGCATTTTCATGTTTGCCATTGTTATTCCGCTCATCATTCATCAGCTTGTGACTTATTGGCAGAGACCAGATAGTGGAGAGTGTAAGCACACATTGGTGATACTTTTACTTAAAGTTATAATATACTGTACAACAAACAATGTACACTGTAAAAACCCTGCCCTCTGTCAATATTGTTCTCTTTTCTGTATACTTTCTCTTTCTGTTTGTATTTATCTTTGCCAGGCATAGCAGAAAATGGTAATCACACTGTCATGAATTGTATTCTTTTCTCTTCCTGAAATCTGTGTAATCATACAGTCACAGTCCTATAATTGAATAGATAAAGTGTAAAAGGCTCAAATGAGATGAGGCGTTCACTGACTATCTGACAGCTCATGTTGTATTTTTTGTTGTCCATTTGCGATGCACATTTGTAGTCGTTTATCTCTAACAACAGATAGCCAGATTACAGATTTGTATGATTTATTTACATGTTTAAATCCCCTGTAGAATCATTTGTGTCTTTTTACTCTACTCTATAAAAACACTGCTATGGAATGAAACTAGTCGTTAATGCTATTAGTCTCTAGGAACTAATTACCCTACGGATTTAAAAAGCAGATCCAAACTATATCCAAAATATTCCATTGCATTATTAACGAAAAATAAATACACAGATGTATTCATTACCAAAACTCCTTGTCACATGTCAGAAAAGCCCAAACCAACATGGCACCTAAACTGTTAAGCCTGTCTTCCCAGTACTGGTCCCTTGGCTGGTCAGGAGGTAAACCGCCTCTTCACTTCCCCGTAATGAAAAGCAGAAGCGGTAAAGTGATGTAAAGGCTTTCGTTGGCCAGCGTACTGCCGATGTTTAACCAGACACCTCTGACCTTTGAGACCTTTAGTTGTTTGCTTTGTGTTCAGGAGGCACGAGACTCATTGTTGGGAAACATTTCTTTTTTTTGTCCTTCCATTTCCTCCCGTATGAAAAGTCAAAGGCATGATCAATGTTGTCATGCACTGCGTGTGGATGTGGCACCGCTGAAAGAGACGCTGATAAGCTCTTCTTCTGTTTCAGTGTATATGTCCATAAATGGCCATGTTCAAATAACAGATAATCCAGGTGATGAATGTGGAGTTCTGGCTGAGGGCTGCAACCAATACTTAATTCCATTATCAAATAATCTGACGATTGCTTTCTCAATTAATTTAACTCAACTCACTTACACTTTTTGTCTATAAATTGACGCAAAAAAAAAGCCCACACAAATGTCCCAGCTGAAATTGCTCGTTTTATCAGAACAGTCAGAAATCAAAAGAAATTCAGTTTACTTGTAAAAATGAAAAAAGTGCAGCTTATCCTCACATGAATGCACAAGTGTTTGGCTTTTTTTCTTGACATATTACTGAAATAATAATCTGTAAAGTGACGAAGCGTTTCAGCTCTAGGTTTTAGTAATGAGATGATTTTAAAACACAGTTTGACAAGCTATGAGCTGCCATCCAAACACATCGACATGAGCACAGACTCTTGAGACAGCTGGAACTGAACCAGAAGAAACAGATGTGAAGAAGGTTATGAGTACTGATGGTCCCGGTCTCTCTGTAATGAAGTGTTTGGAGGCAACATATCTCTCGTCAGTTTGACCTCTCTCAATAATAGAGGTCAAAGGGTAAAAATGACGTATCGGTACGCAGGATGTTTAGCAACAAAAAAATGTATTTGGCTGAATTGGACATAAGTTCAATATGTAGTGGTGAGGAGGCAAAAGTTGGTTTTAAGGGGTCACAAGCCAAAGGATGTGAGGGAAGTTAAGCCTCTGTAAGTTTGAATCCTATAATGTAGAACATGTAATACATTTTTCATTAAAAGATTATAGTTTGTTATAATTAATGCACATTTAGTACAGAAAAATATCAAACATACGTAGTCATTTTTAAATCAAACACTAACTGCACTGCAAATGGAGAAGTTACCATGTGCCTTCCTTTTCCCCACACAAACTGAAAAGTCATATTATAACTTAAAATCTTAAAACAATGAATGCATTCATTCAGAACAAGAACAGAAACAATCTGGACAATTTGAATGGATCTGGTAAATCCCCCCAAATACCGAACTAGACTGAATCCACATGCTTTATTCTAACAGTTTATTTGATATCCACATCACACAACTACATTACAATGTGTTCTCATGAGTCCACTGTCTCATGGACCTGGTCCACATTTGTTGACCATGTTGATTAATGAGAAACACGAACTTGGACAGCTGGCATGAATCTGCATTCCACAGTTCAATATTCGAGAACACCATTGATTTTAAGGTGGACGGAAAACATTGTAAACGGAATCGTTCAATGTCTTTTTACAGCCACTAGATGGCAACATTGCACCAAATACTGTGTCTCGGTTTTCTGCTCCACAGGTCTTTGAGTCCCCCTGAAGTAAAAATGGGAAAAGTCATAATTGGGAAGCACCACGGATGTGTTGCACATAAAACGGGTTTTAAACAATAGTTTATCACAATGTGTTTGCCCTGATTTAAATCTGCATTCCGTCATTCAGTTTAGTAGCGATGGAATATTTCCTCGCATGTTCTAAGTTTTAAGTCCACGCTCATGATAATATTGTTTTATTTTTTTTATTACTAAGGCATCAAGTAAATTGCATTCTGCTCGCCTCCATGTGTAAATGGTAAACAACTATATCTGTCTTCTTTAATGTCGACGAGAGAGCATATTGTTAGACATAAGGCCCATTCTCCTCAGCATATGCCTGCTTTTTTTTTAACGACTAGTCATTTTTATGTCTTCAATTCAATCAGGCCATTATTATCATCAGCCCAACCTTTTGATTTACGAGAACATCTGCTGGTTGTACAGGGGGCGCACAACAGTACAACTCCTTTCTGATCACTTACTTCAAAATGCCTGTTAGAGTTATTACGCAGTTGCTCTGTTTTTTTTTAAATAGACTTCCCATATGTGGACACTTGAGTGGAATTCATATGCATTCACACACACGCACACGCACGCGCGCACACACACACACACACACACACACACACACACACACACACACACACACACACACACACACACACACACACACACCTTTACATCGTTTACATGGCGTGCGCATTTCCGCCTGCGCGTAATTGCCGGAGATATGTTGCAAACCTTAATGTCTGGGTGCCATGGAGTTTGTAGATTACAGTATTAACATGGCTGGATCATCGGGCCCCAACTGACAGCTCTGTTTTTTGGATACTGAGACGGAGATATTTGGGCTAACACTGTGTGTTGGTGCTCGGGGATATAAATATATGCCACCTCAGGGGCCTCGAGTGTTCGCGCTGGCCCGCATGCCGATCAAGGCAGACGGGATCATGGCGAGAGAGCCGGCCACAATCAAACGAATGTGCTGAAGGATAGCTCTGAGCGTGTGTGTCCGTCCGTCTGTGTGTGTGTGTGTGTGTGTGTGTGTGTGTGTGGGTGTGCGCGCGCGTAAAAGTGAGGCAGTGTGAGTGTGAGAGACATTTTATCTCCGGTTGCTTTTATTTGTCACTATTTATTATATCGTGTACTCACGTGGTGGGTCGCTCACATGTCCCCCCCTCCTAACCTCCCTCCCTCACCATAGCAGGAGACATAAATAAACATCTACAGACAATGATGAGATGATTGCGCGGGTGTGGTGTCCAACCTTGACCGTTTATGGCATATACAGGCTGCTGAGACGTATGTCTGAGTCTGCTGCTGCACAGGGGATGAGGAGATATTTGGAACTACATAAATGTCCTGTTATTAGATTATTAGTTTGATTATTAGATCTCCATGAATTTAATTATATTACTTAACGCATTTTGGTGATATGACGTTTTTTCTGAGGTTTAATCGCACAGCTTTACCAAACTGTGATCCCCAATAACTTAAACGTGTCAAACCGATTCATTTCAGCAATCCCTGATAAAAATCTTAATTATCAAAAGATGCCCCCCCCCCCCCCCCCACACACACACACAACCCCACCCCTTTAATAAAACAAACAGACGAACTGACTATCCCATTCTTTCCATTTCATTATAATGAACCAAACAGTACACTTATTGAACAGATGGCCCTCAGACAATTCAATTTGACAATTTAGAAACGACTCTGTAATGATGGGGGGAAAGCAGGACTGATGGGGAGCATGAGGAGAGCTCACATGCTCACTCTCTGCAAGCTGGAGCACACTTGTTCATGCACGTGAGCCCACCGTGTTTCATGGTCCAGTGGGCGATCGTGCTTTTTAAAAAAAAAATGTTTATTTCGTAGACTTTTTTGGTTCATTTTGTTTTTGGACGGTTATTTTTGAGTGTTTTTTTTTTTTTTTTTTTGGACAGCGGGACACTGCGCAGTTTAGCTGTAATCCTCATATTTATGTCGGATTCCGCACTTAGTCCCGCAAGACTATGTAATGCATCTAATCAAAGCTAATTTCAAACCATCGGGCTGCAGCAGAAAGAAGAAGAAAAAAATGTGCGCAGAAGCTGCCAGGCTTTTTGTGAGCTAAAACTTTCTTAAGCTCATAATCTGCCAGAGCTGATACTCTGAATGAGCACTTGGACGCTCAACGCTGCTGCACTTATTATGAGGAAGAATACGTTGAACTGAAAAAAAAACAAAAAGTTCAAATTAAACGATTTTTGTATTATTTCCAAAGAAACACGCCTGCACACTGGAAACGCGGATGCTCGTATGTCATTGTTGAATTAATTTGACACAAGTAAGCACAATTAACTCTGCGCACAGGCGGTGAAACTGCTCCTCACACTGTCATCCCTGTGGGCTTTTTTTTTGTCACATAATGAGACGAAACTCTGCTTTATTCCTGAGTGCTCGTGTAAACATTTGATCGGCTTCTGTTTCGTATTGTTTTGAAGACAGATGCGGGCACATTTCCATCGCTGCGGCTCAAGTGACATCGCAGCAAACAGACGATGGATGTTGCAGCCCGCGCAGGGTCTCTCTCTCTCTCTCTCTCTCTCTCTCTCTCTCTCTCTCTCTCTCTCTCTCTCTCTCTCTCTCTCTCCGCGCTGCCCTTTAGCCTCAGTGTGCAAACTGCACGGATTAAACTATTGTCCTCCCCTGAGCTGATGTTTGATAGTCGCGCATACGTTAATTGTCAACTCTAAACACAGCACACACATACACACACACACACACACACACACACACACACACACACACACACACACACGTTGGCTCACGCACGCACATCGTGCGCAGCTTCTGTCTAAGTGGCTGGGGCGGGACGCTGCGTGGGACGAGGCGGGGACAGCAGGCAGGCGGACAGCGTGCTGGTCGCGTTGGTGGACAGCTGATTGTCCGCGTTATTAACTGGGGGGCGTTCCTGCTCGCGTTGTAAACCACGCCTCCCTCACCTACTCGTCCTCTCCTGTTTGGCATCCCAGAGATGGTCCAAAGTGATTCCTCTGGGAAGAGCCGAGCGCAAATCAACCCGAAGCAGGAGCCGACGAGGAGCGGAGCCGCCGTTGCCCAGGACAGCCTCTTAATTGCGCGCGAATCTTCCGTTTTCATTCATCTGAACAGGGAAGAAGACTTTGCGATACACAGACACGGAGCGAAGGAGGGCGACGCGTGTTTCATCTCCTTGGTTTTCTTTTCCCGCCGTGGACTGTTTGTTGCAGAAAAGTGACATTTTGCTTGTGTTTTTGTCAGCTGCACCTTGATCCGGGGGACTGTCGCCAACTCGGTGCAGCCTCTCATCCTGCGCTTCCCCTTTCATCGCGCTCAGCGTTGTTCATCTTCACAGCTGCCGCTTCCCCCTCTTCTTCTTCTTTTTTTTTTTCTTCATTTGTGGAGTCGCTGACATGAGGTGCAGCTAACCCTGGATGCCGACAGCTCCCCTTTTCCTTCCACATGTCGCATCTTTTGTTTACTTTGAGAAACACGCGCAACTAAACGCCAAGTGAAACAGACCACGCCACTTTGCTCCTCTGACAGCGCGATCAAACAGACGCAAGAGGAGGGGAGGCAGGAAAAAGGAGGGAGCCCAGGAGAGGAGGATAGAGAGAGAGGAGAGAGAGAGAGTGTGTGTGTGTGAGAGAGAGAGAGAGAGAGGGAGAGAGAGGGAGAGAGACACACACACAGCGACAGCGCGAAGGTGCGTTTTGATGTTTGGCATCCACGAAAGCATCCAGAGGAGTGGGAGTAGTATGAAAGAAGAGCCCATGGTGGCCGGGATGAACGCGGTTCGGACATGGATGCAGGGCGCCGGAGTGCTGGACTCCAACACAGCCGCCCAGAGGTGAGCCTGAGGCGGCCTCGGCGCTGCGCGGCACCGGGGCGTGGAGAACCGGGGGGAGAGCGCGTTCAGAGCGGCGGCGTTAGGCACGGAGCGCCGGTACCACTCGGGGCAGCACGCGTTCCCAAGAGGACGTATAGTTGGATAACCACCGTTCCTGCTGGCTTTTTAAGTTTTTAGCTGCAAGTCCAACACGATATAATACTGCATGTGGCTCGGAGCGGTTTAGCATATTTCTGGACGGAAAGCTCAGTTAGCTCCAAGCACTTTAAGGCTCGCAGGGTTTAAATGAAGGCTTAGATTCACTTCTTTTTGTGTGTGAGGGGAAACGTGTGTTCCACCTTACGTCAGTGGTTGTTTCTGTTCTTTAGTCGTGATAAAGTAGAGGAGGTTACTTTGTGAATACTTTATTATTTTTGGTCAGCTGGAATTTTTCTTAAAACAATACAATTTAAATATTCCAGGCCTGTAATAAATCAAGTTGGTCACGTTGAAAATAAAATATCACACTTTTATCGACAGCAGACATGAAGGCAATTCACTTTTCAAATTATGTTTACGTATAATTAACCTTTTGGGCCTATTGCTTCATATTTCCACACATTTGTTTCATTATTGTTATTTAAACTATAAAAAGCACGTGTGCGCATTTGAAATCGGTTTTAATTAAATGACGTGTGAGGGATTTTATAATCGGACAGCGACTGTAGATTGTGTGTTTAAAGGCAGATCACTCTTATGTTGCATTCTTTATTGAAACAATTTATTTGAATCGCCTCCGTGGTGGATGGTGCTGGCTTGTGCTTGTGTCCGCAGCGGAGTGGGTCTTGCTCGGGCACACTTCGAGAAACAGCCGCCCTCCAACCTCCGCAAGTCCAACTTCTTCCACTTCGTCCTGGCTTTGTACGACAGACAGGGTCAGCCGGTGGAAATAGAGAGAACCACCTACATTGACTTTGTGGAGAAGGACAAGGTGAGTTTTACTCAGTCACACACACGCGCGCACGCACAAAAATAAATTAAATTAAACCCATGGCAGTATATAATAAATTGTATAAAATAAGTTTTAATGCGTGCTTTTTATTGGAACATTGACTGACACAGTATACTGGCTGTTTAGTCAAAGTGATAAATTACCAGACCTGTGTTAACAAAGTGGCCAGACGCGCACAGCAGGGATCACGAAGGCTTTTTACATGTGGTTTCCTGAAAGATTTACACACTTCTGATTTACGTTCGGATTTTCTTTATAATTTAGGAAAACCTTCGAAATTAATTTTAAACTGGTTCATTTAAAGGCGCAAATCAAGTGCACGAACACTTTTGACACTAATGGCATCGCTTGATATTATTATGACAGTTCAGCACAGCGGGTTGCCCTATTCCTGCAGGTGTTGTCAGACACGATATTTACTTATCCAAACAAACATCAATATTAACGTTTGACACGTCGATCAAGTGTAATATTGATCTGTTTGTACGTTGCGTTTAAAGGGAGAGTTTTTCTTTAAATGCGTGTTTTATTCATCAGCTTTTGGTATCGACGTGTTCATTATTTATCAAATCCAAACGTCCTTCTACTATTGGTCAACAATAACACATTTAAATAGTATATTATACACAATGTGATTTGTTGAATATGTAATTTATAAATATGTCATGTTGTGTATCATTACATTTATTAATTGTCTGTAGCGACAATTTCCGTTTCTAATTTGGGTCAATAAAGTTCGAAATAGGCCTATTGCTACAAAAGGGTTTTTTCTTTCTCCTTAAAATATCAGATAATTGAGAAATTGAGTTTACAGGATATATTTTGTCAAAAATTTAAAAAAAAAAAAAAAGTTGTTCAAGTTACAAGCAGAACCTTGTTTCCTTTCTTTGCTCTGATACTCCGAAGGTATCAAATGTGATTGCAGTGTTAGTAGTCTAAAAAATCTCAAGTCGTGGACGCGCAGTAAAAGTCCCAGGAGGAGATGTTTTCTTGCTCTGACGGGCTCTGTGTGGTTTAATTTTCATAGGAAACGACGGGGGAAAAGACCAACAATGGGATCCATTATAGACTCCAGCTCCTCTACAGTAACGGTGAGTTTAGCTTACATCATTTTTATGAAGCAATAAAAAAAGTTTAAAAAAAAATAAATCCCTCAATGACGTGAGCAAATTCGGGAAACAAATGTTTAAGGAGGTCACATCCTGTTTAGTTCTGTGAATTATTGTATTATTTCAGGGAATTTAATGTGTGATCTTTTTAGTAAATGTTTTAAAAGTTGCTATCTACACATTACTTTTTATTATCACTACATTACTATTTAGAATTAATGATAATAATAATAAATAATATTATTGTCCTTGCTGCTTACTACAGTAACAAGATATTTTCCGGTCAGCAGTAAACAACACAGGAAAGCTTAATAAAAGGTTTCCTGAACTCAATTTGAACATTTACCTTGTAGTCTTGGTGCCTCCATTGAATAATCAAATTATATTGATTATAATTCAGTAAACCTTAGGGATCTCCCTGCTTTGCACATTTTGATAGATCAAATTTAACGGAAGTAAATAAAACCTTTGAGTTTAGAGCAAACTGACAGCAACAAATACTGAAAGTCATTAATATCAGTTTGGACTCATTTAGTTTCTCACAAAGTGCCTCAGAGGGGCAGTCAGGAGATACACAACGTGTGCTTTATTGTTCGCAGCGTTACATTCAAACCTTTTCTCTGTCTCCCCGCAGGAATCAGGACAGAGCAGGACTTGTACGTTCGTCTCATCGACTCTATGACTAAACAGGTACGAGGTTTGCACTAAACGGGTTCAAAGAATGAAACTGTGCATCGGTGGGTTTGATGGTTGTGTTGGTTTGAATGGTGAACCGCCCTCGCCCCCCCCTCCCTCTCCCCTCCCCATGGTCCCCACCACATGCCTGTGTCTGAGACCCTCAACTTCAGCACAGCACAGCCGGCTTGATAAACGACCTGTCTTACCTGTGGAATACATTTACAGAGGCCCAGAAAAGTAGAGGACATGTGTCCTCGTACTCTACCTCTGCACAGCAGCCAGTAGTGCAGATGGTGTGTGTTTACGTGTGTGTGTTTTTACAAGCGTCAGGCAGTATATATATATATATATATATATATATATATATATATATATATATATATATATATATATATATATATATATATATATATGTGTGTGTGTGAGGCTGTGTGACTGTGTGGACATCTCAGTGAGGTGCAGAAGCGGTTGTGCGTTAGTGTTTTGAGAGAGACAGTGATGCATGCCAGCTCACTCTTTGAGGACCTTGACCCTCATTTCCTCAATGTGAAACAGAACAAACTATCCCAGAGTGTGTTATGGCCAATTCAATCACACAAAGAAATACAGAGCAGCACATGTGGGCTGGCGCACACTGAGGGAATTCTCCGCGAGGACGACTTCGATGCGAAGGGAAAATAAGCCTCTTCAACGCTGTTTTGATATCAGGTCTTTTGTTTTGCCAATTCTGCCTCTAGTGCCATTAGGCTTGAAGATAGTTTGCCTTAGAATGAAAGGAGTAGGAGGGGATGTTGTTTGTGTGAGTGCGTTCGTGTTGGCGCGTTGTTCGGCGTGAGTGTGTGCACGTGTGTGTGTGTGTGTGTGCGGTGATCATAGCCCTGGAGAGCATGTTGAGTGGGGTTGGAGGGGTAACCAGACTAGATTTTTGGACGCTGTGCTGTATGGACCAGATGGTGCACTATACTCCAGTCTGGCAGTCCAACTGCTCACTGTACACAGCATATAAACATACGTGCACGCACAAACACATATGCACACGCAGGAGTACACACATACACTGGCACACACATATGCATATA
Organism: Clinocottus analis; assembly: GCF_023055335.1. Taxonomy (NCBI): domain Eukaryota; kingdom Metazoa; phylum Chordata; class Actinopteri; order Perciformes; family Cottidae; genus Clinocottus; species Clinocottus analis. The sequence continues at coordinate 5,690,842 of NW_027175821.1, forward strand.
TAGACACACACACATACACACTTTTGCTCTTACTGTCAGAACAGAGCGTTCCTGTTCAGGAGGACCGGATTCCCACGACACACACATTTTTGCCAGATAGACAGCACTACTCCCAGATGAAAGACAAACACTTTTCAGTTGTTTTTTTTTTTTTTATTTTCCTCCCGCATCATTGCTCACATTTTCTTCTTTTCAGCATTCCACACATAAATAAAATAAAATTGACAGTTATTTGAATTTTCTCTCCATCCTTCAGGCGATTATCTACGAGGGCCAGGATAAAAACCCAGAGATGTGTCGGGTCCTGCTGACCCATGAGATCATGTGCAGGTAAGACAAAACATCATTCTCACACGTTGGAGGCGGCTCTGTATCTGTCGGTGTAATGTGGGGGCAATGACATGAGGAGCACTGCTAAATTACAATAGAAATCTTATCATTTTCCTTCAAAGTGGGTTGGGGAGATGGGCCCTGGCCTATTTCTGTTGGTAGGGATCTGTGTGAGTGTGTGTGTGTGTGTGCGAGTGTACATCCCTCTCATGTTCAGCTAATTAGGACAAGGAAAAGCTCATTACTCAAACCCATCCTCCTTAGTCTGTGTAATACATGCAGTTTGCTGTGTCCTGACAGTGAGCTATGTGCAGAAGGGGACATACTCGGATTACACATAAAATACAGACACACGCACACACACACACACACACACACACACACACACATACACACATACACACACAGAGTCAAATACACTAAAGAAAGCGTAGATCTCCCAGGCCTTCGCTTGCATTTGTGATCAACAATCGCATGATTTTAGACATTTAAAAATACACATGGAGTTACATTTAGAGAAATGGCCAGTGGCAAAGTGTAGCCACTTCCTGGTTATCACACGAGGCAATTTAGACCACTTGTTTTCATATGCCGGAGGAAACGGTCGAGATCAGAAATCTGATCTGGCTCTCCAACCCTCCAGTCCTGAGGGACTCAAGAAAGTAGAGGGGGGAGGGTCAATCTGTCTCCCCCCCTTCTCTCCCCCTCTTTTGTGTCTTTCTCCATCTCCTCCTACATGTGCCCACGTAGTCAGATACAGGTACACACAGACGAGCAGACGGAAGAAGAAAAGGTAGACGGGATGATACTTTTTGGGGGGAATTAGGGGAGTGGGGTTGGGGAGGAGGGAGGAGGGAGGGTGCTGACGGCACACAACAACACTGTTACATTGTGCTGCAGTCAAATGATTCAGAAAGGACTCGTCACATCAGTATGCAACCCCCTTCTACCCAGCATGCACTACTCCCCAGGTCCAGTGGGACCACTCTGTGACCCACTTCTGAAAGCGAGAGAGGAAGAGCGAGAGTGAAAGAGAGAGAGGGAGAGAGAGAGAGGCGGGATAGAGGGAGGGGACGAGCGCTGAGGAAAAATAGAGAACATAAGATGTCTGGTTGTGTGATGTCTGACAGAAATGGAGCTAACCTGAGCCCTCAAGGCTAATTCAAGTTTGTATCCAGCCCCATTCAAGCTCCCTGCTTTTGCTCTTCTCCTCCAAACTTCTCCGAAAATCGCCCCGCTGATCTCAACTACTGTAGCGCTAGAGCCCCGGTCTTACCTCGGGAAGCCCGGCAGATATCCAATTCACGATGTTTTCTTAAACTCTGCCAAAGTCTCACGCCCTTTTAGTCCTCTTTCTCTTCCCTGTATGCTCATCCAACTTCCTTCTCTGTGATGTACCTTATCTTTATTTCTCTGCTGTTCACGTCTGTGTGACTAAACTCCCCTTTGTCTCTGCCTCCCTCCGCCGCAACCCTCCTCTCTCGACCTGCCTGCAGTCGATGCTGTGATAAGAAGAGTTGTGGCAACAGGAACGAGACCCCATCAGACCCTGTCATCATCGACAGGTAAGCAAACTTTGCCCTTTGACCTCGTCCGACGCAACGCTGCGCTGTCATCGCGAACACAAAACACACCCGGCCGGTGGGTGTGAACAGGAACTGTGTGCAGAATACACAGGCAGCAGATGTCGCGGAAACCCACTAGTGGTATAAAAATCACGACGACATTTCATATACATTTCCAGTGAAGTAGAACGATTAAAGCTTTTTTCCCACATGCTATTTGGCTGCGAAATGCATAACCTGCAGGCATAATAAAGCAGGCCACAGCTTGTTTAAAGTTTCAGCAGCCATAATCGTATGTGCGCAAAATGTGTGAAACACTAGTAAATAATATTGCAGCGGTATGTGTGTGAAGTGGAGGAGCAATCACACAGCAGTTGAGCTCCGCTTCAAGTGTGGTCAAACAGTGTTTGTGTGGTCGGGTTGATGATTTAGCTGATGAGCAGTTAGGGTTACAGCGCGTGTGTGTGTGTGTGTGTGTGTGTGTGTGTGTGTGTGGGTGTGTGGGGGGGTGTGTGGGTGTGTGGGTGCGTGTGCGTGTGCATGTGTTTGTGTGTGTTTGTTCCTGTGTATAAATCTCACTCTGGGCCGGGTGTGGTAGACCGAAGCCTGCATCCCGCTTTTGACACAGACAGACACACTCCTGCAAGCACACACTTTTCTTTGAGTGTACACCTTTCTCCTGCCGTCATAAACTTCCTCTGACAGATGGAGCAGCTCGCATGATTTACGGTCAGTCGAAGAAAAAAAAAGAAAAGCCCAGTAGATTTACAGTCCGGCCCGTGCGTGCATGTGGCACACGGACACATATTGTGAGAGGAATTATTGTTTCTAGTTGAGCAGTTGTTGGAGCATGCAGATTTAAGGCCTAATTTAAACAAATTGAAGAGATTTCCCGATAATTTATTGCCCTTTCTGACTGTGTTCAACCTCTCCAAACGACGGCATTATCACACAGTGCATCGTAGGTTATTTAGGTTTCATGTATGATTTGAATTTGTCACATTTGTGTGAGTGTTAATCAGGCAGTGACCTGTGCTATCCGATGAACACAGCTGTCCTGTGCTCGCTGCTGCAGTCAAAAGCTACTTTTTACCTGTGTGTGTGTGTGTGTGTGTGTGCGCGTGCGTGTATTTGTGTGCAAGTTTGTGTGTGTGTGTGCGTCACCCTCGTTCCGCTCCAGTGAAGCGGAAGGCCTCACCTCAGCGCTCCCTGAGACAGCTGCACCCCACCACGTGGCCTCGCACAACTCGCCTGCCCATCACTCTGTGCCACATTTCTGATTTTTGTTTTTCGCTTGTGCATACTTGTTGAATTTCTCATGAGTGGGCTCCGACGCTCCGCTTCTTACTGGGCAACGTCCCGGCTCGCCACGGTTAAACTCCCCCCCCCACCTTCAGTTTGCCGCAGTTTGAGCAGAACCACCTCGGTGAAACAGGCTGATCTCTGCTGTGAACAGCTTTCCCACACCGAGCATGTGTTGTGGTCGCTCGCTGGCGGTATTCCCCCGACGCCCAATGGCTCAGGTGTGAGGGCAACATTAACGAACAACAAATTAGAACAGGGGGAGGGAAAACAACAGCAATATCTCTGTTTTTCCTCTCCAGCGAGCACTCTTTCTGGACAGGAAAATAGGTCAGGTGAGAGGAGAGCGAACGGGGAGGTTGGCTTGCTATAAAGGGGGGGACTGAAGGGGAATAACGAGAGGAGGGTTGATACGTTTGCTCATTTAGTACCAATATATTCTTGGCAGTTGTAATAATCAGGGATTCATAAACAAACAACTGTGAGGGGTGAAACTGACTCAATTACCACGAGTTCCCCTCCTTCAAATTCATAAAGAAATACCATCAACAGCCTCTCTCCACCCTTGAAGTTGTTTAGTTCGTTAAATAAGGGCTCGTTAGCCCTCTGCTGTTTCGCAGAGATGATTAGATTTTACAGCCCTAATTAGCTGGGCTAGCTCTAACTCTTCTGGAAGAGTAATGGGTCTGATTGCCTAATTAGCTCTCTCTCTCGTTAAGATGGGAGAAACAGGCCACTGCAGCAAAACCGCAGGAATGAGGAAAAATAAAGTCAGCTAATGAGAAACTTATTTGATTGTTAGGAGAACAAATCTGGTACAGTGTGGATCGGCAGCGCTCTGGGTACTGTACTCACCGGGAAAATCTCCCTAACCCGTCTCTTTATCTCCCCTCCTGTTGAAAAGTGAATTTGTTTGGGCTTTAAAGCGTCTGCAAGGAGCAATACGAGGCAGATTTTAATTATGAAGGATATTTGTTTAGGCTACGATAGCAGAACGCACTTTAACATTTCTTAAATTTTTACTGAAGTTGAAAGAAACATCCCCCACAATCTGTCCTGTTTTCATGCTGCTTCGGTTTTGGGAGTATGGTAGCGGAGACATTCAGTTTTATAGGTAGCGTTGTCATTTCTTACTGCTTACGATTTTCAGTCCATCTGATCTGCATCAGCCGGTCATGAAGATGAAGGAAACTTAGGCTATATTTCATGCATTTAACCTCTGAGGTGGAGAAGAAATTCAGTCAGACCTTGGCATGACAAGCTGTGTCTGTGCTTGACACTGGGCAGGGGAAGCAGCTGAAAGGTGAGAGGCCTGTGTGCGCCTCTATATCTTCCCCGGGGAAACATGTGTGGTCCACTTTAGCCTCTTACAGAGGCAGGATAAAATGAGGGGAGTCCTTAACCCCCTCCACCAACTCCACTTCCATCACTCCTGGTTAGCGCGGGGTTAATCGCATGCAGCTACTGCTAGTCAGTCTATCATGTGACTCGATGGGCCTCAAATCACAAACACATTTGCCTCTCACCCGTGTGCACCTTTGCTATATCTCTGCATAGCATTTCTCAAATAAGTCTCCCCCACAGAACTGTTTTTGTTAATTAATTTGCTGCAGCCATCTCATTGTGGACTAGTCTTTCAGTCCTACTCACTTTGGGGCTGTGACCGTCCCTCCGGCCCCATGTGTCCTCTCTTGCCTTCTACCACCTGTGTCCCGTGGCCCTTTCCTGCCCGGCCAGCTCCCCTAGGCTTGCCGCAGGGTGTCCCCCAGGCAGGGAGAGCCTCTCTGGAGGGGGGGAGAGAAACTCTGTGTGACCACAGATAAGGATCCACTGGATAGCCCAGCATTTCCCATGATCCCCCTTTCCATTCAAGGAAGTGAGTATGTGTGGGTAGGAGGGGGGGGGGGGGGGGGGGGGCAATGTTATTTCAGGTTTATAGCTGCTTCTGAGTGTGTGTTTGCATTTGCACACACTCCTGCAGCCCGCCGTTGATGTGGCCCATTTCCTTGCATGCGTGTCTTTGCTTGTGTATCCGCATCGATGTTGGCTATTTCCCCGGGAGAGTGTGTGTGTGTGTTGATAGAGGCCATTTCCTGGCTGTTGTGTGTGTGTGTGTGTGTGTCTGTGTGTGTGTGTGTGTTGAGTGAAGAATGTCGGGCAGGAAGTGCTCCTCCCGGGGAGGATGATGTCATGGCTGACAATTTCCTGTTCTGTGAGCCAGTGGAACGGAGAGACTCTCAGCTTCACGGTGGGTAGTTAGTTAGCACTTGTGGACCTGTTTTTGTTTTTTACCCGGCCTGCCATGGGCCTACACCTGCTTCGGTTTTTACACTAGATCACCCGACACATCTGGGAGGAACGGGTAAACTTTGCAACGTCTCGAGGATTGCATTTTCCAAGCTGATGCATTTTGCTGCATAGCTTGTTTGTCACTCTCCCATCGTTGTCTACCTCTGGAGAGGGGGAACCCCCTCATTGTTTTGGTTGTTATGTTTGGATGCACTTCCTGGGGTGAGAGGTCATGTGTTGCCTTGGCTGGGCTAACGTGCGCTAGTGAATAATGTATGTCATTGACTTTATGTCAGCCCTGCCAGCCCCCCAAGCCGAGCCCACCCATGTTTAATTCATCCATCTCATTTGTGTGTGTGTGTGTGCGTGTATGTGTGTGTGTGCGTGTGTGTGTGTGTGTGTGTGTGTGTGTGTGTGTGTGTCATTTAGAGGCCCAGTCTGCACCTGTCCAGCCATTAGCCCCCTTCTCATTTGCATTTGATGCTAATGTGGTTTACTGGCGGTGCCTTCCGTCCCCTCAGCTTAGTTTCACTTTCATATCCATGACTGTGTTAGTGAGAAGGTGAAAACACACTTACAGCGCAGCTATCCTGCATTCTTGACTGTATCTTGATGTGTCTGACGTCTGAATTTCGAGGTCTTCATTAATTCCTTCTTCTTTCCCACGTCCTGGGTCTTTTCTTTTGTTTTATGAAGGATAGTCATTCATTTAACTTCCCTATTCTGCTTGTTTCTCTCAGTTGGTTTTCTGTTGTTTTTCAATCCACCTATCACTAGATTTACATTTCCCTGCAAGACAAAGAAAAGTCATGAGACCCAGACAGTAATTCTCTTTTGGTGTTTCTCTTTGTGGGAGGAGAGATCTTTTTCGGCACAGCCCTTTTCTTTTTAGACATTATTATTATTGTTTCTCGTTGATGTGCTGTTTCTTTTGTGCAGTCTTGGAGTGGGATGTTGGGTGGGATGTTGGGTGGGGTGTGAGGTGGGGTGGCGGCAGCTGCATTAGATGTTATAGAGGCTTTAAAAAGGACTGGCCCTGAGCAGGTTGTGGTGTTTGTGCAGGGCTGAGGGGCAAAGAGGCAGAATTGCTGGCTCATCGATATGCAGGCAGAACTCCCCTCCCTCAGGTGTTGGCCGCCTCACAAATCTGCCTCACACACACACATACACACACACACACACACACATACGCACACACACGCGCGCGCATAGACATAGATGTAGCTCACGCGCTCAGATATAATCATACACAGTACACAAATACATATGCAGACACACGCATGCGCACTTAAAAGAATCCACAGGCGGGCAGTATAATGTAACACACACATACATACACACACACATTGACCTGCAGCTCTCTGCATCTGTTTGGTTGTGTTCTTTCTTCCCTGCCGTGGTTCCCCCCCACCTCCTCCTCTCCCCACCCCCCAGGGTGGGAGGAAAGCGCAGCCCCGAGGGAAAGACGGCTGCGCTGATTGACAGCAGGGAGTTTGGAGGTCGAGGAGCCTCTAAAACTGCGCTGCCTCTTTCTGTCTCATCCAGACCTTCAGCACTCTCACCACCAACTACTGGCTCGCTTTCATTTGCAAACACACCACGAAACAATTTTACACGTCATTCTGAGCGTAAACACGGGTTTGTTTCCATGATATGAAATGTCGAATTAGCGCAAGCTGTTTTTGTTTTGCGGTGAGGAAACAAGGAGGGAACACACCGAAAATAAGTATCCTATTTACTTAAGTTTTGTGTGTGTGTTTCTGCTTTTAATTCTTTCCCCAATAAACCAAACATAGATGCTATCACACTTTATAGGTAGTTAAGCTAATGCTCCCCAGCTGAATGTAGGTAACACACAGTTTATTAGGGCATAAAGAATGTAATTTACAAATGTCAAATCAGTGAAAAGTTCTGGGTTTCATGACGACTGCAGTTGGACAAAAGCTACTGTAAATAGCGCCGTTGTAGCTCTATGTTTTCTGCAAACTGCTTTGTCATTACTGCTTAAAATTCCCTGCTTGACCTGGCCGCTCTCCTTGGCCGTTCCCACTGCCTTTGTGTCAGTGTTTGTTCTGTCCCAGAATGAAGGGGTTTGGCCGGCCACAGCTGACCCAAATGAGTAGCGTCCTACTTCTAAGACCTATTTAAGACATTTTGGGTGTTGGAAATTGCAGGACAGAGAGATAGAGATAGAAGAGGAGAAATAGAATGAAGATATATTTACCATAGGAACGGTCCCATGATGTGTGAGAGCGAGCGGCGCTGCGGGTGAAAAAAAGGGGAACGTTTTCCAGGATTTAGTCCGTGACTTGCCCTAGAAGATGCGCTCAATTTGCTTTTCAAATGAGGCGTGAAGAGCGCGAGCGTGCGCCTCTCAGTGTGTGATGCTATACATTTGGACGAGCATGGTTATGTGTGTGTGTGGCTTTGTTTCCTTAATGCTCTGATGTGTGTGGACAGTCGAGCGCACGGCCCACTAAGTGCTCTCTCACAGCCAATGTGTTACATGGCCGCCTGTGTTGCTGCTCGTAATTGAATAGACACAGCAGCTCCTCTCAGTGAAGGATACTCGGTCCTCTCCCAGCACGCTGAGCCAGTGTGTCATCAAGCAGTGTAGCTTCCAGCCGCCCCGATCCGAGTCCTCGCTGACGATTCATTGTTTACTGATTACTTCTGCTAAGTGAGAACGCAGACTTCACGCCTCATGCCCGCACCGTATACCCCCCCGGCCCTCTACTCCCAGACTAGCGTCTCACCTCCAACAAGTCCGTTTCCGTCCCAGACCCTTTTTTTTTTAGCTTTACCTCAGCGCCACGGCCCAGGATGTAAGTCCAGGTGTCCAGGATGAATGCTGGTGACCCGCTGTGCCCGAGCAAGATGTATAGTCTGTTGATTGTTTTCCATCAATCTGTCCAGGAAGAATGGATCGCTGGCTATAGGCGCTGTGAGCGGCGCTCTCAGTTTCACACGCTACAATGGAAGGAAAACCTGCACGGCATGGGGGAGACAAGGAGGGAGAGGTATAGAGTGTTATACTTGTGGTGGGACTCTGCAACACCGGAGTGATCCTTTTCATATATTCGAAATAATTTTACATGAGATTTTGCTGTTTAAAAAAAAAACACGCACACTCTGGCACATCTATAGGCTGTTTAGTTACCATATCATCATTTTCAAGTTCAACCATTTCACATCTGCTTATATATGAGTTTTGTGACATTGAGCTCGCCTAATTTGAGCTGTAATGTTGAGAGACAAAAGAAAAACTTCAAGGAAGTATCTCTGGCGTAATTAAACGTAAAGCAGCGACGTCAACATGCAGACAATTATGGTCAACCGCATGGTTCGATCAAAGGGATGATATATTCTTACATTTCTAATATATTCTTTTTTACTTTGCATTAATCATCAACAAATGAGACCCAAGCACATGTCACTGTTCCACTTCAAAAAGCCGAGCTGAATTTAAAGGCCTTTGTTTGTGTTTATGTAACTGATGAGGGGAGACAAAGTAAGGCGTAGGCAAACGACTGAGACACTTTGTTGTTTTACACCGCCTCACCCCCTTTGTGTGTGTGCAGCTAACGTTGTTTGTTTGTTTACCGAGTGGCTTGACCTCGCTGGGAGGAATGTTCACTCGCTTCCTTTTCTTCCTTGTCTCCTAAAGTGTTTGTCTCTGTGATTTTCTACATCCACGTGTCTCTGCTCTTCATCTCTCTTCCTCTCTCTACCTGCCCCTCAGTCTCTACGTGTCTTCTTCTTTGGTCCTCCCACTCAAAACTCCAGATTTAACTCTGAAGGGTTCTTTTTTCTTTTTTTTTCTAGTTAATCACACTTGGAATCTTCCCCTGCGTTTGAACGCTCTTCCTCAGCGGCGTGTGCTTCCTCGATATCTGCGTGCGGCACGGGAGACAGTCGCGCTAATTATCCCGGTTATTGGCTTCTCCAACACAGAGGCTGTGATTTACATGAGGTGACATTCAGTTCAAACAGGCAGACCTCCGCAACCTTTTTCTGGAAAACAATTAACAGCGCCACTTTCTCGTCTGCCTCTTTCTCGTCTGCCTCTTTCCCGTACCCTCTTTTTCCCTCCCTACACCACTCCCTCTCTCTCTCTCTCTTTCCCCCTCTTCCTCTGGCTATTGTCTTCACACAAACAGAGAAGATTTACTGCCAAAAGAGTGAGGGGTGTGCAAGGAGTTGAAGCTGTTGGTGTATTTTCCAAAGCAAGAGATTACTTTCTTGTTAATTGACAGTCATTCTTTGTGGTAGATATTCAGAACAGAGTAAAGCTGACATGGCGCAGGTACTGACTTTGATTTTGTGGGATTGCAGCTGATGGTACTCCATGAATTGTGTCACATTTGCACAAGAGAAGAACGCTGGTGACCGAGCTCCTCCACGTTTCTGCCACTGACCCCCGAGGACGTTCGAGAAACGCACTGTGCGGACCGACATGTAGCCCACACAGGCGCGTTCAACACACAAAGACAAACTTACAAGCGTGCCGTTAATGAAGCGCGTCTCTCTTCCGCCGTGACGGCCATGTTAGCGTGACAAGATGTTTACACGCGCAATCACGGCCGCGCCTCTGAAGTGGCCGGGATGAAAGGGAGATGAGAGGAGAGGGAAGAAGAGGAGGCAGAGACGTGGCGGTGAGCGCCGGGTATGGACCGCTTTTCTCTGTTTGACAAGGAGGACAGTCGGAACGGTACCCCACTGAGAGACACGAAGAGACAGGTAGACAGACAACAGAGAGAGGGAGAAAGATGTACCTTGAGGAAAACGCTCTCAATAGGAAAGACGTTTTTTTTTTTCCCATTCTCTGAACTCAGCCACGTTCTTGAATCGGGAGTAAAACAATTAGATCCGCCCGCTTCCCCTTGTCCCGCAGTGTAGATTACAAATGAGCAAACCTGGCATTTATCACATCACTACAAACATTTATTAAAGCCGGTTCCCCTCTAAAGCTGCAGAGATAACAGTGGGTAATTGCAGAGACTGGCTCTATTAGTTAAGTATGCCTAATGTCACTGCCTCAGAGCATTAATGGACGCCGTAGTATTATGTTCCTGCGCTCATTACCACCCCACTCCCCTTCAAACAGATACACACATACACACACACACACACACACACACACACACGCACACACATATCCACACACCCTCTCCCCCTCCATTGACCCTGCAGCAGGAGTCTGTGCCACTCTAATGAGAAATGGAAAACACTACTCTGCAAGCTCCAAGACACACACACACACACACACACACACACACACGCACATACGGACACACACACATACACTCGGCGGGAGCCATTACAAGGGGACAGAGGGGTACAACAGTATAATCACACACGCCCAGGGAAACAATTGTGCCGTTATCAGAGTGATCACATTATAAAAGTTTAATAAACACCAAACGGCCTAATGGTGAATTAGCCTGCATCTGCCCTGTGTTGTGCCAGGCTATAATTAGTGATTTAACAGAGACAAACAAATGTTTTTAGCCAGAGCTTTTCTCAGTCAACAGATTTTTAGTTGGACATAAATTATGTGGGCTTGTCCAGCCTTGAAGGAGAACGCACGGCTGGTGATGATTTGTGAGTTTTTGTTTTATTGTTGTTGTTTTTTATTCTGCGATCTTGACTCCAAGACACCAAAAGTCACACAAACACTGAACCAGTGAGAGCAGAGTTTGGCTCAGGCCCCAGTCTGGTTTTCTAAGTGGTACTTGAGATGTGTATGGAGAGAGGCGGATGGGTGCTTGAGATTGTTGAGGAGGAGGAGAGAGTGAAGGGAGGGAGGGAGAATGGGGGTGGAAAGAAGAAAAGAAACAGGAAGAGATCGCGTTGGATGACGTGGAATAAGTTAGTCGACAGGAGACGGAAAACAAAAACAAGCATTTGTGTGTCTATTTTGATACGTGTCCGTGTGTGTGTGTGTGTGTGTGTGTGTTTGTTTGTGTGTGTCTGTGAGCGCACGTGCATTTGTATGCGTGCGTATGTGGTAAAATCGATGTCAATCTATAATTTACAATCACAAGGACCTATCACTTTTTATAGGGCCTCCATCCTCGCTCATCAATATTACATCAGGACCCAGACTCTCAATGTGAGGGAGCAGGAGGGTGAGAAAACGGCTGAGGAGAGAGAATATGGCTTTGGTCCAGTGTATGTGCATGTGTGTGTGTGTGAGTGTGTATAAGGGGGTAGTGAGTGGAGGGGGAGGAGGAGGGCATCTGCTGAGGTTGTAGAAAACATCGCTTCCAGCATACACAAATGTGCAAACGCATACCCTACCTCGCATGTGTGTCCGTGTGTGTCTGCATCTGTCCAACTGCTTTTGTGTGTGTATGCATGTGTGTGTGTGCGAGTGTGTGTGTGTGTGCATGTAGAGGTGTGTGTGTGTGTGTGTGTGTGTGTGTGTGTGTGTGTGTGTGTGTGTGTGTGTGTGTGTGTGTGTGTGTGTGCGTGCGTGCGTGCATGTGCTTGCCAGCTGAGTGACAGTTTAGTATTGATCTGTGGGAGGCCCTGGTGTCATTAGACCCAGTATGGACCAGCAGGCACACGTGGAGGTCAGGGCACGGAGTTTGTGCATGTGTGTGTGATTGAGTGTTTGTGTGTGTGTGTGTGTGTGTGTGTGTGGAGGAGTGGGGGACCAAGTGTTCAGTAGTGACAGGCTCAAGCCTCTGAAAGAAAATCAATCGTGTCATAAGAGGAAGGTTTCCTCCAGCCTCCTTCTCTCTCTCTCACCCCCTTTCCTTCTCCTCCTCCTCTTGTCATCTGCTCCTTTCTCCCCCCTTTCTCCCATTTTTCCTTTCACTCCTCTCAGCTGGGAGATCCTCTCCAGACCCTCCATTTATACCTTCGCCACTCCCTTCTTCTCCGTGTCTTCCTCCGTCTTTTTGAGCAGCTCGGCTTTCTGCCAAAACCACACACACACACACACACACACACACACACACACACTTGCACAGGAGACCACTCTCCTGGGTCAGGATGGGGGTTGCATGTGCGATGCGTGGATCAATCCGAGGGGTTATCCTGGCAAAAAGGAGCCATTAGTGACAGACCTGATCCTGGATCAGCCCTCATTAACTAAAAGGGCACAGGGGCTGTTGGTCCAGATAAAAGAAGTGACCCCAAACCAGGGCCAATTAACTCAGAGGGCAGAGACTAGTTGAATTGATGGCATGCATTGTTTTGTTTAATAGAAGTTTGATTTGAAAAGAAGCTGATTAGACTTTGCCTTATTGTGAATTTAAGCTTGTCCCTCAGTTATTTATTATTAAGGGTGAGCGCACACACAGACACACACAAGCACACGCACAGGGCAAGCCTCCACCTGTTCTCCTCTTCCGCCTGAGGGGACTAGTATGGTAGATAACAGTTGGAGTGGGCCTGCTGCAAAACACTAATCAGACCTAACACTGCCTAATTAGCACAGAGTCCGCTGATTGGCTTACAGCAATAATTAACACAGGTGAGAATAATTAGCTCCCCATAGACCTGTTTGTGCGTGTGTGCGTGCGCACGTGTGTGTGTGTGTGTGTGTGTGTGTGTGTGTGTGTGTGTGTGAGAGAGAGTGTGTGTGTGTGTATGGAGGATGTTATTATGCAGTCTTGGTCCCCAGTGAGACTGAAGAGGCAGAGAGAAGAATCAAACTCATTACTGAAACCAGGCCAACCTGTGTTAGGTGCTCTGCTTTCCCACACCCAGAAAATTAGCCACAGAGAGCCCTCCCATCTCTCTCTCCTCTCTCTCTCTCTCTCTCTCTCTCTCTCTCTCTCTCTCCCTCTCTCTCTCTCCCTCTCTCTCACTTTGCCAATGACTGTAGGTGCGTTTGAGGAATTTCACCGCAAGGTGAACCTGCTTAGATAAGATGAAACACAGACACGGAGCATCTTTTGTATCATATTCTGTCACTCTGGTGCGCTTCGTCTCTGTTTTATCCCCCGCGCCTGGCCCTCTCGCCATCTCTCTTCAGGATCGTATGAACAAAATAGGAGGGAAGGGGGGGACGGGGGTGAAGAAATGTTGGCAAGCCACGTCTCCCTCTCCATTATAAAAAGCTTGAGTTCACAGCCTCTCCCTCTGCATAAGAAAGTATACCGTACACTACTTTAATACTTATCGCCTTGGCTGTATATAGAAGATACTGAATCAGGCTCATGCCACCGCCTCATGTTGCCTCTCTGAGAGTGAGAGAGAGAAAGAGAGAGAGAGAGATAATGAGTGAGACTGAGAGGGGGAGACAAAGACAAGAAAAAAGGGGACAGTGTTTTGTTGAGAGACTGGCCGTCGTTCATCAGTCTGTGAGCAGCATGGTGTCCTCCATCACGCTCTCCCCAGTTATTTTTTGCCAAAGTTCCGCTTCTTTGATCAAGGCAACATCACAGAAAAGAAGACAGGCACGCAGACGCAGAGAGGGGGTTAATATTGGAACACAATTGACGGCTTGTCACTTTTAGCTCCGAGGCACCGACATCGCCGAGTAGTTAGTTAGGTGCCGGAGAGGGAGGTAGAGGGAGGTAACACACACACACACACACACACACACACACACACACACACATACACCTCTTAGAGCTTTTCTGTGCTAAATAAATAACAAGCGACGATGTAAATTGGTGTTTTCCTGGAGTGTGTGGCTGCTTCTGGGATGTATTTTTCATGTCAAGACATTTTAGAGTGTGTTAGGAGTGCAGGATGTATGGATAATGAATTCACCCCCCCTCAAACCATGCACACAAACACACAGTTTTGCTCTCATACATACACATAGGGAAAGGGAGTCTAATATTCACCTGACCACAGGTGCATCGCAGCATTAATGTGAGGCACATGTAGGCTGCCCCCCCCCACCCCCCTCCACTCCCCGCACTGCCTCCCTCTATACACCATTGTTCTCCGCTCAGCAGGGCCCAGGGAGGTGCCGGGGGTGACATCAGCCTATAAGCATACACTAGTAGAGACACAGCGCGAGAGGAAAGCTCATTGTTGGCTGACTGATCTCTAGTCTCGCACTGACAAGCCCCCCCCGCCGCCGCCCCTCCACCCTCCATGTTCGCTAGATTTGTTTTTTGTTGTGTTCGCTCCTGGTAAACACTTGCCTCTCAAAACGGGCTTCTACTACCTCTGTCACGCCGAAGCTGTCAGCGCAGCGCTCAGCCGCACTGTACTCCACATCACACCGAGCTGTACGCATACTGTAGAGATGTATGCACGGGCTAAATGGCTGTACTCAAACGCAGCGTAAATGCATATAAGAGCTGTTAAAGCAGTGTTTATGGGAGGCATTTGCATAGTGTTCGCAGCACTTTCGGCGTCCTTTCGGCTTCCCTTACACACACGTTCATAAGCTCCACTTTTCCCCCTTGAATACTCTGAACATGCCTGCCTGACGAAAGAAACAAAATGAAAGAAGGTTGATTGAGGCAAAACAAGGAAGGTTGTTTTTTTTCTTCATATTTCCTGTTTCAATAATTAATATGCATGAGTTTTATGGCCGCTTAAGATGCGATCAATTATTCATTAACAGCATGTTAATTGCATCCACAGTCGTGAATATTTAACCAAACACTAAATCAATGGGGTCGAATGAGCAGCAATATGGACATTTTATAAGCTTTGCCAAAATTAGGTTAGTCTTTAATGAAAACGGCAGACAGCAGATTGGTAAGGGACAAATGTGAAGGAACCGACTCCACGAAAGAAGGGAAGCAGATGTTGAGAAAGCAGACCATATGAATAAATGCAGGGTTGTTTACTCGTAATAGTACAGCGAGTGACTCTTAGCCTTTTCTTTTGCTTTGTCTCTTTAGTCTCACCTCCTCCTTTTTTTTCAAATGGAGAGGATGTAATCTCTTCATCTGTGCCCACTGTAGCCAGCCTTTTTCGCTCTCAAAGACTCCAGACTCCTTTGTCCTGGATCTTTGTGTGCTTGTGTGTCGGTGCAGTTCTCTGTTTGTGTGTGTGTGTGTGTGTGCGCGCGTGCGTGTGTCACAGCGGTGTCTGGACGTTGACATTTCTCTGCTTGGATAACCATCGCGCCCTCTGTCCCTCCAGCCATGACGCAGGGTAATGTCACCTGTCAGTCTCAAACTCCTACTTACAACCGCTGTCCCCCTCAACTCCCCCACCCCACCCACATGGAACACCACCAGTCCGCCACCCTCTCACCCCGACCCTAACTGCTCCTCCCCTGGCCCTCACCTGGGAGACAAAGCCTTCTCCACCACTCCATTCCCACTGCTTTTGTCTTTCTCTCCAGTACCTCATATGACTCCATAACCAACTGCTCTTTCACTGCCTTATATCCAAATGGCAACTCACCCCTTCCTCCCCCTTACATTTGCCCCCAGGACTCCAGAATATGGAATGGGAAGACAGCTAATATAGTGAATGGGAAAGTCAGGGGTGGGAAGTTGACTTTTTGTCTGGACCCCAGTGCGTTCTGCGCCTGTTTTCAATTACTCTCCCGGCACAGGCGGGGTGGAGGTTTATGCGTTATATGGGAATGTAATTGACTATAACTGCCCTCTTAACATTATCCAGGTGTACTAGCTGAGTGTGTGAGATTAGGCCCCGGGTCTTGGCCGTTATGGTGTGTATGGACTGTCTATGTGTGTGCGTTGTTGTTGATGCATTTATACCCTGCTGCTGTGAGGTGCTGCCCATTAGCACCAGATTTAAATCTGCCTTTTTTTTCCTTGTGGGTTTCTGTGTGTGTTTGTGTGTGTGTGTGTGTGTGTGTGTGTGTGTGTGTGTGTGTGTGCACACGCTCCCACTAACGTGTCCCTTTGTGTCGGTTTCATCATTCATCTGCCTCTGTGTGCATATAAGAGTGAGAGAGAAAGTAAAAAAGAGGCAGGATACAGATCCAGGCGGCTTCAAGGGGTGCCTGACTTTACAAGGACAAAGTCAAAATGGGCCTATTCACAAGGCTGACACACTGTGATTTGTATGTATAGTGCTGTGCAGCCTGCGGGGCACAGCCCAGGGGCTATCACAGACACCCAGGCCAGTGCACGAGCACGGGGAGGTGGTGGAGGCGTACGGGGAGTGTGTATGTGTGTGTATGTGTGTGTGTGTGTGTGTAGGAGGAGAGGATTGTGTTTTTGCGTGTGTGGTGGAAAAGAGAAGCATCAACAGGCTGTCAATCACACCCTGGCCACAGCCTGTCACTCCTCGATAGAGCTTGTCCGGGGGAGAATGGGAGTCCCTGGGACCCTGAGAGAATAAGGGAGGAGGTGGAGGAAGCAGGGAGGAGGTCCGTCCGTCTCAGTGACTCGGGCTTGATTTGATATTTGATACCGAGCATGTGGCATTTGAATGCAAATCTATTTTGATTGTCCCCACGACTGATAGGGTTAAGAGGATCCTATAGGGGATATGCATGTATGCATGTGTATAAGAGAGCTGGTATTTGGAGACAAATACAAAATGATAAAGAGAATTATTCAAATGGATTATATTACTCACCAATTCACTTGCATTAGGAGTTTGTTTTTCTCTAAAAGCAATATAAAGATATTTAATCAGAGTATATATATAAGATGATGGGTCAGAGGTTACAAAAATGTTTTGTGTAGAGAATCTTCTGCCCTTGTGGTAAAGTAGTTATCTTTATGTGGATGTGTGTGTGTGTGTGTGTGTGTGTGTGTGTGTGTGTGTGTGTGTGTGTGTGTGTGTGTGTGTGCGTGTGTGTGTGTGTGTATACATCATGTGCATTGCTGTGTGTCTGTGTGAAAATGTGAGCATGTGCAGGATAATTATTTTCCCTGCTAGCATTTGGATGATTGTGTTTAAAAGCAAGTAGGCAGACAGACAGGCAGAAAGATAGACAGGCGGATAAAGCCGGTATTACTGCCGTATGGAAATGCGAGGCTCAGTTCCCTCCCAATTAGAGCAGTGACTTCTGAAATGCCATAATACCCATTAATTAGCAGGCTGCTATTTTCTCAGTGATATGGCTAATTAGTCTGCGAGGCTCTACACTATCTGGACCATTATTATTGGGTTGAAGCCATGCAAACACACTCACATACACACGCACACACACTCTGCGTCCGAGTCGACGCGCAAACACCAGCGCGCTCTTGTTCATATACATACCATACGAGGGGGGGGGGATACACACACAGCGCACATTGCAACAATTTCCCACAGTTGAGTGACCCTAATTTAAGTGACGCCATTACACGCCTCGGTGGCAGCATAGCACAGCATGAGAGAGATAATGGCCAAGGAGAGGATGTTGATGATCAGGTACAGACTGGCCGCACTCTTCTTCAACTATATGCTTGTCACACCATGTTATTATACTCTGATAAAAACCTCAGTGGAAAACCGCAGCGCCGGTTGTCTCCCTGTGAGAAACAACAGGGAGGCTTTTCAACCCCCTGTAATGACTTGGCATGTGTGTGTTTGGTGCTCCCTCTGCCTCGACAGTCCATCAGTGTCTCCCACCGGACAGACAGGCCACTGACACAGCACCAAGAGGCCGGAGAACCTTTTCAATCACTCCCTCACTTTTCCCTTTTCTGTCAGTTGGCAGAAAGGCGTGATTGATCTGTTGTTTCTCCATGGCGGTAAAGCAGCGGAAAGAAGTTGTGTTGGGTGAAATAAAAAAAATAAAAAAATAAAAAAAAAGGTCTGGCATGTGTGACAACCACTTTCATAAGTTTATTAATCATCTTCATCAATAATGCAGTCCTGGACCTGCTGTTGGTTGTCATGCAATGTGTGTGTGTGTGTGTTTGCATGTATGCATGTGAGCGAGTGTGTGTTCACACCCCTCACAGCCCGATGAACTTCATAAGTGTCCCATCACCACTTTAATCAAATTACTTATGAACCAAAATTGACAGTTTTCATTAATTATAAAGGATTATTCTAATTGCGATTCAAATTTATTCATTTAGAACAGACGGCATTCAGTAATGTTTCAGGAAATTTGCATATTAAATGGAGAGGGAAGGCCATTAGCTATGCTAATGTATGCATGATTCCTTATTTTGTGATTGGTGGGCCATATGTAGCAGGCTGGGGGTGTGCAGGTGAGGAATCTAGAAGGAGCTGTAATATGTTTGATAAACACAGAGGGATGCAAGGCCAAAACGCACACATATGCACATGTCCGCACACACACACACACACACACACACACATACACCAGCCAAGCCATACGTCTCTGTTCAGTATCAGTCTCCATCCGTCACACACACGCACACGCACTCTCTCTGTCCTCACATTTCTCTCCCACTCTCTGCTTCCATGTTGCTCCCTCAAGACCCATTGGAGGGAACAACTTTTCACCCGAGAACAAACACGGCACACTAATTAAGTTTCTGATTTCTGATCTTGCTGCATTTAGAAACATAACCTTGAGCCTGTGCACAGTCACAGTCATAGTTATGATTTAATACGGTGCTTAAATGGAACAAAAAGAAAGAACTTTTGCAAGCGGCACATTCATCCCCACAATGTATGGGGCTGGTCCCGGGTTGACACAATGCTCTTTATCAAGCTATATATAGTCGATGCATTATGCATTAAGTTTAACATGTGCTTAAATCAACACTATTCAATATGAATATCAGTCTTCAACTAAGGTAGAGAGGAGAGCAGTTAGGGTAAATGACTGCGCGGGGAGGCATGCAGGCAGGCAAAGGCAAACGGTCTCTCACACACACACACACATTGGCGCGCGGTCACACACAGCCTTCGGCGGTGCGGCGGCGTCTACCCGGGCTGATGACAGGGCCATTATTCACTGGTCAGTCCCACGAGGGCAGGGCTTGGGCTGGACAGGGTAGCAGCGTGTCCCAGCATGGCAGGACAGCGCTGAGGTGAGAGGGACCAGGACCCTTCATTACTCTCATGGTCTGGGGGCCTGGAGCTTTTCTCTCTCTCTCCCTCTCCCTCTTTGTCTCTGTCTCCATCAGATTAATGGGCCAGGCCCCGACAGAGGAAGTGTTTCAATCAGCACCGCCTGCCAAGCTTGTCCATCAAGCAGACAGCCTCTTATTCATCATGGCTTTGATACACACACATACACACACACACACACACACACACACACACACACACACATGCATGCAGAGATGTTTATTTGGTTGCATTCCCCCCCCGGTGCTGTAGTGTAAAAGCCAGGCCAGAGGTATTGATGTAATCAGGCTACAAGTTGTTAAACCCGGCATTACTTTCTCCCACAAGCGAGCATGCAGGCGAGATCTCAAAGACTGTCTGTCAATGCTCCTCGCACGACTCCTCAGTTGAATTTTGAATGATCCTTTTCGGATGAAATGGATGAAACACAATTGGTTAAGTGTCTCTGGGACTTCTGTCCCCAAGCTGGGATTGGAGCTCTGGCTCCGGGGGAAGACGAGGAGCGATCTCTCCCAAGTGGGGCCTCTCCCTCGGCGGCGTAGGCGCAGCGCGGATCCTCCCTGACCCACCGTCTCCCTCCTCCAGGGTCCATTTGTTCTAAGAAATATTTAACAACGGGGCAAATTCAGCTGACATGACATGAGCAGATACAGACGGGGCGGAGGATGGGACGATGCTCAGAGCGAGCTGGAAATGAATTTTTCAGCGCAGTGAGATGTTCTATTTGAATAAATCATGACACTTAAGATAGACATGAGGGCAATATAGAGGTGCACGCTGCTACTTTGAGAAGTAGCACTCCAAAGGAATGGAGCAAAGTGTGCGTTGGGGTGTGTGTGCGTGTGTGTGTGTGTGTGTTGGTCTCACTCCTGCTGCATGTTTCTGTGTGTTCAGTATGTGTTCTGCATATTTTCTTTTATGTTTTGTCTTTTTCTTTAGTCAATATTTGTCCTCTGATATTAGTAAGAACTAGATGTTTCGCTCCCGGTAAACTGGGCCACTGCAGCCTTTTACAGCCGGGTGTCAAGGCCCAGGGCCAGGCCCAGAGACAGACCTGGTTCTGGATTATTAATGTCCCCCCCCTATGGAGGCAGGCCCCCTCCTTCACCCAGTGGCCCCTTACACCCCTGGGGTCAGCCTGCATGGCTCCTGGTGCAAGGCCCCCCTCATAAATCTCCCTAAATTAGTGTGTGTATGTGTGCAAGTGTATGTGCCTCCACGCTTAAACATATACTGCAGGCAGCGAGACAGGTCACCACGAAAACAAGCCAGTCAGGCTCTCTCGGTTGAAGTGTCAGTGATGCATAGCGGAAAGAGCGAAAGAGAGTTTCGGAACAGAGAGAGAATACGAGAAGTGAAACATAAGGGGAGGAAAAGAAAATACACAAAACAGGAGTTGAGGTAGATATTTGATTCTCCGGGAGCGCCAGACTTCACTTCAAGTTCGGTCGCCTATTTGTCACGCACTTGTCTTCCGTTGTAACATTACATTTGCTTACAAATATTTACATTTCATTCAGGCTTGCCTCTGACTTCGTTAGCATCGATTTCCTGAACCAGATCTCAATGCTTAATTGCAGAAACGCAAGGTCTTCCATTCCTCTACCTGCCTAGATTAGTTCAGCATGTCCCACGGTGGTAACAGGCATGGGGAAGTGCTGTTGTGTCACTTAGTTAACCCCCGAGACAAATGGCTCCCCTCCGGAGCACAGTGAATTACACACCTCATGAAGCATATTATGAGGCAGACACAGTGCTTTTCTTCTGGAGATGATCTGTGCGGCGGAGATGGATAGAGGGAGAGGGAGAGGAGAGGGCTGAGTTATGGCATCACCCACAGCCATTTTTACAGCGCATTGGTGTCAAAAACAGAGAAAAACAGAGAGAGGAGGGGCAAAGAATAAAGAAATGAGGCACAGAGATGTACAGCACAGTGTGTAACAAAAGGCTGAAAAGATGAATAAACTAGAACTACTGAGGGAGAGAGAAAAAAAGCCCACAGTTCTAAAGTTATCCATGTTAAATTTGACAAGGAAAACAACTCTTTACCTCATTTGTTGCTAATGTTGGAAAATTATTAGAAAATATAACAGCATTGTCCCTCGGAGGCTTCCTTGCTGTTAGCTAATCGCTTAGACAATCTTTATCACCACAGTAATAATATTTAGATGCTACAGGGATTACTTAAAAGTTGTGTTATAATTGCTTTCCTTGTTTTTGTTTTTTTTTTATGGGCAGAGGGTGATTTTGTGTTTAATTGCTCCAAAGTGACAAATAATGCCCGTTATGATATGATGCAAGTGTGAGATCATTAAATTACTACGGCGACGGGCCGCATGTGTTTATTCATTCGCTTTTTTTTTTCTTTTCGCTGTTACAAATTTATGCCATGAGGCTTCAAGAGGCCAAGCAGTTATTTACACAAATTCACTTCCACAGCCATTCCTGGATTTGGGGGTAATTACGTGAGAGCAAAATGGTTTGATTTCATTTAATCCGGCCGGCACAGCAATTTGCAGCGGTAATATTTGTGGCTGTGGAGACTGCACAGTAAAACAGCTTGAAACTGGGGAGAGTCTCAAATACAAACAAGAGGGGGGCAAGAACGTATGCAGGAGATAATATTTCATACAGACCAAATGAGACTGTGTGTTTTGCGATGAGTTACAGTTTAATCAGCTACATTTTATCTCACTCTAAAAATACAGTTTCAAAAAAATGTATCTATTTGAAAGATATGAATAGCCTTAAAAAAAACTATATGTGTCATTTTTATGGAATTGTAGAACGCATACAATTGCTCCTCTGGTTGTTCAAATACTCAGATTTCCAGATAATATATCGATCCGACCTCTGCGGCCTTAATGGTTGCTTCAGCATTGATCACATGGGTATTGTTTTACACGAGGAATTGATGAGTTGTTCCTTTAGGATCAAAGATTATTTCTGATTTCATTCCCTATTTTCTGCTTTCAAGGCGGGATTGAACTGAATCTGTATGGCATCGTGTAAAGGAGTTGTCAGGATTCTGGTGTCGCTCATTAACAAAACTAAATGTGTTTGGATTAAAGAGAGAGAGAGAGAGAGAGAGAGAGAGAGAGAGAGAGAGAGAGATATAATGTGTTAGGGAGGAAAATAAATTACAGATTACAGATTGGCGTGATCTTTAGGAAATGTATTGTGACAATAACCAGCAAGCTACCAGCTAAAAAAGGCTCAGTACTCACATCCCACCAATCTGAGTCAGTTGTGTTATCATTAAGATTGCATGAAAAGTAGTTTGCAAAGAGAAGAGAAGTGATTAGAAACAAAAAATACATGCTTTTAAATATTGAGTGAGAACATTTGAAAATCATTTGCCAAAGGAAAGCGATAAGAAACCTTAATGCGTTTTATAAAAGAACCATCAATTTGTTCCCTGACATACAATCAGTTGAAATGAACAGACGAGATGTTGTTGTTGAAGGGATACTCGAGCTCATCGCATTTGGATGTGGGAGTCAGTCTGAAAAAAAAGGTTATCAAAGCTAACATTAGAAACGGAGCAACAATTGTGAATCTTTAAACACACCTCCACATCGATTAAAAAGCAAAGTACACATGATAATAGAGAGCTGAACAGAGCAAATGAGAGAATAAAAGGCTATCATCAGCGATCTGTCCATATTTACTGGTCAGCTGTCAATCAGATTATCCGTAAATCCTTATGGTAATCTCTTTGCTGTTGCATATCAACACGGACGGCTCTTCACCCGCCTGCCCCACACCCACACTCTGTTGATCCATGTAAATGTGTGCAGCGGTGATTCCAGTCCCCCGGCTCCCGGGGAGATGAGATAGAGCACCGAGGAATCAACATGCTGCAGTTTTGTAATGTTTCCATGCGGCTGACTCCAGACACCTTAAGTCATGTAAATAATGAATCAGATGATCCACGCGTGCAGGAGATCGAGGGGGCACGCTGATGTATGGCTGAGCGAACAAGGCACGCTGTCTTCCTCTTACTGTCTCTTTTCTCGCACTCAATATCTCAGCAAAGTCTCTCGCTCCCTTTTTCCTCCACCTCCTCCTCCTTTCTCCAATCCAAACTCTCATATTTAACCCGCTGATTTGGTCACCTCTGACTCTCCTGACCCCTACTTTCCTCTCCCCACTTATCTATCGCCCGTCTATCATAAATGCCTCAGAGGAGGAGGACAGTTTGGGAAAAGGAGTCAATGAATTAAACAGGAGGTGCAGCGAGGAAGGTGGAGTATGTTGGACAAGTGGATGTGGTCCACAGCCGTCTGCAAGGCTGCTCTCTGACCTCGAGGAGATAAGAAAGTTGGGAGACCCTCAGCCTGTGGGGTCCAACTGCTACAGTGGGGGAAAAAAAAAAAAACAACCTCCATCTCTCCGCTTCATGAATTATTGAGATATTGGCCTACAGCTTCTAAAATATACAGGAGGATGGTCTGTCTCTCCTTTCGGATTTCACATACTCTACCTCGTCCGTCCGTCTATCTTTCCATCATTTTTATCCCTCTCGCTTTCTACATCGCTCCCTCCCTCTCTCTCTCTCTCTCTCTCTCTCTCTCTCTCTCTCTCTCTCTCTCTCTCTCTCTCTCCCCTTTTCCTCTCCCCCTTCTCATTCAGATTTAGCCTCTTGCGCCAGCGAGATCGTAAATCAGAACACAAACAAAGAAGAAGAAGAAAAAAAGAGAGCGGCAGAGAAAGACAGTCTGTTATTCAGATCATAAGAGGCTTTTTCTTCTTCACTTGAAGAAGAGCGTCTACCACTAACCAGCTGTCATGCATTTAAAAGTTGTCAGGGAGACATTTACAAGTTACATCAGATGCTTGTAATGTGCACAGCAGTGTGCTGGCCCTTGAAATGAGACAGAACTCTGGTCCGGCCATTTATCTTCTTCGCTCTCTTTGTTTTTTTTTCTGTTCTTTTTTTTTCTTCTTCTTCGAGATGAAGCAATTGTCCAAGTCACGCTGCCGCTTACTGTGTTTCTCTTGACATGCCTCTGTGTATGTATGTGTGTTTGGGTGTTTGTGTGTGTGTGTGTGTGTGTGTGTGTGTGTGTGAGATGTGTTTGCTCGTGCGTGATTATATCTAAGGCAGTTGGCTCCAAACGCGCTGCCCAGTGCAGAATCCTAGCCATAACAAATGAACAGAGGGTAGAAAATAAGACATATGAAAGAAAAGCTGAGCAAAGGAGTGATTCTCTCTCTGGCTGTTGGAGATCTGTATTGTAAGCAGTTTCAGCTGTCAGCACTTCTTTGAGCTACCTCAAAGAGAGGAGGAGGAGGGGAGGGGACCGGGAAATGTTGTAGTTTTATTTTCCCCCTTTTTGAGGGGTTCCTGTTTATTTGTACACGCCGCTGTTTATTTTCGCGGTTCATTTGATATTGTTTTGTTTTTTTGTTTTTCTTTTCAGAGAGACAGACACTGCACAAGGGATGTGGTGGTAGAGAGACGTACAGTACTGTAGTTTCAGTTAAAGAAGAAGTTGTCAGGCTTCAAGCCTCGGGGCGGGGCTTGGGAATAAATTGTCAGCCGTCCCCTTTCTGCTTTTCAGGCCTCCGGTGCTCCCATTCCCCCCTATACTCCTCCAACCCCCCCTCCCTCCTCCCTCCCTCCCTCATTAAGTATTGATGTGGGTAGCCATACTTGCCATCTCAGCCTATTAATAATGCATGGCAGGTGCTGTTGATGTGGTCTCTCACACTGAGATTGAGAGAGGCAGGAATGGCAACACTGTGCTGCATAGTAGCTACAGCAAAAGCTCCGTCACACGGCTCTGTAGCGGGGGCGCGGGGGGGCTGCGTCTGCCCCGGTGAGTTTATGGCAAGCTGTGACAGCAGCTCGGAGATGGATATACAAGGTAGCATCTTACTCAATATCCCGGAGCTGTTTTTACATTGAAAACTCCCATTGTCATAAACAACTGATGGATGACGGTGGGACAGTGTGCAAGCCTTGTCTGCCACTGCTGTTTTATTAGTTTTATTTGTATCTTGTGATTTATTGAAGTTGCTCAAACTGTACTTTCAGTGACAGACAGCTGCTCTTTCACTAACTCATTTGTCTCTTCTTTTTTTCTTCTGCATATGCAGGTTCTTCCTCAAGTTCTTCCTGAAGTGCAACCAGAACTGCCTGAAGAATGCAGGGAACCCTCGAGACATGAGGCGTTTTCAGGTTAGATGCAACCGCCTCCTTGTGTTGTATGCAGAGGACAAACACCACATTTCCTGGGAATATCATTCATACGTTTTATACAAAGCGCTAGACATGGCAACGGCATAACCTCCCAACATTTCTTTCACAGAGAAACAAAGCATTTATGGGGTCTCTCTCACATTAATGCTCGGTGTAATAGCTCCAAACAGCCAAAGTCAGCAGCTAGCAGACACACATAGTGGAGCATCTGGCACCCAAAGCGCCTGATATTCCCCAGAGCAGACAGTGGAGACCGAAAGCAGAGATAAAAGGGGGGTTAATATTGGACATCCACCTGGTGGTCAGACACACAACACGAAATGCATGTTTTATAGTTGCTCTCTGTCTCCTGGACGTATAATAGGCAAGTTTTGTCACATACAACCAACATAGAAGACAGGTAATCACAGGTATTCTAGAATAAAAAGTGAATAAAGAAAGGTTTATACAATAGAACGAGTGAAACTTTATTTCCCGAGTCCTATTGTTGCATCAGAAAATATTTACTCCCTTAATCCAAACTATGTTAACCACTTTTGAGGAAGATATGACATTGGAAGCGTTCTTATGTTCCCTTCAAAGTAAATGTCTGCAGTCCACATAAAAATTTTACAGGAATTTATAATATAATGTAAAATATAGATCAACAACACAAACACCATATAAAATTTGCAAGGTGCTTGTATCAAAGTGGGACTTATTGTTGTTTCCATCTGTCGTCCCCGGACTCAGGTGGTTGTATCGACTACGGTGAGCGTTGAGGGTCACGTCCTGGCCGTCTCCGACAACATGTTTGTGCACAACAACTCCAAACACGGGCGCCGAGCTCGACGACTGGACCCGTCGGAAGGAGCGCCCTCCTACCTGGAACACGGTATTAAAAGCAGGAACAAAATCCCAGGCTCTCTCTTACCGAGCTTTCTTTGTCTTCCTCACTTTCTTTCTTTCTGTTCAACTCCCCTCCCCTCCTCTCCCTCACCCTTTTCCCCTCCCTGTCTGGCTCCGCACTCAACCCCTCTTCTGTCTGCGCTCTATCCCTCTCAAACCTGCTCTCTCGCTGTCTTTCTTATCTCTCTCCTGCTTCCTCCCGGATTCTCACTTTCCTCCCTTGTAGGGTTTCCAACTCAAGCTAGAGAGGAGAGAGTGGTAGCTAGTGAGTCTCTTGTCTCTCCCTTGTGGCTTGCTCCCCCCAGGTCTCTGCCTCTGGGCCTTCTACTCTGCCTCGCATAAGCACTATGTGTCTTATGAGGTCTGTTCTGCTTAAAGCCAACACTGGCTTTATTTCCTCGGAGACCTGCTTTTATCCTCCAACCCTCCATCACTCCCCATCCCTCAGGTTTACTACACAAAAAGCCCACGCACACACATATCCCCCCAGCCCTCCCCACCTTCCTCCCCCCGCCGCATGCACAGCCAAACCCAAACCTTTAATACTTCATAATGACATGTGCACATGATTTAGGAGCCCGCACTGATTCCCAAGTCCCTAATCCAGTTATTTTCTCATTTCGATTTCCCAGACATTGAATAAGAGAAACATATTTTTTTTTTCTTTGAGGAAAGTCAACCTCAGGGATGATAATGACAAAAAACTAAGAAGGGATTTACATGATGGCCCACAGTAGATTGCATTACGATTGAATGTTACGGTTAAGTCTTTCTACTGACCATTCTCCAGAGGTAAGATGGACCACTTGTCCATGCGACTGCTCACAGACAATTTAAAAAGTTCACAAAGACGAGACATATTGGAGACGTCAGCAAGACTTGGATCTTACACAGAGCGGAGAGCACTCGCAGTACGCAAACATATGTTCCTTGTGTCAGAGAGATTTGCTTGGGAATTTCCTCTTCTCTGATTTTTTACTCTCCTGATGACGGAGGTTGGAAGGAGGAACAACCGGAGTAAGAGAGCATGACACAGGCGGGTGGATCTAGGCGTAATCAGAGGAAGGGCTAAAAGTGATAGTAGAAAGAGCAGATGAAATGAAGCGGCGAGGCAGCGGTTTCTTTTGGTTTCTAGGGTGCGTGTTGAGTTTGTGTGCAGGATACACTACTTTTGGGGCCCATTTCAGGCGTTAATAGATGAGTAGTGCACGGAGTTGAACAGATGGCACCGAGGAACACCCCAAAGTATAATCCTATCACATGGATTCACGTTCCACCATCTGGTTAATCCACACACACACAAACACACATGCACATGGAGCGCACATAATATCAGCGGCTGTGAAAAGGAGGCATCTTAGGCCATGATTACGGCCACAGATTGCTGCTTGGTGAACGTTGATCTCTGCAGGCGTATCGGGGGGCTAAATATCATTCCAGCTTGTTGGGGAGGATCAACAGAACAGGGAGTCAGGCAAAGAGCAAAGGCTGCAGGGAAAAAAAAGTCAGCCTAGTCTAAAGTGGATTATGCCGCTTTACAGAATTACAGCATGTCTGACAAGCTGCATATCTGTTGAGGAGAGGAGATTTAGCTTGTATAAACATGTATTTTACCAATGCTGTTCTTTTCTTCAATCACATCCAGTAATCTCCGAGTCAATAATGCGAACTGAGAAGGTCAAAAAGCACATTGAATACCAGTTATTGAAAATGTGATTTATTGTTGGTATTTCATGTACTTTGTCCGATAAGACACAAAGAATATGTTTTAAGAGAAAAACATTGAAAGCTTAAAAAAAACGCATTACAAACATCCTAGCAGGGGCTGAAATGACCGCCTGTGGTCCGGCGCTCGATGGCCGACCGCTGCAGATACAGTAGCGTCCACAGATGTACCAAACGGACAGCTGAGCAGGAGCTAAGTGTTTAGTTAATGAAGGCGGCGTATTCAGAGGACGGAGCTACTGTTGGCTCTGCTCTGCTCCCCGGTCGCGTGGCCTTTGATCAGACACTCAGCACACCTGACATTTACACGCCTGCACGCTTTGCCACGTGTCATAAAACAAGCGCACCGTCGCTGCCCTCACACACAGGGCAGGGGTGATGTTTAATAACGGGGTGCGTATAATCACTCTGATTAGTATTCCTCGCTCGCCCCCGACCCCTGGGAGAGAGGAGAGAGGTGATGTGTGTGCGTCTGTGTGTGTGAGAGAAAGAGATGGGAAGAAGTAGAGGAAGAAGAAGAAGAAGAAACGGGGACGATACATTATGCCAATACCACAGACCTTTATGGGCTGCCATTTGGTTGGTTAACATCTAATACATTCTGTCTGTGACTCTTGCAGCAACCCCCAGCATCAAAGCCATCAGCCCCAGTGAAGGCTGGACCACAGGAGGCGCTACTGTCATCATCATCGGGGACAACTTCTTTGACGGCCTGCAGGTCATCTTTGGAACCATGCTGGTCTGGAGTGAGGTAAGTGTCACCACCCGGTCATCGGTGTGTATGTGTGTGTGAGTGTGTGTGTGTGTGTGTGTGCGCATGTGTATGTGCATATGAGTGCATCCTCACCACACATGAACATTAGGCTTTTCTGCTATAAACCGGTGGTTTCCAACCTTTTTGGTTTGAGTCCTATTTCGAAACAAGGCGATGTCTGTTTGGACCTTTTGTCGCAGAAGTTGTTAGCAGTTTGAAAATGTTTTGCTCAGATAGTTTCATTAGGAGCATTTTTTCGAGGTCTCGAAAGGTAAAACTATGCAGTATTTCAAAAGGAAAAAAACATGAGCAAAAAGACAGAATTATGTTTTCCTTATTGCTTTGATCGTCTTGTCACTCCATCAAATATACAATATCATGGGTGGATGTGTCTGCTGGAAACTAGCGCTAAATCGATTCGTTAATTGAATATTTCAAGTCATTTCAAGTAAAATGCCATTTAGATAACATTTGCTGGTTTGAGTTTCACAAAGGTGAAGATTTTCCAATTTCCTCAGTCCATTACAGTTCTTGTGACTATCAAAAGTACTAAATAGATAATTAATAATAACAATGATCATTAATTGCAGCCCTACTGCAAACCCATATCAAAAGTATATCAGCCTGCTTTCTCATTTCTCTCTGTAGCAATTTTATTTGTGTCATATCTCTTTTCTGCTCCACTTTCTGTCTTCAATTATGTTAGTATCTGCCGTCTTGGAATATGTGCACACCGTACAATATGAATCTCTTTGTAAGGAGCGTCTGCCACATGACTAAAATGTAAATGTAGTGTATGTGTGAAATTGAAGGTCAGTGAGTGGCGCAGCTAAACAGCTTTGTCTTTAGTAAAGGAATAATTCTATAAAAAGCTCCTATATTATCGAGCTGAGAGGTGAGTGGGGCCAAACAATGGTGGAATGAAAGCGTAGCTAAGTGAGCAATGAAAGGGACAGTTAGAACAACACACACGCTCACACATGCACACACACGATAGCTGCTGGCAGAGGCATTGATAGCTTTTGAGCACCGCTAGCTTTGAGTGCTAGTTGACTGTAGCGTGCGGAAAATGAGCACTCAGTGAGGTCTCATCTGTGTTTTGTCTTGTTACCGTTTCCCTTCAAAGACCCTTCAACATGCACACACAGACATACGTTGCGAGCTGGCTCGTCAACCACACTAAGTGAGTCTTTTTAAGACACAGTGTTGCTTTAATGTGGCTAACGGCAGCTAGACAGCCGCGGCTGACAGACACAGAGACAGGGGCAGCAGAGACGAGCATATTATACGTTTGCTTATACTGCGTAATAGATGTATGCAGAGGAAGGTGTGTTTTATTCATAAACAGATAACTGCTTTTGAACCCCTCATACAGAGTCCATGTCAGCACTGATAACCATCCTAAGCCTCACAGTGACATTGCCTCGGGCTACGAGGCCACCTGAGGGCTTTCGCGCTAACACATCATTTTCAGGCTGATTATACAAAGAAAGAAAGTCAAAAGCTGTAAAAGGAGAGGTCTGAGGCGAGCTGAAAATAGTCCCCTGAGCACATGTTTAGATATGAAGTTCCATTGCATTAATCTTCATGCCCTCTCTGCCTCCCCCTGCAGCTGATCACCCCCCACGCCATTCGTGTGCAAACTCCACCCAGACACATCCCCGGGGTGGTGGAGGTCACGCTGTCCTACAAATCCAAACAGTTCTGCAAAGGCACACCTGGACGCTTCATCTACACAGGTACTTTGCACTAACATTTACTAATGACACTAATAAACAGAGCTAATGCAACACCAATTTACCTATCTGCTGGCTTTTCTCATGCACTTTTCTCCTGGATTATCTAATTTTCAACAACTTGCCTTGACATTAATGTGAATAAAAAATAATCATGTAGAAATAAACTTCACATACATTGTGTCAGGACTGTTCATTTGCAATATCTGCTCAAAGTAACGTGCTGCAGTCTATAGACATTCATTCCTCATTTTCTCGATCCTCTTTCTGGAGAAAAATATGCACGCTAAACTATTTAAAATTGAGTAACACAACTCAATAATTCAGCGCAAAAGCCTTCTATTCAGGCAAGGAAAAGTGTTTACCCTCTTTTATGAAGCAGGTGAAGGTCGGAAGGAGGTTTAACCTTTTGATTAGTGGGATTATTGAGATTTAACCCTGTCGAAGGCATGATTCACAAAGGAAGACGTCCATGAAGAGAATGTATTTTTTTGACGGCGAGCACAGGAGCATGAATAGCTTGAGTGTTACATTGGAGCGAATCGGTGCAGAGTTATAGCCGTGCAGTGAAAAGAGCGGCAGAGAGAGTGAATGTGAAGCGGTGATTAACCAATGCGAGGCCACAGGTCCCCGGGGAGGTTGTGAATCACATAAATCTGTCTGTAATCTCAACCACTGATAGACTTAGGCCGTAAGCCCCGGCTGTGAATTGCCTACATTTGACAAAATCACAATTGAAAGAGAGCGTGTGCATCACTTCGCCGCCATGCATTTTTCTGCATCTTGAGCGTGTCCTAATTACTGGACAGGATCCATATCCATGCGTCATAATTATGATCGTGTTTGTATACTTAAGGGAAAGGCTGCGATGGGCCGTCTGTGTTTGTTTGTACGTGTGTGTGAATGTAGTCCAAGTGCACACACACACACACATACACACACACACCCCCACACACACTCTCTCATACACACACACACACATTGACAAGTAACTGCATTACTAAGACAGAGGGCAGATGGGTGGGCAGCCTTTGCCATGCCAGAGCTGTCCAACAGCCCGCACTCTGCCAAACTCATAGAGCTGTGTGTATATAAGTGTATGTAGGTGTGTGTGCGTGTGTGTGTTTGTGTGTGTGTGTTTGTGTGTGCAGCTTTTTAATGTGCCAGACATGTGGGAACCGTATGCATAAACGCCCTATCTCTTCCCAGCCCTCCACTCTTTCCCCTTGTCACATTCACTTATTCAAAACTTGCTTCTTTGGATGAATTCATCCCCTCTCTCTCCCCGCTCTCTCCGCCTCTTGGCTTCCATGGAGGCGCATAGAAGAATCTCAACAGGTGAGGGGTAGCAAGAGGTCATCCAGTGGGAGTTGAACACACACACTGTGCTGCCGCTTGCCAAGCACTGGCACCTTCACAGTGACACAGTCAACCGTGTCGAGGCACAGATCCCAGTTCCACTCTTCACACACTTCACTTCAGCCACCGCTCTGCACCCTCAGTGGGTATTTGTACCTCTCCCTCAGCTCCTCTATCTGCCCTTTTTTGGCGTCCCGCGTTCTCCGAGCGAGGAGGAACCTGCTCACGTTTGGCATCTTGAATGAGAGGCAGAGAACAAACGAAGGGGATGAGCGCAGAGAATTTGGAGCATTAAAAAAAAGCAATTGATGAGAGTGGAGAGAGGTGGATGAGAAAGGAGGGAGAGGAGAAGGATGGGAGAGAGGGATGGAGGATTACCATGGGCCATGTTGCCCTCCTGGGTCTGTTTGGCACCAGTTTGAGCCCAGTTGCCAGTGGGTACTAATCATGGAGGATTGGCAGCACTGCGTGGCAGCTGGCAGCTAGCGTGCACACACACACACACACACACACACACACACACACACACACACACACACACACACACACATCAACACAGCCCCACACTCACAGACATGCATATACTCATATATTGCATGTGCACGCACGATCACACACACACACACACACACACACACACACATGCGCACACTGAATTACATTGGGGACAGCTGGCATTGCTAATCAACTTCAGCTGAGGAGAGGAAAGCGAGCAGCTCACAGACCTAATTAAGTCAACACATACCCAATACTGCTGCTACCGCTACTTTGCAAACACACACACGACACACACACACACACACACAGACACATAACCCATCTATAGGTTTACCCTCCTCCATCCTCCTCTGCCTGATCATTGATACTCCACAACCAGCCGGTGCTGAATGGAAAAAATTTCCGCCAGAGTTCAGGACAGAGGAGACAAGTAGCGGACTTTTGGTGCATAGGAGATTCGGAGAGAAGCTATTACAGTAATGTGTCCTCTGCCGTCTCTGAGGACTCCTCTGCCATTAGACTTCAGAAAGCTCCAATTAGACTCATCAAAGGCAATTAAGCTCTCCACTGATAAGAATAAAAGAATGTTTTTTCTTTTTTTATTCTCTGCTCTTCCTCTGTCTTTTTATCCCCTTATCCCCCTTCTGTTCCCCTCTCTGCCCTCTGCCTTACCCACCTCTGGGGCTGAGAGCTCTCCCTAATCTCCCTCCCTCCCTCCTTCTCTCCCTCTCATTATCAGGTCATTGTCCACCCCCCCTCTCTCCCGTCTCCCCTGTACAAATGCGTCTCCATGTTTGGTTGTGTATCACCTTTTACTGGATTGCTGTCTTTGTAACATTCATCAGAGATGCTCTCCCTTTTCTTTTCTCCATGCAGTATAGAGTGATAATACTCTCTGCCACCAGGATTCGTGTGTGCGCTTGTGTGTATGTGTGTGTGACACAGGGATACTGGCCATAGATTGGGGGAGTTGATGAATCACCCTTGTCGTTCAAAAGGCAATCCCTCCCTCCTCAGTATGCAGCCTTGTCTGCTTAGTGCTTCCTCTACAGCTCCTGCTGATATTAAAAGGCTCTGCCGGCTCACATTAAGGCCGGCGCCGTGCGCACCGACACGCATTCGCACACACGCACGCACAAACATTAAGGGGGGTTTTCAGCACTGAGTGCAGATTAGGTGTGTAGGAAACATCACTCAGGTGCCGTGAGGAGGAGCAGGAAAAGTGAGGTAAAAGACAAAAGTCAAGAGCAGAATTTAAACCCGCCGGGATGCTGCTGAAATCTCTCTCCGTCTCTCTCCGCCTGCCTCTGTGCTCCAAATTAGTTTTAGTGGTGGAAGAACTGTCAGTTGTCTGTCATTCTATTCACTACAGACGTTGGAGTGAAACTCAGATGATGCCACAGTAAGCGTTGTAATCATGAACATCCTCTACAAAGTTAAGATTTATTTTAGCTCGAATTAAGCTTTTCAGATACACACCTCGTAAGGCAATCTGCTTGTCGCACACAACTGGAAAAGATTACTCTGCTGAGACGGTGCCTGAGTATTTACCAATCAGTAAAATGTTTGATGCTGATTGTGTGGACGTCAGGATGTTTGTGCAATTTGCAGAATCAGTGTCAAAATGTGTTGGTAACATATACTTTCAGATATACGTTCATATGCATATGTCTATACGCCTACGCCTACACTCAAGCACATTCACACATTACACACACAAATGCAGCATGTAGTCATCTGGCAATAAAAGTGGGGTGCAGCCACGAGCTGGTCAATTACTCGTCCTGCTTCTATTTGTGAATGCTGTCTTTTATTGAGCTTGGGTGGAGGCCTGCTGTTGATTAAAACGGCTGGTCTCCAGCTGGAGACAGGGCCAGCTGAGATAGCTGCACACATTCACGTTTACTGCACACAGTCTTAACAGTGAGGAAATTCACACCTCTATTTGAGATTGAGATTAATTTTCTGCACCATGTGGCTTGTCTTCCCTCTTTAGCGCGCTCCGTTCTTATTATAGGAGCATCTGGTCCATGATGATGATGTAAATGAATTTCGAACGAAGATTATTTTACACCCCGCTGAAATGAGCGGCATTCACCGAGGGAATGATTTCTTATGTTTTCCTATATCTTAATTCAAGCTCACATGTTTTCCTCCAGAATCCCAGAATCTGCATTCTCCCCGCGAGAAGCCGTGCTGTCATGTATTGTTAACTGTCGACGTGCACTTTTTGCAACAGATAATTAGAGCTTAGGTTGTAGCATCCACACCTCCATTGATTTGTAGAATCTCTTAGCGTCCCCCTCCTCCTCTTCCCTCCATCCTCTCCTCCCTCTCCTCCTTCCACAGCCTCAACCTCTCCCTTCCTTTAGGAGCAAAAAGCTCTACTCATCTGTTTTCTGCGTATGAATTTCCAGCCATGCATTAGTCTCCCTGACATGTTCAAGCGATGCTTTATTTAGCTTGTCGGATTCTGCAAATAAACGCAATCTCGTGGTTTATGGAAAAATGGATAAAAATTAGATTGTAAGGTATTGATCTGGATTGTGAGTAGTCGGTGGGGGTGCTGTGTATATATAGGTGTGTATGTGTGTGTGTGTGTGTGTGTGGTGATGGGGGGGAGGCAGCTCTCATCTGTGTGAGGGGTGGGGGCGGTAGTGGCGGGGGGAGAAATGAAGCCGTAATTCAGGGCTATTGAACCCCCTGCCACTGGCGGCATCGATCGCAAGGCAGCGCTTATGAGATCACACCTGAGCACTGGAGACTGCAGAGGGGAGGGAAAAGAGGGGGAGGAGGGGAGGGGAGAGGGGGAGAGAGGGAGACGAAGGAGCGTATAGTGAGAAGAAGAGAGAGAAACAGAGGGTTGTGATATGATCAGCCCCTTGCCCACTGTCTGACGGCCTGTTAAGGTGTTAACATCAAGCCTCAGAGCCAATTACCTAACCCTGCAAGTACCATACCCACTCACACACAGTGTTGTGACTCGGGAGCAGGAGGAGACAGGGCGACTGGACACTTACTGTAGTTTCCCCTCCTCCTCCCTTGTGTTTCCAGGACGACTTCACCGTGCTGACCTCTCAATCCCCCCTCACCCCCAACCACCACCACCACCACCACCACCACCAACCACCTCCTACTCTTTGCCCCCTGGCCCCCTTCTTATTCCTCCCCCAAAGCTCATACGTCCAACACCCCTTCACCCTCGCCTCCTCTCCTCCTCCTCCTCCTCCTCCTCCTCCTCCTCCTCCTCCCACCCCCTCACCCCTTCATACACACTCCCCCTGCGGCTCTGTGGGTTATTATAGTGAAATATGAAGCGGTGTGGATTCTAGGCTTCATGAAATTTCCATGAGCATTGATCTGATCTGATGTGGGTGATTGCTAGGTGAATCCCTTCAGTCCAGGGCTGTTGCTCATCTATTCATTTATTTATGGCAGTTATGTTTTACTGGCTTTGATTTGCTCTTCTGGAGAGCGACAGCTAAGGATTATAAATATACCTGTATAGGAAAGTGTGCTTTGAATCCTGGAGTGTACCGTCACGACACTCCTCTTTCGAGGCAGGAGAGGTTGTTTTTCTTCCAGCGCTAATTCCTGTTGGGAAATGTGAGATATTGAGCAGAGATATAGGAGCATAAAATGTCAAGTTAATCCCCAAAGAGACACAGCCAGGTAGTTAGTGGTGCGCGTTGTCCCCCACAAACTCCTCCTTTGGTTTATGGTCCTTGAAAATGAGCAGACAATATCACTTCCACTGTCAATTACCAAAATTGTCTCTTTATTTGTAATAGGGGGTATCTGTGTATGTCTTGGGGTTTTTATGCTATTGTTCACTCGTGGCTCATTTGGCACATTGTGGAGAACTGATAAAAAATTCATCATAAAAACAAAAGCCTTTGAGACGAAAGAGAGGATGTTGTGTGGAACAATCCCCTCCTCAGACTGCGGGCCTAATCCAGGGCAAATCCTCCTTAAGGCTTTAGCGAGATCAGAGAATGGGGAAGTAATGTCAAATATTTGTCCTCAGAAATAATTCTTAGTTTATTTGTTGCATGTGATCGTCTCATTGTTTTGGCTTATTTTATCAGCGGACCAGCTGGCCTGTAATGCGTGTCATTCCTCAGAAGTTGAGCCTGCCTCTGGCGTGTCTACTTTTTCCCCTCTGTTCTGTCTTTGCTTCAAGCTATTCACCTTTCCTTTCTCTCACTCTTATGGATTACTGGAACGGTCCACTGGGAGAGCTGTCCAAATGTGTCTGTGTTGCCAAAACAGAGCAACACCGATCCTCTCTCCTTTGCTCTCTTTTGGTCTGTGTGTGTCGAGCGAGCGGCTCAGGAGGAGCCATGGTGAAGTCACTAGAGGTCCAGCAGGACAGCTTGTACTCATAGCCTCTAGGGGCCTTTTTTCTGGGGGCCGCCTAGTCAGCCTGGCTGCTCAGATGTGAGGCGAGCAGGGCATCAGCCCTCAGGAAACGTCCAAGCTGCGACCCACAGGGGAAACAGACGGACGGCACAGACACACACAGGCAATCTACACGCACAATGGCTCCTTTCCTTTTTAGTTTTTACAAATATAGAAGCACAAACACACATGTTGACGCCACAAACTCTGTGCAGAAGCAGCATCTTATAGGTTGTAGCCCAGAAAAAAAGTAGACAAGACTGTTATCCATGTATATGCATTGACTCTCCAGGCAACTCACAAAGAGACACAGGGGGGGGGTGAAAGACAGTAGAGAGAGAGAGAGTACATTAGGAATGAATTATGTGGAGAGAGCACTTATCCAACAATCCTTCTCTGAAGTGTTTGTACTATAAGCCTCAGATCTTCATTGTATTTATTCTAATGTTTAAATATTCATGGTAAATCTTCTCATATTCAATTACCGTAGCACGACCACAGCATGCCGAGAGAGTGCTTTCTCCCTGCTGCCTGGATCATCTGACTCTGTGTGTGCGTGTGTGTGTGTGTGTGTGCGTGTGTGTGTGTATGTGTGTGTGAATGTTTGCAACTGTCAGTGTGTGTGTCTGTGTGTGTGTGTTTAGCTTGTTCCTCGGAGCGATCAAGCCTTTGTTATATTGGAACCAGTTTCTGTAATTGCTTATATTAGTCGCTGATCAACGCAAGACCACAGGACACACACACACACACACACACACACACACGCACGCACACACTCTGCCTGATTCCTGACAGTCTTTTTATTAACCACCAAAGCAGGCGACAAAGTGAGATTCATTACATCACAGGCAAACAAAGACACACACCAGACTTAATAGAGAACACCCACATTTTCAGCGTGTTTAGTTTAATGTTGAAATACTCGTGTAAAACCGTGCTTAATTCAGTCGTTTCTCCCGTAGACTCGTTCCTCCCACTGTATCTCTCAGTTGCCGTTGAACAGTAGGTGTTTTAATCATTAAGGATCAAGCACTAAAAGTTATTTTTCTCTTTCTGTTTGTGCTCAGCGCTGAACGAGCCAACCATAGACTACGGCTTCCAGAGGTTACAGAAGGTCATCCCCAGACACCCCGGAGACCAAGAGAGATTACCCAAGGTACAGCACCTCCACTCCTCTCCTCTCATGTGTCTGTGCTCATGCTGGTTGCCACATGCAATTATTTTAGAGGAATTTGTCTTGGTAACACAGATACGTATTGACAACTACTAGAGTTTCATAGCATGTATGGAAAGACATGGCACAAGGGCAGCATGACCTCACATACAGAGGAATGACTGTGTGCCGTATAGACAGTGAGCCATACATGTCTGACGCAGTATGCACATTAACATTTTATCATACGTTCATGGTCATTTTCTGCTCAAACAAACACTTTATTTGCGCAGCGAAACGCACAAGCAACTCTATTCATCCTTCCACTGAGTATAAGGTCATTTAGACTGGCAAAGTGGGAGAGGAAAGGAATGGATGGAGGGAGGAAAAGAGGGAGAGAGAGCGAGGAAAGGAGGTTGAGGGGAGAGAGAGGAAGAGAGAGGCAGAAGCAGGTTAGGTGATCCATCATAGCTGTCCAGTCTTACCTCCTGCTGGGTCAGTGGATCGAAGTCAACCCCGGGTGGACTTTATTACTTCCAGCGCGCACATACACAAACCAGCATACACGCACACACCACACACACACACACACACACACACACACACTTAGAAATGCACACACACACTTCTTTGTGGCTGTGCACACACACACACACACACAGACTCAGTGGAGGGAAGTCACCATGAGGCAGAGATGGAGAGCTCAGGTAGATGCAGAAGGAAGATTGAAATCACTTGTCCTCGCTGTGTGTCATGTCTGGTGGATACGAGACTTGTCCGAGTGAGTTCTGGTCTTTAGCCTATCAACCCCCTGCATCCTTCTAAATATCTTCGTATCCATCCATCTTTTCTCCTCTCCTCTTCTTCCTCCATCGCTCCATGGTGTCTCCTCCTCTTCTAAATGAACAGCGGTAGCTGGCGAGCGCGCTTGTTCATTTCAGCTCTATTGATTGGTGCCTTTATTGAGGCAATAACAGTTTGTTGACCGCACTTCTCTCAACTGTTGGCCTCAATCATCAGAGAGGGGGGCAGGAGAGGGAGCATCCACTGGCAACTTCTTGTGCTACAAATGTCCATTCATGGTCACCTTGGCAAATGCCTGTTTGTGGCTGTTCTTCAGTCAATTTTTAATCGAGATGAAATTGATTGAAAATATAATGTATTCTGTTCTAGTGGCACCTTTCATCGAGGGGGCTCTTAATGAGCCCAAACACACATTGAGCGGAGAACAAGCGGGATATCTGCCAATGCCTGTTCTATCTCTGTATGTTGTGGTAATGATCCAGTGTCCAGCTGAACACAGCCCCCATACTGTGCTGTAGCTAATAGTCAGGCAGTCAGAGAGTAGGCCGCTCCGGCACAGCCAGACTGCAGAGGGTGTTTAGCTAAGGCTGTGGTGGAGCTGAGGGTCTGGGGCCGGCTAATGAGTGACCGCTCCTGCCAGACGAGGCCAGGCTCTGCTCTGGATCAGGTTCCCCTTCCTGTTGACGTCTCTGTGGGCCTGACTTTACGGGAAGAGACCCTGCGCCCAGGAAATGGTCTCCCCTTACAGCAGCAGAGCTAGGGAGGCAGCGCGGCGCTAACCACATTTATCTGTTTATCAGAACGACTCTGGAGCGCTGCCTAATCGCGTTTAGCTACTGGACAGATCCCTTTGCTAACGAGAGACTGATAGGTACAGACAGGGCACAGGACCACGAGAGAGTGATTAATAGAGAAAATGGGAGAGAGACGAAAGAGACACAAAGAGAAAGTACTTTGGAGACGCAGGTGAAGAGAGGAGAGTGGAGATTAGAGACAGAGATGCACAGACAGACAGGAGGTCTGAACGAGAGAAGCAAAAAAAAAAAAAAAAAACATTTTTAGATGGAGTGACTGAGGTTCACGTGTCCTCCCTGAACATCGTTACACTCCAGCTGCGGATCTGTTTGTGTCCTAATGCCCCACACGTCCCTCATTTCCCCCTCCTCCTCCTCCCTCTCTTCCTCTTCTTCCTCCTCCCTCTCCGTCTTCCTCTCCCCTCCCTCCCTTCATCCATCCATCTACCTATCTGGCAATCCCTGGGAGGCATGGGGCGTCGAGGAAAAGCAGAGAGAAGGAAGCGAGGAGCGACGCATACATACTAAAGAACCACTTACCTTCCTAGGGCCTCTACATCTCTCAATCAAACAGAGCAGGCCCCCTCTCCGGTCTCCCCTCTTTGCGTCTCTCTCCTCTCCTCCCCCTGCCTCCCTTTCTGCCTCCCCCAGATAGTGCTAGTAATGGGAGGTTAACACAGAGGCAGCGCTCCCATTATTGAGTGAATTTAGCACCTCGGACAGCGCTCTACAATCTTTATTGCTTTGCTGACCCTCTCGTCATGTCCTGGGCGTGCTCGACAGCCTCCACATGTGCGTGGCTGAGTGTGCGGTTACGCCCGTGTGTGTGTGTGTGATATGAGGTCTGATTGAAAGGCGGTGTGTCACGGAACAGAGAGCACACATGCTCCGGGGCTTGTTCACAGCGAGGGATACACTCAGGAGGGTATAGCGCACAGCGTGTGTGTGCGCCGGTGGAGGAGAGGGAGGGAGAGAAAGAAATGAGGGGAAGGTTGAAGGGGAGGGGGCTGCAATTTTCTGGTTGTCGCGCCTCCAGCATATATCCTGGCCCCGGCACATTAACTTTTAAAAAGGGTTTCGTAGGGCTGTAGGTGTCTACATCACACACATATAACGACTGCCTGGAGTCACACACTCATACACTCAGGGAGGGAAAAGCATAGAGGCAGGGTGAGAAGAGAAAGGAGGGTAAGCGGTAGAAAACGAGCGCGGAGAACCAGCAAACGCTACGGAAGGATAAATGTTTGATGTGGGAAATACCACTCGGCGGTTTTCACCTGAGCAATGATGTTCGACATTTATCACACAAAGTGGATGCGGGGCTATTCACTTGGATCATTACCAGGGTTAATTCAGGGCAGGAGACGGGCGCATCCCCGCTGACGAGGGGACTTGTGTAGCCGTCCACCTGATGATATGTTGTGTTAAATGAGATTGATGTGTGGTCATGTGTCGTAGATTCATGATCTGGCGCTGACAGTAGGGTGGAGAAGACGTAGAAGACAGCTGACTGATAGAGAGAGATACAGGCTCATGTTTTATTCACAGATAACAGTATCTTACCTCTGCTCTCCCAAACTGCCCGGCTCGTAACAAAGTGCCAGGACAGCCCCATTTCTCTTCCTCTGTCTGCCTCCTTCCTCTGTTGCTCACTCTGTTCTGCATTCACAGCATAACCTAAGACGTGAAATGTAATAAAAGTGACTGAACTCTTTGAGCCGTCGCACTCGCGATCAATCCCCTTCCTCTTTCTGCGCTTGATTGTAGGAGGTGATCTTAAAGAGAGCCGCAGACCTGGTGGAGGCCTTGTACGGGATGCCTCACAATAACCAGGTAAACACTCACACCGGCACCAAACACAAACATCAATATCTTTGCCTCAAATTATGTTTGTGCTTCGGACCGCTCGCAGCACCAAAGGCGGTGTCGCCGCTGGCCCGGCAGCCCCCTGATGTGTTCATGCACAATCCGGGACCAACAAACACACGTACACACACACACACACATACGGTAGGTATATGTTAGGGCTTTCCGTCAGCTCATGTGCTGAGGAGGAAAAAGGGAGAATAGGGAGAGGACAGAAAGCAGACAAGGAGAAGGAAAAGGAGAAGTAGGATTAAGACTGGTTTTGATTTGATGAGTCTGTTAATGAGGCATTTCATCCATTTACTGGAACCAATCCCACCACTCCCAGTGACCACTGATAAAAAAAAACACTTTGCCTTCTCGGTTTACATGCACGATATCAAGCATTCTTGTGAGACCGTAAAGCCTGCATCCAGGGCTTATTTTCTCTTCTCGTCTCTTTCTTCTCTGCTGCCTCTGTTGCTGACCACAGTTTCTTTTCTTTTTTTCTCCCTCATTGTTAGGAGATGATTCTGAAACGAGCAGCAGATATCGCAGAGGCCCTCTACACAACAGTGCCACGAGGGCACAACCAGCTATCCGGCCTCGGCAGCGGCCATGCTGGCATGATGGCCGTAAACTCCTTCAGTGGGTCAGAGGTGGCGCAAACGGCCAATCAGGGTGAGCAAAGTCCACAGACAAACAATTAAAGTATATTTTATCACGGGGAAGTGTGGTGGCGGTGTGGATAATAAAGATGGGTAGTACGATAGGGAGGTTTTATTTTTCACGTGGGGAAATTCAGAGATGCTTTAACATTGTGGAACAAACAAGGAATATTCTGAAAAAAAAGAGGAGGAGAAGGAAGAGGAGGAGGCACGGAAAGAACGAGGGCGAGAGAGTGAAGAATGGAGAAAAAGAGAGCCATGGATGGAGTACGATGGAGAAATATGAGTGGGTCCTAGGGGTGTGTATATTAGACTGGGGTCGGCCCCTGTCTGACAGAGAGAGATGTGGGCGCAGTCAGTGGTGATTCATCACATGTATCAGGGGAAGGAGAGCAGAGTGGATGGACCAGCCTCTGGATATGTCTCAATACTTCCAATGAGCTTCCTCTGTCCTTCATCTTCATCTGGTAACATGCTCAGATGTGAAGAAAACAACAGATATCAGCTGTGAGACTTCTGGCCTGCAGTTTCCAACTTATAACAGATGAGGAATGGGAATTGGTGGTACCTAATTATGAAGAAGGAGGCTTCTACGGTAGAGAAGTGCAGCCCTCGTAGCACGAGAGAGCAGAAATTCCTGATGTTCAATTCCAGCTGTTTTTTTTCTTCTTTTTTTCTCCCGTGTCAGCGCATTGGGACTGAGGTGGATATTTATAGTCTCCTTTCCATCTTGTCCCCCTTTCTGTTCACTGCCCCTGTGGAGCATAAAGGAGAGAAAGGTCCTGTCAGGAATACTGGCTTCATTCTTTATAAATTACAGGAGAGCTGCAGAGGCCTTTTAGTGTTAATTGCCTTATCAATTGATCTAATTTTGGAGAAGAGCCAGTGAGGTTAAAGGCCTCTTGTTTTAGTAGTTGGATTGCAGCGAGTTCCCTCCTGTATCACTCTTTCTCCGCTCTGTTCATTGCTTTCTCGCTCGGCCATATGCTGTCTTAAGAGTTTTCGAGAATTTCCATCGGCTCATATTGCTATGTCCATTAGCCGCGTGGGGAAAAGAGTATTTGGCAGCGCTGCACGCTCTCTTTTTGTTTTGTCTGCCATCTGCTATACCCCTAACACCTATTCTCTCGCCGTCTTATTTTTCTCTCGCTGTCCCTAGGTTTCAATAGGAATACGAGCAGCGTGTCCCCTCACGGCTATGTCCCCAGCTCAACTCCCCAGCAGAGTGGCTACAGCTCCACTAGCATGAACGGATATGCTAACTCTGGCATGGCAACCTTGGGCAACTCGCCCAACTTCCTCAATGGATCTGCCGGCAACTCGCCCTATGCCAGTGAGTAAATACACCACATCCTGGACCTGAAACAAAGAGGAAATGACAAAATCAAGGGGTGGAAAGGGAAAAAAAATTGAGTCTCGAGCCTTTTGAACATACAAAGAATACACATTTGACAGGAACTGAGAGAGGGAGGTGTGACACACAAGGGGGAAGTCGTGCAGTTCAGCTGGCTCATCTGTTTCTTTAAGAACAGAGTCGAACGCAAATCCCCACTTTATTGGCCAGGGGGATTAGATCACCTAGCACCCCCAGCACCACCTCTGCGCACACACACACAC
This sequence comes from Clinocottus analis, assembly GCF_023055335.1. Taxonomy (NCBI): domain Eukaryota; kingdom Metazoa; phylum Chordata; class Actinopteri; order Perciformes; family Cottidae; genus Clinocottus; species Clinocottus analis. Next base: position 5,734,674 of record NW_027175821.1, read on the forward strand.
ACACACACACACACACACACACACACACACACACACACCCTCTACATTAAAGACCCTTGATTAAATCAATAAACTAATTGCTAGAGAAGCAATTCCATTTCAGCTCTTTGATTCCTGGGTGTTAACAAGTATTTTAACAGGCTCATCGGCCCCACACAGACACTTTCAATCAATGGCCCCTCGGCCTGCCTTTGTAGGTCCAATTTTCATTAATTGATTAGTTAGGCCCCTTCATAAATGGATTATGACTTTATTGCGAGGATTTGTCAGGAAGAGCTATAAAAGCTAAGTGTTGGATAATAACAACAATAAAGGCAGAAGCAGATATCAGAGGGCAGGTGAAATACGACTCGGTTGATTGTAAAATCACTGAGGGGGAAAATGCTCTTAGTGTATTAGCAGACAAAAGACAAACCCAGAAGGATGGAAGGGATGATGTCAGAGGGAGACTGTATTTGGGTTGTAAAGATAACCTTCTGGTCATTTTTGCCTGTGGATGAGTCTCCCGCCCAAAATCCAGCTAATCTCTGTATAAAGCTTAAATATCAAAAAGATTCACACAATTCCAGCTTTAAGCTTTTCTTTTAAAACAACTGAGCTGTCTCATGTGGTAAATCTTCACAAAATATAATTCAGAGCTCTAGTAATGATGTGACTGAAACAAATGTAAAGCCTGAAGGCCTGGTCACACCACAATTTCAAACAGTTAAATTTAAATGAGAAATCAATCAGTGGAGTCAAACTTTTGTGGAACTTTGAAATGTGCAAACCGACTTGACATTGCTGAACATTGAAGGGTTAGATTGCAGGATAATCGAAAATGGAGTAAAGTTATTATGCATTACCTTTTTATTACATTTATTATTAAGGTCATTCAACCTTTCTTTATGTGTATCAATCTCTCCTCAACAAAGATATAGTTTTTCACAATAGTCTCTATGTTACATATGAACTGTCATTTTTTTCTTCTACGAATAAATATGTTGCAAAGGCGCCGATGCAATGAAGGAGATAGCACTAAAATGATGAGTATTTTGCTCTGGGTCTTTAGTAAAATAGCAGGATTATCTGTGTTGAAGGTGGTCTGGGAGAGCCTTGTTTGCCCCGAAAACATATTACGTGAACAGCACCCCGAGTTAGCGAAGAGATGCTTATCAAGCCGTTACATCCCTTGAGCAACACGATGAGTCATCAAAACAGACTGATCAGAGGGGAAAAGTGCTCCGGGGTGCTTTCGATGCAAGTTTCCAACGAAACACATTTTAGTCTTAGCTATGGAATATATCTTTGCCAGGTGGTTGCCTAACAACAAAAAGTATCTGAGCCAGTTGATCTGAGTCCAAAATATCACCCCCCCGCCATCATCCATTGACCAGTCCCTTTCTGTTCGTCCCGTCTGCCTGTCCTTTGCCCTCGGCCCTCTCTCTAACCTCGTCTCTCCCCTCTCCATCATCATCTTTCCTCCCTGTCCTTCTTTCCTGACGTGCTCCCTATGACCCCCCCCCCCCCCTTTAACCCCTCCTTTCCTACCCGTCTCTCTTCTCTCAGTCGTCCCCTCAAGCCCCACCATGGCCTCGTCGACCAGCCTGCCCTCCAACTGCAACAGCTCCTCCGGCATCTTCTCCTTCTCCCCAGCCAACATGGTGTCCGCCGCCGTCAAGCAGAAGAGCGCCTTCGCCCCCGTCGTGCGACCCCAGAACTCCCCTCCCCCAACGTGCACCAGCGGTAATGGGAACAGCCTGCAAGGTAAGCTGGTGAACTGCATAATTCATTCAGAGCGGCTGTTTCCATGTTGATACCTCTTCATCAAGCTTAAATCCTGCTCTTCTGCACCGCCTTATGATAACAACTTTTCACTTGTACTCCCACTTCTGCCTCTGATTTTCCTTTTCTTCCTCCTCCTCACTCCCTGTTTTCCCTTTCCCTACCCTCCTTGAACCCCTCCACTCTCCTTCCTCACTGTAGATCAGTCTTTTGTGGACTCTAGCAAGTACTCATCAAACAACTCTCTGCAGGGCCTGGCCTTCTCCTGAAGTACGTTAATTGTCTTCTTCTTGCTTCTTTACGCACCACACTGTCCCACACCGCTCGTTCGCCCCACCAGCTCATCCCGCCCTCCCCCTTACTTCTCTTTTCTGTTTTATTCGTCACTCTTGGCTCGTCAGAGAGACAGTGCGCCACGCCACATGTGTTCCATTTCCTGTTTTCACTTCCTGCTTCCTGCCTGTGCTCCGGTGGGTGTCTCTGTAGGGCGCATGGGGAGGGGGGAGAGGGGTTGTTATGCCACCACGGGTCACTCTGTTCTCCCATTTCCATCGAATGCAGCTCAGGGTCTGTTCGTCTGGGCAGGATGTTGTATGGTGTTGAGATCCTGAGAGAGAGAAATGATGGATGGGAATCTTTATCAGAGCCCCAAGCTAAGCACTTCCTCACTTCCTCTGTCGGCGTTGATGAGCGCTGACCACGGTGACCCGAAGGGCCATTGGCCACTGTGCACTGATCACACTGACACACACATGCTGGCACACACACACACACACACACTCATCATTCCGTTATTCCCAACGAGCTGCAGACACTTAGGAAATAACCAGGGAATTAGTGGATTGAAGAGAACGGGGAATCAATAGGGAGCCAATATGTTATATGAAAAATTCCTCCCTGTGATGGCTTCTGTGTAAAAATGAGGCGGGGGAGGGGTGAGGAGGAGGCGGGAGGAAGGTGGTAAAGATGTTGGAGCGAGTTAAAGGGAGAGCATGATGGAAGGAGGTAAAAATGTGTTTAAAGCTCATGGCTTCCATTTCAATGTTCACGTGTCGACCGTGATTTCATCACCTCTGTCGGCCCACGTCACTGCGTCTCTGTGTGTCGCAGTGTTCGCATCACGCTCAACAGTGCACAATGGGCTTACACAATGCAACTGCTAACAATTAACAGTGGCAGCTCTGGCATGAAGCTATTCGGAAAAGCCTGTGAAAAGTTGAATGATGCCGTCGGTGCGCGCCAAGTTAGCGGCGCGGCGGAGAAAAATGTTTTGATTTTGGGGCCTCGGAATGAAAAGATAATGAGGGAGAGTCGTCTTTGTTCGCCAGATGCTAGAGCACATTTCTGTTATGTGACTGTTGTGATGACAGATGAAACCCAGCAATCACATGACTGACCTCTCTCTCTTTCTCTCTCTCTCTCTCTCTCTCTCTCTTTCTTTCTTTCTTTACCCCCCACCCCTCTTTCCTTCTCCCCTGGTCTTCCTCCCACTCTTTTTTTTTCCCACAAAGCAGCGATTCCCGGGATGATCGTTCCACCCATGTAGAGGATCTGGAATAGCTGGCGATTTGGGAATGTTGAGAGGAAAAGACACAGTAGCAGAGTCTGGCGAGTCTCTGTTATGCTCCGGAGCTGAACTGAAGGAAGTCAAGATAAGACGCTGGACTCTGTTAAACTCAGGCCTTTCCATTGGGATTTCATCTGAAGGGATAGGGGAGCAGGACAAAATGGAACAATACAAACCTTTGTGATGTTATTTCCCTCTTGGTTGATTTAGTGTAGCTTCTCTGACACCGCGTTGGATGGAGTGTATAAAGACTGATAGTTTACCCACAGTGTGACACTGACCTCATGAAAAAGAGCATTTATTTAGCTTCATGTTTATGCCGGTAAGGTTTGGGTTTGATTACTAGAGGCCACACGCCGTCTTGCAATCCATAACTCGCACAAACAACAGTGAAGTGTGTTGGTTTGGCCATGAAGTTTACGTAACCTCTGTCACAATAGAGGAGGCTTTCCTTAGCTCAGCCTACTCACTAAAACCACATAACAACACACTGGCCAAATGGAACTAAGGTCAACAACGTTAAAAAAAAACACAAAGAAATATAGAAAAGAGAAACGTCAACCCTCAACTTTTAAAAACCATGCCTTTCTTTTTCCCCTCTGTTTGGTTTCTTTCTTTGAATTTGAATAAAACTGTGAGGATTGAGCTGTTTGCAATATGCTTTTCTGCTTGTCATGTGAAGAAAAGGTGATGATTTAGCCAAAATTGACTTTTTGTCTGAGATTTTAGCGGAGACTTGAAAAGCCAGAGGATGTGTGCGTCCAGCCAGCACTGTACTGAAGGAGTCTAGCAAATATCAAATTAGAATAAATGCGTGATATATTTTTGTACATAAAAAAAAAAAAAGTTGAATTTTTCATTTGACATTTCTTTTCTTTTTGCGATAGCTATAGTTTGAAATGTAAACATTAAATGTCTTAAGGCAGCTTCTCAGTACAGAAGATAGATTTACTGTGTGTTGTCAATATCTCATCTGCTAAACATGACAAACATGGATTTGGATACAAAAAGGGGATTCTGTAAAATATCCTATAAATAATGTATTTATCCCTTGTATTTGTACATTTCCTCTCACCCTCGTTTAGTTGTGTTGTGTAAGTTTAATACAGTAAGTGAACATATTTCACAGTGTTTTGTTTTATTATTTACTGTTGTGTTCCACTATTTAAATGTGACTTTTTTAATCTGTTTTTGTTTGTTTTGTATGTTGATTGTTTTGCATTGGTATACCATGCTTTAATTTGTTGATTCAAAAACATGCCATTGTCTATTTTTGTATTATTTGTAAGTTAATAAAAAACTTCCGTTTTTTTTTCCTTATGAAAATGTTTATTGTATGGCAAAAAAGTAGCATCTTATTCAGAGTATTTGGTTGAAGTAGATTTTTTAAGAATATATACACACATTAATATATACTGTAAATCTATATCTTTTTGTTTGAGCTCTGAGGCTTTCAGATTGATACTGTTCTTGAACTGATAATATGCATGGGTTCTTCTCTTGAGTGACACTTTCTTTTTGTGTGTGGAAACCAAGAGAACTAAGAAATTGCTCTGTGTTTTTCTTTCTTTGAGTTCCTCTTTCTCCCCCCTCTGTTCTTTCTTTTCCTATGTTATTTATGCCTGCTTACATACTGTATCTATATACTCTTTCTTTTTTTTCTGTCACTGTAATCTTTACCAGCAGTCTAGATGCCTTAACAATGCAAACCCATTCTTCATTCAATCACGTGTACAGTTTTCTACCCTCACCACAATTGTCTATTGCCACAGAGGAATTCATGAGAACTTGGGGACAAAGCACAAACCCGCTGTGTTTGGTGGTGAAGCCAGACAAGAATACAAAGAGCCATAATTCAACAATCACACCCCCCCCCTACCCCTCCTGATGTACTATAATACTACAGCAATGGCACGCTTTGAAGGACAGTCGACGCTGAGAGGCCTGTCTCAGCTGTGCTCGTTGCACTTTAGTGTTCACAGGAACACTTGTCTTTTTTTTTTTCTTTTCGTAGCGATTATGTAGCCTTTATTACGATTAATGAAATCATTTCAACCGCATGTTGGTAATATTTCTCATCAGCCACAAGATCAAAACAGTGTGACACCACAGAGCTGTTTTCATTGTAGTACAAAGGGGGGGCGCACACAGTGAAGACGAACACCGTCACCGCACAATTTTAATCTCACACGTGGAGCCGTAGGTCTGACTCCGGCATCTGACAGTCGACCCCCCCCCCCCCCCCCCCGGTCCTTCCCTCCATGTATTAGCCTTTGGACATTACAGCTTCATTACAAGCTAAACACAACAAGAACAAGTGAGGAAGCATGAAAGGGAGCTCCTTGGCCTCTCAGCCATTTCTGTAGTCTTTTCTTTGTGTCTGCCGTGTGTCTTCAAGCTGTTGCTGGACAGAGAATAGGGCTTTTCTCTCTGCTTTTCTTTTCTAGAGCCTGGTTTTGTTAAGTGGGTAGAAAGGACCGTTTTAACAGAGGCGCCTGTTGACAGACGAGTGTTTTTCAGGCACTTGTGTGCCTGTGCTGGTCGGGGCCGGGGCGGGAGGGGCCGCGCCGTATCTGTTTCAAATGAACTACAGAGGTCTGTTGTCATACAATGGCTTCTTTGTAAGCAAAGTTCCATCCTGATTATGAATATTGGTAATGGGTGACAAAGTTTTGTATTTAGGTAACAAACAACAAAAAAAAAGGATGCAAACCAAATAGCTGGTGTCTATTTTTCCCTCTGTTTTGTCTCTGACTGCAAATACACTGAACAGCTCTATGATATAAGGGAAGAAAAAAAAATCTACTGTATAGATTGTTATTGTTTTTGATGAAAATTGAGCTGTAAGATAACTTTTGGACTCTCACAATGTTGAATTAAAGTTACCTCTTGTCTGTGACTTTGTCAGTTGTCATTTTATTATTTAGAAATATGCCACGTTTTGGATTGCTGTGACATCAAACGTGAACTTTGGTTCACTCAACTCAGTGAGATTTGAATTTTTTGGGGACTTTCTGATCTTTTTTGATTGAATCCTTCATCTTCAAATAGTTGTCAGGCGGTTCACTAATACTAGAGAAGACCTAGCCAACACTAATAGGTCAAAAACAGGCCTGCATACCCCCCCTCCACCCTTCTTCTCCTTTCTCTAATGAATCTAATTCATTAATGCATTACTGATGGCATGGTGAACATGGTTAGCCTGACAAGTTTCCTCCTAAACATATTAGTTAATGATGATTCCGAGGTTATTAATTGCGAACGCACCAGCCCACCATAATTGAGTCATCATTTGCATACCCGGTCATCAGCAGAAAATTAATTTTTTTTTTTTTTTTTTTTTTTTGCATATCTAATTTAAGGGTCTGCGATTGGATTAGCTTGAGAAAAACAGCGGATCCCAGGATTCTGCTGACCTCAAAGTGTTCCAGGGTCTCCACGGTAACTGGAGGCTTCCGCAATGCCGATGGGAGGCGGGGGGGGGGAGGGGGGAGCGAGACGACCTGGAAGTACTGATGAAATAAGAACCTGTAAACACTGTGTGCTTGTGTGTGTTTGCCTCCTTAATTGCCCAAAGGTTTGTAACTGCGCAGGGCTTTTTCTCCCACATATCTAATAACGCCGTTGATAGTTTGCTGACAAACAGTAAAGTGGGTTGTAGTGTACACGGTTTAGCAGTAAGAGGTGGGATATTGAATTATGGAGGTTACACACTCAGTGCGGGAGAAAATGAGTCCTGGAGCCTAATGTTTTTGATTAGCGAGCCGAGCACCGCGGCCATGTTATACTGCACCGCGTGGCTCCAGGGATTCCGCTTCCCCCAAATGCGGCTTGCGCTGCAACACACACACACACACACACACACACACACACACACATTCAAACACACTCATAAATCATAAGTGCACGCAGACAAAAGGTGAACCCATTTTGCTCTTTATTTCCAGCAGCTTTTCGGGCCCAGATAGACTGGTCAGTGTGGGAGGAGGACAATAGGAGTGGGAGGCCGAGGGCAGCGTGGAGCCAGCAGACCTCCAGAGACATAACATTAGACACTATGCCTGGAGAACTGCGGGGCCTTCCCTTCTGGATACAGAAGACGTAGCCTTCACACATCAGGAGCTCCTGCTACTAGTACCCTAATGAAATATATTAATGCACATATTCCTCACCATCTCGCTCTCCACCTCCTCCCATTTCTCATTCTCCTCCCTCGTATGGACACATGAAGGGAGGAAGAGCGGAGAGAGGCGTGTTTGAAAAAAAAAAAAAAAAAAGGGAGTCCCCATGGGGATCCCGCATAAAGAAAGGAAAGAAAAGAAACCGAGAGGAGAGAGGAAGTGAGCGGAAGGGGGGGGTTCAATATGGAGGCAGACCCAGACAGTGAGCAAAAGACAAGGAGAGGAGAGATGAATATTAATAATATTCTACGTTGGAAAATAGTCACAATGGACATCATAGAGAGATGAAGGGAGGCAATGGGAAGTTCCATTCCAGGCCTTGCTTAATATGTGTGCGTGTGTGTACGTGCGCGCGTGTCTCTGTGTGTGTGTCTGTGTGTGTCTGCAAGTGCACACTTTCTGCATCCGTGTGTGCGTGAACACGCCTGCGAGCGAGACGAAGCGTATTGGAGTGCACGCGTACCCCAGGACGAGTGTGCACTCACATTCAGGATTGCGCTCTTTCCTACGAGGGTGTGTGGTCGTTTCCCACAGTAATTATCTCCGACGACTGTGGGTGTCTGTCTATGATCTGTGTGGTACCTGTCAGAGGGAGCCCAGCAGAGCCCGTGCTTTATATTCCCTGTAATTGCTGCTGCTAATTTACTGTTGCGTTGGCCTAATGAGTAGGGAGGTGAGGGGCTGGGGTATGTAATGGATGTTAGAGAGATAGCGATAGAGAGATGGATTTCACCACTGCCGGCAGAGAGAGAGAAGGGAGAAGGGGAGGAGGCCGGCGAACTGCGTGTGTTAAGCAAGCATGTAGAACACTTATCTTTATTGTTCTACTGAAATGAAAAAAAAACACACAAAAGATAAGCTACCTCCCCCTCCCCCCCCCCCCCACACACACACACACACACTTTCTCTATCTCTCTATCTCTCTCCTTTTCCATCCTCCCCTCAGCTGACAGTACAGTGGCGACTGGAACGAGCACATTAGAAAAGCTTTTTGTTATGTTGATTAATGATAAAAGCAAATTCATAAATAATATAGATTATTTATGCCATTTATTCACATGCTAATTAGAGCTAGAAGCAGATACCTCAGAGAGATGGCCTTTTTTTTTTTATTCCCCCCCCCCCCCCCTCCCCTCCATCCCACACACACTCTTCTGTTCCAGTGCAACCAGATAGACCGACTGACATTCAGACAGAGGCAGAGACAGACCCATATTAATGTCATTCACACTTTGAAGCACCAATGGTATCTTGTGATGGGGACACGTCCACCCTTCATTTCTCCCTAATGAGGTCATGATAGAGGCCAGTGGTTTTCTGCACACACACTCCCCCTCTGCCTTTACTCTCGGCGCGCTCTTGACGAGCGCTGGATTGACAGGGTCGTCTTTGATTGATGCACCGCGGTTCCTCCACATGTTCTACAGCTCAGTCATTTAATTATGTTTCCTAAGCATCATTAAGTACCGTTATATTCGATCATATTCTAATGAGAGAGGTGGCCAGTCGCAGGACAAGCTAATTGGCGATTAATGTTGTGTATCAGTGAGAGACAACGCAAGATTGGCCGTTTAATGGCACAACACTGTATTTAAGTGCTGAATATGTAAAAAAAAAAACAAAAAAAACCCACAAACAGAGATGGGGAATTAGCCGAGCCATGATTGAAATCAAAATAGATATTGGCTCTTAAAGGTCTAATCTCTCTTGGCCTTGCACGCCACCTGGCTCCCCCCTCCCATCTACAAACACACACTTCCTGCATTATTCTGAATTGTTCACCTCTTGGACACATTACACACACTTACTCAGATAATGCTGGAAACCGTCTGTGCAGGCATAACTCAAATGCTCCTCCAGATTAACCGCTAACTCACTATTGATGCACTGCTTCGCAGGTACGTTCGCACATGAGAGCAGCACGCACGCACGCACACACACACACACACAACACAGAACACAGACACAAACATCCTCATCTGGTATTGACATGCCACGCGGCTGTAGGTGTTTCCATTTAAGGTCAGTCGATTGCCTTAAGTATGTAATGTTAGGAGGGGGGTCCGTAAACATGTCAAATTAGCAGTAATGAATGACCAGGCACCGGCAGGAGGAACTGTCAGGGTGCACGCCCAGGACAATACATTACCCTGAGTTATCCGAGTCTGCCCTCCTCCAAACACACACACACACACACACAAAGTAGTGGGACCCATTCAGCGGTCACACACTCTGCTTTAATGGGCTGTATGGCTGATTGGTGTCCAAGCAATGAAAAAAAAAGAAGAAAAGACTGGAAGAAGACACAGTGTTGGGAGTATGGAAACTTCAGGGTAAAACATATACTTGAAACAAAGTCAAAAGATTGACGGACATGACCACAAGGAAAACAAAAGTATGAAAATAGATAGAGAGAGAGAGAGATAGAGGACTAAGCGAGAGGGAGAGAAAACAAACTGGGGGTATTTATTTTTTCTTCTTAGTGTTGAAACAGGAAAAAGACCTCTGGTTTAATAAACCATGAATCCTTTCACAGAGGGTTTGTATGTTATTCTTCGGAGAAACAGATATGTGGGGAGGGAAGGGGAGACACAGAGAGAGAGAGAGAGAGAGAGAGAGAGAGAGAGAGAGAGAGAGAGAGAGAGAAAGAGAAGGGGAGAGCAGTGAGGGGGGAAGAAAAAGAAAAAAAAGAGATGCTCTGCAATTTCTCCCTCTCACCAACACACACACACACACACACACACACACACACATACATACATACACACCCCCCTCAGCCCACTTCCAGGCTGTATGTTAGTTTTGGGTTGGAAGTGTGTGGGATGAAGGGGCAGTGGGAGGGGGAGGGGGCGAGGGGCACATATCCTCCTCTGTCCAGCCTGAGAGAGAATGAGCATACATGAGAAGTAAAAGATATACCTCACATCTGTCAATGATTAAATCCTTCTCCTCTTATCCTCGACGTTTGACAGTCTGTGAAAATAACTCGGTAACACGGTCGCCTCGCCACCACAACAATGCACGGTACATCGGTCATGTGCCGCGTGCACAAACGGGACGGAACTGTCCACTCACGGGTTCCTTCAGCGTGTTTCTACTGTACGCAGCGTGGATACTGTGATGAATAAACATGTACACAAACATGAACTCACTGTCTCTGTACGTTGTCTCCTTGCCTCCCGCTCTCTCCTCCTCCCTCTCCTCTCCTCTCCTCTCCTCTCTTTCCCTCTCCTTCCTGTAACAAAGGTTACATTGATCATGTTTCTAAAAGAGACTCTGTATTTCCACATGGCCCTGCCTCTGATATGTTTTTCTTGGCAGGTCGGACTTCTACTTTTGTCATTCACTCAGCATATTTTAACAAATTAGAAACATTAGAAACCAGGATCGCTGCAATGTTTTGGTTTGGTTTCGAAACTCTTACGGTCCCCACAATTATATTTCAAAACACAGGCGAATTGTTTGACAGTCGAGCAGGAATAAAACCCTAAAACAACTTTTTCATTAGAAACACATGCTCGAGCAATTAGAAGCGAGCATTATGTTAATGTGCGCTTGCACCGGTCCATTTGTTGTCGCGCGAACGCTGACGCCGCGCGAGTGTGTGCGCTTCTGCGCTCACACGTGCGTGCCCTTAGACGTGTGAGGGTGTGCGAGTGACCGCGCGGTTGCCTGTGTGTGTCTGTGTAAGGGACAAAGGGACACAGTGCTCCACATAACAGCATTACAGATGGCTGTTGTGAGTGGTTGTGACAGTGAAAGCGAGTGGGTTCCCACTCCATACAGATGTACTCTGAGTGACCTTACAAACACAGTGGAACTAAAACAGGCCCCCCTACCTCTCGCTCTCACTCTGGCACACACTGTCAATTCTCGCTCAGCCCTTGCGGGGCACTAAAAGTTGTTTCCTGAGCCAGGAATACATCAAGGGCCAAGAATATATAAGCAGGGAGCAGCAGAGATGCATAGCTAGGGTCCAGGAAAGCATAACTTGGACTAAGTAAATATGGGACTGAAGGATTAGTAGCTTTTGCCACCTATAAAAGCAAGACAGGTATGCCAGCCGGAGTTAACGACCACATGCTATGACTTTACCCTGGATTGTTTTACCAACGAGCTGCCGTGGACAAAGAGGACATTTCAACAGGTCCACTTTATGGAGGAAAAGAGGGGGGGGGACTAGAAGTGACTTGACTTAGCTGAACAATCTGCCCCTTCCTTTCACTGAATCAGGATCTGTACAGAAATTACAGGAGAGAGGGGGATCTTTGTCCAGCCTGGCATTCTTTATTTTTCTTCTTCTTTTGCACCTTTCCTTTGAGTGAGGGGGGAATTGCAGCCACCTACCCAGGATATCTAAAAAACAATCTAAAAGTACTACATTAGTACAAATCATTTTACCATCAACAAAGAGCAGCATCTTTTTTTCATTTGATTTTGGCTCGGCAACCACTGAGCTAGCCTTTTGCTAACGTTACGCTACTTACTAGTCACACCCTACAGTTATAATTAATGACAACATACCATACCCAAAATCTCAAGTACTGCAATAAATTGTCTCTAGAGCTGAAAATCGTGAGGCACTCAGCAAAGCAAAAGCAGCATGTAAAATGCTTGACTCTCATCGAAAGAATATGTACAAAAGGTCTCCCCAGGCTACTAAAAAGCGCTCTGCCTGATCGGGGCTTAAAGCCTTTTGTGGCTCCGGAGGGAGCGGCACGACGTCTGATAAAATGCCTCAAGTGATGTCACTGGGGGTGTGGAGTTAAAATGAAGGGATCTTACCAGAACTATTCCTGCTCCTCGTCTCTGCCTGCTCGCGGCTACATTAGCTGCTACTAGCTTACGCCAGAAAAATGCATGCAATAAAAGGACTATGGCTGTGTTCAAAACCACACTTATACTAGCAGTAAGTTTTGATTTGAGCAAAATGTTGCATGTAGTATACACAGATCTGCAACATCTGCAGTATATCAAAACTACCCAGACGTCGTGCTGATTTGGAAAAACTCTTCATGATGCATCACAGCATTTCACCTCGCCGACTGTGTCCCACAATGCAAAGTGTTATAACGGTGCAGTCTGTGTTCAGCATAGAGCCGCAAAGCCGAAACCTACAATTATTTCAAAGAAAATGAGGCTTTTATCTCCCTGTTGAGAGTTTGTATAAATATTACAACACAAATATCCTGAATCAAATCTACAGTTTCAGCTCTCTCGCCAGTTGACCAGTCACCTTCACAGAGCAGCTCCAGAGCAGCAGGCAGTGGTCAGGGCAGAGAGATACTTGTTGAGTCACAAGACCCTTTATGAACATTAGTTAATAAACTGTCTCAAACTAATAAACTCTCTAATATGTGTATTCAATGTGCATTCAACTTATTCTCTTGCTGTACCGTATTGTTAAGCCATGTTTCATGTAGGCCACAGTCTCCCCTCATGGATGATCTTGTTTGTCTTATCTCTTGTCATGAGCTGAAATACATGTTTTATGAGATGGGTGAGCTGAACCATGTCATATCTTATAAGGAGGAAAAGTGAAAGTTCAATAAGTTGTAGTTTTTGATAATTTTAAAAAAGCTGTATAGGTTTTATGTGTGTGTGTGTGTGTGTGTGTGTGTGTGTGTGTGTGTGTGTGTGTGTGTGTGTGTGTGTGTGTGTGTGTGTGTGTGTGTGTGTGTGCGTGTCTCGTTTTAAGGGTTAAGCCTGGCACAGTTAGTGTTTGTTTGCTAATTCCATTCTGCTTATACGTCCCAGCGGCCATGTCGGCCCGTGAGATATTGTTTGCTGAACTGTGTTGGAAACTTTGGGTGTTAAAGTTGTGTTTTTATGTTAGAAGTATGAACACACACGACTGTTGTCCTCTGCATGTGGTCACACACAAAAGCCATGAAACGTACAATAAATCTCGCAAGGGACAGATTGAAAAGAAACATAATTGTGGAATGAGTCAAAAACTTTAAAGACCCTCTCTTACTCTTCCAGAAATTATGACTACCATCCTTTCATCAAAAAAGAAAAAAAATGCATTACCACATTTCTGCCCCCCCCCCCCCCCCCCCCTCCCTAGCTTTCATATACAGTCACTTGCTTTGCCTGTCTTTCAAAAGCAAATGTATTTATAAAGAGTCTGTCTTAGAACATTCCTCTGCTTTCTGTGATGTTGAAGCTGATTTTGATTTTTGTCTTTGCTTGCTCATTCTTTTATTCCTCCTCTGAGCCAGCTCTTTTCTGGTGGTGGATTGTGAAACAACAAGAATGTTTTTTATTCTCGTGCGGTCTCACCCACAACATTTGTTTCCAATTTGACAGATTCTGGAACAGAAATTCTTGGGAGAGAAATCGGTGGTTACATGATGGTTCAAAAATAAGCTCTTTCGAAAAAAAAAATCCTCCACCTATCCCTCAAACCTCCCGTTGCGCTACAGGACTCTCTCTCTCTCTCTCTTTCTCTCTCTTGTACTTCCTTCACCCCCTCTCCTCTTTCCTCCATTGGTTTAAGTCCAAACAAAGTCACCTCATCTTGTATTGTGGGAGAGATTGTAAAGTTTTCATTGAGCCCATGTGGAAGCAATTTAACTGTAATCTCCAGTAATTGTGACTGTAACACAGAAACAGGCTGGAACAGATTGGCCTCGTATTTTTCTTCAGGGTCACTATGGGCTTATCTCAATATTTAACGTCTTGCCTGATTGAGTTATCATATCACATTTGCTGTTAAGAGCTGAGTGATGTCAACAAATGTAACACGAGAGCCCAAAATGTTGCTTTAAATCACAAAGAGGAAGGTTCCCGTTTGAAGAAAGCACACACGTCAATGTCAGCGCAACCCGCCGAGACCCGACTTTCTTAAAATGCATGACATTTAAGAGCGCTGCGGAGATGTGAAACAAAAATGCTGTCAAAAAAACCCCCACCATTATAGTGTGACCTATCCTAGATCTGAACCCAGTTTCCCCCCGACCTATGTCACACACACACCCTCTCTTACTTTCACACACACACTGAAATCAAGAGCACTCTGCTCAGTTGCGGCCGAGGTGCAAATGGTTTGTCTCTACGCCTCACTGACCCAACGCTGCTCCTTCACCTCCTCTCTCCTCTGTCTGCTCCTTCTTGACTCTGTCCATCAATGCTCCACCTCACTCACCCTGCTCTCCTTTGCACTTTTGTCCCATGCAGCGCCCTTCTTCTCTCCCCTCTCCCTGTGTAATTTGTCTCTTTGTCCTCTGTTCGTCACACTTTCCATTTTTTTCCCGACTTGCGATGTGTTTTGTCTCTGCCTCGTCTGCCCCGTGGCCCTCACTCACACACCGCGATGAATGAGTAATCTTGTTGCATTGTACTCAGCCATCCTTGTCCATGTTCGATAATGGCTCATTTGATTCTTTCCTACCAGTGTTCAGTGGATGGCAGTGACTGAGAGCTGGAGGCCATGCAGTTATCATAAAGGGCATGTCAACTGCGAAGCCACAAAGCCTACAAGTGATTAAAACCCTTCAACTCAGGGTTACTCCATCACAATCATTAGTCTTTTCTTGTCCTACCTTGTGGCTGTAAAATCCACAGAGCCTTACCCTCCTTGTCCGTTAATAATATTCACTCTGCCTCTGATACATTAGCCAGTGAATGATAGGCCAAAGCCCTGGCCTAATTGCTTTCTTCTTGTAAAGTCTCAATTCATTTTTGCTGAGGAGACACAGAAGATGTGTGCCGACACACATAGGCGCACACACAGAACCCGGCGCGCGCACACTTTCACGCACTCACACAACCCCACCTTCCCACTGCTGTTTTATGATGGATGGGGCTGAGGATGCATGGGGGAGGAGGGGAGAGCGACTATAGGACTGCATATATATATATATATATATATATATATATATATATATATATATATATATATATATATATATATATATATATATATATATATATTTATATGTATGTGTGTGTATGTGTGTGTGCGTGTGTGTGTGCGTGTGTGTGTGTGTGAGAGAGAGAGAGAGAGAGAGAGAGAGAGAGAGAGAGAGAGAGAGAGAAGCCTAGCTGAGAAGCTCTGATTAACGACACAGAGAAGGGGTCCCAGAGGAGCTGGGGGAAGAGCAAAACTATCTAGGGCCAGCTGAGAGAGAGAGAGAGAGAGAGAGAGAGAGAGAGAGAGAGAGAGAGAGAGAGAGAGAGAGAGAGAGAGAGAGAGGGAGGGCACAAAAAACAGTGGGGGGGGGCGGGGTAAGGATTTTTGCTTTTTTACACGTTTCATTAAAACAGACTCACAAACACCTGAAACTCTGCGTATCCATCATTATCATCTGCAAATTGGAGGGTGAGCCTCATCCCCGTTAGCCTCGCTGCTGCGCAACGCATTTATTCTCCTCTACCTTACGACACACACCCTTCAGATCAAATCTCCTCGCTTTACACCCCCCCCGCCCCCCACCACCACCACCACCACCACCACCCTCCTTATGATGCTGGAGCCCCGTATCTCGGGCTTCTGTCCACAGCGCTGTCAGAAGGGGAAACAGGGTGTGTGTTGCCAGAGCGCAGGCCATCACCTCTCCCTGATTGCACATGAGAGTAGAGGTAATGGGAGTGTAATAGCACCATAAGTACCCTGCTCTCACTGACACTGGCTGTATAGCATTACCCCTTGGTCTGACTGTGCGGCAGAGTGTGTGGATCCGTGGATGAGGGGCGTACGCATTGGCATAAGTTTTCCTTGTGTGTATGCGTCAATCCACTTGTCTGCTGTGGATAAGTGTGGATGTGTGTGTGTGTGTGTGTGTCTGTGTGTATGTGTGTGTGTGTATCTGCTGAAAGACTGAGGTTTGAGTGTGTTGTGTTTTCCCTGAGGGTCGTCTGAGCCGCAGCGATCAAAGAGAGAGATGGAGGTTAACTGACCAGACCTGAGAACCTCCACAGAAGGACCTGAGGGACTCCTCTCTGTTAGCCCAGGTACCAATCATCTGACACACACACACAAACGCACACATACACACACAATCAGTGGAGCGGCGAGTGTTGGGGGCAGTTTGAGTGATCCAGAGGGATTTAAAGATCTGTAAGGCCCAAACTAACTTTGTCACTTCACTCATGCAGCCATAGCCTTTCACACAGTATCCATTACCTCAAATGCGTTCTCTACAAAACATCAAATAGCTTTATCCCAACTCCTACCCCGGTGCTTTCACAGAGAGAGAGAGAGCGATGCCTTGCACTGATATGGAAGTCCTGTAAAGTGAGTATAAGTTATATAGCAAGGGTCCCAGGAGAGAGCCTCGGTGACTAGTCTCATACTAGAAAGTTAGACTGCATTCCCGAGTAGCTCAAAGTAACGAATCCCACTGAAGGACTGAGACTTCTGCTGGAAGTTAAGCTGGAAGTTGTGTTGTCAAAAAGGGAAAGGGAGAAAAAGAACAAGCGTGTTCAAGTGTGTGAACGTGTGTGTGCAAGCGTGCAAATGTGGAAGTGCGTGAGTTGCAAGAATGGGTGTGCAAATGTGCGTGGGTCTGAGCTTGTGTGTGTGTGTGTGTGTGTGTGTGTGTGTGTGTGTGTGTGTGTGTGTGTGTCGCTGTTTGAAAATGAATGAGAGATAACCATCACAGGCAGCTGCCGTGGTGAAGAGAGACGACCAGCACCAGCTAGATGCTGCAGGGAAGTTTCCTTGAAAACAACACTGAATACTTGTTGATTCCACGGGTGCTTACATCTATTACATATTATTGCAGATATGAAAATACCCAAAAAATGTGCAAGGGCTTTAATTCCAAACAGCGTTTCATATAGAAATTGTGTTGAGGGATTAATTTGCTTCAGTAAATGTAGTAATAGGACAATGTAAATGTACTCAATCAGAAGTAAAATATATACTTGCCACAAAAAAAATCCTGAAGTATTAAAAAGAAATGTACTTTTAATGCAGAATGCCCCGTGTTATATACCACACCAAATTATCATGACATGCATTAACGTGCTTAGCAGTGTTTTAAATGAAAGGTTTGCAGTACTCTATATTAATCTTCTGATGAATAAATCCTATGAAACAAAGCAAATCGACAATGAATTCATCCTGCTCCCAAATTTGATCTGATGTGTCTTATTCCTCTGTGCCTTCGGCTTCCATTGTTGACCAAATATGATAAAAAACAAATCAATGAGCCGCATTGCTGCACCCGGCGACACATTCCTTCAATATGAACATGGGCACTGTTGTTTATTTTGGATTTTGAGCCCATCCACACACACCGTCCTGCTGCTCACTACGCACTAGCACCAAATGTGGATTAATCAACAAATGCACTATTTACTTCTGTTAGAGGAGCATCTGCATAAATGTACAGAGCTAAACCTTTTGAGGAAATTTATGAGTCTGTTTATAAAATAAACTACACAAATTGTGAGCTGCTTCGGATGAGTCTTCAGTAGGAAGCAGTGATCAAGGCGGCATTGATAGTCAGCAACAAAACAAATCCAGCTTCTAATTACAATTCTAGTTGTTTTTACTCTTACGTGTCCTATTGTTAGCTGACTTTACTGCTATTAAACACACTATTGTCACTCTATTTAAGACAATACTTCCCTTTTGGTTTAAATGACTGGTCATAAGTTCTGTATGCCTTGTAATTTATACTTTAATTGCTCTTGTATAGTTTTTATTTTACTTCTACTTTTATGTTATATACTTTCTACCTTTTTTTTTTTATTATTTATCTGCACTTTTTGTCCGTCCTTGTGTTGCTTCAACACTTGAATTTCCCCTCCGGGGATGAAGAAAAAAAAAAAAAAGCTTGTCTCATCTCATCTCATTTCCACCTATATCTTATCATAGCCTCCTCCTGGCTGGATCATCTATGCCTCGATGTTTTTCCCCCAAGAACTCACAACAAAGAATGTTTTCCGTGTCTCAAAGTAATAAATCATACAAATAGGTCTGCCACTGCACACTCTCTCCTTTAAAAGTGATGGGAGCAGTTGTTTGAGACAGAAGTTACAGTAAAACCCAAACCCTTTACTCAAACACTTCCCAAACCTGGCCAATCAATGCGGAAAATCTTGGACTGTTTCCTGTTTTGGAAAGTGACCGAACACACACACACACAGCATCCTCTATTCAAAAGAGTTAAATGCCGGTTGAAGTAGGGGATAAAATGTTCGCATTATATTCTCAGTGTGTGAGAGGCAGACGGAAAAAAAAAAAAAGGATGACACGCAGCAAAAGACTCTTGGCCAGACTGGAACCGAGGCGGCTGCCGTAAGGACTCAGTCTTAATGAGGATACCAGGGCGCCCCAAGGTGGGTTAAATTTAACGTTGCATACTGTTGGATAGTTTAAGCCATTATAGGCTCATGCAGCTAATCATGTTTTATACACACAATCTTAATCTGCAAGCATGCTCCAGCTGAAATGAAGTCAAATACATGTAACTCAAACTTGTGCTTGCTTACTTTCCATCACTGCTGCAGTGGAGCTCTACCGTTGTCGTCCTGTACAGTATGCTGTATTTCCTGTATGTGAGGAATGGTCAACTGTCCTTTCCGTGGTATAAACAAAGTATATCCTCCTCTCTTAAGTTAAACATGACCCGAGCGATGACATTGAGACCGAGGCTGTTTGGCTAGGTGATGGTGGTGGTGGTGGTGGTGGTGTATGTGTGCGTGTGTGCGTGCGTGCGTGCGTGTGCGTGTGTGTGTGTGTGTGTGTGTGTGTGTGGTGGGGGCACAGGATCCTGCTGCTGGGTAACATCTCTGTCAGGGCGGCTCTGCTCCATCGGCACCCCGCTTCCTCGCGCGCACACACGCACACACCCTCCATCAGCACCCGCTCAGGGCTCATCAGTCGCAGCGGAGAACATGTGGCCGGAGTATTCTAAACAAAGCTTTATAAAGAGCTCAACTAAGACGAACCGGTGTGACAGTCAGGGCACTAATGACGCCTGGAGACCGCTAAATACGCCACTGACAGACCAACGGCCCGCATGCCATCCACACACACATCACATCACACACAAGTCTCCGTTTTGGCATTCACTGACAAACTCTCGCAATCATACTGGGGCAGGATGGAACACATGCAAACACACAGATGCACACAAACTGACACACACACACACACACACACACACACACACACACCTTGTGCCCAAGGGCATCTGTCCGCAGCCTAAGAGCTCCCAACTGTTGAGGAAAAACAGCTCAATTAGCTCAGTGGAGGAACTAACGAAATACATCTATCCATGCACACACCACCCCCACGCACACACATACACACACACACACACACACACACACACACACACACACACACACACACACACACGCACTAAGAACTTCATTGATCCTTCCCCAGTCTGTGGCTCTAATTGGTGTGTTGATGATACTGCGAGAGTGTGGGATCCTTCAGGCAACCATAGAATGACTTCCAGCTCTTTATTTCTCATTTAAAGTTGAAATACACCCACAAACCTTCCCAGTCGCATGCCGCAAACTATATTTTACCTGATATTTCTTTTGAGATTCTTCTCTTGTGTCTGGTTTTAATCTAATTTATTTCTGGTATGTGGTAATGCCACGTCTGAGATCACTCCAGGATCACACGCACAAAAAAAGAGCACACTCCGCAGCCTTAAAAATCAGAGTGTTCCAGCGCCATAAATATCTAATAGCTTGATGATTTTGTTGCTCCCAGTAGATTGAACAGTTGTAAAAACCATCTATCCATTATGTGCATGTCCATTAAAACTACGCACACAAAATGCTCAATGAGCACCTTCAATTCAAATATCCCCCCTCCCCACCCCCTCTACACACACACACACACACACACACACACACACACACACACACACACACAAATGAAATGTTACAGCAAGTTATTGAGAGCAAAGTGGGTAGAGTTATTTCCATAAAGGGTCTCAGTGGGTCTCAAGGATCTCCACTCCCGCCGACTGGGAGCGATTTAGCGAAGCACACATTGGTATATTAGTAACCGAAGATGTCTGGGGACAAAGCTGCTCTCTCAAAAACCTTATCCCTCCACTGTGACCTCTGGAGCGTTCACAACTGGGACTGGGAGGCACTCTCCATCTTTGGCCTTCTCTCTTTTGCTGACTATCTGAGTTTGTTCTCCTTTTTTCTTTGACTTTTAGTTCCCTTTTTTTTAACTATCTTTTTTCTTTCTTCAGAGGAGGGTGATTTTTTATCCATATATATGTATAACTATTATTTCATTCTCCTTCCATTCCACCGATATTCTACCCTATTTTTCTACATTTCGCTCACTCTCTTTTACATCCATCTTCTGTCTCTCTCTCTCTCTCTCTCTCTCTCCCTCTCTCTCTCCCTCTCTCTCTCCACCCCCTCCCTCCCTCCTTGGCCCCAGGGACGGACTGCTGATAGACTGTGTACACCAGCTGCCCAGGGGCTATTTTTAAGGAGCATTTGTCCTTCTCCTTCCCTCTGGAGACTGACTCAACCCAACAACATCTCGTCCGCGCACACTCACATGTGCGCACAAACACACACTGGCATTAACACATGCACTCATTAGCCCATGAGCATGCATGCCCCACGCTTTCTCTCTCGCACACATCCTCCGTCCAAGGGCATTCAGTAAATGTAGGGGCAGCTTGTAGCGCCGGAGCCCATTGCTTAACTGCACAGGAGCCCTGGCGCTCCCCAGCCGGCCTCAGAGGGCTCATAAAGCTACCCTCCTTCCAGGGCCTGGCTAATACTCTCCCTTGTTCTAACCCTGCCTTACAATAGTTTGTAAAACAATACTGTAAAACACTGTTGCCGTCTATTGCGTCAGGCTGCTTTCATCACAAAACCCACAGCAGCCAATAGGGGCCCTTGAATAATGCATACAGGAAGTCGGAAGATTCGAGTTCCATGGTATCCTGCAAACTGCAGCTTAACAAATCAATGTCTTATTTGACCATGCTTTTCCCATCCAGTTCTTCAAATACAAAATAGGCAGAAATAGACACCTAACGCCGAACAATACTACAAAAAGAGGGGTCAAATTAGCTGAAACTAAGACTGAAAACATCATGAATAATGTAATGAGTCTGCTCACTGCTAACACTAATCTTGAAAAAAAAAAATCCAGAAATTGTTTCAATTTTCATTTGTAACCTTGGTAATAATTGTACAGGAATTTGTTAACAAGCTACTAAATTATGTTCAAAGCATAAAATCTAGGCTGTGAACCTTACTTTTGTGTTGTGTTCAACCACTGCTGCTCAAAGAAAATGTAAAATATAAAATGAATCCTCAAACAACTGCTCCAGCAACCTCGTTAAGACATTATTTACTTTCATCGTTAGCCAAGGAAGAGGACACTAAAAATCTGTCAGCAGCCTGAAACGCCTGCTCGAGTGTCTGAGCACTGTTTAATTGTGCCATTTATCAGCCAAAAAAGCCTACACGCACATAAATAAACACAATGCCCGTGCAAAGGAATTATAAAAATGTCACGGCAAGCCCACAAGTAAGGCCAGTGTTGATGCATATTAAGCGATTTAGTCGGTGAAGGAGTAGAGCAAAAAATATGATGGTTAATTTAAGAGTCATTAAAATTGTATGAATGTGCATTGCGCTGGCTTGGAGTGGGATTTTCTCTGATCGGTAACGAAGAGGGAGAAAGAGCAATACAAGCTGCCACACATTGTGGTCTATAAACTCACTGATTGATCATGGAGGAGGCAAGCAGACCTGAGAGGGAGGCCCAATCAATGTTTCTGAGACTGTGTGTGTGTGTGTGTGTGTGTGTGTGTGTGTGTGTGTGTGTGTGTGTGTGTGTGTGTGTGTGTGTGTGTGTGTGGAGAGGAGGGGGGGGGGGCATGTGTGGGTTCAAGAATGTGTGTGCATTTACATGCAAGTGTGCACTATTTTGTCTGTATATGTTTACAAGCTTGTGAGTTTCATGCATACTGAAGTGTTTTTGTGTGCGTGTAGGTGTGTGCGTGTGTGTGTGTGTGTGCGTGTGTATAGGTGTGTAGGTGTGTGTGTGTGTCCGCGTGTTTCTGTGATTGTGTGCTTCCCTCATTTGAGGAAAGACAATGTTCTACATTCCACAGGGGAACAGAGTCATTACCGAAGCAGGAACTCGAGCCTGGAGGCCACGGCTCTGCATGTAGCGTGAATAGATCGAGCTAGTTTCTTCGCAGAGACGTGCTGCAGAACACACACTCCGCCATTACCCGTGCCCTGCAGTTCAAGCCTCACTCCCACCGCATTTCAGCTGGGAAAAATAGGTAATGTCGACAAAAACAAACAACTATCTCGCCGTGGCAGCTCCGAGACGCAGCCATCATTGGTTGAGGGACAAACACTGGAACATTATTCAATAATTTAAAATCAAATATAAAGTGAGAGTTGAGTGGACATTTGTGAGGTGACATGTGGATGTATAGACAGTTCTCTGGGAGTCTTAAGAGGAGCTATTTAGACCGGCCTCTGAGGGACAATGGCGGCTCTGAAGCTCTCTGCTGCCCTCTGTTGGTGGCAGAACCTCACCCACCATTCCCACGTTGTGCAGGTATGGACCCATGACAGCTGTCGATCACGCCGCATAACAGGTGTGTGAGTGATTCCGCCGTCTCTCACTTTGCCCCTCTGCTTTTGTCAATGTCCCTGCTGGCATAAAGCAGACAAAGTAGGCCTATGGCTCCGGTTAATTTCCCCTGTTGCTGACAAACACAGGTCATTAGCATGACCCACAGGAAACTATTGTTCCGTCATAATAGATGGCAATCAGAGGTGAGGTCTGATAACGCCTGCTGTCACCTGATGCTCCGTCTGTTCGCCGCTCCCTCGTACTCTCCCACTGTAGCTCTCTCTCCTTCTCAGTTTTCCCATGTGTTCTAGCCCAAGTGCAGTTGCTGTGTGATGTACTCAGTTACAGATATATTGCACAATTCACAGTAATTTGTACTTTCTTCTCCCCCTTTTCTCTTTTACTCTTAGCCACTAAATTAAGCGTGACACATCTGGGTTGCGATAGCCCTTAACACAATAGTTAATGCCTCCATACTGCACTGAGTCTCTTTTGATAACACAAATGCACACATATTGCACATACACACACATGCACCAGCCCTAACGTGCACACGAAGCTACTTTCTTTATAACCTCTATCTGTGCCTCTCTAAAAAGAAAAAAAAATGTTCTCTCTCTTTCTACTTACATCCATATACTTACTTCATTCCTTTCTGCCATATTTGAGACTTTTATTTTTTATTTCACAGTCCAGATTTCTTTCTGCATTTTCTGGCATCCTTCTAGTGCCAACAATGGGTTTCCAGGACCAGCATTCATAAACATTCTTATAGACTTCCCGGTTGCAGACGGTTTGACACAATAGTGTTGATTCTGATTGACACCACTGGTGATGTGTTAAAAAAAAAGATATATATATGAATATTTACAGTATTAGTATTAGTCATGGTAAAAATTCCAGTCACATCACATACATACGCTTAAACCAGCCTTGATCTATAAACAGACTGAGAATGAAGGGTCTTGATTGGCTGAGAGAATGATTGACAGGTGAACGAGTGGAACCTTTGAATGTGAAACTCAAAGGAGAGATGGGAAGCGTGTTTGTGCAGGTCCCAAGGGGGGAAAAGCCTGGGTTTCGCACATGCACACACACACACAGGCACACACACACGCGCACACACACACACACACACACACACACACACACACACACACACACACACACACATTGTGATCTTGCTCTACTTTGGGCTGTGCTCCACATGAAAGCGTCGAAGCTTCCTGCTGTTTGAGACCAGCTGTGTGTTGCGCTGCAAAGGAACATGCAGGTCTGTATATACATGTAGACGGACAGGTCTGTGTGGACACCAGAGCAGGTGAGCTTGTATCCATCTTCAGTGCCTTGGCCTTCGTGGAATATCTTTATCTCTATTTCTCCCTCGCTAACTCGTTTCCTCCTCCTCTCATCCTCTCTGGGTTTTTTTATATTTCTTTTTCCTCCTCCTTCACCCTCCTCTTCTTCTTTCTCTTTCCTTTTTGTCTTCTTCTTGTCCCCAGAGGGAAAAAAAATGAATGAGGTTCATTCACATCTTCAGAGAAACTCAGGTGACACAAAACAGCAAAATAACATTTTTTTATTCAGTTTTCAGCACATATTTTGTTCATTTATATCTGTAACATTCCAGATCATCGATCGCCCATTTAAATTACGCACAAAACTACAAGTATAATTACGATCATATTTCTTTCTGTCAGCCTGCTACTGACTCATCATTCCCTCAAAATAATATTTAATATGGAAAGTGAATGTATCGCTGTGTTCTACAAATGGCACTCCATAAATGTGGAGGCACTGTGCCCTTGACTATCCCCCTGCTGAAAGTAAGTCTTAGCCAATTAACAACGTCTTCCACTAGGTCCACGTGCACACACGCAAACACACATGCGCGTACACTCACACACGCCCAAACCTCGCAGCTCATGGGACTAAACCTCATTAACTGCTCTGAGACAGACACTCTCTCTTTAATCAATCCTTTTCTAAGACTTGCGTGCACATGGAGGACCGGTGACAATACAACACAAACACACACACACACACACAAACACACACACATACTGTATGAGGAGAGAGAGAGAGGCTCAGATACATTTACACACAGATCTCCCAGAGAGAAAAACATGGTCATTTGCCAGGGTGATTCAACTCTAAAACACCCTAATTACATCGACAAAGCCACTTTGTTTTGGTGCAGGATAAAATGTGAATGATTTAGCATATTATTATTATGCCTCTGAAATATTAACCAACCCCAAGGGACTTTATCTGCTCTTTTAAATATATGCAAATTATTTTATTTTGGTTTGGTTTGTTTCCAGTGACTTTTGTGAATTGTGTTTGGATAATTAAATGAGTGCGTGCAGATGTAGAATCGCAGGCATTGCCTACACGATATGATGATCTGCCAGATTAGCATACAAAGTGAGAACGTTGCGCCTCGACTGCTAATCGACTAACTTTTGTTTTCCCTCCAACCTTGACCTATTTGAAACATCCACCCAGTGTCTGGCCTTGGAGTGGGAATGTAAACTGACTTTTAATTGATGACACTCATTTGATATTGTCCTTCGTTTCCAACATTTCGCTTGCGTCAGGCTCTTTCAATTATGACTCTCACTCTGTGCCGTTTCACACGGCTCCACTGGATTGATGCTGTAGTGCAGATCTACAACCGCAGGCCACTGTGGCTCTATACACTGACTTAGCAATCTTGGCATTGCCAGATTAGCGAAAAACAGCCTACTTTAGGTACAATTATCTCCTATCCAGGGTTGGGAAGTTCTTTCAGATGACGTCGTGGACCTGGAACAGTTGATGTACAGAGCGCCAACATTTCAGCTCTGTCTTACTTCACTGATTGCCTTGTGAATCCCTGATGGGTTCCGCTTCGTACATAATAATTTCCCTAACATGGGATAATTTGATTCTATTACTCTAACAACAGTGCAAACAAATTGCCTACGTAATTTATTGTGCCAATAATAGCAAAAACAGATGTGGTAATGGTGCTGCGGCTTTCCAACCTCAAATTTATACGGACTTAAACCAAACTGAATATAATCATTAAAATACATGAACACCCAGCCACACTTTTACTTGAGACATGTGTCCAAACATGCATAATTACGGTTTGACAATGTGGCGATACTCTGTCTTTGTTTCTTAATTCTAGCACCCACACAGCTCTGGGCCTTTTTTCACCACTTCCTTTCAGCTTTTCCATCTCCTTCTCTCCAGCTTATCGGGGTGATTTCCTCTGTGGAGGTTCAAAACACAAACAACATTCATGTATCTCCTCAGTTGTATTATCTTTGCCAAAACTGACTGCATTTCCCTTCCCTACAGTATCTCACTGGAACCTC
Source organism: Clinocottus analis (assembly GCF_023055335.1). Classification (NCBI taxonomy): domain Eukaryota; kingdom Metazoa; phylum Chordata; class Actinopteri; order Perciformes; family Cottidae; genus Clinocottus; species Clinocottus analis. Next base: position 5,761,113 of record NW_027175821.1, read on the forward strand.
TGCTGTGCTCTCCCCTGTACGCTCTACCTCTCCAGTCACTGGCGTTCCATACGCCCTCTAAAGCCCTCTGCTCTGTCCCATTTCCCCCATAGCCTCGGGTCCTTTTTGACACCCCTGGCATGTTAATGGACCAATCGGAGACACTGTCCTTGAGAATCTCACTTTGGCTCATTTTCATATCCCCCCTCCACACCTTCTCTCAGATTTATAACCTCTACTGCTTACAGCTCCAGATGTTTTGTTCTGTTTTTTACTCTCTGTAATTGCTAATTCAATCTGGTTGTAAAGGAGCAGATGCTCTCAGGACTTGAGCATACCTGTGTGGGTTTCTCTGCGTGTACGTGGGCTTTCTGGCCCATGTATAAAGCAAGAGGATTTACTGTAACACCCTGACTCATAAACATAAGCCTTCACAATTACAACAAGCTCATTTCCCCGTGTAGGGGAATACGAAAACAGCAGTTTTAACTTGCAGAGTAATCGCACACACGCATCAACTTCCATTATACATTGAATTACTGTCACTAATAAATCACAGCCTCTGCTGTTTGCTGGTTAAGCAGCACTGACAGTTGGCTTTGGAGCTCCAAAGTGTGGTGGGAGCATCACTCATCAGCCTCCCTGTATTTTTTTTTCTATCATCTTCCGTCCTTTTTCTCACCAGGAAAAGTGGCAATCCAGTTCAGAGAGTAAAATAAACAGACTGGTTATCCACAGGAATGTGAATACTGCTTTAGTCCCATTAGGAACATCTGTGTATGTGGTTTGAGATCACAGCAGGTTGTCTTTGCGACTTTGAACATGTGACAAGTAGCCTCATTGTTTCAGCATAATTTCAATACCTACATACTGTGACACACATCCATGCCGCACATGCACATATTTACAATACACATTTACATGAAAGCATACACACACACACACACACACAAATATCAGTCCTTGCTCACATGCCCCCCCCCCCCCCCACGGTGGACCTGTCATGTGTCATGGAGACAGGGGTCAGATACTGTGTGATGTGTGTGGGGGTTATATCGCTTGGGAAAAGGACTAAAGATCTTACCGGGGCTGCAAGAGGGCCAACAATAACAGCCTGAAATATAACAGCAGTGAAAGAACCCTCGCTCTGACAGGAGGAAAGCTGGGCCCCATGCAAGTGACTCCTCAGATCAGAACCTCTTCTGTGGGCACAGAAATGGGCAGGGTCGTTGATTCATAGCTAATGTGCAAAACAAAGAACATTGTTTTCTAATGACATTATGAAACTGCAAAGAAGAAAAAAGAAGAAAAAAAAGCACAGAGTGTTTTAAAAGATTGGAAGCACATGTTTGCAGAGGAAGAATAATAGCCGAGTTGTAGAGCACATTCCCAAGTCGAGATGATGTTCTGACCACATTTGTCATGGGAACTTCAGCCGTGTAAACACACAGCCTCGACCCCCACTGGTCGCACTGACTGACACACACTTGCGCGTGCACAGACCCTGAACACGTTCACCCTCTGTGCAATTCTTTGAGACTAGAAAAGTCAGAGTGCCCCCTAGTGCTGCTTGTGTTACAATTACATCCTGTTTATCCGGCTTACTTTTTCATCTCCTTCAACTCTAAAGTTGTTAGTGACAACTTGGTCTCGGTAGACCAAATTGACGATCAACCGAGGAGCAAGATGATGAATGGAACGTGGTTATAAAATATGAAATATCAAGGAAAGGCTGGCATGTTTTTTTCATATCTAAAGAGAGAAAGTGGGTCTACAAGATTTCTTGCAGAGGATGTTTTTGCCTCTCTCTCTCTTTTTTTTTTCAAATTGAAACTGTGCAAAACAAAACTGCATAGATATTGTTTGAGATTGAATTTCTGCAATTAGGCCTTCAGCTAACTCCATTTCCCCCTAAAACTGCATTCTATGACTTAGTGTATTCAAAACACACACGTACAGACCCATCTTTGATTACACACAGACAAACACACACACACACACACACACACACACACACACACACACTTACACATCAGTGTACAGAATTCTGATCTTTAAGGACACAGGAGTTTTTCAATCAAAGCTTTGATTGAATACTTTGCCATCCTCAGCACTCACACACTCACAGATACACACACATTGTTGACAGAAAGTGTCTTGAGCAACATCATTTACCACTTAGGCCCCTCCCCGAGGACCGTGCCATTCTTAATGCGTGGCAGATAGGTTGATAGCTCTGGTTTCTATCGAGAAGTGCATGTCAATCAACAGCTCGCGTCAACGTCACCGAGGCAAAGTGTTTCTGAAAGATCTTTTCACTGAGTGCCTTTCTATCCATCCTTCTCCGACCCACACACTCATACAAACACACACTCGTGCAAAAACACACTCACACATGCACAAACACACACACAGAGCCATTTCCATCTTGGCAATCACTTCTCCTGGAGTTCTCCTCTTTGGACGTGTAACAGTAATTGAGGTTGCTCCCTCGGGTGCAGTGCATTCTGGGCTGTTAAGTGCAGTTTCTTGTTGTTTTTTTCTCAAATGGGTTGTATTTTGGCTATTGTGTTGTTTCCTTCTGCTCTCCAATGGAAGTGTAAGCCGTGGGCCATATTTACACGTATCATTAGAGAATTGAGAGTAGGGCATTCGAGGGCTTATTTTGCCCACTGGAATATCAATCAATACGACAAACAGTCTTAATACTTTTTGTGTACGCCCAGTCACAGGAGAATAAAAAAAGACTACTGCCAGTCGATTTCTTTTTCCTCATAAATCGACTGTGTCTATTTAAGATGATGCTCAGTCAGTCAAGGGTGTTCACTTGCTACGCTGACCTCCCTGCTCACCACATCGGGCCTGGCTTGAGTACACCCTGTGACCTTTCTGCGCGTTGATGACGTTGTCTGTCCAGAAGAGGGAGTGATTGATCTGGATTGACACAAACAGCCAGTGCCCTGCCTGGCCTGTCACACAGCATCACTGGGTCATTGTAGCATGCCTGAATGCCAGATGAGGAGGGATGGAGAACACACAGGGTGGTGACCCGCACAAGGATGTAGGCTGCAGTTTTGAGCAAGATGGAACACATTTGGACCGAAAAACAAACAGGCTTTATGATGGAGAACACAGTTAGTGCAAAGTGAAAGTCAAAGAATATCAGTTAAAATTGGAAACAAATAATAAATTGAGGATAAAACATTATAAATAGTTCATTCTGGATAATATAGCTCGACCGCTATTGGACTTTAATATATAAAAACATATAACACGCAGGTGTTTTTTTAAATAAAGATCAACTATGTATTTATTTATTTTTTAATAAACACTTTGAAACATACATGTTTCTGTGCTATCTGATGAAAAACTATAATGTGATTACCATTAACTACCATTGCAAAACCACATTTTGATTGTACAAGTACTTTTCCCAAGCAGAACTAATGGCATTTACATCAGAATACGATTTTTGTACTGAGACTGTTTTGATTTATTATCTAAATGTTAAATGTATGCACCAGGAGAAATTCCTTGTATGCGAAAGCATACATGGCAATAAATGGTTCTGATACTGCTGATTCTGATTGTTTAATTTATGAATTACCAACGGCTGACAGCTGTTTTTACTCAATTATGAAGGGTTAATGTACTTCTAGTACAAGTGGTGGAGACTGAGGCCAGACGCTAATTAGGAACTACAACTCCAATGCTGCTTTACGCAATTTTGATGACGTTACATCGGCATTTCCCGTAGTAACCTTTTCTGCCTGTTGGTGCGTTTGCGCCTCCTGTCTTGAAAGAGAGGTGAAGAAGAGTTTACTTTACAGAGTTCAGGGTTTTGGTTGCGGTGTTCGTGTGGAGTAAAGGGTTTTGTTGAGGCAGAAAGCCCATTTTCACGGAGCCACGATGCTGAACATGTGGAAAGTTAGGGAGTTGGTGGACAAAGCGTAAGTATCTCCCGACGACATTGCGTCCGTGTCGTGCTGTAGTTTACCTGTTTGAAAGAGACACGTACCCAAAACTTTGACGTCACTCGAACAAGTTAGCTAGCCTGTATGCTACTAGCAAGTTAGTGAGTTAGCAGACTTTTACGAACACTATTTGTCTTCAAGTATGAATGTCATTTATTTGTCACGGTCGGATGGCCCGGTCCTTCGGTTCGTGTGGATAACATTCACGAGACCACTTTAGCTTTTTGTTTCAGCATTGTGTCCGACAGTTGAAGCTAACTCACATAGCCGACAAGCTAGCTAATGATCTAAGAGCTAGCCTGCTGATAGCTAGCTAACCAACCAGGCTATCCAGCTCAGCTAGTTTGACAGCTCGTCGGCTCAATAATCATCTATTTAACATCAATACGTTAGTGCACTCTATCGTATCACCATTGCGTGGCTACTTCTGTCTGGAAGTATGTTTTTAAAGCTTTATTGAGCTTAACTCTCCTGTGCGGATGTTATGACACTTGTAGCTAAATTAACGTAACATGAGCAATAACTTACTGTAGATGAAGTCAGTTGATTTAAAGTAACGCCACATGGCTGTATTACTTCACAGCCACATTGTTAGCTTTGTTACATTCCTTATATCTATATTCAAGTGGAAGTAGCGAGACAACTTTTACAAAGACCTGAAGATGTCGAACTCATTACCTCACAATACAAGTTTCATTGTGTTTGTTGCGTTTTCTTTTTACAACTGAGCATTTAAAACCACCTGCAATTTTATGTTACAGACATCCTTTTGTATTGCGTTTGTACGGTGACTAACTTACCTGCGGTTAAGCTACTGTATATTAGCTTCATTATTTTGTTGCGCCACAACAGAGCACTTATTAATCAGTGACCAGTGACCCTGCAGTGTTTTGCAACATTTGGTAGATGTCCAGCTTACTTAAGTTCAAGGATTTCATGATGTAAGCTTAACATAGCAATTGCTGTACTTTCCACCAGGTTGATGAGAATTAATATGGAGTTTGTTTGGCAAAATGTAACGACACTGGCAAAAAGCATGTAAACTATACATACTGTGAATCCTGGGTGCGTGTGTACTCGTAATGAGTCATAGTTTTATGGCCTTAACAGTCTAAGCCTCCATGGCTAGGAATAATGTAGTAGCTGAAAGTATATACCTGCCGAGCTTAAACAACACCTTGGGGATAACATGTCTTTTGTTCTGCTTTGGTGTCTGCTTTACTTTTAGTTGTTGACTAAACGTGAGCATGCATTCCTGTACTGTAGGATTACAGGTAATTGCACAATTTTTACTCCCTTTCAAAGGTCGTAATGGCTGATTTTGCAGACCCAGAGAGACAATAGAGTGTTTTTAAGTCCATCCAAGAAGGCATTCCTGCTGAATGCCCTTGTCTCCCTGGAGTGTGACCTCCTGGAACATGTGTTACTGGAGAGAGACAGAGAGGGGGCCAGACCAAGACACAGAGAAAGGGAAAGCTGCGAGTTTGATTGATTTAATGGATGGGCGTTTCCATGTTAAATTTCCTCTTAGTTATTTGAAATCAAGGGTGATGAAAGAGCTTGTGTTTTGTAACATTCAGAAACTGTCCCTTTTTTTAGTATTGACTCAAATTATAAAGCATTTTAATATAGTGTCACCAAGCTTAGAGTCATTCACAATCAAAGATTATTATAATTCAATGTTTTCTGTTGTGTGGTTAAGGTGAGGTCTTTGCTGAGGCAGGACATGCAAGCCAACGTTTTATCCTGTTTCAAGTAGGTCTAGTACTGAACATTTATTATATAAAGAATATAGTACGATTGGATTAATGAGTAACGGCAGGCTTTTTTTTTTATCTTCACATACAGCACTACAGTGGTTTAACGGAAATCTGTCTGATAGTGTGTCACAGTGAGAGTATCACAACTTCCGGTTTTATCCGGCTCTATCTAGGACAGGGCCAACAACCACGCAGAGATATGATGTTGCATTACTATATCATATCCTCTTGTGTTTTGCCTGTCATTCGTGCAAACATGCAGCTTTGTGTAGTGTCCGTAACAAGGCAAGAGAGACCCATTATATGTATAGTTAGTAACATAGTACACAATGTAATCAGAATGACTCCTCAAAGCTAAATAAAACCTGAACACATGATTGAAACTAAAAATTAAGTCTTGTCTTGGGCTGAAGTGAGTGTAATTAGAAGAACAATGCCATCAGAATTAAGTTTTATACAGGATATTACTTGGTGTCTGTCCAGGATCTCCCTCTTACATGAAGTTACTGTCACCAATGTTCATCATCTAAAAACACATGGCATAGACCTTTGTAAAAATTTCCGAGATGACGAAATCATTTGCAAACGGGTGTACGTTATCTAAGTGGTAACCATAGTATGCTGCTTGCAGTAGTAATGCAATGTTTTTCTATAACCACAGAGAGGGTGTTTATCTCCACCCATCAGTTCAGTGCTGTTCTCTCAGGCCCTTTACATGATATTGCTGATGTGGCAGTCGTGAGGAAGGAGGGACGTGAGCCGCAGGGCTAAAATGTTTCGCTGAAAGCTGTGACAGGGCGTACTAAAATACTTGGAATAAACTGCCTATTTTTTTGTATAGATCATGTCTGTAGTGCTGAAAGACACTATTCTAATTAAAGATAATAGAAAACAAATTAATGCACCAAGGCCACTAGCCATGGAGAATTTTTTGAGATTCACAATATCTTCTACAAAGGCATCTTAGTCTTGCAAAAACAAAATAGCTGATAAACATCTGTTGTTTCTAGAATATTCTCTGCCTGGAAAATCCTTTTGTTCTTCTGTTCTTCATGACATTCCTCTTGTGCAGACTTTACATTTGTTCTGTCTTCCGATAAGTGCTGGTTATGACGGTCCATAGTACGCAATTTAGAAAACAAGTTCTCTATTTATTTACCTGAGATTATTAGTGAGCCACCAGTTATACTATCAGTTTTTATTTCCTCGTTATTTTCCTTGAATGTCAACAAGCAAGAGCTCACCCACAGTGAGCACAGCCCTGTTTTACTCTGTTCCATTTGAGGTCTTATTTATGTGTTTATTCTGCACACAGATTTGTATTTGCTTGTTTGGGCCTCTATTTTTGTTCTTGACGAGTGGTTAGATTCAGAGCACACACGAGCACTCCCTATTGTCCTATTGTGCTTTTAGCCTCAAAAAGGACAAGTTTATGGGCGTGGCTCAAATAAGAGAACCTTTCATCTAATACTGTCCATGTTGTGGTTATCTAGGACGCCACATATTTTAAACTGAAATAAAAATGTCATCCAGAATACTTGGCATGGGCATAATCAAGGAAGTAATGTTTCTCTTTTATCATACTGCACAGAACCAACGTGGTGATGAACTACTCAGAGGTGGAGTCTAAAGTCAGAGAGGCCACCAATGACGACGCATGGGGACCATCAGGACAACTGATGAGTGAAATCTCCAGGTAAGGACAACTTGTAGTCTTGTGCGATATGTCCTGCTGAAAAGCACCAATGCTACATCAACATCAACTCTAACAGAATCCTGCACTAAAATCAAAGTCTCATTTAATACAGTTGTATATGTATATGCTCACTACTTAACAACCGCATGTATATATACGCACGTATTTTTTTTGTCGTTAACATACTACTTTTAAAGCTCTTTTTGACTGTAGTGACACTCGTTAGGAAATTCCCTTCCATTTCAACCACAGGAACCCATTTTAAGCTTTGGTTTTTGACATGACCACAAAAGTACCCGTTTCCAAGGTAGTATTTTTCTGCTGTCCAGAAACTGCTGTACCACTGTCAGTACTGGACACTAGCCTCACAACTGCTACAACAATTACAGCATTCATTCAAGCTGCTGCAATCGGTGCTCGGGCAGAGATAGGAATTTTAAGATGTTCTGTTGTCATTAAGATTTAAATGCTAATTATGGAGCTGACTAGAGACGTGTGAAACTAAAGCTTTACTTTATAATGATGATTACATACCTAAGCCAAAAATTAACCAAATAATAATAATGAATTCATACGTTACAGTTTTAGTGAATTACAAACAATACTGTAAATTATGGTTCGACACATTAATGAATGTCACTTTTAGTTCTTGTATTCGTCTAAATTTCCAAATCAATTAAGTGAGGCACAAATGTCCCGAAGAAACCTGTGGCTTCTGAAATACTTTCTGAATTCTGTTCCTAATGTCTCCCTCTTTCTCTTTTTCTGTCAATGTTTATGTAATCAGAGCCACCTTCATGTATGAGCAGTTCCCAGAGGTGATGAACATGCTGTGGGCCCGCATGCTGAGGGATAATAAGAAGAACTGGCGGAGAGTCTACAAGGTCTGCCACAGTACTGTTGCGACATCCTACAAACAGACATGCTTGATTATGACTCAAAGCTTGAAACCCTAAGCACTAAATACAGTTTTTACCTAAAACTTTGGACCAGATCCAACTCGGAACCATCTGTTAATTTTGACGTCAAATTCTCTTCTCATTACTTACAGGCAGGAATAATATGTTTCAAAAAAATTCACAAAACAAAAACATTTGACCTTGAATAGAAACAGCTGATGTTCACATAGTTTTAACATGCTATAAATTTAGGGTTGTGATGAAACAAATAATTTCCATAACTAAACCAGTTGACACTGAACACTTTTTGCTTTATTGTGTGTCTGTTTCTCAGTCCCTGCTGCTGCTGGCCCATCTAATCAGGAATGGATCCGAGAGGGTTGTTACCAGTACCAGAGAACACCTGTATGACCTTAGATCTTTAGAAAGCTACCACTTTGTAGGTAAGGTACCATTTTCTGTCATTTCTATTATTTATACCATCGTTTTCTGTGCATGTTGGATGAGTAGTACCTAAAAATATTTGCCCGGCATGAAAAAACACGTTGCTTTGAAAAGAGTTTGCTTTGATTAGGAGAGACACTCTTCACACCTCAGCATTGTAGAGTTTAATGTTTATTAACAATAGCTTCAGTGTGAGCTGTAATGAATGGCTAGAGGCTGTAAGCACTGCTTAGTCCACAAACCCTTAAACCACACACACACACACACACACTCTAACACACACTAAAGCTGCTTTCACACTTCCCAACCATTTGTGTATTTGAGGTGCAATTTACAAACAAGAACATTTCCCTATATGGTGATAATCTGATTTATTGCTTGTTCGTTGTTTCAATAAATTGTGAAGTCAACACAAATATTTGCTAAATCGTTAATTATATTACCGTCAATGTGTCTGTGTCTCCACATCTGTCTCTAGATGAGAATGGGAAGGACCAAGGTGTGAATGTGCGTCAGAAGGTGAAGGAGACGGTAGATTTTGTCCAGGATGACGACAGGCTAAGGGAAGAACGGAAAAAGTCAAAGAAGAACAAAGACAAATACATCGGGGTGTCCTCAGACAGTATGGGATACCGAAGTTACTGTAAGTTGACTGATTTATGCAGACTTATGATCAACAAAAACGTTTGGGTTTTTAATTAAATTCTCCTGTTTTACTTGCTTTTATCTCCTTTTCTACATACTTGAATCCCTTTCCTCCAGCGGGGGACCGGTACGACTCCAATGATAGCCGGGGAAAGTGGGACGACGACTTTGAGCGGAACAAAGGGCAATTCCCCTTCAGCGAGAAATTGGGGGAGATCAGCGACAAAATTGGCAGCACCATTGACGATACGATAAGCAGATTTAGGAAGCAGGATAGAGACGACTCACCAGATCGATTTAGGTTGGACACAGACAAGTTATCAAATGTATATGTAGTGCCATTTGGAGCTCAAAGCCACAAACCATGTTCCAAATATAAACATATAAATGGAGAAAATTGACATTTGGTTTTATCTGTTTTCTAAACACTGATTTCAACAGGTCTTTATTTTCAAAGTTTTCAAATACATTGTGAATGTACCTGTGATTGAAATGGTAAAACAAAACTGATCATGCCATTAAAGGAAGGAAAAAAGTACAAATAACACATTTACTTAATATACTGTCGATAACGGTAAAACCACCTCTAGAACATGGGTTGTATCTTGATTCTCTTTATTTATTTATGGAAATAGAAAGACAATCCGTATCCTTACATAACTGGTTGTCTTACATGGGCGTTATTGTCTCCATAGTGACACGGAGGAGGACCGGAGTCGCTCGTCTCACAATGGCCAGTCAGGAAAAGAATTCAAAGATGAAGAGGAGACTGTAACCACCAAGAGTGTACACATAGTCCAAGCAACAGAGACTACAGCAACTCGGAAGAGAGGGGTCCCGTCTAAGGTCGTAGACTTGGGAGCCGCAGCCCACTACGTGGGAGATAAAAGCCCAGTATCCACCACCAAACAGGTACCAAGAGCACACATAAGATGAGACTTTATGGATATTTGTATACATTATTGATATTTGTATATGTATATTACCTTTTGTAAATGTTCTTTATTCCAGCCAGCCGCCCCCCAGGCCTCCAGTACCGTCCTAGCTGACCTGTTTATTGTGGACTCCCCACCGAGCCAGCCTGCTGCCACAGGTATGTCACTAACTTCAAGTAATACCCTGACATTTTGTGAAATGTGCTTCATGTTGCTGTCTCACCAGCAGTTGGCTGAGAAGATTTGGATCAATTCATCTGCTTAAACCAGATAAATGCAACTGATACATGACATTTTAAGCATCATTTAGCACCTTAGGGAAACAGTTGGTCTCTTCCAGTTAGTTTTTATTTACATGTAGTTTATTCTGAGCAGTAAATCCAGAAACAACCTAACAGGAAACCCCACAGTGACTGCAGGACTAGACTCCACAGTCACTATGCCCAGCTGCTGATGCTAGCTTCAGATTTTGGGGACAGCACGGGGAGGGAGTTGATGTATAGTAACTAAGTGCACCAGATGTTTTTGGAGCAGTCCCTGGTGAATGGAGAGGGCGGGAGCACTGAACAGATGTTTGGTCTTCTCAACCTATCGTCTGCCATAACCCCTCCCCTCCCTCCTACACTTCTGACACTGAAGGAATGCTAACTATGGTAGAATGACACCTGGAGCTCGCTTGTTTGAGATTGATGTGTTTCTGTCTATATCTCAATGCAGACCTGATCAGTGGATTTGCTGACTTCTCCTCACCTGCTCCCTCTGTCGGCATCTCCTCAGTATCTGGTTGGTTTCAAGACTTTTTTGTGTGTGTGTGTTAGTGTGTGCTTGCGTGTGCTGTGCTGTTGCAGCTATACTGCTAGAATATTCAGAGAGAAGCCCTGGCCATATGGAGCCTGCTACCTGCTCTGCATAACAAGAACAGACACACATCAACTCCTGTTATGGATGACAAGGAGACAGGGACAGAGGAAGAAGTTGATGGGGGTGGAGGGAGCTAAAAGAGATTGAGAGGAGGGATAGAGACAACAAGTAGGGCCGGTTCATTGAAAATTTAAAACGTGGCACCAGTGGTTACTGCGAATGCCCTGGATGAAGCAAATCCTTACGGAAGACTCAATTGTTTATGCTTGATTGATATGACTGGTCCAAATGCGTTGGTGACTTTTGTTTGCAGCATCTTGCAATTATTTACATGGCTCACAACACAAACCTCACTGTTTAGATGGCAAATATAGACATTCATTCAACTGTCTCTTTATTTCTCTTTCTTGTTGCAGCTGCACCTTCCTCCAGTAATGGAGACTTTGGAGAGTGGAACGCCTTCCCCGGAGGTCAGATGCCAGCATCTGCTCAGACTGTTGTCACCGGTGGAAATGACCTTTTTGTAGGCATGGCAGGTCCTGCCCTCGCCCCGGCTCCAGCTCCAAGCACCGGTCCTGCCTCAGCAGACCTGTTTGACTTGATGGGGCCAACGCAGTCCCTCAGCTCCTCCCAGAGCCTCAACTTTAGCATGAGCAGCACACAGAGCATGAGCGCCACAGTCCTTCCCCAGTCTGGTTCACAGGTATGCATGATTGCACTCATACACGCACGCATCAGGCACACACTTTTTAAATAATTTATTTATATACATATCATTACAAGACTCATGATGGGTGCTTAAATTATACAGGTGGAAACAAAATATCTTCAGGAAAATAAGAATGCACTTTATGATTTCAGTTTTTATGAATGCAGAGTGAGACTGATACATTTTAGGATTATGTATATTTTATGTGCTGGTGTATATTTTAAACAGTAAAAATACAGCATAAATGTTGATAAAACAATTATTAATTTAAGTCTGTCTTAATATCAGTCAAGAAAATAACTCTAAATACCTCTTCTACTTTCATCATTCGAACATTTTTAAAGATACTAAATTAGAAATTCCGAGCACATCTATTGCTATTGATTTTTTTTTTATTAGTTCAAACCCTTTACTCTGTGTTTATTGATGTGTAAACCACATTTGTCTGTATGCCTTTTTTATAATAAAGACATACCTTCTGTGACTGAAAGATGGAGGACAAGCATGATGGTAAAGGGTTAACGTGCAGCCTCACCAGATGCTCATCTCCCCTAGAGACCGCCCACTAACCACCCACTCCTCCTGTTACTGACACACAGAATGAGAAGAATCAGTTTTGAGTTACAAAAACATTAAAAACCCAAGGAATGCCTGTGGATGTCGACTGTATTTCCATGTTAAAAGGTTGTTGACCTAAAAAAAACTTGTTCTTTGTTTCACTAAGAAGACGCCCACCACTCCTTTCCCCGTTAGTTACTTTAGATGGCATGTTTTAATGAGCTCAGCTCGTCACTGGCTGATTTCTGACAGTATTGAGGTTAAATGGGAGTTGGAAGGCCTTGATTTATTTAGAAAGAACTGTGACTTATCATCAAGTATTTCAGTGTTGGAGTTTTTCTCACTGTACGTCTGTGACTTTTAGCTTGAATTAGCTCTTTCTCTAACTTTGCTTCTGTCTTTGTCCCCCTACAGTTCATGGGGGGTTCTCTTCAACCGCAGTCTGTCCAGCCTGTCCACCAGTCGGTGGGCTCTCAAGGTGCCGGAGCCAAAGCAGCCCTCCCTTCCACCTGGTCAGACCCCACAGTTAACATCAGCCTGGACTTCCTGGGCCCAGGTGTGCATCCACCCAAGCAAAACCAGCCCACCCTCAACACTCTCCAACACGGTGAGAGGAATGGTAGATCTGGCATAAATGATGACACTGTAACCAGGCTCTCTTTCAAAGCACCAGTCCAAAAGATATTTAAAATTGTGGTCCTCTTATTGTGTTTTGTTCGTTCATCTTCAGGCAACCAGTTACCTGCCAACCTGCTCTCCCAGGGATTTTCCGGTATGAGCCTTGGAACTACAACAGTCAGATCGCCTGTAAACCCTATGATGCACCCTGGTGCTGGCATGGGAATGGGAATGGGCATGGCTCCCAACCAGGGCATGATGGGGATGACTCCCAACCAGGGCATGATGGGGATGGCTACCAACCAGGGCATGATGGGGATGGCTGCCAACCAGGGCATGATGGGGATGGGCATGAACATGGGGATGCCACAGGGAGGTATGGCCATGGGGATGCCCAATGCTATGGGGATGGGAATGGGGATGAACCCTGGAATGGTCCAACAGCCCAAACACGATGCCTTTGCTGACTTTGGCAATTTTGGAAAGTGATGAAACTGGAGAGAAAATGTTATCTGGTGAAGTGGTGGTCTCTCTCTTTCTCACTCTCCCCGTCCATTGGTAAAGGATTGTTATGAGCTGCAAACAAAGAGTACTTGAATAATGTCAACTATCACAATACCAATTCCCTGCAATCTCCTTATTTTTTATTTTTTTTTTAGAAATGCTGTGTTGTGATATGGATCTAAATGAATGTGTTTGTGTTGTGTTTGAACCAAGGATCTTTGTGGTCTTGGGCGACACACACTGATGGCAGTGTGCCTTGTTGGTTACTGAAGAGTCAATGAGAAGAGGAAAGAGCGTGCCAGAATGTCACAGGGATTTGCTTTATAACCTCAATCAAGTGAAATTACCAGAATAGCAAAACAATATCGGTAGCTTCATCATTTTCATTTTGAGACGCATTCTCAGTAACTTTACGGAATGATGCGTTTTGAATAACATGATCAGCCATTTTAACTTTCTAATGTACATTTAAGAATATCAAGTTACCTCTTTTTATGTCATTGCTCTTCCTTTGACCTGTAAATAGAAATCTGCAGCCCTCACAAATAAGTTATGATGTTCCGATATGAGAGGTGGTGTGAAGAGTTGTGTCATGCAGACCAAATCTGAATCAAGACCCATAACAAAGCACATTGACACCTTGTCTTTGTACATAAGTGTCCACACACTCCAGATGTGGCCTCTCAGTGCGGCAGTTAAAGTAATGAAGGAGTGTTTGGAGTGAAGGTTATCGATTTAATTTGAGGAATTTCTCCTTCAACAGACCATCAAGTGTGGCCTTTCTTATTGCTATATATCTATATATTTTACTTATGAAGACTATTATAATCAGTTTGCATCCAAATAAGATAATCAGTAGGTATAAAAGGCCTCATACAGGGGTTGTGGGTTCTTAATTACAGCACAGAGTGCCTGAAAGACATTTGCCTTTTCTCTTTAGTTGACCTCTTTTGAAGGAAGCAATGTGACTGCAGCGCTGAGGACGGCTACCAGACCAGAGCTTCTGTACTATGTACAAACATCTGTGTCTGTACAAATGCCTCAAGCCGCGCATAACGTCTGTACAGATATCAGATGCAATTGTAGAATTATTTTCGCTCACTGTTTTGTTCGTCCCACGCACACTTAAGTGGTTCCACTTTATTCAGGTCAGCGATAAGTTGAAAATATATTCGGCTGAACTTGAATCGGCACCTCAAGGGCACGGACTGTTGTTAAGATTGCGTCACGCATCCATCTGTTAAATGTTCCACCAGTTCGTCTCGGTTCCGACCGCCCGTCTCACCTTCCATCTCGATTAATGGTACACATTAAAAAAAACAAAAAACAGCAATCTTAGAAACTGTGTTGTCGTCATAACCGTCTGCATGTTTCGCATCTTATTCATGAGAGGAAGCGCTTTTACCTGCCGGGAAGCCGTTTGTACTCTCCCAGTACGTGATGCGCTGTGGGTTAGCTCATAATGAACGGTCCCATTCAGCTGTACACCAGCTACCTGATCTGTTAGATGTACAAAACATTGCGCTTCCGCGGTTCAAGTGCCTGCCGGTGGTTGCCTCCTGACCCTTGTAATGAGTGATAAGTAAATCTTGGCTGCCTAACGTTTTTAGTACGTCAACGATTACATAAATAATTCACTGACCAGAGGGGAAGGCAGTGGGTTCTGCAGCCCCCGAGCGCGTTGGGAGTTGTTGAAGCTCGCCCCTTCTCCCGAGGGCTCGAGAGGCAGAGCACACTAACACATAGTAGCCTTGCGTTGGAGTCTCAAGCATTAAAATGACCAAAATCTGTTTGCTGTTTTTTCTAAAATATATATCCGTAGAGGTTGTTTTATTCATTTTGTACTTCAAATTGAGTTGATCTTCTCTAAGGTGGGATTGTTACTGAAACACTAGCATATGCAAATGTAAGGAAAAAGAAAATCCTTTTTGAGAAAATGAAGTTTGCATTGTTCCCATTTCGATTTGATTTCCACATTGATTCTTTATCTACAACATTAAACAGTTGATTGAGATGTGTTAATGGCGTGTGTTATTTGGTGTGCTGTGTCATTAGCCTCATTCAAAAGAGCTTCAAGCAGCAAAAGTGGAGCCACTGCGCTCGACTTTGAAATTACATTTAGTTAATGTGAGTTTGTTAACTTAGTTGTTGGAGGTAATAAACAAAGGTCAACGATAAATATACACATTAACACATTATATCAATAAAGGCAGAACAACTGGAGACTAACAGTATATGCAAATCAGAGGATACGCGGTCAGGCCGGACCCCACACTCATAGTTTCTCACTGCAAAGCGAGCAGAAAGTGGATTCCACTGAAGCATTATGGGATATAACGGCAAACACGCACTGGAATGATGCGTATAGAGACTTTGAGGAGTTCAATGTAAAGAACTTCTGTTAGTTTGTGCCCTTCAATATCATTCAACTTGGTGAAACGTACAGTTTGCTTTGCTGAGATAGATGGCCTGATTACTTGATAGAATGCACTCAGGAGAAAGATTGTGGCGTCTAATTGCGGCCCGTGTCTTCACCACAAGTGCCGTGCCCTTCTCATATTGTATCAAAATTGTTGAAACACACTGGGGTGACACAAACAGCTGAAACACAGCTTGTATTAAACAATTGACCCCATTTCCACTCTCTGGAGAGGAAGCCTGTTAAATGGGCTACACTAATAATATATATCTATATATATATGAAAAGTAACTGTGTGTGTGTGTGTATATATATATATATATATATATATATATATATATATATATATATATATATGAACAACAGCTACAACAGCTACTGCTAGAATTTGTCCCATTTATGGTATGAAAATATATAGAAAGAGGGTCAATTAAACTCTGCAGTCAAATTATGAAAAACTAAAATAAGACATTGAGACCCAGAAACATCGCAACATGCAATCATCCTGTGCCATTCATCATCCAAAAGTAACCTCTGCCGTTTCCAAACAGAAAAAAAAGCAACATCTTTACAACTTCCATGAGATGCAGTAAATTGTGCTTTTATGGGTAATGTGCCCATTAAAGAGTAAAAGCAATCTGAGACGTCAAGACAAATGACAGCTTTTGAGTGCCATCTGCAATCTCGAGCTTCACAAACTCAATTATTCATAATGCATTTATGAAGTCCGCTGAGACTGCGCTGTCATTCCTGTTCAAACTAACGGGGAAAAGCAACATAAAGGGACAAGCTCGAGGAGATGACAATGGGCTCGCAGACGGCACTAATGTGTTTATGCTGCCACCTGCTGGGCAATAACCAGAACACAAGCACACTTACTGATGCCGTTGCACAACGGTGTCAAAATAAATTTCCTTTAGTGGCTGTCAGACAACAACAAAAAAAAAAAGACAAGACATGACTATAATTAGAACGGAGCTTTTATTCCTCAAAAATCAAGATCATTTCTCTGGTGGGCAGAGGAAAAACCTCCATATCAATATGATATAACATTAGTCCTTGTTTGATTCCCCTGAATCTAATTTAAATCAAATCTCTGGCAGTTCGTCAACAGTATTTCACGCCTATCATCTTCAGATGTTCGGCGTGAAAGGAAACTTAAATTTAATTGGCTGTAGCCCACTTTTTTTTTTTTTTTTACATCCATGAGAAATGTCAGACTGCAGGCAATAAGCAGAGCGGCTGTGGGTTAACCAGGAGAACGTTCTCCCCCCGGATGAACAGCTGGTTGATGTGGCGTGTGTGGACCTTGCCGTACATCTGGGAGTCTTTCTTCCGACGGACCTCTGTGCCCTCGGCCTTCAGCGAGACTGTGTGTTTATCTCCAGCAGCGTCAGACAGTTGGGTTTCCGTCCGGCTGTCCCCTCTCTTGCTCGTCGGGTGAGCCGACTGGTTTTTCAGGGTTCTTTCTGGGTTTGCAGGCTGATGCTTGCTGGACGTTTCCTGGGCTTGATGCTTTTTTGCTGGCTCTTCACCTCCCGGGTGCTCCTGGAGCTTTAGCTTCTCGAACAGCTGCACAAAGATTTCAGTCACATTAACAGGAAATTAAAGCCCATTTTGATTTTTTTAGATTGATTTTTTTGGACGTCATTTTTCAGCGATAGCCAACGCTCTTTAATTGCCTCTCTACATAGGATTATTATTTACAGAATCAGCACTTGCATGTAATCCAGCCCCTGTGTTGCTGCTAATGCAAACAACAGGCTCGTTCGAGACGAGCCAGTTCTGCGCAGAATCGATCACCGGCAATCGGCACGCAATGCATGCTGGTTAGATTTGTGTCCGACTTGCTCCAGACTTGCGATGACGTCACGCACACGTGGTCAACAATAATCTCACGAGAGCAAGGCGGCCGCCAATTTTAGAGCCAAATATATATATATATATATATATATATATATATATATATATATATATATATATATATATATATATATATATATTTACAAACACATATGAATAAATCCAAACCTGATCTGTAAACTACATGTAGCCTAACCGGAAGTCATTTTTTCTGTGACTTCCTGTGTATACTTTGAAAGCATCTTAAAACTGTCCCACTTGACTGCAGTTTTTAGATATTTCAGTCAGATAGGCATTATAATCCAGTGCCTACCCGTGAAATGGTGAGAGCCTTTTCATGGTATAAGGCCTCTCCGAGCAGAGGCTCTCGGTACGTCTCATCTACATCCACCATTGCCTGATGAGGAGAAACAAAAACAAGTCGTGAAAGGCCAACATTAAGACATCGGCGTCATGGTCACAACAAGTACACGAGTGCGAGAGCTCACCATGTTCCAGAACTTGTCGAAGGCCACGACAAAGCCGGAGCACACGCCCCTCAGCCCCTTGAAGGTCCTGATGTGAACTTTGACCCTTATCCTCTCCTCCACACATCTGTACAGCTCCCCCAACGGACTGCCTTTACACACTGAAGACACATGACCACCAGGTTACTCATCTGTCACCAACCAATGCTCAACATGCAAGACTTCAAACTAGATTTGAACTTGTAAATTGGACGATGACCATATAATTTCGTGTCTTCCAAACGTTGTCCATCTTTGACTTTTGGACTGTTCTTTGAATGGCCTCAGAATAACGTTAATGGGGATTTGACACTATTTTCTCATATGTATAGATACTCTCAACACGACGTGTGTATTCTGTTGTGCCTTCATCATCGAGGTAATAATGCAACATGTGTGTGTGTGTGTGTGTTTCCCCCATTTGAAGAGCAGGACAGTGCCCTGCTGTAAAGTGACTTGACCAGGTACGAGACTGACACGGACTGGGACATAACTCATAATGTGGCTTTGAGTGGCCCTGTGCATTGTGTGCAACTTTTAAACGACGGAAGCCGGGTTAAGGTGCCGGTGGTTGTTAAACCTACAGGGCATCCTGGTCAGGACATTTTTCTGGAGCTTCTGCCTCCTCCGGCGCGCCGAGCCGCCGCCGCCGCTGCTGCTGCTCTCCCCCTTCTCCGACACCGGGTTGTTCACGATGAGCTTCTTCAGCCTCTCGATGCGCTCCGGGTCCGCCACTCCTTTCATCGCCTTTCGCCGCTTTTTCTCCACGTTCTCCGGTTTGGCTCTGCCCCGGCCGCCCTTCATGAAGCTCTCGTACGCCGCCACATTGTTGAAGCCCTTGATATTTGGGAAAGGCAGAGGCACAGTCGGCGAGTACAGGGCCAAAAGCGGGTCGAAGTGATCGGAACAGACGTCTATTCTTTCTGCGTCATCGTCTCCAGCTTTGCTGCCCGACGCTGCTTGGTGCTGCGGGACTGGCGGCGCTCTTGAACGGCCTGAAGAGACCGGTTCTTTAGGGTCAGACTTTACACTCTTTCTTTCTCTCTCCTCCATGTTTGAAGACAACCGCAGATGAGCAACACGAGCACACGGCAAAGCAGCGAACCCACGGTAAGTTTCTGCAGTTGGTAGAGGCGGAGTTTACACTCTGCGCCTTTTTCAAGAGAGCCTACACGTCAGAGAAACGAGTTTTTCAATCCCGGAAGCGTTTTTTTTGTTGTTGTTGTGTATGTTTTTTACGGTAATAATTTGATAGTAATTAGGTAATAATGTATTCCGTCATGAAACAATATCAACGAATTTCCCCACAAAACTGGCTAGTGTTTATCTGGACCATCAGTTCCGTACAACGTGTTTCATCTCTTACATACACGATCTTTGACATCCACCTTCCCTTCATAACCACAAGATGGCGCTAAAACACAGATTATTTGCTTGCTGCTGTATGGTCTTACTTTATGTATGGTCAATCTGCTTGCGTTGATATATATATAAATATACTCTAGAGCAGAAACACACTAATACATTCGTATCATGATGGACTTTTACATAGGGCGAACAAGCAATTGAGAGCAATACGCAATTTGATTTGTATTAATTGTTTGTCATTTTAAGGCGTGGGCTCCGGAACCTTTGTTCGGTGGATTGCGGCTTCACTACTACATATTTCGTTGATGGACTATACACAAACCAACGTGTGTGACCTAACAACTGTCTCAAGATACATGTAGATATAGTTCTGTCCTTCTATATTGAAAATTGGTGTTTGTATAACTTAATAAATATCAAGATATTAACGCATGAAACAGACGTATTTAGTTAGCTAAAGTGCTGCTTACCGTTGGTGCACGACACTAGCACAACGCATGACGTCCAAGTGTAAGTAATGACTAGCTTAAAGATGGCCAGACCGATCTGTAACAGCAATCATTGCATTATTAGTCATGAGTGGGATCGTAAGTTACTTCTAATCATATGCATGTCTTCCAGAATACATTAACGGATGTCACCACTGCACAGTGCACATCTGACAGCCGCAAAGATAAGAAGAGTATAATATCTAGTTTAAAGTATAATATAACGTTATGTGCTTATTGCTTTGTCTTTTCAGGGGCTCCCTCATGCTGAGTGGAAAGGCCTGCACATTCGGTGGACGTGTCAGGTCTTGTGTTGTCCAACCTCTGGCCCGTCTCTTCACCTCTTCCCGCAACATGGCCAAGAGCATGTTTGAGTACGTCCGCAACTTTGAAACGGATGACGCTTGTCTTCGAAACTGCTACATTGTTGTAAGACTGGATGGGCGCAACTTCCACAAGTGAGTTTCCTCTTCACTCTGTAAGGACATGAGTACTGTTGCAAATCCACAGGACAATGCATCTCTCTTGTTCTAAGTTTCGTCATGCATTTTGTTTCAGGTTTGCAGAGGAGCACACGTTCCTGAAGCCCAATGACGACAGGGCTTTGGGCCTGATGACCAAGAGTGCGCGCTCTGTCATGGTAGAATTAGAGGATATTGTTATCGCTTATGGTCAAAGTGATGAGTTCAGCTTTGTTTTTAAGAGGACTTCTTCTTGGTTCAACAGGAGAGCCAGGTACCAATGTTTTGCCACACTGTCGTCCAATGTCATTCCCACACAAGCTTTGCAGGCTTTTGACTTAACTTCTTCCTCTCTCTCTCTTCTGGCAGTAAGCTCATGACTCATGTGGCCTCCCAGTTCTCCTCCTCATATGTGTTTTACTGGAAGGAGTTTTTTGGGGAGCAGCCTCTCTTGTACCCCCCAGGCTTTGATGGACGTGTGGTCCTGTATCCCAGCAACCGTAATCTCAGAGACTACCTCAGCTGGAGGCAAGCAGATTGTAAGTGCACACTGTGCTCTAACTGTTGTACAGATCGGGCAGTTGACTTCCAGATGAATCCATTCATGAAGCTGACAACTGCACATGTGCCTTTGTGTCTTTCAGGTCACATAAATAATATGTACAACACAGTGTTTTGGACTTTAGTTCAAAAGGGGGGACTTACCACAGCCCAGGCAGAACAGCGCTTAAAGGTGAGAGCGCAACACAATCTCAAGTTGATTAATAGACGGTTGTGTGTACATGTACAGATGTATGTGTCGATACAAATATACCATGTGTTATGATAATATCTAAGGGGAATACCCCTTTTTTGTCTTTATTCCTTATGACTATCTTTAATAACAATAACAATGAGATCACCAAAACCACCATGAACATAAATCTGAAGGATAAAACGCCTGCATATTAACAGTTTTATAAAACATGAATACATTTATTAAGACATAACACTCTCCACTCACAATAAATGTTTCAGTCTTGCTGCAGATGAGATGAACATAGACTCTCTACCTCTCGTACCTTATTGCTTAAATATGCTTAAACAACTCAATCTACACTGAGAGACTTATAAGTTGGTACCTAACGCTCTTTGATTTTACATTTCTGATATTACATGCATTAATTGTGAGGCTGTGTGTGTGTGTGTCAGTCAGAGTAAAGCACGACTCATGCAGAGAGAGGAGGTTTGCGACGCTGCTATTTTTTTCTAAAGTACCGAAAGCAGAATCTTCAACTCTGGACCTTACCAAAACCATTTTTTTTACTGATGCATAATCGGTTCCTGTTTTGAAGTTTCATGGAGTATCCCTAATCATTATACATTGAATACTCATGTGAATACATTGACAAACTCAAATTAATCAAGTCAAAGACATTTCATCAGACTGAACATGACTCGATTCATGCAAAATATAAAATATATTAAGTATATGCATTGATAATGTAAATGACAGTCATTTGGCAGTTTCTTACCCATGTTCCACCTAAAATGCCTCTGCGGCCTCTGTATGCATTATTTAGTATTTGTGATTAAAAGTATGCCAACTTTGATCATATGAATATTTAAAGTAGCTTTGGTTCTGGGTGCCAGGAGAATGCCTTTGAAGGTCACCACATTATTTACTTCTGGTTTATTCTGGTTGAAGATGAACACATGCCACTGACACAGCTGTCCTCTTGAAGTCACTTCAATCTCCGGTAGGCTCTGAGGGAGTGACGAGTTGTGGAAATGTTGACGAGTCATCCCATAAAACAGTTTTCCATCCCGCTTCCTTGTTCCTTTTATCACTTCACAAACATTACTTTGGGAACAAAAACAAATCAAAGAAGTCAGACATAATCTTCCTTGTAAGTCACAGATGGAAGTCTTTGTTCAAACAAGAATCGAGCCGATGAGTGCACGGTCATTTTAATGGTCTTTTTGTTTCCGCCCATTTTTGCAATATTTACATCCACTTGTCTAACTTTGTGACGTCTCCCTCCAGGGAACATTGGCTAAAGACAAAAACGAGATCCTGTTTTCTGAGTTTGATATCAACTACAACAACGAGTCTGCCCTCCACAAGAAAGGCACCACTCTCATCTGGGAAAAGGTGAGCTGCTGCAAAGACTTTTAAAGTCTGCACAATTATTGCAGAGGAATTCACTTGAATAACTCTTGTTGGATATCTTTTCTTTTCAACGTGTGATGAAGGGTTTTAAAGTCTTCCATCAGGCCCCTGCTTGTGCTGCATAGCCAAATGACTGTTTGTTTCATTTAATATTGCTACTGTATTCTCCTTCTTCCTACTGTGTTTTTATTATAGTTTTTACTGCTTATATTACTTGATTTGTATTTACTCTCTTGTGTGCAATGCTGCTGTAATCCTGTAATTTCCCCACTGTGGGACTAATAGAGGATTATCTTCTTTTAAATGCAAACTCAAGCAGCTTACAAAACTTTATTAGTCGATCTTCATAAATATTGAAATTAAAAGACTAAATAAAGGTTTATAAAAATAAAGCATCCTACGAAAAGTGGTTAGCATCATTATGCACGATACAGGATGCAACAGTGCTGCATATACATTACCTCCACATATTATGCATTGTAGGTTGGTTATTAACAAGAATTAAAAAAAATAGAGGAACACACCAAAATCAGAAATACAAGATGTATCAGCATTCCCATACCAGTCTTAATAACATGTTATTCATTGCTTATTTCGTCAAACGAAGTGTAAAAAGTTGACTTTCACCGTTTACGACCAATATTCCTCATTCTGTGTGTCCAGCGGGATGAAACTGTCACCAAGCGCAAGAGGCTGCCAAACGGGGAGGAGACGGACGTGGCCGTGACTCGCAGCAGGAGGACGGTGCACACCCACCACTGCGACATCATAGGGCAGCAGTTCTGGGCGCAGCATCCAGACATCCTGGAGAAAGACGACTGCTGACGGCTCCTGCGCTGCTGCAGGAGGAAGACGCTCTGAACTGGAGTGGGAGCCGTACAAGCATTGGACACATAATAGAGCAGCTTGATGTTGACTGATGTAGATGAACAACGGTGTCAAACAGCATGCTACCCATGAAGCTTAGTGCCCCATGAATCAGTCGTTTTTTTGAAACTGAAGCCTTTGAGGATTGACTTTGTAAGATTACTCTCTCACAGCCAGAACATACTCCTACTTTTACGTATTAAACTTCAATCATAATGTTCCCTTAAAGCAGGACGTGGTCTGCTTAAATTGATGATGATGCCTGTCGAGCTCAAAGGGAAGTGAGATGATTTCATAATCTTTTAGCAGCGGGTGTGGAGAACGTACATAGCAGGCTGATTCTGCCCCTGACATCTTCACACTCCTCGTCAAGCGAATGCTCTGCTCAGGTTGCTTTTTTCCAAAAATACATCCTCATTTGATATCATAAATAACATTGAAATACTACCATCACTTGATCTTTAAGCGTGTTTAACTTGATACCTCTTGACCCACTGTTCTCTTTTTCTGTTTGCCGAAGGTTTTTATCTCTGTGGGGGCTTTTAAAATCTTAAATATCCTTTTTCTTCAGGTTCCTAATCTTTGTATAGTAATGATTCCGGAGGCCTATCCGCAAAATGTTCAATATCACTTAGTCTGGAGTAAGAAAGAGCATATCTGAGATAGGAATTGAAAGAGCAGAGCAGAAACCAATACCTTGGCAGGAACGAGTGGCCTTGTCTTGCAGCCAGGACACCATTTAGAGATGGCGGTGGATTTGGCGGCCTGCACTGTCATCGGTGCTAAGAATATACCTCACACACCCTGCGCACCCTGACATGTGGCATATTTATCATTGCACTCAGAAATGACTGGCTCAGTATGAATGGCTGCTGGAAGCCTGAAGTGGGACACGCCGACTGTATTTCGATACTGTGTAGTAGGCTGGGTTACTGTCAGGTATTAGAGCTGTATTTTTGGTCCCATGACCTTGTTTTAGAAAAAAAGGCATGCAGCTTCTCTACTGTACTTTATGTAATCAGGATCCAATTCACAACTCTTCAGCAATTTGTATCAAATAATTTTTGCTGAAGCCCGTTTGTTCTTATAATTCCCTTTTATAATGAGTTAATGAACAATCACACACTGCACTTAAAGTAGATCTGGTGTACAAAAACATGTTACGATTGCAGAACTAATGACATTAACTGAATGTTTCGATCAGCTCTCTTGGACCAACACTTCCTGTGACTCGACATATGGCCGTACAGTAGACACGGTATAAGTAACCACGACACGTTGAGGCAAGTGCTGCGGTTATTTAAAGACGGCGCGTGTTTACATGCAGGGCCTAAACTTAATCCTGTTGGGATACTGGTTGGATGCAACAACTTAGGAAAACGTCGACACAACCTCAATAATATAGTGAGAAGGAAGCTGCTTTTGCATCATATTGTTAGGGGAGAGCCACAGAACAAACTGATGCCAGTATGGCTGCAAAGCCACTATGATTGGCAGAAACGGCACTGTAACACAATCGGTTCGGTTCAGTCAGGAGATGTTCAACCGCTCCAAATATTTGAGGCAATTTAAACGGTGGGACTGCAAGGCTATCGGCTGGGATAACCATCTTTGAATAATGCATCAACACTCCCATTTCAGAACAAAAGGAAGTGTTCCTGTTTTTGAATGCAGCATTACAACAAATAATTCAACGCTGAACTCAATTCCACAAATACAAACGGGTTTATTTCAGGATTACTCAAGTGGTGGAAACGGTTGTATAACGTCTTTAGTGGTCTGATAAGATAACTGATGATGCCACAGTGATGTCATGCAGGGTCATCGCGACTTGGACTTGGAGACCATACGTTTACAGAACAGAACTTTTACATTCCAAACTGGATGTTGGATGAGATGTGGGAATTAACCAGGCATGCACGGTTCAAATATTCATTAGAATTGTTGCATCATGGGAAAGGGCCAGCCTTTCTGGAGCTTAAAGCATACTTTAATGACTCTTCTTTCTTTCTTCATCTGTCTCTTGTGAGTGCCCGAACTTAATGAGTAGTAGAATAATAAATGGATGGGCCTAGCCCTTTAAGAAATAATGATGAAAAAAATAAAGGATAGTCCTTAAACAACCCCATCAGCTATGACATTGTCTTATTGTAGTATCGTTGAGTTACCTAGATTAAACATTAGCAAATCTATATATATATATATATATATATAAGAATATTTTTCTTTGTTTAATCCCTCAGATTAAGGTGATGCTAAAAAAGAAAGAAATGGTCCTAGTGCCTTTGCATTTCTAACATATAGGCTTCTATAATCCGGATTTCAGTGTCTCACTCGTATCTTCCTCATCTTGCCTCTCCTCATCCGCGAGATCACTGTCCTTCTGAGTGCATGTGTGTGTGTGTGTGTGTGTGTGTGTGTGTGTGTGTGTGTGTGTGTGTCTGTGAACGCGCGTGCGTGCGTGCGTAATACTAATCAAGGGGAGGGCTCGAGAATGAGAGCGATGTGCGCCCCGCGGACTCCTGCAGGCATCTCATTCAGACGAGCGGCGGCGGCGCACCGCGATGTCACACCGATCCGCTCCGAAACATCCAGCCGCGTGCAGCGCACATTTATGTCTCAGTTCAGGTTCATCAGGAGGAGCCGCCGGTCGTTAGAATGCGTCCAGGAGCGCGTCCTTCTCCTGCCGATGCCGTGCAGCCCTCCCTGTGTCTCTGCCTCCTAGTTTTCCTCCACTGTGCCGAGGCTGCTGCTCTCTCTGAAGGCGGTGTTTACGATGGTGAGTCTTGATTGTTTCCCGGAGCGACATTTAATGTGGAGCGTCCATGTCTCGCATCTGCATTGCTTTGCGGAGGAATGAAATGCAACGTCTTGTTGGGATAATTATGTTGTTTTGTTTTTTCTTCTGTTGTTGTTAAAAGTGACTCATCCTCATGATAAGGACACCTGAGTGTGATTTATTGTATTTTTGAGGACAGAGCAAACCAGACCCTTTTTATTATTTATTTCTATTCCGTTTGTGGTGAAAAGGCAACAACAAAAAAGTGACTCATCTAATGCATAAGTGAAAAAAAAAAAATCAATAGGTCATTTAAGTGCATATGCTGTAGGACCTCCCAGTATATTGAAATTTGAAATGTTTTTTCACCAGCAGAAGATAAGCAGGGTTCCCTGAGGAGCATCCTTGATCACGTACAGAGTTATGAGATTACTTATCCCAAATGGCTGCATCCTCACAGACACAGGAGGTCCGCCAACAACAAGGTGAGAGTGTAATAATAAATATATATATTTTTTTTTATAGAACACGGATACAAATCTTGGTATATGTAAGTACACTTTTGTTTGACCACTTTCTGCAATCCTTTCCCCTTTTCCAGCATCCTGCAGAGGCTCAGGTCCTGGTGTCCGCTGAGGGCCGAGAGCTCACACTACACCTGGAGAGGAACGGGTGAGTGATTTAAATGCCCCTCTGTGTTTCATTCAAAGGATTTAAGTTGTCTCTGGTAACCTTTGGTGCATGTTGAGTGCTCCTAGGATCCGGTACCAAAATGACACGAAAGCCCCCAAAAACATACATTCAAGACTTCTCTATCAAACTATTTGCATGCCTGAATGAAGTGTTTGGGAACATCCAACACTGAGCCACGTACAGTATTCTTAGACGGCCACGAGACGCCTCGACTTGTCCCGTGTATCTGACCAGATGTTAGCTGTCACATAGTACATTTATAAGGTCAGTGCCCTTGTGGGTGCCGAGAAGGGGGGATGGGGGGGGGGGGGGCGAAGGGAGGAAAAGAGGGTGATGTTTTTTTTTGACGACAGACGGACGACACCCGATCCCTGTGCCTTGGGCAAACAGGAAGTACGACCCTGCGTCTGCATCCAACATCCTGTAATCTGATGGAGTGGTTCCTGTCCAGCAAGAAATGGGACTAACCCGTTTAATGGACAGCGTGGTCGCTGGGTGGGACAGCAGGGGGAACTGGTGGTGACTACAGAGCTGTGGTTTATCACTCTTGGATTTGAGCCAGCACACAAGTGAATAGGAAAGCTTTCATGAACATTAGAAATGGAGTCCATTTTTTAAAATATTGTATTCTCTCTCTGTCACTCATTCACTCAAAGGCACACACGCGCACACACACGCGCACACACACACACACACACACACACACACACACACACACGCACACACACACACTAACAAACCGTGACTCCACTGTGTCTGACTGACCGTCCCCTGAGGGACTTGCCCCCCTGCTCTCCCTCCCCAGCAGGTGGTCACACTGTCAGATTTCCTCCTGGGCGAGGAATTTTAATCAATCACACACTCTGTGTGTGTGTGTGTGTGTGTGTGTGTGTGTGTGTGTGTGTGTGTGTGTGTGTGTGTGTGTGCGTGTGTTTAGGGGAAGACAAAGTTGGTTTGAGATTCAATGAGGGACAGAGATGGCGTCAACTGATATCTTTGCAGAGATCTAAGAAAGAGGAAATGCAAGAGAAAAAAATGAAATACATTTCAGTAGTGAGCAAGACGAATATATTTTGAAACCATTTTGTGGAACTTCTCAACGGTTTCCTGAAACAGGTTCAGGTTTCTTCACCCGTGCCAATTACTTCCGCTTCAGTTCCAGTCCTTTATTTCTCACGGGCAACACAATTACAGCGTCATGGGCAATACCATTTTTTGTCCAGGCTTCCTTTAAAATGCTCATACAAAAATATAGAGAGAAAATCACAATCAATCAAGTAACAATTAGAATGTAAGACATAATGAAATAGTACAAAAAAAAAGGAAATACTTGTAGAAACTAAACTGTGAGTTATCACAAAGCATACAAAAGAAGTTGGGGACATTTAACAAAGAAAAATGAAGTTAAAGCAGACATAGTTTTCATATTAAAGAAACGTAATCCTTTCATGCATTGTCTGAGAGCTTTATTGATGGAGGAAAAACATCCAGTTAATACTCTATTCTGCTTCATTTACGCAAATACTTGTACGCTCGTCTGCCACAATTCACTTCAGCACTGTATGAAAGTCATCATGGGCGGGAGAGGGGGGTCAAGCCAGGGGGAGGGTCCTGTGTTGTTTCTCTTTTTCTAAAGAGAGAGAGAGTAGTCTGGATTTATTTAGAAGTGCAGGTCTTTCAACATTCTCTCACCAGATTTATATTTTATGTCAGCCTTCCCTTGAATGCTCAAAGCTGTCGGCTGTGCTTGTTCAGTCATTCAGTTGCTGACAGAGCGGTTAAGTTTAGGAGCTTTTTGGCTTTTCGGAAAAGTAGTGGCTGTAATGTCTGAGAAACAATATGTGCAATTTGGTGGATATTATAAAAAATCACTGTTCCACTAAAAACATGATTAACTGATTTTGAAAGATTAAGAGAGAACGTGTTTTAAAAGTCGAGACTTTACTTTAACATTTTAGTCTTTGGATGACCTTATTTTTTTTTTAAATATTGAACTAAGTGTTTTACCATGCAAAGAAAGAGTCTCTCTGTGAGCAGACATTATTAAGAGAGGTGGAGCATTTCCCCAACCGCCAGTCAGTGTTTCTCTTCTCTCCAAGACCAAACAGCAAATCCAAGACTGGGTTACTGTTTTTTTTATTTTAAAAGTACCCTCTATTGGCCTAGCAGCAGTTTGTGTCACAGAAGATGGATGTTTGAGTATGGAGAGAAGCCAGAGAAAATGCTGCCAGCGTCCATCTCTTGTGTCCTGGCTACTCCCTCTTGTCCTCGTTGGCCGCGCAACTGTAACTCTGACACTCAGCAGATAAGGGAGAATCCAAAGTAGCAGAGAGATGATCTCCATCTATCTATCTATCTTGTCTTTCTGTTTATTCTCCTGCATTTTACTTCCATTTTTTGTTGCCCTCTCCCTTATAATTCCAATCTACATTCACTTCGCTGAACGTATCACTTAATCAAAACCTGTAGAGAGACTTAGCCGTGAATGTTTGTGGGCATCAGTACTCCCAGTGGCTGAAGCACAGATTCAACCCTTTAATGTCCTCCCCTGCCATGCTTGTCAACGTGCATGCGTGGGTCTTTTTTTCTCGGTTTGTACAAGCATCGCTGTTGGTGTCTATGTGTGTCTGCCTGAGCTTTTATCTTAATGAAAGGCTCCGCTGCTCCCGTAGAGGGTTGATTTGGTTAAGAGCCAGGCAGCGGCTAGTGTGCTGACTCAGGAGTGCAGGGAAAAAGGGATGTAAAAACAGGGAGTGAGTGGGGGAGGAAACAGTGTAAGAAAGTAGTGCACCGGAGGAGAAGGGTTGAGGTGAGAAAAGTCATGGAAAGCGGAAAGTGGCGACAGTTTGTGTCAGTTTGGGTGTAAGTAATGTGCGCACGGTTCAGATATGAATCATGTGGATGCTTCTGCTTCCTGTGAATGACTTTCTCTGTTCTTCTGTTTAATGCCCTTCCTGCACACCCTTAAGTGTATGAACCTGAATTGAGCACTCCCTTGCGAAATGCACACGTCATTGTTCCTAGTCTCCCCCTCGTCCACACCTCGTACGTCTTCCACTGTCCACTCTGAGAGCGAGCACCCCATTCTTTCCCATTGCTTTCCTCACCTCGTCCAATATTCCCCAGGGCTCTTGTGCAAATATGCATCTCCCACGTGCTCTCCGAGGTCAGGGTTTGAGGAGACTGTGGCCACACGCAGCCCGACGACACACATAGAAGCACCGCTTGTACACACACACACACACACGGCCGCCCTAAGGAACACTAACAAGGTTGAGAGCTCAGACCTGATGGATCACAGGTCTGGGGAGCAGAGAGCAGGGATGCATTCGCCTTGTCCTTGTTTCTATGTTTAGTCTCACAGTGGCTCAGTCCTGTCTGCTTTGATGTCTTAATGTAGGCCAGTGTGTTAGCCTGTGTGTTGGGGAAACACACACACACACACACACACACACACACACACACACCGGGCTCCACACCAAAGTACATTGGCCTCCCTGTGCAATAAAAGCCTCTTCATCATCGGTTGCAGAGTGGTACTTTGACTTTGCGTCAGCTTTCTCCCTCCACCCGCTTGCGGTGATGTCATCTGATCCTATGAGAGAATGCGACCCACTGACCCTCATGCATTACCCCCTCTCCCCCCATCACTATCTCCCAAGTACATTAGCATTACTCCCCCACCCTCATGAGGCTGAACCAAGCCTTTGTCTCAGCCTCACTGCCAGACAGTCTTGATTCAGCCAGTATTGCGATCCTCAATCACAGCATCTGTCTGAACACTGGACGACGTCCAAACTCGGTCGAGCTCTCCCGCCATCGCACAGCGCTGTTTGCAGTCTTGATTTGAAAGCTCTCACGGCCTTTAACAAAATGCAATTACACTCAAGAGTTGACTTTTTTTAGTCAAAAGGTTAGATGGGAGAGACTTTTAAGTCTGTAAGGTAAATATGAAACGACAACCAGCAGCTGCTTAGATTCTCTAACGTCACTGCACCTATTCTTACGTCCATACAAACAGTTTGTAGCAATGAATGAATGCCATCATTCTTTACTGCATTTAACTGCATGTGCATTGCACTTGTCTACTGGAGACACAGATAACTCAAATTGGAACTACGTTTGACTGCACCTGCAGGTTATTTTTGGGTGGTTCGTGCGGTTGTTTCTTCATCCTGGATGTCAGATGCATTGTTTCATCTTTCATCCAGTTCTTCACGGTTTAAATAAACCACCAGTTGGCAAGGGTACACTAGCTACGGCATTAAATAGTAATGCCAAAGGAGTTGTTGTCAGTGCCTCAACACATAAGGCAGTAACTGTATTAACCATCCACAGCATTTTTAGTTATGGAAAAAACAAAACTCAGCTGGCATTATGCTGTCAGTAGTGACATGGCTGGGTTAATAGCATGTTGTGTCTATATGTCACATAGCGGCATGTCATACAGTCTATGAGTGTACTCAGCTGCTGACTGGGAGAATCGGGGAGAATAGAGGACGTCTCCTCATGGAAGAAGGGATCCTTCCTGTATGGCAGCCGGGTGAAGCTCAATCAATCATCAGTCACTCCGCCATTAACTCTGCCTGTTAAAGCGACAGAGAGGGTGACACAGATGAGAGGAGTGCATGATGGGAATATCCGGAGAGTGGAAAGGAAGGCCAGATATAAATGCGGTTAGAAGGTCAAATCACAATTCGGGGGGTTACCCTGCGTAGGGTGACATCAGCCGGATACGTTACCACTGACTGATCATTTTAAAGTCTCCCAGCCACAGGGTTGTAATCTGTGAAGGGATGAAGCAGACGTTTTCTGTCTTTGTAATGCTTTCTGGCTGATTGCATCAACAGGCTGTCATTGTTTCAAGAGGCTTGTCTCCTTCGGGGCATCTGACGGAGGATAAAAGAAAAATCCCCATCTCCCCTTCATTTGTCTTCATCTTCCTTGAAAGGAATAGTTTGACATTTTGGGAAACGTGCTCACACTTACTTACCATACCGAAAGTTAGACGATAAGATCGATACTTCTCTCGTGTCTGTGTGCTAAATTTAAAGCTCGAGCAGCCGGTTAGCCTAGCTTAGCATGAAGACTTGAAACAGGGGAAAAGAGTTAGGTTGGCTCTGTCCAACAATAACAAAATCCGTCCCCTCTTAAGATCATTGATAAACACATCATTTCTTTAATACGTAAAAAAAGGCATGATGTTTCCTCCAGTGTTTATGCTATACTAAGCTAGCCAGCGTTTGGCTGTAGCCTTATATTTAATGGAGTGGAGATCAGGAGAATGGTATTGAAAAAAAACAATAAAAATTAGCGCTTTTTAAAAAAATATTGAGCTATTAATTTAACCTCACCCCAGTGATTTGCTTTTATTCTATCCTGCAAAGATGTCAAAGGAACAACAAAATACATAGCTATTACCCTGAGGTGAAACCACTGGCTGGCTGAAATGAAGGTGAAGATAAAGATCTTAGCGGGACATCTTGGGTCTGTTTCGTGTTTATTTAAAACTCAAGTCCATTCCGGTCTTTCGATCAGCACCACCAGAGACTTGTAGATTTCTCGAAAGCTTGATTCTACTGCAGTTACAGGCCGTTTGATGGATCTGAGTTTGACCGGAGGGAGGGATTTAGCGAGATGGAGCAAAAGAAAACCAGCTGTGAGGCAGGCAGAGTTTATGAATGAAAACAGGAAGAATGGATTGAGACAGAGCTGGAAGGAGAAAGACAGGAAAACAAGCATCTGTACGAGATGTAAATATTGGGCCGGTAGGTTGACAGAAGATTCACAGAAATGGCCCGAGCCTGAAGACACTCACTCAATCACTTACGCAGATGAAGAGGAAGAGGAATGTAATGTTTTTTTCACGATAAAATTGATGTTTCTCTCGGTATGTGTATGTTTCCCTTATTTATTAGCCTCTTCTGCACAGTCTGCATTGTATACTAATGGAGAAATTCCACTAATGGAGAAAAGAACAAGAGGACATTTGTAAATAATAGCCCTGTCAAGCAAATGCAGTCTGAACATACCAACAAATGTTTACTCTCAGCATTGGGAACTTACTATCTCTTACTTCAGCTCTCCAGAAAGAGAAAGGGGTCATTTGGGAAAGGTACATATGGATTTAGTTACAGTCCCCAAACCTTTCCACATTATTCCTTGTATATCCTCTTATCCTCTGCGAGGATCTTTGTCTAAATCTTTAAAGCAGTCTGGTCTTGTCTCTGTCAGAGTGAATGTTTTATGAGCTGTGGGCTGCTGGAAAAAAAAATCTGTCTTCTTCTATCTCCTCTGTTTCAACCAGCTTTTACTCTGTATATCTTTCACCATTGTTATTGCTGCTCTTTCAGGAGATTGAACATTTGACGCTACATATATTCTCTTGTAAATGGCCACTAAGTTTGTGCCATCTTCCACCAGGCAGCTGTTGGCCCCTGGATATCAGGAAATATGGTACACACCCGATGGAGCCCGCAGGTCCTCCTCTCCTGCCAGCGCTGTAAGTCTATGAGACAGTTTGATGCTCTTTAAATGCAGCGGGGAGCTGTAAGTGATCATACTGTAGAAGAGAAATGGATATGAGTGCAGTTTATCAAATCCTGTGGCGGGAGGATAACAGGCTGTGTGGTCATAAAATAATTTATGTTATGCTTACATAACGAGGGGCTCTGGTTGAATGACCGTCTCTCTTATCACTGTGCATGTGTTGAGCTTTAATTGTTTTGTGTTGCAGGGACACTGTTTCTACCACGGGGAGGTTCTGGGCATGAAAGGCTCAAGTGTTGCTGTGAGCACATGCGCAGGACTCAAGTAAGTAAAACTTCACCACGGGCTGTTTTCCTAAAGTTTTCAAATATTTAGACTTGGTCCCAATGGTGAAAGACATTTCTTTTTCAATTCTAAGAAGTGTCCCATAAGACTAAATCCCTCTAAAAGTAAAAAGCTGTTCTTTAAGACAGCTCCTACAGTTAAGAGCAAGGGGGAGAACTTTCTGTAGCTTCAGAATTGTTTCAGCTAAGAAGTACAGAGCTGCAAGAAACGGAGCCAAGAGTAGAGTTTTCCCGATTCTCAAAAGCAGGGAGTAACGGCTGCTGAATAAATCGTGGAAGGGAAGGTATTTGTGATTGATCTTACCAATAATTGGTTAGCGACACACGCTCAATAAATTAAAGCTTTCAGTTCCGTTAATGCTAATTTCACTGCCTCAGTTCTTGAACGGCTGACTTTTACTTACTATTTGATCACATTTTTGTCGCTAGAACACACATAAATACACATGTTACTGATGTTTAACATTATCTATTTTGATTAACTTGCCAAAATAGACATTGATCCAAATGATAGTGACATTTTCCAACTCTGAACATCACTATTTTCCCCATTCATGCATGTAAAAGGCTGATTAAAAACTCTTTCTTCATAAAAAAAAAAGCTTCCCTGATTACAGGAATCAGGTTTTACAACCTTTAAGAAATCAGGTTATTGCAGATTGCACATCAGAGTCCAGCACAACTCTTTCCCCCAGTTAGGGATCCTCACTATCACTGTTTGACCTCTCGAAGAGAATCCTCAGATTGCTTGTGAACATGATTTTGTAGATGAAAAGAACCAAAGCCTGCACAACAGTCCAGCCTGTGATCAAGCCGTGGCTGAGTAGATAAGGTGACAGGAAGCAGTTGTGTGCAGTGTCTTGTGCAGTCCATTAGGTCAGTAGGTCATTGGCTCGGGAGTTGGTTCATTGAGTACAGCTCAGTACGGAGATCCTGTGTTTTCTCCTGGTGTCCATCCAGGGCAGCTGATCCTTCCTGCAAGAAACACCGGCAGCCGTGCAGGAAGTGGAAAGCATTGACTGAAATCTTAGCCATATGTGTGTTGTTGTGGGTTCAGAGCTCTGCATCTGGAGGAGGACTGAATTAATACATCTTCTTATGAATGTACATTCTCTGGAGAAATGCAAACGCAGCATGGAGACATTGACATGCGGGCGTCTGACCTCTCCAGATGCTCGCTACAGCTGCTTGACCTGCATGCTCACATGTTTGTGTACAGACATCTGTGTTTATGAGCGGTTTTGAGAAGAAGCCAAAAGAATGTGTACCGCTCTGTCTGCAACCAGCTGATTTCCCCTTATAAACAGCAGTAAATCGCTTTATAACTTTGCTCTGCTCCACCCATCCGTAAAACCACCACAGCTAAATAAAAAAGAAACCCAAACTGACATGCAGCCGTGTGGATAAATTACCCACGCTTCAGTCTGACAATGCAGGGAAGTGTTAGGAGTTACACTTAACGTGATGTTTTATAAGATTTAATTACAACATTTGCTGTAGCTCGACCGTCACACCACAGTGTGCAAACGGACAGACGGATCGTTGAGCCACATCGATTTCCTCGAGCTATGACTGGATGGCACCATCGACAGTGTCTTGTTTCCACAGGGGACTGATTTCTCTCAACACAAGCGTCAGCTACCTGATAGAGCCGCTTCCGGTTTCCACGGGTGCGCAGCAGCAGCAGCACGCCGTGTTCAGAGCCGAGACTCTCCATCTACCCGGAGGTAGCTGCTCGCATCACTATGGCAACGGGGAGCATGAGGAGGGGCTCAGCGACTTCATCCATGGAATGATGTCACCGCCGAGCGTGCGGGTGAGCTGCGGCAGGACAATGGGCCAAAATCACGTGCCCGCGAAATACTTTCGCAAGCTTTACACAAATCATGACAATATTGTCGCCACAAATTCTGTTTCTGTTTTTTAGGAAAAAAGAGACCTGAGCCAGAATATGAAGTACGTGGAGCTGCTGATAGTGGCAGACAAGGCTGAGGTGAGCTCACAGTTGTGGATTTGGTCATATTTGGCCACTTTTTAACTCGACAAGCAATACAAAAGGATGTGGGAGGACAGGTATCCGGAGAGCACGAAAGCAGCATTCTGTAATATGGGTGTGGAGCGAAGTGTGAATGGTTGTCTGTCTCTAAATGTGTCAGCCCTTTGGTGAACCCCGCCTCTCACCCAATGTCTGCTGGGATCGGCTCCAGCCCCCTTGTCACTCTCGGGGGTAAGCCAGTACAGCTAGATGAATAGATGTGGAAATGTAATGAGCTATTTATATGCAGCGTACATTGTAAATTTCAGTAATACAATAAACTTAAATATAGAATACGTCAGTAAATTGCTCACATCGCTCTATTTAGAGCAAGTGGTGGTAAATGTAAAGATCTGAATCACATCCTGTTTTCTTCTGAAATTCGTGAAGAAACAGTGTGGGTGTGTCTATTCGTGTACCATGTGGTTTCTGTGGTTTGCAGTTTGAGAAGCATGGGAGTGATCTCCAGAAGACCAAACTGAAATTACTGGAGGCGGCCAACTTGGTTGACAAGGTATAGCAGCTGCTGCAAAACATAAATACCTCAAACAGATTAATCCGATTCATCTTACCCGTGTCGAGGAAGTGACGAGTCAAGTTCTCTGTCACTTCTCCTGTCCACACCCACAGTACTACAAGGCCTTGAGCATCCGCGTGGCGTTGATCGGCCTGGAGGTGTGGAACAGCCAGGACATGATCAGCGTTTCAGACAACCCTCACAGCACTCTGGCAGCGTTCCTGTCCTGGAGAGGCAAACAGCTCCGCACGCTGCCCAATGACAACGCTCAGCTCATCACGTCAGTGTTTGTCTCTCCATTCATTTTCCCATTCGTCACCATACACACTCCCCAACGTTAGTGTCCCACCTATGTCCTCTTAGCCTCCTGTCCCGTGGGGTAGATCAGATCTCTCAATTGATTCTATGTTCATTGTGCGAGACAATAACTATCACCAGTTGTAACCCCAGTGGGCCGTTGTCCAGCTGGAATGAATCACCAGTGGCGTTTTGTGTCTCCAGGGGGAAGGGCTTCCAAGGCACCACCATTGGGCTGGCGCCTCTCAAAGCCATGTGCTCTGACTACCAGTCCGGTGGAGTGAACACGGTGAGAGACAAGAGTCTAAACAAACATTAAATCCCCCGCACTTGAATAGATATCCAGATGGGGTGGCTGTAACTCATGTGGTTCAAGGGGTCAGGCAGTTATTGTCAATCGGTAGTTTTATCTCTAGCTCTTCCTGAACTGCTCAAGACTACGTGGAAAAAAGACAGAAATATGTTTGTCTGATACATACAT
Source organism: Clinocottus analis (assembly GCF_023055335.1). Taxonomy (NCBI): domain Eukaryota; kingdom Metazoa; phylum Chordata; class Actinopteri; order Perciformes; family Cottidae; genus Clinocottus; species Clinocottus analis. The sequence goes on from NW_027175821.1 coordinate 5,798,454, forward strand.
ATGGTTCAACAAGCCTCTGTGGCGTTGAAGCTTTTAAGAAGAATTTAATGACATGAACCCCAAATTGTATGGCCAATATGTTTGTGCGGAAAACATTTAATAACCAAAAGCATATCCCAGATTAATATACCGGTTGCGTCATACTCACTATGTTTTCACTTTGTCACACACAACGTATATAATTAGCCGTGTATATTAGGTTAGTATTGTGGAAACGCCAGCATGTCCTGAAGTAATCTTTGACTCTTTTTCTTCTTCTTTTCAATAGGACCACTCCGAGTCAGCTGTGGGTGTAGCAGCCACCATGGCACACGAGATGGGCCACAACTTCGGCATGAGCCACGACAGTACAGGCTGCTGCCAGGCCAAGGCCGAAGACGGAGGTTGCATCATGGCTGCTGCTACCGGGTACGATACGCAAGTGTCCTCCAACCAAACCAATGGCCGCTAATAAACTATAAGGGGACAGAAAAACTCATGATTTGAGCGATGACATTGGATTTCAATCAAGTTTGCATGATGTGTTTGTCTTCCTCACCACGCACCAGCCATCCATTTCCACGTGTATTCAATGGTTGCAACCTGAAGGAGCTAAAGAGCTACCTGAGCTCTGGAGGAGGGAAGTGTCTCTTCAACCTGCCAAACACCAGATCCATCTATGGAGGGCAGCGCTGCGGCAACGGTTACCTGGAGGATGGAGAAGAATGTGACTGTGGAGAGGAAGAGGTGTGTTGTGTCTCCTGTAATGTTGCCATACATATTTTCCTTGCATGTTTTTGCCCGGACTCCTGACTCTACACTCTTTGTGCAGGAGTGTACAAGTCCCTGCTGTAACGCCAACAACTGTACTCTGAAAGCTGGAGCCGAGTGTGCCCACGGCGTCTGCTGTCATAACTGCAAGGTACCAACATCCATCTGACATTCACAACAACCCAAATCTGATGAACATCCCATGATGGATGTGTCCCATGGGCTAATTCTCACTATGCAATGAATATTTTAGCAATTGAAATATAGCTCTCATTTCTGTCTACATATATCTCTCTGCAGTGTGTTTTCTAACCCTCCTTCCTTCTCTTCGTCTCTGCCCAGTTGAAAAGCCCAGGTGTGTTGTGCCGCGCGCCCTCGGGCTCGTGCGACCTGCCAGAGTACTGCGATGGGAAGGAAGAATCTTGTCCTGCTAATTTCTATTTAGTGGACGGTACGTCGTGTGCAGGCGGGCAGGCCTACTGTTACACCGGCATGTGTCTGACCCTGGAGCAGCAGTGTCGCTCCCTCTGGGGACGAGGTGGGTAAACTGAACGCTTATAATTTATACACATTTTGTCCCAAGAGGGGTTCTGTATATTTGGATCACATGCAGCGTATACAATATTGTAAATGTAGCATATTTCATACATGCGTATACACTCAGTTTCCACTGCATTGGGTACAGCTAGTTAAAACTAATGCAGTCTAATTGCAAATTAAGACAAATTCTCGACACACTATTCCAAAAAATATATGTTAACAATTTGTTAATGAACAAATTGTATTATTTGATGCCCAATTTGAAAGAAGCCATGTGCCTCCTACTGTCCTGACAGCATGTGACATCTACACAAGTTGTGTATTTGTATGCACTGTTTGTGGTCAAAGATTAAGTTAGATTTTGAATATGTTTTTAAGTTCAATTAAATCAAAAATCCTGTTCTCCTTCAGTTATCATGGCATGATGGAATAATAAAGGTTTCAATGAGATAATCAGTTTATATGCGGGTAAAAAAATATCTCAAAAGAGCACGCGCACAATTTTAGCCATCAAGCGATCCCATATTTTATCTTCAGTGCAGATAAACATGTAGTTTAGAGTGGATATGCCGAGTAGAGTTAGCGATGACGCCTCAGTGGGTCACAGGATTAGGGGTTGTTATTGGACAGTGTCCGTATTCACGTTGCGACACAGCCTCCCTGGAGAGTCTTTGTAGTACCACAGGAGCCACACTGCACCGTAAGGGATGCCATCTGTTCTCCATCAGGTGGTCACATTACACACTGTGCACACATATACTGCGTGTGTGTGTTTGTGTGCAGACGTATTCATGTGTTTCTGTGCACTTTCTCCCCTCCCACCACAGATGGCCGCCCGGCCCCTGACCTGTGCTTTAAGAAAGTAAACGAAGCTGGGGACATGTACGGGAACTGTGGCAAAGATCTGTTTGGGAAGTACAGGAGGTGTAAGGAAAGGTGAAGATTTGAAAAAATGTGGTTTATATACTCTATCTATGATATTGATCTATATTTCCTGTGAATGGCCAGTCTCACCAAACTGATGATAGCCTTTTTTTTTTTTGTCTCTGCCAGGGATGCTCAATGTGGGAAAATCCAGTGTTTAACCTCAGCATCGAAGCCCATTGAGAACAGCGCTGTGCGCATAGAAACCACTGTCAGCGTGGGCAACAAGAAGATCCAGTGTATGGGAACACATGTGTACAAGCCGGGGCACGGGGATGAGGAGGGGCAGGGGGACACTCTGGACCCGGGCCTGGTCATGACGGGCACAAAGTGCGGTGTTGACTCGGTGAGATTTATTCAGTGGAATCTATTGTGGCAGAGAGCACCTGCTTGAGATGTCTATTACCTTGTCAAAAAGCCACATTTAATGGTTCTTATTTAGTAACTCTGCGGCTCCAGTCTTTGTGATGTGCATAAATAAAACTGGTACCACTTATAGCAACTACTTGATTCATTAACCCTTTGTCTGACTCTCATCCCCCCACAACTCTCTTTCAATAGATTTGCTTTAATGGAGAATGCCGCAATGCATCTTTCCTCAGAGCTGATGAGTGCAATGCCAAGTGCAATGGGCACGGGGTAAGTTTGTGTGTGTGGGTGTGCGTGTGCGTGTGCGTAAGTGTGAGTGGAGGAAGGATGCTGGGAAGATAATTTTCCAAAGAGTGTTGGGGGAAGATTTGGCTGCCAGCCCGCTTATATGAACAAGCTTGGCAGTCGTACAAGATGCATTTAGATCTTTCACTTAATCAAAGCAGCAATACTTTGTATGAAAGAAAAAATATCCCAGTACAAGTAATGTATTCTCAATCTTGCTCAAAATTAAAATAAATTATCAGAAAAATGTATTTAAAGTAACTTGTCAGATAAATGTGGTAGAGTAAAAATTACATTATTTTTAATGTAGAAGTATAAAGTAGCAGAAAATTCAAATAAATAACAATTTTAATGTGTTATACTTAAATGCTCTTCCATGTCACCACTGAACCTTTTTTCCTCTTCAGAATCATTTCAATGAATCGATCATTGAAATGATTTTGACGTACTTCTCTAGTGTACTTTCGCGTCGTTCATGCCTAAATATGCATGTCAAAGTAATGAAAATAACATGTTTTGTTGTACATTTTAACGTGTAATATGTTCTTTCGCCAGCTGTGCAACAACAATCACAACTGCCACTGTGACGCAGGCTGGGCTCCTCCTCTGTGTGACCAAAAGGGGTCAGGTGGGAGTGTCAACAGTGGACCTGTCATCAGCCACAGTGAGACACTTATTCATATAGAATTTTCTTCTACTGACAGTTTAGAATATGTCCTTGAAATTATGCCATTTTCTGACTATTGTCTGATGTTCTATGGCAAACAGGCAATCTCCTTCCAGTCCTGGTGGTCCTGCCCTTGGTTCTCTTTGTGGTTTTGTGTGCTGTTGGACTCTGGTGCTGCTACAGACATAAACTCCACCCACTGAAAACCTTCGCTCCATCTCCAATATCAAGGTATGGCATTCTGGAAGATAAAATACCAATGACAATTTACTTTCTATTTTTGTGTGGCTGTGTAAATACCTTTTTATTTATGTTTTAACCCTCAGAAGTGCAGTCCCGGTCGAGGGAAAGCTTCTGGTTGACGGCCACGTGAGCGGTCATGCAAACCCAATATTTTTGCTAAAAAAACAAGACTCAGACCACCTGGTAAAGAAGCGCCCACTGTGACTCAATACTGCCAATCTCTATTGTTTGTGCATATTCAAAGAACGACTGAACTGTGTTATGGTTGCTTTCTTCCACAGGGGAAGCCCTCACCTCGCCCGAGCCCGTCCTGCTCAACTCGGTCCAGACTCGCTATTGTGCGTCCGGCAGTGAAGCCTCCTCCCGTACCTGCGTACGCTGCAGAGCAGAAAGAGCCAACACCTGAGCCCCAGATCCAGCCTGTAGACAGACGATGCTCTCCTCAGGGTTACACGCCGCCTTTGGTTAAATCAGCGCAGCTCACCGTGCAGAAGCGAAACCAAGCCCCTCCACCACCTTCGGGACGCCCGCCTTTACCTTCCTTGGATGCCAAAACCCACCACCCAAAGCAGTCACTCGAACCTAAGCCCAGGCCAGACCCCCCAAACAGACCTCCGCCACCTTGCCCTGTCAACAGGCTATCAGGGGTGAGTAGGATTGTACGTGTTTGAAGAAGGACAATTTTCCTCTAGTTGACTGGCTGTGAAATGTCTGTTTTGTTATTTCAATGCAGGAACTGCAACAAATGAAAGGCCTGCAGGTTACCACCAACGCCCTGCAGAGAGGGAAAGCTGCGTTGGCTCCATCTGCTGGACAGAAAAAGCTCAACAGGTAATTTATCTGCTGACATTTTGTAATGTAAATCTGTACAAAGTCCTTGTTAACTTCTCTTTTTTTGTCCTTATAGAAACTAAGAGCTCAGGGAGACGTTGGGGACCACCACTTACATTAATGGATTGTGTCACACTGTCTTTTTGAATATTAGCGGCTGACAAGGAAACTGTAGGATCTGATGTATACTTAACACTCTGTGGTTTACAGTGTGCTTACACTCATGTATTGAAGGACAAGTGTTGAATCACAGCAAGTCATAGTACATATCACAATGAGTGCATTTTAAGTCTTCAATCTTTTAAGATTCATGCTTGACATGTGTTTTGGTAAATTAGCGCTATGTGTCTGCTTTCACAACTAGAAATAGCAAAACCCTCTGAATTATTTTCCCAAAAGTTAATGGAAATGTGAAGCTGTTCTACATGTGCAGCAGTGTTGAAAAACTGTTCCAGGAGTATTTATTTGCAAAGTAAAATGAATGTTTACAATGTAGCCCATGTACAAGACATGGTGTCTCTTTAAGAGCATCAGCTGTAAAGGGATATCTTATATTAAGAAAAGATGCCAATATTGAAGTGCTTACGCTTCTTATGTGTGAATAAGATTGGGATTTTAACTGGACTATATGGGACCAGTAAAAGCTCTCAATGCATGCTGTAATATTTGCTTATGATGATAAGAGAGAGATATAGATATCTGATATGTAGCAGGAAATGGTAGGGTTTTCTTATTAGCTTTGTTTTAGTGATTTTATACTGTCGTGGTCTTGCACTTTGAGCAATCGTTTTAGTGTCAAATACTCTGAAAGCCTGCAGAAGGTGAGTATTTGATGAAGACTTTGGGTGATGTATCACTTTAAGGCGACCACTTAAGCCCACACTGATTCTTAGTTCTATCACTGACTGTCAGTGATGAATTCCTCTATGTCCATGGCATCATTTTAAATAATTTCACATTGATAAATAAATATGAGCTATAGTTTTATTTACACGTGTCAGGTAAACATCAATAATAATTTTGCATGTTTGTCCTACTCTGTTACTGAAACTGTTCAGTGGGAGTTCCCTTGTGACCAAAATGCTATAAACTTCGTCCTCTATCTGAGAAGACATGTATCCCATGCTGTGTTACAGGGATAACTTTGTAATTACTGTGAGGTACTGTTCAAAAACCGTGGTCCGTTTGACCATTTGGGAGATTGCCCGGTTTTATCCGTAATATGTAAACAGTCTGTCAGCTGCCATGTTTTACCTTCTTATCAGATCTATGCAAACCCTGGCACTGTGCAGCACTGTGCAACACTGTGTCTTCAACTTGAATTCAAACAAACACACGGGGAAATAAAAAATAAATAATGGTATACATTTTAATTGGTCGTGTTTTGTCAACGCTTGTTGTTCATCGCTGCATTCAAACACTGGCTGGATTCAAACACTGGATTCAAAGAAGTGTTTGACATTAGTACAGTTCTTTCAGCTCTATTGTTGCTAAAGAAAAGTACATTGTTTGAATATAATAATTCCTAAACAGTTGAATACCGCATGGACTTTGTATTTTGTGCATAATGTGTGAAGATAAAAAAAAAAAGAAACACGTTTATATTTAGTTAAATGCAACTCACATTCTAGCCACTTGGAGGCAGCGCAACAACCTGGAAGCACAACATGGAGACATCACATTATGGTGTTGATATAGCGAACATTCCAGAAAACTGTTGCTCATGTGAACTTACATTTTATGACGTGCACACGAGGCAGAAGCAGAGCACCATTAACACCCATTTGGAGTCGTGTTTTTAGCCACATGAAAGATGTAAGTCTCTCACTCACTCGACGTTTAGTTCATGTTCAGTGGCCACGCAGTACCTGGGAGGATGTCTGACCCCTCAGCTACCAAATGGTGACCTTCTGTTCACCTGCTGGTTCCTAACGTTGTCCTGTCTGATGTCTGGTGCCAGATAACATGTAATGTGCAGTGGGTTTATCAGAGCTCTTCCACTCAGATGGCAACCTTAAGACTGATCAGCCTTTATTTGTTATACCGATTTATACCAAATAGAGGTGGTACATTCAAATCACTTCCTTGGTCCCCTTATGGGGAATTTGTTATTTTTGGTTGTGTATGAGGCCTTTGATGTCATAGTGCGTTTCCTCTGCTTATAAAAGGATCGATCATAAATCGATAGTGTATAGTATGTGTAAATGACACCCCCTCTAAGCACTGCTGGAAATGCCGAAAGGTGCCTGCCCTTTAGCTCTCCACATCCTTCACTGAGATGAAAGCTCTCTGATTTATTCTAATCAAAAGGCTGCTAAATACCAAGGCCAGACCCCCTGAACCAAGCTTCCTCCAACACAAAATCAGCCACATACAGACACACACACACACACAGAGACACAAACACATACATTCCACGGTCAAAAAGTTTAAAAATAAATTAAAAAATAAAAAAAAATAAAAAAAAGACATCATAAAGTCTTTTCCTAGCCACTTTTCGTTGACCTCGATGAAAAACAGCATGGCGTCAAGGAAAGATGTGAAGAACAATTCATGAGGAATTAGGAAAAGACAGCCATGCTGCGTAGAGAGCAGAGACTATTTTACAGGTTTATTCATCACTCAATTTTGACATTGAAGTGTTTTTTTGACAAAAAAATAAAGTAAATCGATATTTGAAATGACCTCATCTCATCAGGAAAGAGCCTGGAAGACGTACAAATCAGAGAGTGAAAAGTTGAAATAAATACCCACAATTGTACATGATTTTATTTGACGTCATGGGAACGTAATATGTTGCAGCAAAGTGCTGTCCTATTTGTATTTACACTAATTCAAGCCCTCAAACACTCAACCATTTACCGTCAGTAGGTCCCTGAGGGTTCTGGGTTTAAGGCCTTTGGGGGACATTCGGATTAGGACTCCGACTGTCATTAAACGACGCAACAGTAGGTCTGCCGTGGCGAAACTACAACCGAAACCACCCAACAGATAGTTGTCAAATTAGCATGCAGGCTAAATAAAGAGCTTCTTTTGTGAAAGGCTACTTCCCTCGTGGAGTAAAGGAGAGAAACCGGAGAACAATCAACACTGCTTCCAGTAAAAACTAACAATTCACTCGTGCGATGTCAAAGAAACTGTTCAGTATCAATACTTAGCACAATGAGATTAATTCAGAGCAGTTCAGTTATATATATATATATATTTTAAGAGTTTAATAATCTATCACAGGCCTAGATTGTTTATATGTGTTAGTGGTGCTTCTTGTTATCGAGAAGGAGAATCAGCTCATTTGCTGTTCATGTTAATTTTATTTTGCATTCTTGTTTCGTTTGTTTTTTCTCATTTGTTACTTCGGTTGCCACCGTCTATTCTCAAACATATGTGTTGTCGGCGCTCTAAAACGCCGTCCCAGTGTTGACGCTCAGTATAAACGCGGTGGCGTGGACATGGCCTCAGACGGAGACGTGGCATCCGCAGGTTAAGGTTTTAGCATGTGGCTTAATTAATTGCAGCCAGCCTCTCCTGCAGAGCACAATTAGTGTTAGATGGCATGTCACTTCCTGTGGAGTTTCATTTATTAGAGATGATGATTGGCTGAGGGATAAAACACAGGGGTGACACCCTCGCAGCAGGAGGGGGGCGCAGCCAGGAGGGCAGTGAGGAGAGGAGCTCACCTGCTGAAAGCTCCCCTGCTTTGTATAACGAGCTAATTAAGCCTGACTTGTTTTTCCACTCGTAATGATGATTACCGCACTCATTTTTTCACCAATTTTCTCTCAATCAGTCCCTCCCTTCAGCTAAGATTTATGTTTTATCCTTAGCTTCATCATCAGCCTCTTCATTATAACTTTTTACAAGACTTTTTTTTGGAGATGCTTAATGTTCTGAAGAGAAAACTAATACTACTAACACTGCCTTATACATATATATATATGTATGTATAAGGCAAACAGCAGCTGATACAGCAATGTATATGCATCCTAGCACTACACTTAACTAGAACTTTCTCCAGGGGGTTAAGAATAATAATCTTCACACTGATCCAATGACAAAATTTGTGGTCCAACTAAAGTTGTTTGTTGTACATGTTTAGTGTGTTTTTAGTTATTTTTTCAAACGAGGCCCTGCAACTTACTCACAGGAAGTCGTTCATGAAAATAAGCTAATAGGGAAAACATTATAATACATTTGGTGTATTTGTGAAAAACAATGAAATTATAAAATAGCTATAACTTTTAATTATAAATAATACAATGTGTGTATAATTCTAACCCTAAACCATAACCTAAGCTTTTTTTTTTTGAAGTGAATGAAGCATTTTTGGCCACAAAGGTGTATTTGACACATGAAAAATACTAAAGCGATCCAAATTTATACCACATGGACATGCTGGCTGGGAATGTGATCATTTTGACCTGTGTGTTTCATACTGTGAGAGATGTGTGAAAAAGGCAAAGGATTTGTCAGTCAAGTGCTTGTCCACTGTTGCTGGTTTAATGAGGCAAACCCAGTGAAATCACTGAGGCTGCTTTTAATGCCTTAAATATGGGACGCCCTGGATTGCTGCAGTTCACCAGTGCATAGGAGCTTCAGGCCTTACCACTTAAATTGGATAAAATCCCACAACTACAGATGTACTGGCTCATTTAACAGAGTAAATGCTTTCGGTGTCAAACAGTACCGGCTGTATTTAGTGGTCACATAGTGTATTTAAAGATAGTATCAATAATGTTAACAGTTACTGTTTAGGTGTTATTCCGGTACAATAACCTTTAATAATTTCACTAGGGAACAGTTTTAACAGGAAAGGTTAAAACTGCTGTCCATGAATGAGAGCATCTTTTTTTTTTGCCTTCAGTGTTTATGGCCGGGTCACAACCCGAGGGATTGATGCTGAGTTATACAGTTAAGTGTTGCTCTGATTGAGGTTCTTGCCTCTGGCAATAAAAGGTCAACATAAATGATTAATGAAAGGAAAATGTCATAAGGCAGGGGAGGGAAGAAAAATAGGTATAAGATAACTTCGGGACACCTATCTTCAGATTTTTACTTCTACATTTTCTTACACTAGCAGTATACTGTTTTTATTTTATTTTACATCATGTCAAGATTTGGAGTATATCTCTTTGATTAGATTGAAAAGTATTAGCAATTACATCTGGCTTCATTGTTCATCAAAGACAGGTTGTTGTTGCATCAGACAGACAAATCGATCCCAGATCAGCTCACGCATGCTGATGATCCCTTTTAATTGTGAGGTTTGGACCTAAAATGCATATTCAGATCAATGCATAGAGAATTCCTTATGAGACTCCCACAGAGGTAAGCTCACTGACACGACTGTCTGAGTTCAGGCAAAAGCGGTTTACCTCTAATTAAAACCCGTGGCAATTGTCATGGATGCCCTTATGAAAATATATTTAATGACCTGATGTCAGCAGGAGATTCCATCTCATTAAGACTCTACTGTACTGGTGTGTGTGTGTGTGTGTGTGTGTGTGTGTGTGTGTGTGTGTGTGTGTGTGTGTGTGTGTGCCATTGATTGAAACAATTATAAGAACTTTCCTGTCTGAACTGAACACAGATAAAGTAAATCTGTAATTTTTTTTTATATTTCACGAGCAATATATCACTTTTGACACCACAGAAGAATTACATAACACACAGGCAACATTGACAGAATAGTCTTTATTGTAAACACTCGTCAGTGATGCACAATGAATACAAAACGATCTTTCTTACAAAACGAGGACAGGAAACACAGACTCTACCTCATCATCAACAACTCTTAAAGAGTATGAGTAAACAATGATTGCACACAAATGCAAATTACATATAGGTGTGAACATCTACCTCCAATTAAGATACAAATTTAAGATTTTTTCCAGTGGATTTCACACCAACAACAACAACAACAACTTAAATTAAAGTTGTCAGAGTAATTCAGTAAATCTGTAATTTCACACACGACTGAAAATATATATATATATATATATATATATATATATATATATATATATATATATATATATATATATATATATATATATATATATATATATACTGTGGCTTTAATTCACATTGCCATCCTTCCCAGAGCCTTCAATTTACAACCATCCATCTAGTTATTCCAAGTTAAACAGTAAAAACACAATTTAAAGACAATATCATATCATGTTTATCATATATACAGATGGCACTGCTCTATTTATCGCCCACTCTGGCTTTCCACGTCTTACCTTTGAACAATATAAACACAGGTGACAGAATACAAATGATTTACGCCGCAGCACTCGGCAGAAGCCTCAATTCTTAACTCGAGGTCTGGTGATGAAGCTGCTGTTGTCTGAGGAGTGTATTAAAGATCAACGGGAAGGTGGTTTATTTCCCCCCCTCTTTGTTCTGGTGCTCCCACGGCACGGGATCATTTTCCTCTGTGTGCAATTCAGACTCCCTCTCGTGCCAGAACTGCTCCACATCAGGCAAAACAATCCCATCTTTGAGGCTCACCCTGTCTACATCTCTCTCTCCTCCTTGCTCCGGCTCCGGCTGGTCCTCCCTGCTGGACTGAGGGCTCTTCTCGCCACCATGCTGGCCAGAAGTCTCTGGTCTGGGGCAAGGCGACTGGAGAGATGTAGGGGTGTGAGGTCCGGGTTTCGGCTTTGGTGGTGGCTGTTTGCGCAGGGTGAGCCGTCTCCACAGACCCCTGTAGCCCTCTCTGAACTCCTCGGAGAGGGAGAGGACGATGAGAGGGTTCACCAGGGAGAGAGAGAAGGTGAGCAGCTGAGCAGAGAGGGTGAGCAGAGGGGGAAGAGAGGAGATGAGGGGCTGACCTCCCTCCGTTTCCTTCTCTGCCATGTGACGCTCCCAAACCCACACCACCCATTGCGGAAGCCAGAGAATAGCCATGGCCACGGTCAGGCTGAACAACATCATGGTGATCTTCTTGGATCTGATCTGTGTGCGCAGGTTCTGAGTCTTACTGGAGCGCCGCTGGCACTGGCTGTAAGCTCTCAAGAAATACACCAGGGCAAAGATGAGCGGTGCACAATAGACCCCCAGGGGGTAGGCTTTGATGTACACGGCCATAAAGTGCCGGGCTTCAGCAGGAACCATCAGCATGCAAACCAGCCCGCGGATTTCTCTCTGCAGCGAGGCAAACAGCCAGTGAGGGATGGTGACTGAGCACGCAGACAGCCAGAGGAAGAAGAACACCACCAGGGTGGAACCCAGTTGGACGCTCACCTGCTTATTGGGGTTGGACACATATCGGTAGCAGGCTTTGGCCATGACAGCCAATGTGAAGCTCTTCGCTGCCATGCAGGACTGGAGGAACCAGTCGGCCGTCTTGCAGACCACCCAGCCCAGATTCCAGCTGGCTTTGGAGTAGGAGGCAGCTCTGAAGGGCACCGTGAACAACAGCACCAGTCCGTCAGCAAACATCAGGTTGAAGATGAGAGAGTTGATGAGGGACAGTTTGCCCCTATGAGAGCTGGAGAACAAGATGACCATGGCAGTGAGATTGCAAGCCACACCCAAGACACAGAGGACTCCTAGAATAGCCGGCACCAGGACCCTCAGCTCCCCAGGCTCCAGGTGCTGCTGTGAGCCTCGTTCATCGAATGGCCACTTGTCTATGGAGGTGTTCACCACGGTCGCATTGTTCCCACTCAACTTATCCATCTTTTCCAAAAAAAAGATAGCCAGCTAATATGAGAAGAAATAACAGGAACAGTCAAAGGCAGCCAGTAGAGGACGAAAAACGGTTTGCAGTAAAGGATTTCCCAAAATTGAAGTGCTCAAAAGCGAGATTTGATACGTAGAGCAATACTACCAATCTGAATCTAAACCTGTTACAGTAATCGTATCAGAGAAGGTATTGATTGACAATCAATATTCACAGCAGAGCTCCTGTCTGTCCCCTGGTTTATCCTGAGACACAATGATGCAGCTTCTGCGGCTGGTTATAAAGACGCTGTTTGATTGACAGCTGCTGTCCCCAGCTGACTAACTGTGCGTCGACTACAGCCTCTCGGGGCCAATTAGAAAAACTCTGCATAGTGTGCACCGTACAGCAGCCGAATGTATTGGATTTCTAATGTGTGTGAATGTTTGTGAATTAGTCATCATTACATGGCATTTTTATTATTAGTTATGAGATACTAATGCTTAACTGCTGATGAAATAGACTTTTGGTTATGATAGCAAAGGTATTTCCAAATTTGTTTCAGTATGTGAAATATATCATCTGAAGGATCCAACAGTAATCCAGACGGATGGAGTTATATGAGCTGCTAGATATGTCAGGATCATGCATTTGGAAGCTGGATTTATGTTCTTATGATGGTAAAGTAGCATACTATGAATAAATCAATAAGAAAAGGAGGTTAAGCCAATTGTGACAGTGACTATTCATTTGAAGTCAACCACTAACAGTTGATGAAAAGTGTTTCTCCTTTTTTTGGATCAGCCAGACTGCCTTCAGATGTGTTACTCTTCATCCATAAGAGGGCGCCGTTGTACCACAAGCAGCGAAGAATCATTTGACGTACTTTAAATTTTGAGTCAGCGACATTAACACATGAAGTCAAACAATGCAGGCTTTCAACTTGCACATCTTTATTCTTTTTTTATTCAAAGAAAGTCCAGTAAGCATAAAGACTGCATGGTAATTAATTGCATTTCAATACATTCTGAGCTATAAAAGTTGTTGTTTTTTCAATTAGAAGTGTCACAAAGGAGGTTGTTTAGAAGACATTATCGTTTAAAGGAATCACATTTAATAATTCCCTGATTTCACAGAGTTCAATTAGACCTTTGACTGCTTTTCTTTGTGGGAGTTGGCTCTTAAAACAAATCTGAGACGAATGAGGATCTCCAAATGGACAAGAGCCGAGAGCTGAAATACGAACCTGTTACTGTTTCACCTTACCCATCGTCAACATGAAGAGGAACGTGGACAGACACCGCAGCAATCTTAAATCAAACATTTTTTATCTGGCTTCTTGTGGACTACGCCAAGTATTTTATTAGCATATTGCCTCAAATGATCTGTATGCTAAACATCTATATGCAGGCTGTCAGTTTCATCACAGTTAGATCAAATAAATACAAAAAGAGCTACGCCTGTTAGCATTAGGTTGCTCTAAATATTTTGACATGAATAATTTACGGTTCCGCCATCATTTTCGGTACAATCCAAATCCAAATAAGGTAAACATGTGATGTGAGTGTTTTTCCAATGGGGATTTTGCAAAACAAAATGTACTGTGGCTTTGTCGTGTCTCTTGCAAACTGACATCAGACTGACTGCAATGTGATAAGAGCAACAATTACTTTGTACATATCACAGCGTCCTCCTTCTGATAACTCATAAGCCGGTGCCATAATGTAATCATGGTTACATCGCTTCAAGCACTTTTTTTTTCCACTTAGGATCTCAGTGGAGCATTTTTTTTTTCTTTTTAGAGAAAGAGAGAAAAAAAAAGAAAAGAAAAAAATCCTCAGTTAACATTTCATTTGAAACATTCACTCTCCTGCTTTTGTTTCTCGTCCCCCACCCTCCCTCCCTCACATCCCACTCCCATTACATCAAACCCCCACATACCAAAAGAAGGCACCACAGCTTCTAGACAGACTCATTGACCGAGCGAAGGACTCAATAAAACAACAGCATTAAATAAAACCATTGACACGGCCTGGAAGGGCTTCATTTACATTACAGACGACAGCAGTCTCACTCGGGGAGACACAGAATTGGTACTTGAAAGACTGACCGTGTTGTGTCACAGGCAGAGACAACTCAGTTTCTGGGGTCAGACATTAACAGTCTCTTCCTCTTCAGTAGGAATTCTGCAGCAGGTTTCATCCACTGTCCGAAACGTGGCCGCAGGGTTGATCACATGCACTGCAGCATGAGCAGGTTGAAAGAGAGGGGGCACTGTTGCTACATGACAAGGAGCCACCGTCATGTAAGCTAGGTTTCTGTCAGTGTGCTCTACTTAATGTTCAGTGTGCCCGCATCCAACCCCTTTCTCCAGGGTCCGCAGGGCTGCTACATCATGTCATTCATGCAGCAATGCTCTTCCTCTCTTCACTCCTCCAGGTGTCCTCATGGCTAAATAAATTAAATAAAAAGTCAAATTGAAGAATGAAAGTCCATTCTCGGATTTCGGGGGAAACGTTTTCCCCTCACGCTCGATCCAGGTTGCATCAATTTCCCCCACTACGCAAAATTCACACCGAACCGAATTTCAGTCACTGGATAATTATCTCTGCTGTTCTTCAGCAGAGCGGCAAAATTCAAGATCGGCAGCAACAAGGCATAGAGAGAGGAGAAGGATGTTTGTAAGGGCTCCATCCCTCTTTCTCCAACCCGGCAGGGGGTCAGCAGGGGGCAGATTGCTCTTTAGTTGACCTTGTCTTGGAAGATGTAGAGGTTGTTGGTGGCCGCTACTGCGATGATGTTCTCATGCGGGTGCCATGTCGTGTGAAGGATCTTCTTGCTGAAGTCCAGGCTGTCTACACTGATCTCATCCTTACGACGCTTCCCACCCACACACACCTGGAGGATAACAGTAGAGACAGAGAGGCATGAGGATATGAGTTTGCACCGTTTTCAACACATAAAATCACAAAGATTTTAAAGCGGTATTTCTTTATTTTTGCCCACCTGAGGGCACTAGAACGCGCCGTGAAAAACAACACTGATACAAACCTTATAACTCATAAATATAACCTCATGAAGCAAATACTTTTGCAAACAGTTGCCTTACACATCCAGGACACAGAGCAACATTGGCATTCATTTGGAGTTTAAGCTCTGTTTTGGTCTCAAACCCTTATTTGTCTCTTTAGCTGCTAAAGGCGTCGCTATGTTCAGCAGCTAGTTGTAAAAGAAACAATGTAAAAAGAACAAGAGAGTTTGATGAATCCAACTCTTTTTGAGTAGAGTAATTAAACCTAAAAAAAAAGGATTTTATTTGTTATTTGTCCTATTCCTGCCAGTAATCACATCTTTTACAGTTCTGGCTTGTTGCAATCACACTTTGTGACTGATAAGGCAGTATTTGATAGGATAGGATTGGATATAATCATAATGATACTGTAGCTTGTCTATGAAGATTCACAGAGATCAGAATATCTAAACAACACAAAGTTGGAAGCCAAGTGGAGGCCCCGGCAATAAAGAACAAATCCACATGTCTTTGAAAAGCAGCTCTGTACCTTGCGAGGCTTCAGAATGGCTCTGGGTTTGCTGTTCTCCCTGGACGCCTCCAGTGTGACGTCCCGTTTAGTGTTCCGGTCGAACATTCGGAAGAAATTGTTATAGGAGCCGGTCATGATGACGCTGAGGAGGAGCAGAGGAGAGCGGAGGGTTATTGAGATAGTTGGATGCATGAATGGATGGATCGTTGGACGGATGGATGGATAAGAAATACATCTCACCTGTCTGAGCCGTTCCAGACACACTCAAACTTGTCGAAGATGCAGTCATTCTCATACAGAGAACAGAGTTTGCCACGTAAATAGTCATGCACCTGCAAAATAAATCGGAACCTGAAGTGGTTGGTCGATCACGATCACACTTTCCCAGCACCCATAGTTCGTCGCATCGCCTTTACGTGAACAACCGTAACCTTAAGCTGCACTGCCATATGCTCTAGTTTCAATAATCCTCCCAGACCTGGTGACCCACGCTAATATGCTAGGCAGCAGGTAGAATTGGACAGAGAATCCCTTGAGCCCAGCTGATAGCCTTATCAATCATGACCTGCCCTAAGATGGCGTCCCCTGATCAGACTGAGTGGATCTGACCCCAGCGACCACACAGTGGGAGGTTTCGCCCTTCAGGTTGCATCAGCACCGCCGCTATCTGTCTTTTTACGGACAGTCGGCTCAATAAGCCCTCCCGGGGTAATTGCAGAAAATGACACGGTTACAGATTGGCAGGGTGACAGTGAAACAGGGTTATGTTGAGTGATTACTCTAAAATCAATACGTTTTGATTTGATCTGGGCCTCGCCTTTATTTAGGATTATCTTTGGAGCCTTCAAACTGTCCAACAGGCACATTAAAGCAAGACGAAGGCTTACCTGGTATGTCTCGAGTGGTTTGTTCTCCATTTGAAGGTCCCACACCTTGACAGTGAGGTAGTCTCTTGTCATCAGGTAGCGCCCGTTGTGGCTGAACTTCACGTCAGAGATGGACGAGATGATTTCAGAGAAAAAGGAGCGAGTGGAGGGATCCTCTGGCTCTTCAAAGTCTACGGGAGAAAAACAAACAAATGGTAGTTATCTTCTGACAGAGTAAACACCTTTTGCACCGCGGGAGGTCGTTGCTTGAAATAAATGTGCTTTTTTTTTCCCCCTCCCGCATGTCTCTTTAATCAGCGAGAAAAAACAAAGCTGATAGTGTTTGGGTGGTGGGGGCCGTCATTAGCGAACAATACCAGCCACAACAATGCCTGGATGTGGGGTTTGCTGCAGCAGCTGCATCTCTTCCCGGTATTATTTCTCTGTGTGTTTAGGGAGAGAGTTGTGGGTCAGCATGCTGGGTAAATATTGGTTATGATTCATATTGATTCTGGCAGCTGCTGATCTGTGTGCAGGCCAACACGCTGGGGATAAGAGCCAGGCATTCCATCGTTAGCTGTCAAGTTATTGTTCCTGCTCCTCCGCACCCCACCTCCTTCCTCCCTCTCTCGCTGCTCTCCTCTCCATCGCTCTAAATATGCCCCCACCATTCTCCCGTACCCCTCCCCTCGTCCTCAGCTGAGGCCTGGAGAATGGCTCTGTGATGTGTCAATGGGGAGCCTAACAAGGGATGCAGCGGGAGAGATGAAAAAATGGGGGGGATGAGGGAGGGATAAGAAAAACAAATCAATGTCAAAGTGCTGGGCCCGTTTGGGCCCCGCTGGATTTGTGTGTGTGTGTCAGTGAATGAGTGTTTGTGTATAAGTGGGTGTGTACAATATGTGTATGTATATATGCATGTGTGTGTGTCCCTGCCCTCCCTCCTGTCCCACTCCAGGGGTGTCTAATAGGGTCTCTGGGGAGTTGGCATGGTCCCTCTCTTTTTGTACTGGGGGCTCAGCGCTTTGGCAATCCTCCCGTATCCCGCCATCCATTCTCCATCTAACACTGACTGATACCAGCAGCCTCAAAGGTTTACAGGTATAGGAGGGGATGTGATATTTTTTGTGTATTTCATGTGGACGGTTCAGGAAGTCGTGTGTGTGTGTGTGTGTGTGTGTGTGTGTGTGTGTGTGCGTCAAGGGAAGCTGTGTTTTTGAGTGTATGCGTGGGAGGGACGCCATAATACATCGCTCTGAGCCAAACAGCGTTCCCGCAGTGAGACAGTAGGTCGGTATCAGCAGACCGTGTCCTGAGGCTAATGAGAGCACCTGCCTGCTCCGTGTGTGTGTGTGTGTGTGTGTGTGTGTGTGTGTGTGTGTGTGTGTGTGTGCGCGCGTGCACTGCGAGCACCTAATGGCACGTACATGTCGATATGAAAACAGCTGGTAATACCACAACTTAAAATAAACACCAAATTCTAAACAATACTTCTATACTAATTTGGCCTCATGTGAGATTCAACAGGCCGCGTTCACTCACGGTCCAGTGAACGCATCAATATGTCTCAGGACGTGACTGACGTTATCGAACAACAAGGTGTGTCCACGAGCGACTAATGCGATTGCTCTTAAGCCATTGATTTTCCGGAGAAAATGTCAATGTATTCATTATTCGTTTGAGCAAAGCGTATGCACATGATGCTGAGCTTCAGAAAAGGCCATTCATTGTTTGAAACAGACAGCGAGAATTATCGATGGGTTATCAATCCTGGCATATTGAGCCACACAAAGGTAGAGCTGAGACGAGTGTGGATTTGCAATCGGGGAACCACGGCGTTAAATATGAGTCTGTAAGTCTCGATGAACCTGCAGCGATGTCTTCTGTTCACACCCTCCCATTATGTTAAGAGCTCATCATACTTATAATACTACTACTCAGCGTCACTGAGGTCACGTTATTCGTGTTGCTCGAGAGAATTTGATGGCAATTAAAAGAAGTACAAAAGAATACAATGAAACTCAAATGACACACAGTGGGTTTCAGAAGGCGGACTTAAATGTCTTTTAGACGACATGTAACCGTTATTAAAATAAATTAAAGGGAGTCTGTAGTTTAATTCAATACAGTTCAACTATTTATCCTGGTTAGAGATATTCTATGCAGAAGCTTCGTCGAGAGGAGGCTTTTATAGCAACATTTAGGTGATACAGAACATATAACAGTTAAATGAATATTTTTAAAAAAAAAATTTGAAAAAGAAGAAAAAAAATGTCCAATAATCAGGCCAACGCTTGAGTTGATCATTATTTGGTGGCGAGACAAAGAAAAAAAAACACAATAAGGCAACAAAATTTTTTTAAAAACACAATATTTTCACAATATTTTTCAAGAAAATCATTAAGTATTTGATCTTTCTTTTTTCCCCATGATGCACTCCACTTGTACTCACATTTGCTGTGTTTGTCGCAGAGCGCGGCCTCTCTCATGTCACAGAGGCGTATGGAGCCCTTGCTGCTGCTGTAGGCAAAGGTGTGACACTGGTGGGGATGAAACTCTGCTGAGGTGATCACCTCCGTCAGCTCCTCCATGTTGGCTGGCTTGATGTCCACAATGTCTGAGAGACCGGCACTAAGGAACAATTACGACTTTAAGACAGCTACTATGAGCATTTTGCCAACCCTGTAAAACACCGAAAGCTGCTTTCTGTACAGACAGATTTTCCCACATTTTCAGTTCTTACACCAATATTTCACGAGTAAGAGGATACTGAAGCTGCGATCTGTGATCTCCAAGTTCCACAGGTTCACCCTGAGGTCGTCGGTGGAGATGTACGTCTGAAGGTCGGAGTTGACGGAGATGGAGTTGATGTGGTAAGTGTGAGCATTGCTGAATACTCGCCTGGCTGTAGCCTCAACCATCAAGTCCATAGGCTGCAGCACAGGCACCTAGTGGAGAAGACAGGTCAGTTAGGTAGGGAGGAAACACAGAAGAATATGCAATGAATTCATCTTAAGAAGCTTTGATGATTTTTTTTGGAACACTGTTTCAGTATCTTTCGTACATGGAGGCTAGTTTCCTCGAGGCCTTTTCATATATTCATCTGCAGATGTGCAAATGTGTGAGTGTGTGTGTGTGTGCGTGTGCATGTGCGTGTGTGTCAACCACAAACAGATGACTCCAGGGATTCACATGACATTTACTCCACAAATCTTAATGAAACAGAGACAGTGACTGAGGGGCTCAGAGGCTGTTTGATGAGCTGGTTCAATCAGACTGTGAATATCTGTTTGCCACACGGCTACTCGGGAGATCACACCTGCCTCCCTCCCTCTCTTTCTCCATCCCTCCCTCCCACTTGCTCTGTCTCATGAAAGTGCCGAAGAAGCCTCTTGTTTGCGTGTAAGAGAAAGCAAGAAAACAGAGAAAGCGAAGGAGGTGAAAAGAGAGATGGCCCGAGGGCATCGCTAGGCCCTGCTGAGGAATGATAACTGAACTCTGCTGAATTAAGACGAGCGCACACTCACACTCGCACACTAATACACACACGTACACAGTGCTGCTCGGGCTTCAAAGCCACCCAGCCCCAGTCTGCATGCAGCCCCCCGTTGGCCAGATAAAACACAGACAAAGAGAGAAGGGAGGGGAGCGAGAGAGGAGAACAAATCGACTGCTTCTTCGCTTTTTCTCTCGTCCGTTGCTGGCACTGACAGAAAGACATGGCAGCCCAGCAGGCTGCTGTATCTCCATGGGTGTCACTTCATTTCCATGTCTTTCACTGGCCGTCCAGAGAGACACAGATCGTATTAACCCATAACCCCCAACACTGACAGTTACACCGTTCAGCTGGCTCCTGCACATTCGAAATTACCTCATAAATCCTCCTTCTCACAAAATGTAAAGCCAAATATTATAATTCTGCTTTACAAAGTGACAAATACTCACTAGAGATCTATTCACAACATCATTTGACAACACTTTCCTCTTTTAAAGCAGCAATTGGATAAAAAAAAAAGCAACAATCATTTGTGTTTTAAGGAGGTACTGAATCACATGATGCAAACAAAGAGTTTTCATTGTTTGTTCTTCCGGCTACATTTTAAAATGATTTTTGCGCAGCTCTTCCCTTTCCTCCGCCCCTTCTCCCCCCATGTGCAGATTTTACAGCCTCTAAACAGGATTGCCACAGTCCCGGCCTGTCCTCCAGGTTGCTATGATCCCCTGGCCAGCGAGACAAAGAGGGACAGACACGCTGAACACAGCACTAATCTACTATGGCAGACACACACACACACACACACAGACACACACTCAGTCAGTCCTACGTGCCTGCCTGCTTTGTGTGAAAATTAAAGAGGTAGTCGAGTGATAAGACTGAAAGAAGTCTGGAGGGGGGGGGGAGGCAGAGAGGATGATCCCTTCATGGTCTTCACCTCAGTGAACATATCGATCACTCAGTCTCACTTTCTTCTGCCAGTGTAACTTTAAAATTGTCCAACGAATGTGTGTTTGCTGGCGTGAGTGTCATTTCTCAGTGTTGAAAGCGAGCATGTATTACAAGGAAATTTAGGTGTAAGCTTTGACAGATACGGTGCAGTCAGAGCGAATGCCTTGCTAAGAAGTTCTTGTCGGATTAAAGGCTACCATAGCATAATGAGTGAAGTCTACATTTTTGTTTAATCTGAGTTGTACTTAATTGGACTATTGAATGTGCAAACGGATGATAGACCTTTGTCACAGACAGCATTTTGACATGTTGCAGTCAGAGAATCAGGTGTTAGTCATAAAATTCATGATGGCAGCCAGTAAGCTTAGCTTAGCATAAAGACTAACAACATTCGCCTACCAGGTGTGGCGAGGCCAGCTGTTTCCCTGTTTTTAATGCTAAGGTACGCTAACAAAGTTTCTCTTTAAGAGGCTAGAGCTTGATTTGTTTTTAGTTTTTCAGATTAATCTAGAATTTTCTGAATTCTTCTCAGCGTGGCCTGATATTTGACTCTGTCTGACTTTGACCACACCAGCGCGATGTGCCCTGACTCCATGTGACATTCAGGGTGGTGTTAGACGTGACAGTTTTTCGTGACCCCTTTTACCCGTAGCGAGGTGATTGTCGACGGGTCTCTGATCCGTCCATCGTCATCCTTCAGGTTGTAGCCCTCCGGACGCTTGTCTCTCTCGCTGATTTTCCACAGCTTCACTGTCTTGTCTGGAATGGATACCACACACACAGACAGACAGACAGACAGACACACACACACACACACACACACACACACACACACACACACACAAAATACAGTTAGATCATGGCTCACTACAGTGAATCTCAGATACAGGATGGAAGCAGGGGGTTGGGCGGCCAATCTGGCATGCAGCTGGGCAGGAGCCAGCGGGAATGATGAATGGCGGATCCTGTGTATGTTCTGATGTCACTGATATCAATCTCCATGTTGACTACATTTCCAGGTTGCAGTATATGCTCCCCCTGAAATAGCCATCTGGCCGCTTTTTCAGTTCTGCACCACGCAAACACCAGTTACATCCCATCTTCTCGGTCTGTCTAGAGAGGGGGGATGGCGGCGGCGGCGGCGGCGGCAGTCAGGTTGTTGCCTCCTTTTTTTCTTTCTTCTTTTAATTTCCGCTGTGAATATTGGTGTCAGAGCAGCGAGGCCATCGCCACAGGACCCTCCACCATCTGCTCCAGCCACCGCTAGCACTTCTGTAGCAGCCATGCATGAAGCCCACAATCTGCAAGACATCTCCCTCGCTGTGTGTGTGTAAACTGGCGTCCATGTATGACGTGTGGTGGCACATGCTTTGATGCGTGTGCGCGTGCAAATGCGTGTGTTCCTGCTGTGGCGGCCATGCATGAAGTTCTCGATCTGAAACGCTTCTGCTGGTGGCACTTGCTCAGCCAAGCGAAACGCCAATACATTCACACTGACAGTCAAAAAGACATTTTCATGTGATATTAATAACATCTCTTACATCAGCTGTATATATCTGACCATTCTGCAGCGTGAGGAATGAATCATGCCTTTACTTGACACTGTTATGGAGTAACAACACCACTCTGCTCACATCTGAACACACTCTCGTGAAAGATTAATGGTGTCGTTGACCATTTTTCCCACAGCAGCAGGGCCGCCTTAGATAACTGACTGACCGTTGGTGGAGAGCAGGAAGTAGGCGGCGTTCTGCTGAGGAAGCCATTTGATCTTGTTGATCTTCTCCTCAATCTCCAAACTCTTCAGGTAGTCAAACTCTGGCTCGTGGCTCTGGAATGTGCTGTAAACATTGTACTCCCCTCGACGTTGGGGCTGGCTCTTACTCTGCAAGAAGAGAAACATAGTAAGAGATTGGCGACGTGAACCGTTAAGACTTTCATTACTTAACAACATGTGCAACATTTGAGGAAAAAAAGAAAGCACTGCTGGCATGAACGTAGAGACTCTTTAAACTTCCCCTGAAGTAGCTTCCTAGTCCTTGATTCAACAGTTTGAATCTATTATACTTTGATTTATGATCACATGCGTGAAAAACTAATGACATTTTTATCAACTTCAATTTCACTTTGTGTTTAGTACTAATTAGCAAATATCAGCATGCTAAACTACAATGGTGAACACTGTATTAATTGTTCAACATCAGTTTGTTAGTATAGTCGCTATGAGGATGCTGATGTTATTGTTAGTGCAAAGCTGTGATGTGTGCATAGTACTGCCCCATATAGCCACGAGCATAAACACACATATACTGTATGTGTGCTTTGTTTTATTGTCATTATTTGCTTGTTCTAGCACTCCATAGCAGCTACAGTGTTTTGGCATTTACATTGAATTAACAGCCAGTTCCAAGATGCTACATCTTTATGGCTTCTCCATAAATTAAACATTTTACAAGTGCAATGCACCATATGCACATATTTCTCTGTAGTTCAGTATAATATATTTGGTATTATTGGACGCTTTGGCATCTTAACTGGAATTTAGACTGCATTTAGGTGGTTTTTAACAATGCCCCTCCATGTAACGATGCCTCACCGAAGCTTCTTAGCGCTCCAAGTTTTTTGTTGTTGTAGATATTTACTGCTGAATGTACTGCTAGCTATCCTTTTCAAATCGACCCTTTTACTAGCTAGTTGCCTAAAAGCAAACAACTCAACTTTATTGTTTCAAGGCTTTCAACTCCTCTCAGCAGAAGGGCAGCATAATTAGTGTTGCATTGTTGGCATTTCCTACCTCCTGCTCCCTCTGGAAGACAACCACTCTGCCTCCTTTATCCCCAGTGGCCAACAGCTCCCCCGATGAGTTAAACTCAACCGTTGAGATAATGTCAGCTGCAACACAGGAAGCAGAGCAGAGAGGGGGAGAAAATGTCAGTGTGGACGTACACAAAGCTGTCGAGGTATCAGTCAGACAGAAAGACCTAGAGTGGGGAGAAAAAAAAAGCATGTCAGGGGGAAGGGAGGGGGAATCTAGTGACAAAATCACAGAGGACTCTCCGGCACAGATACCCTAGTTTGGTGTAATATGGGTTAGGAGACGCCGCTGAATGAGTCACTGCATGATATCAACTAATTCAGGCCCTCGTCTGACTGAAGTGAGCCAATTTGGGTCATTTAATTGAACTCCTGCTTTTTAAAGGACACTGCTGCCACACTAATAATGCCATTCACCTCGCTCCTCCCGGCAGCGGCACCCCGTGCTGCTCACGGACTCTCCTGCTCCTTCATTAAAAAACATAAACCTTCACACCATTCACTTTTCGCAGCGGATATGTGTTGCATGTGTCGCGGACTTTTGTTTTCACTTTCAACCTGGACAGTGCAGTCGAAAGAGTAACACAAATATAGGAGCAATATGATATATTTTCTCCATTATACTCCATTGCCAACCTTTTTAAATGTCGCGGCATAGCCACAGTTCCTCGGAAAGTAAATAATAGACACCTACCCTTAAGGTAGCTTTTCCTCTCCTCCTCAAAAACACACACCTAGATTTAGGAGAGGCTAATGGTGACTGTAATTATTATACAGCCCCAGGCTAAAAAAAAGGCATAGCATAATGTCTGACACACACACACACACACACACACACACACTCACTCACGCACGCACGCACACACACACACACACACACACACAAGCCCTCTGCTTAACAGTGACAATAATATTAGACCGACGGAGAGAGAAAGAGAAAGAGCTTGTTGTTTTGTAGCCCCACGCCCTCTGTGGACCTGCTACTGGCGGAGCGCTGAACAGGAGAGGGGAATGTTGCCATGGAGACCGTTTCCATCTCTAGCGGCAGTCGGAGGGGTGTACGTGTGCGCGCGTGTGCCAATAGCTCTCAGACTTAGTTGCTGATGCTAGCTGTAATTCAGCAGACAGAGCGAGTGCTGCAATAGAGGGAAAACCTGCGACTGCATCTGGGGGAGTGTGCGCTGCTCGATGCAGCACACAACTTCAGACAATAGAGTCCCTGCAGACGGGCTCCTCTCTTCACATGAAGCTGCTGTGCATGGTGGGAATGACTAAGTGTCTTCCAATATATGAATGTGTGTGTGTGTGTGTCTGTGTCTTTCCCTTGTTTCATTTAATTGTTGACGAGAATGACACCAGAGGGATTCTTATGTATGTGTTGATAATGTCTTAAGGGGGGTGTGTGTATGTGTGTGTGTGGAGGGAGGGAAAGAGGGGTGTGTGTGGGGGGGTAACACACCCTAATCATATTTGAATCAAGAAACTAATTAACGTTTCACAGACAAGACACATTCTGACCTAATTACACCCACGGAGTACCTACTGACACCATGTCGTTGTTGCGCACACAGACCCTGAAGTTCTCTCTCTTTCTGTATCTGCATGCACAGATATACACACACATGTACGCACGCACACACACACACACACACACACACACACACACACTTCCAACACCATCGGGCCAAAGCCACTGCTGTGGACCGAATGGATTCAGCGTTGGAGTCAGCATTCTTGAACCTTCTCTTCTCTGCCATACTTTTTTACTTCTCCCCCTCTCTCCTTTCCTCATCATCAACCCATTAAGTCACTGAGGGGAAACAGTAATTGATGGGTGCCATTTAACGAGTTTACACACGGATACGTCCTTCAATCATCTCACTGAATGAAGAATCCCTGGGAGTCAGTGAAGCTGAAACTCTGAGCAACGTGATGGAATGCTTCCCTAAATGAGTTTTTCCTCATGCAAATGTATTCGAAGCAGACAAGGCAATCTATTAGCCCTCAGTCACTGATGGAATTGTGTCAAAATGGCAACGTACACTGTTTTCAGATAAACTTTCATTAAAGGAAACGAGCTGACGAGAAGGTGAGCGGGGTCTGTCGTGATTTCCGCTTGCACCGGATCAGATTTTTTATTACGCGAGCATCAGCAACTTCAAAGTAAACTGGTAAAGTAGCAGCAGGTTGGTGATTCACACCCACACACACACACCCACACACACACACACACACACACACACACTCTCTCTCTCTCTAATGCACAGCTTCATCAGCAGACCATAACCAGATGAGGCCCATAAATCCTGTGGCCAGCCAGGTCTGACACAGACAGGTCAGCGCTTCTTGATGCATCAGAGGGATGCTCGAGATAACGCGCATCCATCACCAGTAATAACACAGACAAGCCTGCTGCTGTGGTGTGTGTGTGTGCGTGTGTGTGTGTGTGTGTGTGTGTGTGTGTGTGTGTGTGTGTGTGTGTGTGTGTGTGTGTGCGTGTGTGTACACGACTGAAATAACACAGGCTCCAATCTGACCCTCAATAACTCCCCTTCGGCGTGCAATATAGAATCGAGACTGAAACCAGTTGGATGGAAACATAGATATGCATTGATTTTGGAATGAAAAGCGTGCACGAGGAGCCAGAAACGCAGGGCGGGGAGTGAGGATATTGAATGTATTTATAGACGCCCGTGCATGCAACATCTATCATGCATAACAGAAAGGGCCACGAAAAAGAAAAGAGGGGGGAAGTCTGGGGAGGTAAGTAGGTCGATAAAGGTTCGTAGTGAACATCAGTACAGACTGCAGCACAGACCAGAATAGGAGCACCCTGGCTAACCTCTAGACAACGTGTAATCCTGTTGAGGCTGGAAAAAAAAATCAACCAAATAAACAAACTGAGGCTTGATCCTGTGGCGCTGGAGGGTTGTGTAAGACAGTCAGACCATTTTAGGTCATTACTGCCACTGTCTTAGCATGGAAAGCTAGTTGCGTAAGTGCAATAATTCCAGGTAGCGGGAGGGACGTGAGCAACACGGTGTCGTGTAAATGCTTTGTTAGCGGTAGACGTGGAGAGGAGAGGATTACAGCACTTGTGCTGAGCTGCCTGCGTCAAAGGATCAGGCCGGGGGATAATTCAGGTCTGTTCTCGCACTCTCTTTCACGCGCTGCCCTTGTTCCTTCCGTGACAATCAACAAAATGAATCAATCTGCACTTTGTCTTTTTTTTTTTTTTTTTTTTTTTCCATGAACACCCAATGTATCGCAAATTCGATTCACCATTTCCGTGCTGAATAGGCAAACCGATAACGGCTTCTTTCACGCCACAAACAATGTATATCAATCACAATTTTGAAGAAACCCTGTTACCTACAGGTCCATATGCCCAGCCACATGATTACGGGTTTATTAGGCTTTAATAGCTGCACACAAAGCAACAGAGCACAATGCAGCTCTCTTCATCTGAAGAGCACGACTCTTTGTAAGATCTGGAGTGAACAAGCTAA
The DNA here is from genome assembly GCF_023055335.1 of Clinocottus analis. Lineage (NCBI taxonomy): Eukaryota > Metazoa > Chordata > Actinopteri > Perciformes > Cottidae > Clinocottus > Clinocottus analis. The sequence goes on from NW_027175821.1 coordinate 5,825,910, forward strand.
TTAACCTGGTTTTCTCCAGGATCAGCCCCTTGAGAATAAAACAGAACGTGTGTGTGTGTGTGTGTGTGTGTAGTCTCTCTTTTGTGTGTGCATGTGTGTGTGTGTGTGCTTGCTTTTCTGTATCCCCACAGGGAGTTGAGGGTGAAATGGGCGAGACGTGTTACTGCTTCACTCCTCACACTTCATTAACACATTGGCGTGGCACACATCCGACTACGGACACAGGGCAGGACAGGGAGAAACGAGAAGAAGCGGTGAAAGGCGGTGACCTCTGAGATCGATTCCTGCGTGTGCTAACATGAATACCAAGCGAGATCGTTTCAAAAGCTTGTTATTTGGTATTCTCTTAGAAATTGAAGATGTAGGAGGGGGATGGTGGGGAGAGGAGGAGGGTGCATAGAATTATAATCCAGCAACAAAACAAAAACTGTCTCTCCCCTCTCTGTCTGTCTGTGTTGCTTTGGTGCAATCCCTTTCATGTTCCTGTTGTCAGAGCTGTAGTGAATCAAATATCAGATGGCTGCTGTACAGACTGAAATCCTGTATCAACAGTGACCTTATCACCATAGCATGAAAGAGGCAGAGTGACGCTGTTTCCTCGACAGGACACAGGAATTCGCTATCAAAACTTACAAATGTATCCCATTATAAAGTCCAGAAAGGTCAAACGCTGCTTCCCCTTCCGGCTAGACCGGCTCACGTAGAGTACATATGTCGCCGCAACGCCTCAAATGACCAACAAAAAAAAGCCGGTTGAGAAATAGGATGCTTTTTTGTAATCAACCTACAGTAGTAACTCTGCGGGTATTCTTCAATAAATTCTCATTAAATTTTCATCGAGCTGCAGACTTAATAAGAAGCTAATCAGGGGATGAAAGCAGCTGCTGAATAAGGAGTGTGACTCGCCCCAACTTCACAGCTTGCCATTAAGCACCCGGCACCCCCACCCAAACCCCCGTACACACACAAGGACATTATCTTTTCTTGCGCTATGTGCCGAGGCGGGGTTTCGGCATTTTGAGTGTTTCGCAGTGAATAATGGATGGGACCTGGGGGTACGCTGGGCTAAATCTTTTTATGCCGGGGTCCTAAAGTGTGGCCCCAGGCCGTTTGCCTTGGCACAGCCAACCATAGGCGGTGCTCTGCTCTCATCAGCAGCTGCAGTAAAGGCGGTGAGCTCTATGTTATGGGACTGCATCAGTATTCAGCAGGTCTAGAGGGGTCACATCACACACAGGCTTGTACTCGCATCAGACAGACATACAAGCAGTGAGGGGAAATGAGAGAAACGAGGGGGAAGGGGAGAGAAGGTGGAAGGGGATTACATGTCCTACCAATAGATCTTTAGGTCATTGTTCCGGTAGCTAAATTGTGAAGGACCAGAAATCAATACCAAAGCAGACATTAGGTTAGGTCCTTCCGCACAGCGAGGAAGCTATTCACATTTCCACACCCCAAGTGATGTTGTGCTAGTTGACAATTTCATCCATTAAAGGAACATCCAAGGTGCAGATTATGAAAATTAGCTGAGGCTCATGTTGTAGCGTAACAGTCCATTGACTCAACACACACTGATGTACACAGCGGCAGTGAGACACACACCATCCATTTCATCACCATTAGCAACGTGTCATCTGCAGGCTGCTGGCAAATGCAAATCAGACTGTAATGCCATTTTCTTTCATCTACACAACAATGATGAATATGATAATGTTTGCATTAAGGTGGAGAAGACTTTTTTTTATTTCCGGCTATGGATGACTAGCACAGCTTTACTCCCAGTGTGTGCACATGGACAGCAAGTCAATGTAGCCACCCACAGACCAACTGAGGCATGAGATTGGTACAAACCAGAGGTCAACGTGAGTGACATCATTAAAATGTGACATCATTAAAGTGTCCTGCTGTGGTGGGCAAGCTCGGCCTGAGGGAAATCCCTACCAGCCCGCCGTCACTGGGACCTACGTATGAATATGAGACTGTGTGTGTGTGTGTGTGTGTGTGTGTGTGTGTGTGTGTGTGTGTGTGTGTGTGTGTGTGTGTGTGGTCTGAACCGGTCTTGATGGAGCATTTGCACTTCGGTGAATTTATGAGGAGCCAGATAGATATATGATCTTCAGCTTCAAACTGACTTCATACCACTTTAGGAGAGAGGAAGCGAGTGTGTGAATGGGCACACGCACACTCGCAGACACACACACACACACACACACACACACACACACTCATTCATGGTATATGAGGTGTGACGAAAAGTCGTAAATTACAGCAATAAAAAAATAACAAAAGTAGAAGTTCCTTGTTTGAAAAGCGCAGATGGGCCGCAGACCAGACAGTCCTCTGCTTTTAGGAGACACATTTTACACCCTGGGTAACTCTCCGCCACGTTCTCCTCCTCAAATGAATGAAAGAGTGCAACAGAGAGAGAGAGAGTGGAAGGAGCTGGAAGAGGAAGATCCCCTCCTGTTCATCTCAGCGCACACATCAAACAAAGCTATCCATCACACCCAAAACCACCCAGCCGCTTCACTTCTTCTCGCTCTGAACCAGTGTGTGTTTAGCAGTGACAGGGAATCATCTGTAAGAGCAGGAGCGGAGCAAATGATGATGCTCTCCTATATTTAAATTAAGAAAATTAAAAACTCTGCAAAAAGCAGCAGAATGTGAGATTGCGTCTCACTGTGTTCTGAGCTCTGACGTTGTCTTACCACCGACCTAAAGGGGCATCAGTAACCTGAGCCCCTCCTTGCAGACACACAACCCTCCCATAACACATTATATATGTACCCTCGCACCCTTCTATCAATTCTATTCCATCAAAGTACTTAGATAATTTATGCATTTGTGCTATTTGGTTCTTTAGTTATAAGTTGCTCATTCATATTTTAAACTGAAATATGTTTCTGTTTTGTCAAATCTTTAAACCTCATGGTAAGATACTGAAATTTGCCCCAGTCCTGCAGAGACTATTATTAAAACAAACTGCACTGCAAATATAACGGCTTGAAACCAAACAAAAAAGACCACTAACTTCAAATGCACAAAACCAAACCAAAATTATTATCGAGGTGCAATGTGATATATTTACAGCTGAGGCGATGCATGAATCTCATGACATGCCTGTGTACAGCAAGTCAGTTTTTCACTCAGTTACATTTCCGACTGGCTTATTAATAATCAGTAGAGCAGTTAACATGGAAAACTAATCTGCATAAAAAGTTACAGTAATCAATAGATATAAATGAGATTTATGAGTTATATTGGTTAATCAATGTTGTATGTTGACCAGAGATCCCAGCAGAGGTGGATCTGATTGGTGGAACTGACATCAGGGAACTATTTTGCATCAATTAGTTTAACAGGCTCATCAAGGGGCTGATGTGTGGTCAATGAGGAGGAAACACACACGTGTGCAGGAGCAGCTTGGAGCTGCAGGTGCTGCTGAAAACAGCTATTGTTTAAATCTCCAGTTAAAAGCATGACAGAAAAAAAGCCAAAAACATTTTGTCTGAAAGAGAGTGAGAGAGAGAGAGAGACAGAGAGACCGAGAGAGAGAGAGAGAGAGAGAGAGAGAGAGAGAGAGAGAGAGAGAGAGAGAGAGAGAGAGAGAGAGAGAGAGAGAGAGAGAAAGGGAGATATCCATAATTAACCGTATGCCTCTTGAAATTAGGGCACCTTCTCTGTCTAATTATTCCAACAAGTGAAAACACGCATCTTTCATCAATAATTCATTATTTTTGAACTGATCACATATATAGTCTGCAGAAGCCGACGATGTAAGGCTTTATCTCATTGCTGCTCTTAGTCCACACAGATTAAAGCCCTGATTCCCCGTCGGTCAGGATGGTCATCCTGAAATAGCAGGCGTGACGAGAAGCCACCTCATCTCCTGCTATTGACACCACACGCTATGTTACAAGCTCCATGTTTATGACACATGACCGGAATATTCCTTTAATACCCCTATGGCAGATTATAGTGTATCTGAGGTGATTAAATGCGCATTTACGCACTGCATGGGCCAAACAGCGTCGCTATATCGCCAATATAATATCTTAATTTGATCACCCAAGCCATTTATAGAGGCCTAAGTGATATTTGCTCAATTTTCTTTTTTCTTCTTCTTAGATTCCTTTAATCTTCCTTTGCTGTGACTTATTTCTGCTGTGATAGTAGCATCCCTCGAGCTGCAGCCTCCGGTTATTTTATGTGCCGGTAAAAGATCTTTAAAAGGAGTCTTTCTCCCCCTCCAACATCATCTGTTTAAATACCTTCGGTTGCATAGTTGTGGTCGCGAAGGAAGCTGTTGTTGATTTTCCGGGTGTCACTCTCCTCCTCCATTGATAAATCGGCTGGTTCGGGATCCTGAAAGCGGCAGACCTGCTCCCATCATGCCCGGTACCGTCAGCAGGCGGGCTGCGGGACCAGCGGGGGGCCTGTCATGGCTCCAGATCTCCGGTGTAATCAACACAGTCACGATCAAATACTTGTGATGGTGATGGTGATGGTGATGATGATGATGATGCTGATGATGATGTCCAGGCAGGTCCTGTCCACACCTCAGGGCGCATCCAACCGCCCACCGTCCGCGACGCAGTGACAAGTGCCGATTCCAACAGTGGATTGAATACTCTAATAATAATTGCGCATTAGATCCTCTGCTTCAAACGTGAGACATATGCATCTCCCCAAAAAATATTAAAACCGATGCTGATTTTCACTAAAGAGCTGGTCAAAGAAAAAAAACAAACAAATGTCCTGAAGGTGGCTGAACCCACAGCAGCAGCAGCGCACTTCGTAAATCTCTCGTGGAGGATTTGAGTTTAGGAAGGCTAGATTTGCCCCCTCCCAGCGCCAGCGGGGCGGGCGGGATTATGCGTCAACAAGCTTGCTCCGATCACTTCACTATTTCCATGTCAGCCTCTGAACTCCGCGCATCCCCAGAGTATCGCCTTCGCCTCTCCGTATCCGAACACTGCAGGGTCTCTCTCCTCTCTCTCTCGCTTTCTCTTTCCCTCATTCATTCACCGGCGGTTGAGATCCCGGCAGCTCAGCTGACTCACTGTGCGCAGAGCAGAGCCGTACTGTAGTTACCCACTGTGCTGCTGGTGCTGCTGTGCTTCAGCGAAGGAGGGGCCCCTCCCATGCTGCCTGGCGGCTGGCTCTTTAAAACGCACAAGCAGCAAATGTGACGCTCCCCTCGAACCACCGACACAGAGGAAGAGTTCCTATTCTGCTCGCTCACAGCTTGATGACCACCTCCAAGGTCCATCCGTGCAAAAGCCGACAGCTGCCTTCTGGCCTGGTAGCAGGTTGCCTCTTAAGCCCAGATCTCTGCATCACCATCCCTCCGTCCTGCTGCAGGGGCATCCATATACATCCTACTTTCTATGAGGCTTCATAAGACGCGTTACAGGAGGCGCATGACATGGCACATTTCTGCCCAAACGCTTGGGATGGGGGCGTGAAGTTCAGATTCAGAGAAATTCAGGCAGAGAGGGACACAAAGGAGAAAGGCGGCGAGCATAAGTTGTGTAAGGGAGAAGACTGGTGAGCAACAAAGAGGGACAGAAAAGAGGGCAGAAGAAAATGAGAAATCCCAGACGCTGATTAATTAGATTAGTAGGGCCGCCGTCTGCGCCTCGTACTGGAAAGATCTCATTTCCATGCTGAGTTTTAATAACAGCGCACACAACAACCCTTCTTCATGGTCAAACCGAAAGCTTTGATGTGTGTGTGTGTGTGTGTGTGTGTTTGTGTGTGTGTGTGTGTGTGTGTGTGTGTGTGTTGCATCGGTGTGGCTGTGCGAGCAGTGAATCCCTGCCCTTATCTACTCACTTTACCCTAAATCTCCCAAGGTCCACAAAGGGACAGGGTATCTCCACTGCACGAGCCTCCACACACACACACACACACACTCACACGCACACACACACGCACACGTGCACGCACACAGCAGCGGCAATAAAGAGATTGTGGAGCCCCCTCTCCTAAATGCATTAGCTCTCTAATCCATGAGACCATTTGCACATTCAATCCTCTGCTCCTGTACTAATGGGTATCTGGCTGTGAGGGCGGCAGGCAGCTCGTCGCTGAAAAACCGGCCCTTCCTACACATGCTATTTTACACCCCATCACCCTCCAACCTCCATCTCTATTGGAATACATTACGGGGCGTTATCCATGCAGCGGAATAATGAAGGTTGCCCGAGCGTCTGCGAGGGCCTGTGATTCACATGCTTCCCTGTTTACAGTCCTATGCCCCCTTAATGAAATCTGCAGAGAAACTCCGCCATCCTTGACCCTCTCGGATCTGACTGAGCGGTCAGCGGTGCTTCCCATCTCTATCAATATTTAAACAGGCTCTACCAGCACAAAAGAACCACAGAGCCTTCCTCTTTCGCGAAAGACTAAGTTACAGCTGAGCAGCAAGACCGGATGAAATTGAAATGAAATCAGTGAAAACAATGGATTTAGTAAAATGAAGCCGCATGGATGAGAGGTTCAGGTTTGTCAGATTTTGTCGGGAGCCGACTGGGGGAAATATGAGGCGGAGGGACAGACAGATGAAGGGCTCGGGTTTCAGCTAAAGGCACCGAGATATTTGACTGTATAATGAGGGAATAAGTGGCAAATGCTGCTCAGAGCCAGAGCCTGGGATCAATCACCGTCTCCCTCCCTGCTTCTGTCCCAGTCCCTGTGCTTATATGACATCCTCTCCCCTTAACCCCACCACCCCTCATCTTTCCTGCCATGTCAAAATGTGACCACCCTGTCTCATACACCTATGGAAAGCATCTCGGAACAACAACCGTGACCGGAAAGCATTCGCTCTCGAATCGATTCACGTGACCTGGCAAGTGAGTCGATATACAGTCTGAGATCCCTCGCTCCAAAATGCCTCAAGTTTCTGCACCCAATGGCTCATTTCATGCTCCCCTTCCTCTTCCTCCAGCTTCTGGTACTCCTCCGCTACCTCACTTCTCTTGCTCATTACACCCCGTCTCCCACTCCGTTGGGTAGAAGACCAGTCCCTGCACGTCTACAGGCCAGCTGCTATAGGAAATGCTCGGGGGGGGGCACGAGAATTGGAGAGCATGTCCTCAATTCTCCTCCATCGTATGGACAAAGTGAGTTAAATTAGGCTCTAGCAGCCTAAACATAGGGACACGATCACATGGCAATGATATTTTAGTCATGCCCAATTGCTTTGCTTGATGTGTGGTAATTGCTTGACCTGGGGATGCCGTTGGAGGGCTACAGGCAGCAAAAAGACGTTGTCTGCATACCAAGCAGCACAGACATGGGTGTAGATAGTTGACCACACAGCACAGTTATACTCCACTTTCACTGCAATTCCCTCATAGTTCAAGATTGCAGTAATTGGCTATATCGACCCCTGGAAAATGTCCGGCTTAATAGGTTAAAATATTGATTATTTCCCTCAAGTTAATCCAACAAATATGTGATAAAGATAAATCATCACAACATTTATTTAAGAGCCATATAGGTAATCATATTTTGAGTTGAGATTGGTATACATAATGGATGAGTTAAATAGGTAATTGCATTTGTACGCAATTCAGTTAGATATTGTATAAGAAACCTTTTACACGAGTGATGCCAAAATTTGCCCGAAATGACATGGAAATTTATACAATGGTTGCCAAGACATTCTCATAAAAAAAGCCCAACATGGCAACCTTGTGGCGATGCCAGAGGTAAAGCCGAGGAGTCAACAAAGTCAGCATCCTCTGGGGCCCGAGAATGTTTGCGCACAATCTCATGCCAAGCCATTCAAGAGCTGTTGAGATATTTCAGTCTCGCCCCAAAGTGGAGTATGGACCAAGCAACCAATATTCCCATTCATAGAGCCGCTAGCATGGCTAAATAATCTATATTGTCATAAATAAAGCATTCCCGCTGATTTACAATGTTGCCCAGGATGGTTTAATACAGAGATTAAAATGAATAGCTGCCACAATACAAATCTCTGACAGTAGACAAATCTATATTATATCATGACATAGTAGTTCCTAGCTCCATGTGAGAGGCAAAAAAACAAGGACATTGTGGAGTATTTTGACTGCGAACACAGTGGTTTCAGGAACAGAAGTCTTCAGATTCAACCAAAAGCTGTCTTTAGCTCCCTTTATTTACTGATTTAAGTCAGTTTCTTTATCGTTGCTGGACAAGGATGGATGAAATCCCTCTGTGAAGTATAAACTGTCAAGCATCTTCAGTGGCTGAGCTGACTTTCTATGACATCCCTCAGTGAGACAAGCTATAGCTGAGCTTCAAAAGTCATCATGGCTATAATTTGCACTGCCCGTCCACAGCTTGTAGAGCTCTTCAGTTAATAAACAAACAGAGATCATTCACAAGCATGAGATTCTCACTTCAAACATGCATTGCCTTCCATTAGCCATGCAACCCACCCTGGCATTAAGAGGAGCTAAACACATGGGAGTAATAGGATTGCCCTGGCCGTCCATCTGTCAGGGGACTGAGCAGCAGCAAACCCCGGGGACGCAGCACCCTGGCCTGGATGCACCTGCTCAGTCTGCCCTTTCTTTTGCACTCTCCTCTCTGGAGATATTAATTCAGTAGTAAAACGTAACCTTTGTTGGACTAAAACACATCCATTCAAGTGTGTAAATGCCAAACGGAGTAACTAAACGGCTGGAAAAAAAATAGGCACTCAGTGAGAGTTTATAACCTTCTGGCTTTAAATATTATAAAATGCAGCGACTGTTCTGTTAATAGAGTACAGATGGAGATGCATGGCAGTAGCTAGTGAATGAGGAGAGCGCAAGACCGGGTGGGGGAGGAACACAGAGGAGAGCGCAGGGGCCTGCGAGAGGGTATGGAGCGATAAAAAGATGGATCTATAGTTTTGGGAGAGGGCATTAAATCAAGCCTAGAGGCTGTCCCGAAATCAGCGCGCTTTACTCTTATTGTCATTCCAATTACATCAGGATGAGACTAATGCTTCATTGCTCTGCGACTTCAGACCAGCAGGATTGGATTTTCCCCCTGACTCTCCTTTCCCCTCCCCCAGCCTTCCCCCTCTCTCTGCCTCCCTTGATAATTAATTAATTGAAAAGAATGCATGTACAATGATTAGCTCAGGACGGAGCGGTTTGGGATGAACATTAATCAACTGAAATGATTTTGTTTGCAGCAAGGCGGTTATTTTACTGACACACCTCGAGGGTATACAGACACGGCCCGTATGGACGTCTCTATAAGTAGGTGCCCAGTCCCCAAACACGCACACTTGCGATTGTTTCTGCTGTATTACAACGTTATAAGCAGTAAGGCATTGAAAACATTAGCATAAAGGGTGAAGAAGCGCACACACATTCACGCGGATTCAGATGCATTTTGTGAACATACAGTCTGGTTTTGCTGAGAGGAAATGATGCCACTTAGCAGAAAAGCATTGCATTGTACCTCTCCGGTTGCTAGGAAACTGCAATTGAACTGGCATTGCAATGCAGCACAACAGCTGTCAACATAATTGGACAATTAAGATCTTAAAATGTCATTATTTTGGTCATATCCATCTCAATGAAGGTTCAAGCGCGTCCCAACACGTTTTCTACCAGTTGGGTTAATGGGCCGAACATGAGGTGTTCATGTTCGGAGTAAAGCTGGATTTCTTTGGGGGAATGATCAGTGATGCATTTAGGGTAAAGATACAGAAATACAACAAAGCACGGTATGGCTCGCGCTGTTTGGAAAGCTTGGACGGACACTGTGTGAGTTTTTAAGTATGCCATATTTGTCCTACAGCACTTTCCTCTCTGTGCTCGGATGAAAGGCCGGCAAGAAGAAAGTAGGTTAAGCAGGTTAGTGAGCGACCACAAAGCCACCTCCCCATACATGACCAGGGATCCATGCACAGCTTATGTTCAGCACCGCGGACAGCTCTCCCCAGAGCAGACGCTGAGGCACACAGGAAATGGGCTAAAGGGAAAAGTCACCCGGAAAATGTTATTAATATTTTATAATATAGCAACTGCTTCAAAGGCTAAAGAACGATTGAATAAAATATTGGGGAAACTATGATATTGTAGCGGCACCCATGAGCATCCATGGGAGCATTTACAATTCATAGCTATAAGCCCTACATGTAAACAAAACAAATGTAATTGTCTTATCTTTAATAAAAACTAATGTAATGTCACTATCAGTGTCAGGGTCAGGAAGTGGACAAATTTTCCAAGTCACATTATCAATTGAATTGATAATTTAATAATATTTTGTAAAAAGCTACATATCATATGACTGTAGAATAAAAATGATTAAAATCCATTGAGACAGCAGATTTTTCGCGCTTTTAGCTCAATGCTAACACCAACATGGTAACAATTAGATGAGTAAATGCGGATATCATGTGAGCATGCTAATATTTACTAATTAGCACGCAGAGCGCAGATGAGGCTGAGGGACATCTCATTACATTTGCAGGTATTGTGGTCATAAATCACGACCATGGCTTTTAAATACAACTCAACACAAAATGTACACGTTAAACGGTTGACACACATTACAATCATCTTGTTCTCAACCATCCATAGGCTCTCGCTATATTCAGAAGATAGATCTACTCAACAAGGGTTAGTGGTGCTCATGAGAACACGCAGCATCTGACCGCACTTCTGAACTGCTTTCATTTCTTTTTCCTGCGTACAGCGTGCCAGAGGGAGTTCAGTCATGTTCTAACCAGACCCATGTGACACCAGAACATGGTCTCCGTGCACCTCGGCTCAAGACACACACACACACACACACACACTTAAACACAAGCGCACACAGCTTTATTACAATAGTCCTCACACACTCACTCCGTCAACAACAAAGACAAACACATGCGAGCGTGTCACACTTAGAGGCTGTAATCTCCAGGAAAATCCCATTTGGCAGAGCAGCTGCCAGCGTGGATCACAGATAGACTGTTGTCGTGGTGCCCACAGGGTGGCAAGCTGTCCATCCACGCTCTTCCACTAGACACACACCCACACACACACACACACACACACACACCGTTTGAAGAAGAGCTTAAGGTGGGATCAGGCCCTACCACTGAGATGATAAATTCATGCAACTCGTTTTAATAGGAACATGTCGCTTGGCTCACCCAGACAGTTTCTCATTTGAACTGGGCTTAATTTGTATTGCTCGATGTATTGATCTGGATGAGGGATCTCTGTTGCAAAGTAGCCTCAGGGACTCTCCATTTCTGACATGTGTGGGGAGACTTACTGGCAAAAGTGGTCTGTCCATCCTTGTTTTTACCGTGCTGTTTGTCTTTTAAAAATTAGATGATACACAGGTAATATTAACAGTGAAATTGCATGAATTATAAAGTCCTAATGTGATCTAATGTCTCCTCATACCCGCTGCATTATGAAGTACGTGTAGTGTAAAGTAAACTCATGTATGTATGACTGCTTAAAATGGTACCGTATACAAACATACATTGGGTGAATTACATTGAGGGTATTGACACGCACAACCTCCCTTCAGCATTAAAAGAGCTGATCTTAGAGCACCACCATCTGGCAACATGGAATATTACATGTTTAAACCATATGATTAACATAATGTATATGATGCATTAAAAACATGCATTAACCTTGGCCAAGAGCTCGCCGTCAGCCTATCTAATGTACAGAACTACTTACAAAGGGTTTCTGTATTTGTTGTTTGGATTAAAATGACATTTAAGGGTTAGACGTATTTGGTATACTCCGAGGAATAAATCAATCAAATCAAAGGCAATGTGGAGTATAGAACTCCAACAACACTGGACTTTTGAGACAGATACCAATATGCATATAAGAGCTGATGATACTTAATAAACCTCCCTATCAAGTTCTCTCAAACATCTTTTATATTTCTTAATAAGCTGTAAACTTAGCTGGCAGTGAGTTAAATGGGAACAGAATCAGGACATGGCTCAGTTCACATTTCAATCGATCAAGAAAGCGCTTTTTTTTTTGCATCCTATAAGGCAATCTTTAACCGTTATATCACACATGAAGGACTACCAGAGGAGAAGGTTTTTATTTATGGATGTGAAAAACAAGCTCATGTTTGTGCATGTGTCCTGAGTGAGCATCGTCAATGTGCTCTCCCTGCATGTGCTCTCCCTGCATGTGATGTGACAGCATCAATATGGGGATCCATATTTTGTCCACCCCTGGCCTAAGACACCGAGCAGAACTAATTACACTGGCACCAACCTGCCCGCCGGGGGCCAGCAGTAGAGCTCTGAGACGAACAATCTGTGGGAGGTGGAGATGCGGGAGTAGCCCCGCAGTTCGAGTGTTGGACCCAGACGTATGACGCCGTGCACGTGGGCACAAGAGCGAGCAGATGAACACATGCACATTTCTGATGGGAGTGGTGCTAAGGAGGCGCCCATCTCCTCAGACGGACGAGCCAGTGAAGCAGCCAGAAAAGAAAACGAGGAGCGAGATGGTGGGGGAGGAGGGGGTCCAGCTGGGAGTTGTGCTCTACAGACACGCTCCAGTAATCATACAGTGAGCAAGCAGACAGAAGGGATTTTTTTCTTTCTTTCATGAAACAGCCATTTCCACCTTGCCAAGCTTCTCCCTGGTGCAAATCCAGCACCTGGAACCCAACCACAGCGCTTCACACCAAGCGCTTTTTCATCAGACAATCACAAATGAACCACTTTTTTTTTTCTACCTGTGGCCTAGTCATTCGTCGTCATCCCTCCTTATCTGAATGTGAAATAGAACAATTAGACAAACTGAATTAGGATGTCACACACACACACATGCACACACATGCACAGACACACACACACACGTCTCACAGCGAACGGTTTAAGTTTGTGGTAAACAGTAAACAGCCTCTGTGCCAGGACAGCTCGGCCTTGCTGCGCACCGTCAATACTAATGACATCAGGACACAAAGTATCACTATGGGAACCTGGAGGCTCTGGCCTTCTGTACCGGAAGGCTGGGGGGAAGAAGGGGAGGTCCAACCGGGGTGAAGAAGAGGAGAGTGAAGGTAAGAAAAATCTCAAAGAAAGAGCGAAAGGAAGGAGGTAGTGAATGGGAGTCAGAAAGATGAAGAGGGGGGAAGAACGGGTGAGCCAAAATATCAGGGAGAGAAAGAGGGTGTGCGGGTGGGATGTTGGGTTCAGATGCAATTCGTTGGTCGGGGCTGGTTAGGAGCCAGAGCCGAGTGCTTGGTATGAAAACAGGCAGAGCAGTGTGCTGCAGCCAAGCCTGAGCTTCAACTCTGCCGGAAAAGAGCTTCTTTCCTCCCCAAATCTGCACTCTCATCTTCTCCCCTCCCCCTGCATCCATCACCCCATCCATTACGCTCTCTATTCCACCGCCTGACCGCCTCTCTTAGACTCAGCACAACACTTTCAAACAGGCCAGATGGGCTCAATGAAATATACCCGAATGTCTGCAGCCGTCTAAATCTCCGTAATGATACTGCTCTCCTGAGCTGCTGTATTTCTGGGTACATTTTTTCCAAAGTGTCTACAACAAAACCAGCTTTGCACAATGTCACTTCGAGGAGGCCCGGTATGAGGCAATGTGTAGGTCATTACAAACCATAAAAAAATGTAATGGTTCTCTTGATAGATTGGCCTGGTCGAGCCAGGCCGTGTCCCTCAAAAACATCTACTGTAAGTCATTTCCGTTAGCGTTAAATTGGCTGCTGGTGGGAAACCTAATTTCGTCTCCGTATTGTACTTTGTCACACACCAGGCCTCCAAACACATTGGATGCGAGGTGGGTCACAGAGCCATTAGGTTAGATCAATGGGAGCTAATCACCCAGAGCCAAGGTTGAGAACAAAGTGAACAAAGCACATTTTATATAACAGAACGGGAACAAAGTTGCGCTTATCGACTCTCTTTGATGTTACATTGAGACGATGGCTATTGGAGGTAATTTAATGTTGTTAATTGTTATATCTCAGTAACCATATGTTATCATCCTTCATCCAATCCTAATTTTAGCTGCACATAATCTGGCCCTCTAAAATCACATTTATTTAGTAACTTTGTATATTAATTTTAATGGCCGTGTATTTAATTTATGGATAATTGTCCTTAGTCTTGATGCTATTTCGGATTATCTGTTATTTCTATGTATAGAGGATGGAGAGAATGACTTGTAGCTCATTATGTTACTGAGAATAAGATTGTCATACATTGTTGACCCAAAGTATTTATGAGACTTATTAGATTTAATTTGTGATGGAAAGTGACAGAAATTTGCATTTTTCTTCCTTTTTGAGTCCTTGACCTCAGATTGAAATTAGCACAGGAGTCTCTGTCCCTGAAGGCTGCCTGTGAATATGTCGAGTACTGATCCCACAGAGTCGCATTCAGTCACGTCTGCATAATCCCACTGGAGATGAGTGAGACGTGGGTATGTTTACAATATCAGGGGTGGGATTTAAAATCTGGTTAAATTCCAGTGAGACAAAGCTGGTCAACAGGGCTTCATGCCAAATCAATTTGTTCAAGTTAATTCAGTTGTCAGCTGCTATCTTTAAAGTTATGTTTGCGAGCCACACAACTAGGCTGGTTGTTTTTCATCATCACAGCTTGTGAAATTCCCAAATTGTGTACAAAAGTCAACTTCGAGGCATGAGCCTGAATTCTAAACTATAAATACTATGCCTTCAATTATATGAAAATATGAAGAAACAATACTTTTGGATACGTTTATCAACACGTGAACTTTCCGACAAATTGCAATGTTGTAACAATGCAAGTATTATCATATATTTATCATAGCAATACTATTATTATATTATCATATTTATCATAGCAATACTATTATCATATTTTTGTGCAATACTGTTTTGTCTTTTATATTTTGTGCCTTATTTTATTTATTTTTTTTCCTTAAATTTATTGTAATTCTGTGTTAGGAGGACCGAGCAAAATAAGCTTTTCATTATACAGCATAACTTTCTGTTAACTGTGCATATGACAGTCTAACATCTTAAATCTTGAATCTTGTTTAATATCCAATCAGCTGTGATACAACATTCTGATCCCTCATACAATGAGTAAATGGCTGCAGTACTTCGATAGTGGTGTTGTGAGGAGCCCGTCTGCAGGGGGAGCTGTCTGAGGGGCTTGATCACAGCCTGTACTGTACATACAGGATTGAGTTCAGGGGCGAGAACTCTGCACCACCTGCAGCAGAACCAAAACATTGTTTGTATGAGTGAGAACGTGAGCTTCCTTGCTGTTAGACATATTTGTGTTTGCACTACCTTGATGCTCTAGTTACTTATGTTGAGTCAGAATGATTGTACATTGCGTTAATGCTTGTTAGTTATAGGCCAGCAAGATATTTGCTTCGAGTATGGTGATTATACATATTGTCATAACATGCATCATAACTTTCCATTTTGTATAATCAACCTTTACTAAAAAGCAGTAGAGCTAAATATGACTGTAGTGGTATAGATATTTGGGCATAAACCAAATTATCGGACACAATAGAATTCCAATCAATGATGGATGGCATATTCAGGGAAAATGTATTATAATTCATTCTGGTGGGACTATGAAGTCTGAACCATTTTTCATGGCAATGTATTAAATAGTTGTTGAGATATTTTAGTCTAGACAGAGGAGTCTCTGCTTAGATAATCTACATTGTGAAGTTGCAAATGATTATTTGCATACAGTATGTATGAAATATGATGATTAAAACTATTTCTTAGAAGAAAAAAAAACAGCAGATATAAATAGAAGCTTGGCAAAGGAGACGTGTCACATGTGGCGATACGAAACTGTATAGATGGTTTTAGGTCTCGGCACCACTTCCTGAATTTTACAGGTAGTTTATTATACTGGCTGAGGCCGGATGACTAATAAGGTTCACACAGGGGAACTCCACCAGCTTCCTTTCCTGCATAACAATGCCGACTGAAAACAAGGTGAGGCTCGCAGTTTGAATCGGTATAAATGTGCTGCAGGTAGACGCTGTTCATTACAAGACTAGAGATGCCCATCAATATGAAAAGACGAGACGGACAGATTTGCTGATATATGACTCATCATGTGCCTGCCATCCATCCATCCATTCAGAGTTGTATATACCGTGGGTGGGCACAGGGCGAAGGGGTGTCAGAGGCAGACTGGTACTTCATATACTGCTGCTGTCTCGTACAGTAGCATTAGGCTACATTATTTATCCAGTGCCATTATTCGTGTGTAGAACTCCTTTCAGACAGAACAGTAAAAGCATTCACGACGGTATGGCCTGAGGAGTGATGTGACATCTCTAGCCCCTCTACTCTGCCCGTGGCGCTGATGACGGACAAAAAACACAACAAACTCCCCATGAACAGCGTTCTATTTATAGCTATCTTCACTCCAGACTGTTTTGGTTTGATCCCTGCCCCGTATCGACCCCGTTACTCAGGTTATTCTATGTAAACAGGGCTGTGATGACTCTGCAACAGCGGACGGCTATTTTCAGAGAGATATTGAAAAACTATGCTGGGAAACTTTAAAAGGGTACCTAAAGCGGGACCTAATTGGATCATAGCCATGGCTTCTGTGGATGTGGTAGGGATTCCACAGGCAGCTGAGATGAACCCCACAGCAAATGTGTTTCTCCGCTCTCCTGAAAGCACATGCTGTACTTTTATCTGCTGCTCTGGTTCTTAATCAGGAACAACCTGCATCGTATTCCCAACATAAGTTTTACATCTGGGATCAGTCCAGTACAACCACAGTTGTCACCGGGGAAGGGTTACTAATTCATTCTCACACCCCAAAAAGAGTTGTGAACTTTTTCAATGCCTCCTTCTGTCTTGAGCTGTTACTTTCCATGGATCACAACCTTTTCAGCTGTATAGGCATGGGGATTGTAGTAATTAAAGATTTGAACCCCAATTCGTAATCCATGTATTTTCCCCCGAAACACAAAGGCCAAAACAGTTGAGCTACTCCTCAGTCTTTCCAATTCCAAAGAATGCTGGACCATTCTGTGTATGCTTTATCAGTATAATCAGTACCCATGAAGATATAAATACAGTTGCAATACATACAGATTAAGTTAATCTGCCTTAAATTAAAAAAAAAGTGTGTTATCTTTCTATTGCATTATTTCAAATATGTAAACATTTCCGTAGCACTTTTTTTGTATCATCTCCAGCACCATTTGTTCTTATCCACTGTACACCCCCTCTGCCGCTGCTGCCCATTAAAGTTTCATCCAAGCTACAGTATAGTCTGTTCTTTGAAATTCACACAATCTGAAAAGGCGGAGATAGAAACGAGAAAAGCTTTTCATCCATGTGTCACTTGGGTCTGCTGAGCACTTGTTATACCTTAGACGGTGTGTTTGTCTGATCATTTAGGTTTTATATGAAAAGCAAAATAAGAATAGAGATCAACAAAGAAGCATCAAGTGCTCGAACCCTTGATGCCTCAAAACTAATAGGCTGCTCCACCACATCTAAGCATTCATCGCATTGAAATCATATTCTGTGAGTTACTGTATATTCCATTTGTGCATTATTATTATTTCAGATGCAATTAATACAAGATGCAGTTCAGGATATAATGAAAGGCTTTTATTGCATCAGTGCAAACCTATTTCACTCATCCCATGAGGATCCTTTAAGGAAACCACAGAGACAGATGGGCGGATAGAGAGAGCGAAATCCCATCCTGATAGATATATGTATACATCCCAATACCAATAGTAGTCTCTGCCTCCTTGCTGCAGCAGCCTGCCAGCACGAGTAAAGGGCTAGTAGTCCGGCTCGATAAGGAGCCTCTTTGTCTGCCTCTACATCTCCCAACAAGAGTAAAGTCGATGGCGTATCACACAGGGGGCTCGAACACTGAGGCTTACCATCGAGTTACAGCCCACAGGTGAAACGTTTGCACTGGTGCCAACATATTGTGAAAGAGTGATAAAGCAGTGAATGAGACTTGCGTCACTGTGCTGTAATGACACACTGCCTCCTGCGACTGTGGGTGTGAAGGGAGTCTCAGTGCTACTATACCGATGCTGCGCTCCTTGTTTTCGTGGAGACTCACAGTGCAGACGTGGCAGGAAGTGTTTGAGGTAAAGCGATACTACGGATAAGTGCCGTGTGAGAAAGTGGCTGGTCTGTAATGGTGTTTTATCGCCTCGCATTTGGAAGACAGGTTCATATTCATCTCCATGAGCTCCTGAGATCCAACTAGTGGGATTCAAAGGACATGTTTTAGCCCATTTTGCTGCTCACCATCTGCTTTTGTGATGACGTCCTTCCCTACAGATAGCCATTTGTTTGAGTAGACCATAGTTATTACCAATATGACCATCCTGGTTTGTGAAACTTAATCATTATCATTGTCATATGGTTAGACAGCTAAATGAACTGCCTGAAACCTTTCCCCTACGTCCTTAGTTTGACCTTAACCATTCTAAACCCTACTTAGATTAAAAGAAGCTAGGCTTTACCATAACCACCTCTAATCGTCTATATATAAACATGTCTAATCTTACACATAACAACCATGAGACGAAACACACCAGTTTTTCTGCATTCCTCTCCGTCCTGCCCCCAATGCGGACTGGACAATGCTTATGTCACTGCCAACTCCCCCTGTTCTACCCGGGAGTATACTCGCTGTATTGCAGATCATAAATGTCTGATGTAATACACACGTAGTCGCCAAACCGCTGCTTTTCACAGACCAGTGAGGAGCTTCACCACCAGGCTACAACAATTGCCACTGTGCCACCACACAAAGCCTGCGTTTTAGGATCACAGACATTTGAATCAGATTGTTACGACATTGTTTTGTTCCAATCTTATGACCACTGTGAGTAGAACACATCGTGTAATGTGGACTGGACGGGTCACGTCTGGCTGATAAATGTTCTCTTTAGTAAGGTCAATATCGACATCGTTACCAGGCCGGTTTATTAGATTAGTGCATCACTTAGTGAAAACATGACCATTATGGTCGTTTAAACCAGCGTTCATTGATAATTTGACCAATTGGGGCCATCACAACAAGCTTTAAACACAATGCATACGATCATTTTATGAAGTTAATATGGCATGGCAGCCTTGCGATAGTCTGGCAACCTGACATGCAGGTAGCTGTTTGGCTATTTACACAACCGGCAGCATAAGCATTAAAAAAGCATAATTCAAATGTTGCTCTATTTCCCAGCTCGTTGCTTATTTTGTTAGTTGCTGGTCGGAAAACCAAAACAATTAACTGAAAGACGCTAAATTCCTCCAGAAGGCTCTGGGTGATGGCAGAGTCATGTGATAATTCTCTGTATGTTCGTCACTACAAAGGAAACCTTGTATATTACACATAGTTATTGATCTGATGTTCATATACAATGATTGATTCATGCAGCTTTAAACTTTACTGCATGAGAACAATGGGACTTAGTTTGTATGAAAGTACACAGATCCACTATCGTGCTACGTGACCCCTTGACATGCCGTCTTATTATAACCCTTTTGAATTCATACAAAAATAAATACGTTTTAGAAATTTATAAATAAGTATCAAAATACAAAAACAGAAAAATATTTCTTATCTTGTCACGAACATTTTTGAAGGGAACCCTCTTTTTTTCTAACTACACCACAAGCTCTGCTGCAGAGGTCCTGAGGCAAGTAGCTCAAGGGCACTTCAGCAGAGCAGATGTTTGTTGTGACAGCAGCTCATGCATGTGTCTTCCACTTAAGAGAGGCCATCTACCAATCTTACACATCTTGTTAGATTTACTTAAGAAGACTATTCATCATGTGAAAACAGTTATATCATATCTACTGTGGCTCTGCAGACACTTTATAAAGTCTGAGGAAATAGCTTGATGATGTCATCGCGATGTTAGCTCGGGCAACTATTACTATATTATAGGGTCTAAAAAAAAAGATGCTTTTGGGTTGCATTATGGGAATTGTCGGGTCCAGAGTTCTTTGGAGCTTGTCCCATACTTGAGATTAAAAGTCAGGATATTTCTCCCTCTGCTGCTTTGATTAAACACTCACTCTCTTGCAAGTCTACCAACTTTAAGGGAGTGCAATACTACAACCTCAAGAGCAGCCAATCCCCTGAAGGATACAAAGTATTACTTTGCTTGGCAGGGTGTTAAAGTAGAAAAAGGAGGACCTGGTATTTCTCTGGTATACTTTGTATCACCCTTTTTGTTCGGTGTTCTCCCGTCTTTCTACTCTTTGCAAAGAAAAGCTGACCAAGCTGAAACAGAACAGTCCCGCGTACGAGTGTGAGGGTGTCTTACAGTATGGGTGGGTGTATGTAGGGTGTTTGTCCCCGGCGGCATGCGGGAACGCGACGCCAACAAGGAGTGTGTTCTGAGCTGTGAAGTGGGTGTCTGTCAGGATAACAACAACACAGCAGGATGTATGATAACGGCGTACATACACACCAGCATATGCTGTGTTCCTCACACACAGAATTCCTCAACTCAATGTCATGCTTTGACTAAATGCCGACAGAAGTCCCCCTCAGGCGCTCGCTGCTCTTCTTATAAATATTATAGCCGGGTAAAACTGCAAAATGCAAAGACACACACACCACAAGACAATTGTCAACTATAGCGCTTATTTAGAGACTTTCTTGGAACATATCTAATCTTAAATATTCACGACTCTGTTCTGTTTTTCCCTGACACATTCAAACAAATAATGTATCACAAAGTTGCCCTCAGACTCAGGAACAGAAAGGAGGAAGACGGGGAATCTGAGGCAGGACTGGCTGCGTTGATTGATGGCAGTGTAAGATGTGGAGAGGTGTCAGTTGGGGACGCATATTTTTTTCCCTGACAGCAGAAAGGAGACACACACATACAACACCCCTCCCATCAGAAACCTTTAAGACTTAATCCATCACACCAGAACTGACAGATCGATGTGAAATGGGGGGAAAAGAGCCGAAAGGAATACATAAAAACATCACAACGGGACCCAACCCCCCCCGCCCTAACACACACACACACACACAGTAAAAAAAAATGTCTGTGTGTCCCTCAGAGACTGGACCCAGGTGAATCTGACTGATGCTGGCACACTGCTCTCAACAATGGTCCAGATAAACAAAGAGAACACACACACACACACACACACACACACACACACCCACATACACACACCCGCATGCACACACAAAGACAATATGGTCTGGCACAGGGCTTATATAATGTATTTTCTGCAAACATGGTAACTGCATACTCATCCTCCCCGGGGTGATTTCGGCTCAGCTGGGCCGGACATGAATGCTGGGAAATGTTGAAGAGAGGAGGGGGGCCGCTTGAGAGGAAAAACAAGGGCCACAGCGGGGCACGGAGA
The DNA here is from genome assembly GCF_023055335.1 of Clinocottus analis. Taxonomy (NCBI): domain Eukaryota; kingdom Metazoa; phylum Chordata; class Actinopteri; order Perciformes; family Cottidae; genus Clinocottus; species Clinocottus analis. The sequence continues at coordinate 5,847,282 of NW_027175821.1, forward strand.
AGCCTCCTCAAGGACCAGGGGGTCCTCCGGAAGGGCGAAGCACGGTAACAAGGTCGAGGCAGGAAGAAGCGTCAACACGGGCGTCAACAAACACTGACCTGCCGAGCAACGCAAACACACGTTGAAGCCATTGACGGGCTTCTGCTTTTCTGTATTTCTTTAACTGTATGAGATGGCCTCCGTTATTTTTGCACATCATATGTCCAAGGTCATCTGCCGTGTCATCTCACCCTGCTGGCCGCCAGCACGTGAGATTCATCGTCTCTCACTCGCGTCCTAAGTTCAACCGTTTCACATTTCTCCACACAGAGAGCGACCCGGGCGCATGCATCACACTGTGGTGGAGCATTGCAGCGCCATGTTTACTGATCTATCACTTCCTCTATTATACCACTCCCTTATCTCAGGCAGGAGGAAAAAGAGCGTCTGAGAGAGAGCGATGAGAGCCGGAGGAAGATTGTGTTTGTTGACCTCACCCATATGACTTCGACGATCATATCTCAACATTTGACACGGCCAAGAATCTTTTGGGCAGTGTATGTAAACAAGTGTGGTCATCGTTCAATTTTCACCAAAGCACAAGCAGCTGTTAACGTGGGAAGCAACATCAACAACATGAACAACGTATTGCTTGAGCATACTTTAACAACAATAAAAAGTCTTAACGCAAGCTGCGCTTACTTCCATTTTCCAAAACGTTCAACCACATCTCACTTTCTTTTTCAGTGGACTCAGTTGTCATGGAGATAACGCTGAAGTTAGAAGCTACTTTAGGAGGATCCTTTGTTTTGTTATGATGATTGCAACATGTCATCGTGACAATTTGTCACATTTAACTCGAAAACAAACACTTTCTTTAATGTGCTACACTTTTACTTCAAGAACAGTGGTTTTGAGCACATAGTCATGTTTTACACTTTGTTGGCTGAATCTCAAAGTGTGTTATTCCGTTAGTGTGTCTTTTCTTCTTTAGAACACAACCCCAAAAGGTCCTCAAGATGACACACAGAATGAACTCATGTAAATACAATCTTTCATTTTCATAGTGTCGGTTAGAATGTGTTTTTTCTTCCGTTGTTGTAATTCCAACTTTTGTGTCAAGTTTATGTTATCTTTTTGTACACTGTATTCAATATTGTATCAATAAATAATCGTTCCCTCTTAACCCCTGAGGCCTAAATCCCTACAAATCAAAAGCAATTGAATCATATTTCAAATGGCTAATCAATCGAAAATTGCTCAGAAGGATAGTGGAAATGAGTGAGTGCAGCGAAGGACTTCCATGTCTTCCTCCTAAATATATACATGTACAGTATATAGGTCAGCTCTACAGGCTGTGAAGGGCCCAGACTGTGGCCACCACATACTTTACTGTACACTGTCTTCCTTCCTGTGCCAGGGGGCTGAGGGCAGAGCTTGCACAGGAAGGAGGGCGACCATGCAAAGCTAAATAATGCAGTGGCTCAGTCTCCACATTATGACCTAGTAAATGGCTGGTTACACAAACAGTCAGACCCTCTTGGGCCGCCCAGCCTGACAGCACAATCAGAAGGATGAATGGACCAGCGCTTGTGAACCAATTTATTGCTGTCATGACGTCGGTGTGTTCAATTCAACATTTCAACGCGTGTACATTTTCAGCACAATGACTGTGAACTGGGTGTTGGCATGAGGCTTTTTTTTTCCATTTTGAGGAAATCCCACCCTCTGAACTGAGGGAGATTTCAGATAAATTTAGTCTGATTCTAAAAGGCCTTATTGCCCATTTTGCCAATGCGAGTTGGTAGCAAAGTGTGAAAGGGTGATACTTGTCATGCAACTCCAACACAAACTGAATGTCTCTCCTGGCATCATGACGTCGGCGTGTGTCTCTCAGGAAAGCAAAAAGAGTATATTTGCACCCACAAGGACACACAATCACACAGATCCTCTCATTCATTTGCATCTTTCTTTTCTCACAGCTATACATTTGAGAACGGCCCCAACAACTTCATGCAGTGTGACACGCTCACACACACACACCTGCAGTGGGTTAGCAGCGGCACAGCTGGACAATCTAACTTCTGACAACACACATGCAAAAGGCCATTGGCCGCTGTGCGTGTCAGGGACAGAGGAGCAGCCGAAACACATTCATGTCACACGCTGAAAGTAAGCATTAACTCACAGCCCGTGGCAGCCCCCTCGGCGTCCCACCCTACCTTCGGTGTGGCAAGTGGAGGACAGGATGGTGCTCGGAGGGCGGAAGAGGTACGGGAGATAACGGGAAAAACATTTCATCTTCTTTTCCGATGCTTGCCGACGGGTGAAGAGCGTTGCGTTGCTGGGCTCCACATCCGCACTGCCGCCGCGACAGCAAGCCAGAGAAGAACCGGGGCGGTGCGGGAGGGGAAAGAGGCTCTCTGTCCGCGGCGCAGGGGGCTATGACAGCATCACTTTTCGCAGGCAGCGCAGGCAGGCAGGCAGGCTCCGGTGAAACTGCGCGCCGCTCGGGGAGCAAACAGCGCACAATGTCAGCGCACCTCACGCTTCCGTGTCGGCAGTCCACTCCGTGAAGATAGTTGTTGGAGTGCGATCAGGGCAGGGGGTCGTCTCTGTCCTCTCCGAAGGGAGGTCAATGTATGTGTGGTCTGACGGTGTAAACACCCCCCTACACCTCGTGTCATCTTTTTGGAGTAAAACAAAACATGAGTATGTTGTTCCCATGTGAATCTGAACTGTTCATTATTAAATATATCTTTCATAAAAGCCTCCCTGGTTTACAGATGTCTGGTGTCACTGGTGTGCCGGTATGTTTGTGTTCATAGAGTACATTATATATTCTAAATAATGTGCAAACCGCAGAGAGTAAAGAAGCAAGCACATGGTAGTTTACTGTGTGTGATGAGCATAGGACAGAAGTTGATGAATCATACAAAAAACTTGTTTCCAGCTGACCACATTATTGATTGATTGTGTTGGCGCCATCTTGTGGTCATCTGGATGGACAGCAAACTATAGTTATAATGATGCAAAAATATGAATATAAAACAGTCATAAAACTAGTTTAAATATGTTTAAAATTGGGACTCGCAAAATGAATGCGTTAAACGTTAACTTACGGTGATAATGCACAACCATAAAAACGTTTTGTCGTTATCAAAATGTAAAAAATAAAAAAAAGATTTAAAATCTTACCTCGAATTCAACTTTCATCACTACACGGAACATTGTTGAAATACTAATGATAAAATGTAAGTGCTCGTGTTTTTTTTTTGTTTTTTTTTACTGCGAGACGTGTGTATTTTAATTCCCATTTTGAATGGATCTCGCGAGACTTGAGTGTGAACTAAGGCCGGCGGAAGTACTTTGTGACTCTCTTTTCCGCCGGCCTTAGAGGAACGAACGGCAGGGTAAGAAATCTTGGCAGGTTATTTCACTAACTTTATCGCCATCCATCCTCTTGTTGGTGTCGCTGAGTATCCATATAAACGTCTAAACACCTCTTGAACACTGTCACCATTACACGACGGCCACTATTAAACCCATGTTGATGATAGATGGCGTGTTAAAACCTCTCGCTACTTGCTCGTCCTGCTCGGTATCCGCAGTATCCGCATGTCGGCTCCGGCTAGTGAAGGCGCTCGTTTCTCGGTGTTGGCGACTGTCACTCGGCTACTTTACGATTCATGTTTATTCTGTTTAGTTCGCAACTCGCTCAGTTTTGGTATCGAAATACTATAGACACATAAAACGCGTCCGCTCCAGTCCGTCGGTTGTATTGTGCTAACCCAAGTAGCATCCTTTTTGCTAGTTTAGCACACCGCTTGAAGACATGACCGAGCCAGCCCGCTGAGTAGCTTCGGTGTTTGTGTAGTACAATGCATTACGGTGATACTCAAACGTTGGTACTATTTCGAGATGAGCATCTACGTGGTCCTTGTGCTTGCAGGAGCCACGTTTTCAGCAGTTTGAGTGACTTGTCAACAACTGCATGGTGTCTATCCTGTAACTGTAGTGCTCAACTGTTTAATAATAACCCGTGTCTTGTTTGTTCACAGCATCATGAAGCTCAATCCATTTGTCACCTCCTCCCGCCGCAAGAACCGCAAGAGGCACTTCAATGCCCCCTCACACATCAGGAGGAAGATCATGTCCTCTCCCCTGTCCAAGGAGCTCCGCCAAAAGTACAATGTGAGGTCCATGCCCATCCGCAAAGATGACGAAGTCCAGGTATTGTAGTTTAAAATGTTGAAAGCTCCTCATTGTCCTGAAAGAGTAAGCTGCACATGCTTGACTTGATGGTGTTGTTTTCCAACAGGTTGTCCGTGGACACTACAAAGGCCAGCAGATTGGCAAAGTGGTCCAGGTCTACAGGAAAAAGTACGTCATCTACATCGAGCGTGTGCAGAGAGAGAAGGCCAACGGAACCACAGTCCATGTCGGCATCCACTCGAGCAAGGTGAGACACAGTTGTCTAGATCCTCAGATTGGAGTGTCGCCCTCAGGGGAGCAAGACAAGTGTGTAAAATGTCGTTCAAGACTAGGTTTTAAGAGAGAAAGTTGATGGAATCTCAACCTATTTAGCTGATTTACACTTCTAAGTTGTCTGTTGTCATTTGGCATCTCGTTGTGTGAAGTAAAAAATGTGTGTTGCGTAAAACTGTTGCACGATTTATTTCCCTGATGATTGTATCCTACATTAATTTATTGTTCCTGGAAGTAATAGAAGTTTGCTTCAAAAGTTGTATGGCTGCTCTTACAAGCACTGTGCAATACAGGTTGACTGGCAGAAATATTGTTGTGTTGTCACGATTGGACAAAAAACTGCAGGACCGCATTTGATTTCACCATTTTTTGACAGCCAATGTCGCCAACCTCATATGCCTGAGTTAGCCTGAATTTTCCTGCTAACGGACATTAGCCAGGATCAGATTGGATTGTAGTAGTCTTCGGTCCTAGTTGGGTTAGCTTAGCTTCCATCTTGGTTCTCTCCTATTGCCTCTGTTTAATCCTGGTGATTGTCTCAGGTCTGCTTATTTAAATCCAGACTTTTCCTTCTATGATGATGACTATCTTCTGTAAAATCCAGTTAAAAAGATAAAATAGGCATAATATTTTGACAAAATTCATTGTGATTCAGCCATAGCTGGTGATGATGCCAGCACTTTTTTTTGGGTTGTTGCATCTTGACATCTGCAGAGAATATGGTTATTTAACAGTAATTTGGAGAACTTTATATTAGTCAGTAACTCCATTGACAGCCATGTGCAATGCTGTGACCTAAATAAACATATTAGTAGTGTTCATGCACCCCATGTGCAGATACTTGAAGCCCAAAAACTATTCAACATTTCAGACCTTTGTAACTGCTGCTGCTTTGAAGCCCAGGTTGTGCCTTAAGAGTTGTGTATTTGTAGTGGTTGTATGGCTTGCAAGTGTCTGCTTTACAGACTCCAGAATGCCTCCTGATGTCTAGTCAAATAATATTTTGTGGGTGTAACTTTAATGTATAAAGTAGTTATAAGTTTCTGCAATTTTTTTTGTCTTTCTCCATGACTATTGCTGCCAAAGAGGCATTCTTGACTTGTTCACTAACCTTTTCTTTTTATCCTTTGCAGGTGGTCATCACCAGGCTAAAGCTGGACAAGGACCGCAAGAAGATCCTGGAGCGCAAGGCCAAGTCTCGCGCCGATGGAAAGGAGAAGGGCAAATACAAGGAGGAAACCATTGAGAAGATGCAGGAGTGAAAATGATCTTTTGCTATCAATAAAATGTGTAAATGGATCATACTTTGTCTGTCATGTCTTAGTTGTGGAGGAGGGAAGGTTGTCTTTGCATGGTGCCAATATGATTGCCGGTTAAATATAAATGTATAATGTGCAAACCTTGTTGTTTTGGTACTTTTTTTACACTAATATTGTTATAGAAAATTTGATCATTATGTAAGGTCTGTTTTTAGCCCACAAATAAAACACTAGTGCACTGCTTCTCAATCAGTGCTCAAATAAATGTTGCATTAGCCACAGGTGCAGGAAGCTCTTTTTATTCATTAATACAATGCTGGCAGGAGTTTGCTCTACAGAGAATCGAATATGAAAGCTGATAAATTGTGCTCTTCTGTTCGAGGTGTAAAGATGTCAAAACTCAGCTGGCTAGATGATACGAAGGCCCAGGTGTGACATTTGCATAGCAATTCCATTTCACTGAAATGAGCCTCTTAGTTGAAATGCTCCTGGTGGGTTCATAAATATGTCGCCAACGTGCTCGTATTTTTTTATGGTCGCGAACTAAATGAGTATCAGCACATTAGCTAAAACAGGCTTATTGTGCTCTGATCAATTTTGGGCTATTTTGCTTCTTTACTAATCGGTCTTTGTTCAGGTTAGTGGAATATAAACTTTCCAAATACACATTTCGTGTGTTCATTTTATTATATTTCTTAGCGATCTACAAATTTCTATAATACCTGATTTGCATATCCAACTTAAATCTAAATGTATGTAATTTTATAGTACATATATTTAAAGGCTGTTTTTTTTCTCAGGCATTAAGCCAGAAATGTCCACTTAAGTAGCACTTAGAAACTCAAAGCCCTTAAGCTTAATTTCTATCTATATTCTGAATGTTTTTACACAAGGGTTTGTTCATAAACCGTTCATAGATTTATAAAACTTTTGTATGTGTCTGACAGCATTTTCCAGCAGGAAGTCCATTTTTGCCAGTAAAAGAAAAAAACAAGATGAAAATATAGCTGTGATAATACAAATATTCCCAAGGAAAGTCATAATTATGAGGTTCAAAGTCCAGCGTGAGTAACCTGTCGCATTATTGTTGTAAGCACCATTTCATAAAAGCTCTTGCATATTAATAAAGGTGTAGATAAAATGTTTTTAGCCATTGCCGGCTGCACACATTACACCTTTACATTCTTCTTCCCTAGCGCCTGATTAAACCTATATTTATTTTTTCATTCATCCAGTTACATCTCCAATATATTACTGCTGTTCTCACATTTCAGATTATGATTAAAAAATACAATTGGAGCTCAAATGTGACCTTAAATCAAACATACATCTATACAGTTTCATACAATCTTTTTTTAGTTTTTAGAATTCAAGCTTCTTCACAGTCACTTCATGTTTAATTAAGACAAAACTGTGCTTACTGTGCTCTAAATTCCTCAAATCAGGAGAATAATACCATTATAAGTCTTTTGGTTTTGTGATTTTATAAAGGAAATAAAGGTTAAACATGCAATGAGCATGTTCATGTACTTTATATGTATGTATTTCAGAACTAAGTAGCTAAAAGAGGGTCATTGCTTGACCCGGGTTTGAGTTAATATTTAATTGTAAAATTAGCTACATCAATATAAATGTTATTATTTGTTTAACTAAAACGTTGGACTGATTAAAATACTGCATATTGATATCTAACATCTTCTTACATTTACAAAACTCAACAGTTACCTTTTGCATATCGTTAGAGGGAATGAAGAGGCCTGAATTGTTAACCTGGTGTTATCCAATTATCTGCTTTCTGTTGTGGGATTGTATACAAATGAACACATATTTAATAACATATGTTCAAATGTTTATATTTAATCATTCAGTGTCAATAAACGTGCGATGCATAAAAAAATAGTTATAAATTCACATTGATATTTATTAGTTGAAATGTTTTCTCTAATAATATTCGGTGTCTCCTCACAAACACCATTTCAGGCTCAAGGTTCTATTAAAAGTTTCGTAATTCGTCTTTTGCAACACTTATCAGCAGCGGCCAGTTGCGTGTGTGGTACTAATCACTTTGTAATTGAATAAAATGAACGACAGGTGGCGCTGTTTTACCACAGGCCGAACGGGCCCAACTTCTAGGAACTCAGACATAAAGTACTATGTGACAGACATCTCTGAGTAAAACGTCTCAGCGACATATTTTACCAAAGAATGATGCTGACAGTCGAAGTCAAGCATTTGTCAAGCAGTTAGTTTCGCTTCACTCAAGAAAAAAAAATGTTAACATTGTACAAGCTAATTTACTAATTTCTCTTAACTTTTGAATGTAAGAATTAATTAAATACTTCGCTGACCTACAGAGAAAATGTTTTAAATGGTCCCTGATGCATCTTTAACCAGATGTGTCCCTGTCTAGATAGTTCACGCGGAATGACTCGCCTGACTTCCTCCTTTCTGCTTAATGGTCATGTGACCCGCCGCTCCGTCGCACTGTGGATCCTGTCTGGCAGCTGGAGTGTTACTGAAGTCGTCTAAAGTTTGTGCTCCTGACGTGTTCTCGGTTTTAAGGAAAGCCCCACCATGGCGGACGTCGGCTTCGTGATCGCCATGTCCGTGGTGACCCTGTTCTGGGGCATCGTCGGAGGAGTGGTGCCCTGGTTCATCCCCAAGGGACCCAACCGAGGGTGAGCGGTTAGCTTCCCTTTAGCCTCCGACGGAAAGTTTGTTTGCGACGTGGTCTCGTGACTTTCATCGAATACAAAGTAGCCGCACTGCTTACAAAGTAGCGAAACTTATATTCGATTTCTCAACTTTACTTGATGAATGTACGACATGTAAACCTTGTGGGCAAACTTAAGTCACGAGAAAGTAAAAGTAAGTGACCAGCTAACTGGAACTGACTCGACACCCCTTCTTTAATTAATCTTATTGCCATCTGGCTGATACACATCTAACGTAGCTAAATCGTCTATTCCCATATATCAAAATACCAATGTGCATAATAAACTACATCTCTGGAAAATATGCAGAGGGAAACTTCCCTTATTTCCCTGTGTCACTCGCGTCACGAGATCAAGCTATAAGTTAACAGTCTGTGGTGCATTTTAAACCCATTTATAGATATTATTAATGTTGATCACGTTTACATGTTTCTCCTGCTCCAACAGAGTGATCGTCACAATGCTGGTGTTGACTGCAGTGTGCTGCTACCTGTTGTAAGTAGTATAGTCCTGGAAATGTACCAGGATTTATTTAATAGCATCATGTTGTGGTGTTTCTCGTTTTAACTTTTGTCATACACATATTCACCAATACCATATTTAATCAAACATAACAGAGAGCCAGTAGGAATCTAGAGTAAATAATATATATTGATGATTAATCCATTGACATACAATTGATTGACATGTATTTGGACATCAATTAACATGAATCATTTAAGTAATTTGATAAGCAAAAATGGCAAACTTTATAAATTTTAGAAACTTGTTTTTTTTCTGTCTTATTAAATAATTTTGGACTGTTGAAGATGTTACCTGTTTTCTAACATAATATTGGTTTGCATTGCAACATTATTAATGGACAGCAAATATTACAATAGCTGACACTATGGAGACAATTGTTTCTCCTCCTTTACGCCAAATGAATGTGTGTACACTACTGTCATAATAAAATAAAGCTTGTCATTACAGGTAGTACTGTAATGAATCCATGTAGTTCTGTCTTGTGATAATTTATTTATATTCACAATTAGGTGCAACAAGTGTGTCTACAGTGTCATGTTACATGTCAGATGGGCAAAAGAGCAGCGTAATGACAAAATAGTGGAGTCAAGGGAAGTTATTGTCCCCAATATCCCCAGTTTGATGTTAAAACTGTGGGCCTACATTTTATTTATTTGTTATAATTTTTTGGGAGAATAAGAAATTATCCATATAACTGAGCTTCAAACAATGTGTTTTTAATTGCATAGTTTTATTGCACGGTCGTTTTCTATTGCCATGCGTGATCTTAATATTCTCTCTGTCCATCAGTTGGTTGATAGCAATTCTGGCCCAGCTGAACCCACTTTTTGGACCCAGTCTGTCCACTGACACCATCTGGTACCTGAACTATCACTGGCAGTAATCCACTCTTCTGACCATGCAGGTAAACTTCTCCCTGTGAAAGAGGAAATTATTGAACCTAAATTGAATGTTGTACCTTTTTATCCAGCTCATAGAGACTGCACTTACATGTCGCCTATCGATAATGTATGATTGTTGTTTTGTTCTTCTAAAACTGTGTTTATTGTAATTTCTGCCAGCAGGAGGGAGGTACAGGACCTGACATGGCTGCATACCAAGAGATGTTTCTTCTTATTTCACGCAGAGATCATTCCTTCTGAATCGCCTTAAACTCAGACCCCCGTGTGATTACTGAGTGACACTGGTGCCTTGTACAAAATGTTTCCCAAAGGACGTATGAGAGATCTCACTGAATGTGCTTTAATTTAAATTATCTAAATGTTGTCGTTCGGTTTATATATTATGTATATCCTGTTTATTGCTGATGTTATGAATGGATGTGTGTTTTGATATGATCTAGTTTTGTCTCCTTCACTCTCAATGTCAGTGATGGATGTAATGCATTAAGTAGTTGCTATTAATAAACTACTAATCAACACCACTGGTCCATACCTTTTTGTTATTGTATTGTGTTTATTGTATGAGCTCACCTTTTATGTTGTAAACTGTTATAACTTAATTGTCCTACTCAGTTATGTCATCCTATGTTGTTATTAAGCTGTTCAACGTTATTTACACACTTAAATAAATGATTCCAGACTTTATATGAAATACATTTAATTATTTGTTTCATATAGAGAATATGATTGTTTGTGTTCTTCAGTCTCGTCTATCACAAAGTGTAATAGTTTGTATGGGCAAAGGCCACAGTCGACGTTCAAAACGGGCTTCCTGCTCTCCGTAGTTTGAGGCGAGTACGTTGGCAACATGGCGTCCTCAGACGTCCACCTCCGAATATGTGAACAAGAAATACTCAAATATGACTTGGAAATTAAAGCTCTTATCCAGGTGCGAGTATGTATTTGGTAAGATAACTTGGCGCCACGTGGAGACACGCTGGTCTTTGCGCTTGTCATGCAACGGAACCGTGCTGTTGTCCGGTAGCCTTTATTGCTATCGGCTCCGGGCTGCAGCCGGTGAACCGGGAGCTCGAGCCGCTCTGTGGACAAGAGCATGCCGCTATCTGCAGAGCAAACGGGCTCTGACGTATCTCTTAAATGTGCCTAATGTCCTCACCGATAAGGTAATTGTGTGGGAAATCAAAGCTGCCGTAAAGGAAGAGGAAACAAGACGGACAGTTACCGGTGTCGTAAATTAATTATTAAAGAGGACGTTATCTCGTCCTGTCAGTGAGAAGTCACTCACATTTTAACACATTTCCAGTGCTTTACGTTAGACTATAATTTATCAAGTTTGATTCGCCTTTTTTCCCCCACTAATTAACAACAATATGTATTGAGTTTTATTTAGTGTATTTGTAATACAACTATTTTAGTTTCCACTGTTTATTTTCTTGTCTTTTACCACTTAGTCGCTCAACGTTAGTCACTTGGAGACCATTAAAAGACACATTTTGATCATCAGTTAATGGTTGAAAGTAATTCCAAATATTAACAGAATCTCTGAAATCCCCCCTTTCTCTTGATATCGTTTTACATCTGAAACCTTTTGTTTTTTTAACTGGGTGGGGGACTCTGAAGGCCTCTTTGGACTGTGGGAAATTGCAATCAATCAATAATGCAAATGATCGTTGCAGGGCGAGAGATGCTTTATTTTATGATCACATTTAGTATAGCATTTTGACAGCTTATTCCCACTTATAACAGAATGATGCACCTCTTGTTTTGTCCCAATAGTTCATTGTCGCTGACTTTGCCGTTTTAAATAAGTGCAACATGTTGATACCACTAGCTTCACCTTACAGTGACAATAAAACATAGAAGACACGCGTCGGTCTCACCCTTGTTTTGATGTCTCACCAGGACATCACTGGGAGCACGGGCCCTCAAAGCAAGCTGACAGAATTGAACGCAGATTTGAAAAAGAGTTTCCACAATCTCAGGTTGCGGATTCAGGTAAGAAACAGAATCACTCTTTTTTGAATGTCTCTGCAAACATGACACAGCCCCATTATGGTCTGTATGATAATCAATGGCGGCGAAATGGTTTGTGCCACTGACAGGATTTTGAGCAGATAGCTATGGAGCAGGACAAAGAGTCAGACAAGCAAGCTCTGATCAGTCAGGTAGAGGGACACAGAAAACAGATGCTGAGGTAATGTCTATACATTCAAATGTTTTGCCACCTCATGACTTGTATACATATAAAGCTGTTGTCACATTTCTGATTGTACAATGCTGCCAGATTGGTGTGGTAGAAGCCTGTGCAAATTCCCTGCTTAAACTTCTTTAATGTCTACTTAATGAAAATATGAATATGTATTATTTCTTTATGAATATGTATACTTTTTTTTCATATGTATGTCTTTTTTTCAGTAACCAGACAGGTTGGAGGAAAGCCAACATGGCCAGCAAACTGTCCATAGACAACATGGAAAAGCAGGCACTTCTTAATAGAGCAGATAGTGGTGTGAGGCAGAGGTGAGCTGATGCGTGCTACTTACTCTTAAATGAGACGAGGATCAGCTTAATGTCTTAGAACGACAAACTAAATTCTCTACACAATTTATTTTTTTACATCCTTCTAATCCCTTTTTTTTAAAAATAGGAGACATGAATTTAGTTCCAGGACTTTCATGGTTGTATCTTCTATGTTATTCTCAGGAAGATGACCAAGGAGGACCTGGCCCAGACCTCCAGTGACATTACAGAGAATCTCATGAGCATCAGCCGGATGATGGCGCAGCAAGTTCAGCAGAGCGAGGAGACCATGACGTCACTAGGTCGGTGAAGGAAACGCCTGATGGAAAGAGTGTGTTTACAATGTGTTGGAAAAATCCCTTATTATCTTATTTTTATACCATGGGTATTTATTTACTTAAAATGTGCTTATTTAATTGAACTTGTTTGCTTCAGATATAAAAGGTATTAAAGGGGAAGCTGCTGCTGTGTCTTGGATACGTATTGGTCGGGGTAAAAACTTCATGGCCACCAACTTTAGATTGACAGATTTTGTGTGAATGCACATCATCTAAAATATCTGTCCGTTCATATTAATTGTGTATCTCTTCTTTTGCAGCAACCTCTTCAAGGACAATCCAAGAGACCAACGAGGAGTTTAAGACCATGACGGGGACCATCAAGCTCGGGAGGAAACTCATCACCAAGTACAACCGCAGAGAGCTCACTGATAAACTGCTCATCTTCCTGGCGCTCGCCCTCTTCCTTGCCACAGTTCTCTACATCCTAAAGAAGCGGCTGTTCCCCTTCCTATAGACCAGGTGCCTTTCCAAGGAGCTCCCCATTGCAACATGCTGTACTTTCCATGGTCAGCGCAAATGATTTAAACAACCCCGACTGCTGCGTGTCATATTACACACGCATTACACACACCAGTGTCTGTCCGCTGGAATGTGGACTGCTCACTCTGCTGAACTTTGACGCTGCCGAGGGTGAAATATTGTCTACAAAGGGTGAAGATAAACCTGTAGTTCCGTGCAGTGTTTTATTTTGGTTCAACATACAAAGGGGAATCATTTGTTTTCGTGGAAAAGCAAACGTACGTGTTGGTGACACAAAATGTGTCAGACATTAATCTTAGTTTTGACAGTGATGCTGTGCATTGCTTTTAATCTTTTAATGAAATCAATAATGAGAGATGGACGACCCATAATGATCATTTATTTTACTTACATTCCTGTGGAAGATATCCAGTACGGTTTTGTTTTTATTAGTGTGTGTGTCTGTGTGTGTGAGCGTGTGTATATATAAAACAGCACTCGAGTTTACTGAAATTAATTCTCGGACTCCTAAAATATTCTCTCCCCTTACTTCAGATGTATTCATGGGTGTAGATAATATGCTGAATGCAGTAAAACTCATCTCATTCAAAGAATTAATAATAAATAATGTAAACAAAACTTCAGTGGAATCTGATGATCACAAAACTAGTTCCACTATTCATTTCAGTTCAACAAACCTTCATTGGCCTGCATGTCATTGAAGCAATGCTATCGTAGTATAAAATACTTTTTATTAAATCAACTCTACTGTTAAATCTCACAATATTAAGGACGTACATAGTGGGACAAATTAGGACATAGAAACAGTGGCCTTCATATATTGCTGACTAACACCTGATATCATGAATTAATGGTGAAAATGATGCACATTGTACAAGCACTATGTTTAATTGTGAAAATGATGTATTGTAAAATCACTGTTTCATTGTGAAAAGTCATATTTAAATGGCTTTTAACTTTGAATAGAAGCCCAACTGCAGTCTCTTGTTGGGTGCTTCACCCGCTGGAGAATCAGAACAGTGTTTTGTTTCCTGTGTATGTTCACTGCACTCATTATTTTATACAACAAAAAAAGAAAAGAGGCGGGGTGGGAGGGTGGGGGGGGGGGGGGGGGGGAATCAAAAAACGGGTATACACCTTCCTCCATCTCCGGCCGTGTCCGCTTGGCTCTGGTCTGCAGCGGAGCAGAAAAAGCTCAGAAAAGCAGCCGTGTTCATCACACTGGCAGAGATAGAGCAGCATGCATCCCTGCCTTTCTTCAGATAAGACCCGGAAAAGCAGATTATTCCGACCCGTTTCCCTCTCCCTTTCCAGTGTGGGTGGAGGGTGAGGGGGGATATTTTTAGGTTTGTGTGGTGCCGTTATCTGACGTTGCCTTTTCAACACCTCGGAGGAGTGGGTGGCCAGAGGAGCTACATGACCTTGCTACCCTCCCTGCAATTGCCTGGCATCGGCATTCTGTTTGATACATGTCGACGTCGTGTATCGATCATCAATAAACATAAAGTCTTCTGGCTTGATGTCGGATATGTTTTGTCGAGACGTGTGTTTTTAAAAAAAAAAATGAGATGGCACAACTGAGCGTGTGTGGAGAGACCCGAGAGATTCCTAAGCGTCTCTTCCTCGTGTAAAGTGGTGGCAGTTGGGCAGAGCGGGCGTGTTCATATAGCTGCACTTAGACCAGGCCTCTGGCTCTCTGTCAAGCAAATTGGACTATTCTTGCATTTAGCACTGTGATAGTGTCAATCAAGTGTTTGGGTTTGTATCTGGACAAGTGTCAGGGGAGCGTAAACTGCACCACACTGATGCCACAAAGAAGCAGACAGAATCTCTCCAGCTCCGCATTCATGGAGTCACTTCTACGGCTGAAGTTGTTCTGTTATTTATCTGACTGTTATATATATATATTATATCTGTACATTCTCAATGTGAGCCCCTGTGGAACTTAACTCATCAATTCTCAAATACAAGACAGATTTTTATTTTTTAAAACAGGAGTCTTTAATATTCAAGTATATTGTCCAAAAGTAATCAGGTAACTTGAATCAGGTAACACATGAAATTTGTCATATTTACAAGTACAGAAATTGTATATAAAATACTTGTCCACAAAATACAGTAAAGGGAAATCAAAACGTTTGTTTCACTGAATCAAAAACAGCATTTCCTTTGCAGAATTTGTCTTAATAACATTTAATGCAGGTCAAGGTCATGACTCACAGCCATCTGTCTCAGCAACTTAAACACGCGTGTGGAGTGTACGCGTGTCTGACAGCGGGTTGTTAAAAGTGTAAACTTTTTACAACCTTTTAACCTTGTTGAAGCATATTGAAGGAAGCTTCCTAATAGCCACTTCAACATTTTAACCAGACACAAAACACACGAGGGCCGACAGATTTTATGGTCCAGTTCAACCATTATGTGACATAGTTCACATATTATATACCTGTATTGTATATGTTTGTAGGATTTAGGGATTAAAAGTCAGTTGCAAATATTATGCTTAACAACTTTAAGCAGTCTAATTAAATAGTTGCATATCAGAAATATTAACAAACAATATTAGTAACAATAATAGCCCTGTATAATTAATAATGTTTGTCATAATTTACAATTTGTTGAATTGTTCACCATACACTGCAAATACTGTCTGACTTTAAGAGGTAAAATATGTAGGCATGGTGTGAAGAAAAAAAAATATTAATAAAATGAAAATCAATATATTTTTTTGGTTTTGACATTTACTGACATACAAACTTTTTTTGCCAACATTTTTTTGTGTGCTAATATCATTGAAATAAATAAAAATGTAGCTTGTTCAGACAAAAAAGAAATGTGCTGAAAACAAAACAAATACCAAAAGTATATAATTAAATATAAGAGAAGTTACACAAACTCCGCAAACAAGTCATAAAGGCATGCAGTCATAAAATAACCCCGTCCAACTGAGTAGGGAACACACGTATGTCATAGTTTACCATGTCCTAATGCCATGTAACGAAGACACCCCATTACTGGAGGAGAATGTGTTCTGGACATTATTCAGGTCCCCGACCCCAAAGTTCATGTAGTTCCCGTTGCTGGGGGATCCCTGCATCGTCTGCATCGTGGCTGCGGGGTAATTACAAGCATAGTTTGTGTTGCAGCCGGCGCCGGTGTAGTTACTGAAAGCTGGATAGTTGTTATAAGAGAAATGGCCGATGTGACCCATGCTGTAGGAGGGGTTGTAGGTGGCTGTATCTGCCGCCAGGCAAGGCTTCCCATCGCGCACCAGCACCGGCACCGACACCCGCCTGGGCGGCGGCAGCGACACCATCTCCAGGCTCTGGTCCTGCCTCTGCCGCTTGCACTTGTACCTCCTGTTCTGGAACCAGATCTTCACCTGGGTCGGCGTGAGTTTCAGCGCCCCGGCTAGGTGGTCTCTCTCTGGGGCGGACAGGTACCTCTGCTGCTTGAAGCGGCGCTCCAGCTCGTACACCTGCGCCTGCGAAAAGAGGACACGCGGCTTCCGGCGCCTCCGGGGCTTGGCCCGGTCTGGGTCGTCGGGCTTCATGCCCTCCAGGGGCTCGGTCCGGGGACTGAACTCTGATCACACCAGACAGAAAGAAAGGATGACAAATGTATTCATATATATGATAAAGTCACTTAACAAAGGGGCTGGACGGAGATTTATTTTCACCATTAGGCCTACAATACACCAATAATAATAATAATAGTAGGATCATATTTTGTATCATATTTCTTCGCCTAATCTGGTTAATTTGTTCCAATTCTACCAATGTTAGTAATTCAATTCCCTTGGCCGCCCATGATGCATTCAGTGTGCTTTGAGGAAAAACATAATCTAGCAGGCCTACAATAAAATGATAATCATGAACTCAACTTTGTTTAAATGTAATACAATCCTTCTTCAAAACTTGTATTATATTATGCAAGAGTGTCTCCTGTATGAATGCGTATTGCTTTAGTGGAGTTGCGTTTGGAGCATCTGATGCGCACGGCACAAATCAAAGAGCACGAGCCTGCGGGCCTCATTTTTGCACAGGCCTGCAAAATAAAATGTTGTCCTCCTCAGCTCACCTTTTCCGCTTTTCGTCTCGAACGCGTCGGATTCCCCATCCTTAACGATATCCATCTCCATGAGGGGTTTCCCATAAATGGCAGTGGCAAAGTTCAGTGCATTGCCTCTGCCGACTCTGGACTCGTGGAGGTCTTCTCCAAACAGCGAGGCGGCGGCAGACGACATGTCGCGGAGAGGCTCCTGCTTCAGGCGGGCCAGCATGCAGGAGGAGGAGGAGGAGGAGGAGGAAGAGGTCGGCACGGTGCAGCAGTCCATACGAGAAGAAAAGTCCAGAGAAGACACCGTAACGTCATGACTCTGCTCCAGGTTTAATATATCCTTTACAGAGAAGGGAGTGGACGTGCTGCTGGGGCTGGGAAACATTGCCAAGAAGTGTAAAAAAAAAAAAAAAAACTATTAACCTGTCATATGGACGTAACAAAGAAGACGTCAACAAACTCCCTCTCCTTCCTGGCAATATTTACTAGATTTAAGTATTAGTTTGGCATAGAAGACTGATCCTGGGTGAAGTGTGCATTTTGAATGTCAACTCCGTCTCCAAACTTTTTTTTCTTGGCCTCCCTCTCCTCCCGGTGACGCGGGGACGGAGGGAGGGGGGGAGCCAGTGGGACCCTCCGTAAGGAGCCACTGGCACTCCCATTTCGTGACGTAAAGTGATGCCTGGTACATATTCATGTTCAATCACTGCGCATTTACCACACCACACCACACCAACCCAGTCCAGATTATTCTCTGTCCACAGCAAATTAACGTGTTGGAAGCATTTGCTGAATCCGTCATTTGCTTGATCTTGGTGGAAATAATCCAATGCATTGTTTACTTGGTTTCAAAACTTTTCAAATTGAGTGAAACTAAAGTCACTTTTGAGATGAATATCTTCCGGGTTTCTCAGTCATTACGCACAATCCAAACGCGTTTACAGAACCTTCTACAAGCCCAGCGTCTGGACAGATGTTTACACACACTTTCAAGTACCAAGAGAAATGATTTATCCAACTGTGTGAACATCAACGACCTGTAGTAGTGGCCAATGAGTCACCCGTGCATCATTTAGGTCACTGGGAGGAATTATAAAAGGGCATAATGCGTCTGATAAGCCTGATCGTGCATGCGCGTGCGTGCGTTTGGGGGTGTTGGCCACGTCCCTCATCCGACAGGAAACGGAGCAGACGAGCGTCAAGAAAGAGGGGAGCAGACAACAGGTTGTGGGTCCCTCAACACGGAACCTGAAACCAGGAGCGACACACTCTGCTGTCTGCCTCCGAGAGATGCTGGAGCCACTGTCTGCCTTATCAGCACGTGATAACAGACGACAACAAACCTGCACACACACACACACACTCCCACCCACGCTGCAGGCCCTAAATGTGTCATATGTGACACCCACGTTCCGAACCGAGCGCAACTTGATTGCTTTAGGAATTAGCACATTTCACAGATTTTTTTTTTGTTCCATTCGAAGCGATCAGCTGTTAATTTCAATGCACAAAACACTGCATTCGTGCATTCTTACGAGTTAAATGAGATGTCGTCGAATGTGCAATCAGTAAAGTATGAATCAGAAATGAGAAAGTACAACTCATTTGGCCGGCGAGCAGTAAAATGGAGACAACTGTGCGTAATGACGCATAGCTACACGTGTTTCCCCCCGCACGGTTGGCACTAAACCTGCTATTAATGCCTGTGGAGACGGTCACAGGAGACAGACAGTATTATCGTTTGTTTTATCTACAGCGTTTAGCACAGCCACGGGGTAAATGGGTCCCCCTGTCTCCGACCTAGCGGTGGTGTTTATAGTTTTAAAGACTATTTGTGCGCCTTGAGAGCTGATGAATGGCTGTGCAATCTTTCTCAGGCGCAGCGAGAGTCAACACTGGCCGGGCTCTTGCTGTAATAATTGGCGAAATAAAGTAAACGCAAGGGGGAGGGGTGGAAGGGGGGAAAAGACATGAGGGAAATGTGTTCATCGTGATTGATTCCCACTGCTTTGCGCGCTTCGACTGCACAGTTTCATTGTGTTCTATCATTAATTGTCGCGAGAAATTCAAAAGATGAAACCTCTGGAATGATAAATCACCCCCCAAATTAAACACGTCCCCGGTGCCAGCGGAGAGGTAACTATTCAGTCAACTGTAAATTGAACATGACAGGTCTGGCATGTGTTTCATATCCCTAATGCTCCGTCCCGCAGCAGCCCCGCGCTCCCCTTTGACCTGTCTTTCTGCAGCACATCTCCAGCTCAGATAAAGCTTCAGATAAGGTTGCTTAAAAACTTCCGCTGCACGAGCGTGTGGGTATTTTGAGGGTCGGAGCCACTCCGCGTGTGCGTGTACGGGCGCGTGTGTGTGAGCGCGTGCGTGCCTGTGTGTGTGTGTGTGTGTGTGTGTTTTACCCAAATTAAAATGTTTGCCTAAACCTTCCCGGTGGCTCAAAACGCCTCTTTAAAGCGGCCTCTCTCTCTCTCTCTCTCTCTCTCTCTCTCTCTCTCTCTCTCTCTCTCTCTCTCTCTCTCTCTCTCTCTCTCTCTGCTGGAGGCCTTTTGGTGATTTAGATTTAGATTTGGAGGCACCAGGCACATTAGGGGTTAATCCGTTTAAGAGTGACACATAGCAAAGGTTTTACACTTTCTCTCCCAAAAACTGGTTGGCCATTACCTTTTCACAATGTCAGTGGATTTGCAGAGGCCAATCTAAAAGTATAGCTCCATGCAATCCATGTTTTCAAAACGTTTTCTATGAAGAAGTACAAATATAAATTGTGAAATATTTCAGTTCACATTGAAAGATGATTGAATTGTGGATGTATCATTGTGTTTTATGTTGTTTGTTAATGTTTTAGGCCCTTCACTTGGCCTTGTAGTAGTAACTTGTTCTATTGGCTCAACGGTTTTAAAGTTTCACCTCATATTTTATGAGGTTACTAATATTGTAATACATATGTAATCTTACATTGCAAGTAAACACAAACTGTCAGAGATGAGAAAAACAATCCAACATGTCCCTTAAACTGTGAAGAGAGTCTCAGGAATTGTTAAAATACATAGTTCAATTACTTTTGTAACTTTATTTCACCATATTATAACAGAACAATACTATATTATCATATGATAACATTAAGAGACCCAACGATTCCCACCATGAGGAGGCTCTGGGCGGAGAATACGTAATCACTTTCAACCCCTGATACACTGTTGAGAACAGTAAAAGAAACAAAATCCATGACTAATAACTAAAAAATAACTCAACAATAAAAGCATTAAGAAGCCAAAAATATGTTTAAACAAATATATGTAAAGCTTCACATATAGATATATAAAAATAAACAGATACACATTATTCACAAGGGCATGCAAATCTATAAACATACATGTTTTTGTGTCATGCTAATGTATATAAATTAACACACACAATAAAAAAAAACATGTTCATCCATACGGCAGTGAAATAATGTCGATACCATTTGAATGAAGTGAAATCCAACAGAACTTTTTAACTTCACAAACTCAGAAAGAGAAAGTGAGTTTTGAAGAATTCAAACGAGGACACACAATGAGCTCACCTGACCAGACGAGCTCTTCCAAAGTCTGGAGGCCTGAAAAGTAAAAGCCCGATGCCTTTAATCTGGAGCTGCGGGCAGCCAGAAGGACCTGTTTGAAGATCTTACAACACACCCCGGTTCGTATGAAGTTACAAGATCTGAGATGTGGAAATCTGTAAAATCTCTAAACCACTGAAAGCATTGTTGTGCTTGATTCTTTTGGATACAACATTAGTCTGGCGGGTGCGTCTGATGAGGAAATAATTAGAAACAATCAGAGAAAATATAATTTCTCTGTGTGGAAGAAATAAAGGAGATGCCGATTTTTTTTTTAAAGAACACTGGACATTTATTGCTTTCCTTTAAAAAAAAAAAAAAAAAGGGCAACGGATCAATTAACATTAGACACTTTTTTCAATTTTATTTAACATTTTTAGTAAAATGTTAACACTTTTATAGTTCAGGTAGACAAACAGAACACCAATCTTTGTACTATACTGGTTTTGCTGAATCCAACATTAAATCCTAAAAAATACAAACAAGTAAGATTGTTATAAGGGCATCCCACAGTTCAACAAAAATCCATCAATTTCACATAAAGAGTATAATATGCAAACCTGTGGACCAACACAATGATTCAGACTGATCATATCCAAAAGGGAACTATGTTAAAATGCACCAATCTCTGAAAGCAAATATGAATATATGCTAAATATAATTAGAAATTGCATAATGGGATTTTAGATCTATTTTAGGATCTTTGTTTCTTGTCATATGTCATATTTGCTGTATTGCAAGCAGCTCCAGCCTGACCTGTATCTTAACAATATTACAAATTACAAGTTAAACTCAACATAACACAACATAAATACTGACTCGACCTGAAATCCACTCCCTTCAAATTAAACATAAACCTTTAGCTCCGGCCAATTCCCTTTATGGTCACATCCGAACACCAGACAACCCTTACGTGACCCAGCAGGCCTGAAAACACGATCTGTTGTAAACCCATATCACCACCTGTTGGTCAAGAGATAATTATATATTGTTTTCCCCAGTATGCCTCCTTAATCCCTTACATGTCCGTTAACGGTTGATCCTGTCCAATGTGCTTTCAGTCCAAGGTGAGGCCTTGACAGCTGCAGTCTGACGCTGTCTCTCCACCACCCTGGATATTTCATATAATATTAGTAACTGTGGTGCAAATGTCATGATCGGACTCAAATTTAGCGCTGACAGATGTGGTTTGCCACCCGATGAGTTAAATCTTTGGCCCCTTGGCCCTGTGTCTTCTCCACCACTCCCTCATGAGTTACACCACCACCATGTGGCCATTGAAAGAACACACCCACATTTTGGCTTCATTAATCCATTACCCATATGCTGTTTATGGTGGCAATGTGGATTCTTTATCATACTAATGATCGTGGCGGAGGTTCTGCTGTGGCAAAGATGGCTCCGGGGTCAGTCCGCTGTGTCATTTATTGCGTGACTTAAGCATCCGCTGATCCAGAGTCAGCGCGTTGTAACTGGAAACTGACTGAATATGGCAGCGATGTCAAGTGCCATCTGTCTGTGCATCGTTTGTCTTGTCTGCGATGGAGGGAGCAGCATCCCCTTCATCTTCGCTCCATCCTCTGCCTCCTCCCGCCTGGCCTTCCACCCCCGACAAGAGCTCCCCAGGTCATGTTCACAGGCCTGGCAAGGCTTCACACAGTCCGCCACAGAGTTCAAGGTGATGTTCGAGCCCCCCCCCCGGGGGAAATACGAGGACGGCCTTTACTCTGGGGCTTGCTTTAGTTTTGTCTACAGCTGATGTTTGAGGTCAGCGGTAGGATACTGCTGCGTTAGCTCATGAGCTGATGAATAGATTTTAAGGGACAGGTTGTGCCCTGATGACATTTGCTAACTGGATACGAAACCATCATTTTAAAGGCGTACTCCAGTGATTTAGCATTGGACTCAAAATGGACGCAGTCGAATCCGAGATTTCCGCATTTCTACTCATTTGTATGAGTCAAGCTTCATCACCACCAGATGCTATAATTCAATAGCACGTTTTATCAGACCTTCCCATCCTGTCCATGCCCTTAAGTAGATGGTGAATGGATGCACACATATTAAATCTAAACATTGAGGGTAATAGGACACCTGAGTTGTAGCTGATGAAATATTTCCTCAAAAGAATATTTCCATTCTTACTTTAAACGCCTCCGGGAACCCTCCTTCACAATGTTAATGTAGAAAAGCACTATTAATGCTGCCCATCTATTTAAACGATAACTATTAAAGTCTCGAGTGCAACCCGACATTATCCCGATGACATTAGCTGAGTTGTTTCCTCAGACTTTAGAAAGCTCCGAAAACATCATACAACTAATGCATCATCAAAAAGATATTGTTTCATATTTCTGCTTGCAGCATTTGCAACGTTCCGTTCAACAGGTTGGCGTTTAATTTCACTGTATTTGTACACATTTTGGACTGTTGCACTGTAGACGTGTTTTGCAGGTATTTTGGGAGTCTTTTCCACCTGTGAAGCCCCACTATAATCACAAATTATCTCTACTGTTTCACTTATGAAGTGCCATGTGATCTGCTGCACATCTAGCTGTGCCAGTACACAAAGTGGCCACAGGAGGGCACCACTACACAGTAGTTTATTAACTCTTCGAAAATAATACCTCCAACTCAACATGTCTTTTTGGATCAAGGAACCTTAATTGGATATTTTATCACATCGTTACATCATATTCAGCTTGTAGAAAACAGATGTTTTCCCATTTGCAGCTTCTTTTGAAAATGGAAAATTCCTGCAATTTTACTCCTGTTTTCACAGCAGGTGAGCTCAAGCGACGCACTGTCGGCAAAAAGTGTTGAAGTGATCCGTTCATTTGAGCTTTTCCAAGTCTAAATTATACTCTGTCTGGTGTACGAGAGGCTATGTCATTTTCCCTAATGCTCAGCCTATTTGTAAATATACAGTATAGATCCATGTCCTGCCATGTCCCCTCTTTAAATATTAGTTTTCATGATCATGAGCTCATCATACCAGAGTCGAGCAGTGACCCAGGACCGACTATGTGCCCTGAGGTTTACAGCGTCTCTCCGCGAGCCTACATGTGCTGTATCAGCTGCTGTCACTTTATGGCCCTTAACTCACCCAGCCTTCCCTGAGCCCATTTAACATGCTGACTGCTCTGTTTTCCATGCAATCTGAGTTGACCAAGAAATGAGGTAAGAGCATTGCTAATAGGCTAAATGACCAACTTTGTAATAAGGCTTGCCGGAGCAGCTTGATTACCACTCTTGGCCTTGATGGATAATTCATGTGGAGACAAAGGTGGCGTGGAAAGAGAACTAGTCTCCGTGCACGTCTCTTTTCAACTCTGAGCCACATGACACACACACACACACACACACACACACACACACACACACACTGTCAGCCTTGACGTACATACATTTCCATGGAGCCACCAAGTCGTCGGCGTCATACTTTGTGTGCAAAAACTCATCATTTAATGACTCTGAGCACATTTGTGTCACCTCTAATTGCGTGGCGAGTTCTGCAGGATTTAAAGCATCGATCATTGTGTCGTCATTCTGGCACAGGGGGTTGTGTCTGGCTAGATCGGACGCCGCTCCACCCAACTGCAGCCCATCATTCAGTATTTGACGGTGGAGTTTTTTGGGATCCACAACGTGACGGCTTAACCAATGGCACAGAAGCCGGTAGAGCGGCATCAAATTATGCCAAGTCACCTTAGCAAGCGCAGGGCTGCCTAAGGTTACTGTAGGGGCACTGTGTGTGTGTGTGTGTGTGTGTGTGTGCGTGCGTGTGTGTGTGTGAGAGAGAGCGAGAGACAGTATGTTAATGTGTGTCCTCGTCCTGTCTTTCCTCACTGCCTGCCTGTCCCTCTCTAATGGGGACAGGATGAGAAGAGAGCTTGTGCTCCGTCTGGACCTTTCTAATTGCCCCTGCCACAGAGGCCTGATACAGCAAGACCCTGTGTTCCCAGCAGGTCAGGCGTGTGTGCATGTGAGTGTGTGTGTGTGTGTGTGTGTGTGCTTGTGTGTGTGTGTGTGTGTGAGAGAGAGAGAGAGAGCGAGAGGAAGAGAGAGAAAGAGAGAGAGACTTGGGCAGACAGAATCATCACTCAGGTGGTGCTCCCTCGGCTCCACCACACACATTCAGGCCCCACATAGAGAACACCATTCATTATAAATATCACGGGAGCAGAGCAGGAGCAGTGGGAAGAGCTATAAGAGAGAGGGAGAGGAGAAGGTGAAGGAGGAGAGAGGAGGAGAGAGCGACGAGCAGAGGAGATGGTGGATATTTGTTAGATGACGGCTTAATAAATTCTGCAGAAGTAAACTTTTAAGTGTCTTCATCAGCCTGAAGTCAAACTCTCTCTCTCGCTCACACACACACACACACACACACACACACACACACACACACACACACACACACACACACAGCTCTGCTGGCACATACTCTTCCTGCAGCCCTAAAGGCTCTATGCTATACTGCCAGGCCAGGTTATGAAATCCACCCTGGGCCAGGTTACAAAAATCCTCTCTGTGGCATCTGCCAGGGGAAGGCAGCTCTGTGTTGACAGATGGGCACAGCATTCCTGGATCCCGGGCCTTGCCAGCGCTATGCCAGGAGCTGGACTGAAGGAGACATGGAGCGGCTGACTGGCATTTCTTTGCACCTATGTGCTTAATTTCTGTGGCAACCTCGAGGCACGTACGACATGAGTTACATTCCCTGAATGCTGCTCCTTCAAACTGACACTTCAGGGCAGTGATGAGTGTTACTGGGGAATGAATAGGGCAGTGATGGATGTGGATCTATGCAATGTGTCCGATTTAATTAAAGCGGCGCTAGCTAAAACGGGACAGTAACTCTGAGGGTCATCTTGATTTTGTCGCCTCGTGCTGATTTCCTGTGATGAAAAATCAATAAAGACGCAGAACTCGTCATTTCTTTTTGCTCCTGCATTTAGTCGCTCGTGAAAGCAAGTCTGCGGTGGTCTGACTTTTAAAGAGACATTTTTCTTCCTGTGTTTTACCTTCACAGATAAGGCAGTTGGCCCAGTTATGTGATCCATGGCCAGGCAGGAAAGAACAGTTTGACCCTTTGCCCCACGCCTCATGCTGCGTCCACTGGGATGTTTTACATGCTCAAGGTGAGTGCAATACCAGCACAGCTCCCGTTAGCCCCTTGATTCACTCGCTCAGGGTACCCCCATATCTACCACACGGTCCCCTAACCAGGTCACACGAATAACGAAACCTGTACGTGGCGACTTAGCAGCCGGTCAGGCTGCGCACACACATACAACTCGGATGATTGTGAGGACAGGATGTAGTTCTTTATATGCAATTATTATCTTTGCCGACTGGAGCCACTTCTTTTGTTTTCATGCGAAAAAATGTACAGTACATTCTACTTTGCAATCCAGCAGAGCATTTGGGACATAAATATAGCTTTGGCATGGCTGAACTTAATAGGCTGGCATTCTGCAAAACCATGCCACATTCTCCGCAATCACCACTCTTTAACATCTCGCACTGCATGGACACAATGTTCCAAGACGCAGTGCACAGAGGGTGCCCTGCCAACTCTTCAGACAGTGAGAAATTACAGTGATTACTCCTACAGCAATCTCACTACGGACTGATGTATGCCCAGGGGGTCAGAGAAGTGGTGGGGGGATGGAGGGGGGATGGTTGGGGGCAAGAACATTGGCCGGTTTCACAGCCGAGAGCATAAAAGACCTGCAAACGTGAGGGAGTCGCTGACCTCAAAATCACTGTTAAAACACGGTGTCCCCATTTGGTAATTATCCTCCCCCAGAGATGAGGTCAGAACAAAACAAAGTGGGATGATGATGATGATGATGATGATGGTGATGATGATGATGGCAGCGGTGGCAACGGGAGCGAGCAAATGAAAAGGAGAATGGAAGAGGACATGACAGAGTGAAAATGAGGGAGAGAGAGAGAGAGAGAGAGAGAGAGAGAGAGAGAGAGAATATGTGTGTGTGTGTGTGTGTGTGTGTGTGTGTGTGTGTGTGTGTGTGTGTGTGTGGTGGAACTCACTGCTTGGTGTGAGTGAGCATGGGAAATGCGTGGGACTTCTGGACCATCACTGGCTCCAAGGGGATCTGTTTGGTGACTGACGCACACACTCGGACATACATGTTTGCATGGGTATACACACACACACACACACACACACACACACACACACACACACACACACACGAAACACACGCACACACACACACACTACAAGCGAAGGGCTACTCATTCACTTAGTCCCCTACACTCAAGTCATGCTTGGCTGCTAGCGGCGTTCATCCCAGCTACTTACCTGGAATCCCCAAATTTAAGCTAAAAACATAAAATAAAGGATTTGCTTTTGCTTTTGAAGCATGTTTCTTCAATTAAACAGTAAAAAAAAAACAATTATCTGTGGTCCGCAGCTCTTGGTGATGCTTTTCACTTGTCGACGGGTGACGCTAAAAGCAGTGCTGCCTAAGTTGCTCCACCAGAGGGCAAAATCTGGTCAGAAACAATAATGAAGAGTCTCTCAGGCACACACACACAAACGCACAGATATGTTCATGTGCCTACATGTACATATGCACACGCCCCCCTTTTTGACACACACACACAATCCTTATGTCAGCATTTACATTCTTCCACCCATGATAACATATAGTATAAACAACTCACAGTGTGACGAGTTTATATTACATCTTTTGTATATGTATGTATAGATCTGGATGTATAGCAGGCTTGCTGAGCACAGAGTAACCTACTATCTAAGGAGATGTGTGTTGCATTGGCCCCGGGAACCTACACTCAGCACAGGTAGCTGTCATCTTTGAGCCGGGAGGTCTATGAGCTCAGCCCCTCTGCAGATTATTGCCCACTGGAGCATGCCTACGTTCAAGCCAAACGCTGGCTTCAGGATTCAGCATGATGCAGTCTTTTCTCATGTCTAGGTTATTTTTATGGCTGAGGTGGCAGTGGAGCCATTGGGAGGTCTGATTCCCCTTTGGAATAAGCCAATACAATCAAATCTCCCCACAATGAAACACCAGCTTTGTTGAAGCGAGACTGCAGAGGGACGTCTGTGGATGTTATTACGCAGCATTTAATGTCCGCTGCACATTCAGCACCATCCAAACCAACCGAGTGGCCCACGCCTGTGCAGCTTTTCTCATGCTACGTTTTTATGTTTCATGTATACGTCTGTGCTGGGACGTTAGCCATAGGTGGTTTGGGTCAGCTGTTGTCAAGCTCATGCTGAGGGCTGAGGGAAACAGCCGCTGTGGGCCATGACGTGTGCCGTTACTGCATGCGTGTGCACTTTTATACGGCTTTAATTACAGACTGCGAACACAGACAGACTTGTTTATTCTGCTGCGTAGTATACACTGAGGCCTGGTTGGCACCACAAACACACGTGCCATACACACACACACACACACACACACACACACACACACACACACACAGAAAGACACACACATCGCTTTGTAGTAGTAAAAGTATCTATCCTGGACAGCGCAGCAGGTTGTACCTGCCAGTTGAGTGAGTCACTTGTAATTTTTGTCCATAAATATAGTCATTTATGGGTATCTGAGAGCAGGACATCATCACTAACAGGCAAGGTCCCCAGACATTATGATGTTCTTCCTTTCATGTGTTTTTTTTTATTGTGATGAACAGCTCACATCTTTTTGTACTTTGCGGGGATTAAACCACAATAAATGATCACCACCATGAAGTTGTATTCTAATTCCTTCATCTTAAACAAACAGGCTATTTAAAGGGCATCACATAACATAGGCTGCTTTATTTTGAGGAGACGAAGAAGGTATAAATAGACTTAGACGAGTGCAACAAGCGAATGCTGTATATGAAATGGCTGGCGTTACATCATTGCTTGTGAGAGTGAAGTTCTGGAGAGGCGCTGGGCTCTCTGGCCAGCCATTATGGTTTGTACTAATGTTCTGGTTTCACAATCCAAACATTCTAAGAGCTGTTATTTGCTCTCTTTTTCCCTTTTACTCAGTAATTCTGCTTCTTTTTTTTTTCAGCCGAGCAAAGCTGTCAACAGAGAAGAGAAGCAGCTTTAAGTGGGAGACAGAAAAGGGATGGAGGAAGAGGAGGAGGCGGAGGAGGAGAGAGACGGGAAGAAGAGAGTTGGATGGAGGGAGAGAACAAAATGTCAAACAACACAAACGGAATCAACTCCATCACCTGCGGGCAAAGAAAAGAAGGTCAGTTGATTACAGGATGAAAATGGCTTATGCTTTTTGGCGCGCTCCCGTCTCCCCAATCACTCAAACAGCAAGGTGTATCTCTGTAGAGACTGTCTGAGGTCTGAGGAGGCAGCATCCACCATGTGGTCGGCATACTGTAGCTCATCATTACTGCTGGCTTCAGCTGACGCTACTGCAACGTCGTCTATAAGTGAATCAGAGCCACTGTGAGCGGTTCCAACTGGTAGTTATAAATCACAGGACAAACCGAAGTCTCCCATCATGCATCTCTCCCGCATTCATCCTTTGTCAGTAACAGAGCCTGTTCTCTTTCAAACACGGTATGATGAAGAAGAGCTGAATCAGCACATTCTGACACCAGACTTGTTAGTTCATATGTGAGTCATTTCATAAAAAAAAATCATTTCATGTTGAAGATAATGAGATCACAAAATGTATTTGTGGCTCCAGAAACAGAGCCGGGATGTGTGTCAGTGGCATTCTGTTCGCCATATTAATTTTCTTCTGTCTGACTAGGCATAAAAAAAATAAAAATAAATGCAAACCATGAAATGCATGGATGTGGTCTTAAGGAGTAAACACTTTTTGTCCCACAATGCAATGCAGAAAGTGGCCAAATCAGCCAACCAGCGCCTCTAAAGCTCTCAAACACATTATCTCTCATTTGTTTAATCCCCACAAAAACAAAGAGTAAAAACGAGTTGGTGACTCACTGCACCAAGCCAAGAAATAGTCCTGCTCGTAACCGCCTGTAAAACCCCAACTTGTTTTTACACTTCTTTTTTTTTTGTATGGATCAATCATAACTAGATGTAACGTTAATCATTTAGCTTTAAAGGGGTTGAAATTCAGATGTTGTTCCTTTTAAGCAGAGCCAGGCCAGCTGTTTGCGCCGTTTTCCAGTAAAGGCTGATATTACCTAAAACCTCAACACACCTCCAACAGAGACAAAGAGTACAATTCCCAAAAGCTGATGTGATTGATTGTTTTATATGTTGGTAAAAGTATTGTATGAACAATCGTGTTTTAGTAGTTAATTGAACGCAGCTTGAACTCTTTAACACAGGTTGGCTGTCCCACCTGTATACTATTTATACACATTTACTACCCGTCTCTGCTTGGGAATCGGTTGTGCCAGTAGTAGTAGCGTGTGCATGACCGGCAATTAAAAACCACAGTATATTATTGAGTTGTGACCACCATCAGCCAAGGCAACCACTCTGCTAGACACTCAGGGATTGTACATGCAGTCCTCGAAGAAGAAATGTGATATTTTGACTAATAGTGTGCGAGTTGAAGGAAAGTCAAATCACCTCTGGTTCATTGAGAAAGTTATTGGAACACAATTTGCTTAAGCCCCGTCCTCATCCCAAAGAGAATTGTTGGTTCATTACAAAGACAAATGTTGGAAAAATGAACCCAGTGAGATCGCTGTTTTCTTTTCGACCTGGCATGCTGTTAAACCCAACATTTGATCCTTTACCAGCTGTTAGGCTACTAAAGGCACATTTGTCAATGGGCCTCCATTATTTCATTGACACAAGTCGTGTTTTTTTAATCTATAATTACTCTGTAATTGCAAACCAGCTGTAAAATCACAAGGGGAGCTGTTCTCTACATGCTATTGGTCGGAGCTGCTAAACTGTCCCAGCATTTTCTTTTTCACATATGTAATTGAAGTGAAGCTGCTGGAGAGCATTCTCCTGGAATCCACATCCAAACAGAGCATCTGCTGGACAACAATGAAGAGGCCGACATAAACTGTCTCGATAGAAAATAGTAAAGCTTTGGCAAAAAGCCTGATTGTGGATGGCTAAGTGTTCCAGATGTTTGATTGCAGTTCCAGTAAAAACAGCTCTTTGGGTAATTGTCCTTCCTTCACAATACCTCCCCACTGACACACTTTATGAGAGAGTGTGGCAGAGAGGATAGTGACGAGTGAAGCCTGTAAAAAGTAAAGCAGGTAAATGCATGTACTTATTGCTCAGGTGAGTCAAAAACTGCATGACAAAATAAAAACAGACAGGGATTGAAACCAAGAATTGAGGGCTTAGAGTTTCTCTCATTTTCTCTCCCCACCCTCCCACTCCATCCTCTTTTAGACACACACGTCTAAATGCTGCTAAATGTCTGACTACTGCTAAAATACACATAGTCTTTCACAGTTCCTAATTTATGTTGTTTATAATGCTATTATGTGTCTCTCTTTTTACTTAAACTTGTAAACCTTTTTGCCCTTTATTATTATTATTATTATTATTATTATTATTCACTTTACGTTGAACAGAAGAGAAACGTACTTTCAATCTTCTGTATGTTTGCACACTTGTAAAATTGACAATAACACTGACATTGACTTTGACTTTGACCATAGCTTTGCACATCCAACACAGGGCGCATGCTGCAAGAGGCACATAGGGAGTGCCTGGCATGGTTGGACTGCTGCCGCAGCCTGCGCTGCCTGGTGCATGCCACTCATTTCTGTGTGGAGCTGAAGCTGTCGCCACATGGACAGCTGGTTGTGAGCTGCACAGTCCTGTGAGAGCACACAAACCACCACATCCTTTTACACCATCAATACGTTGGTGCATAATACCCCTAAATCCGCATTAGTTTACCCTCTCTAAATCACTGCCAAAGAAATTTGTCTGGAGACCATGAGACTGACCTTAGACAAGCGCCTGGAAACAAAATGACACCCTCCGGCGTCCCACAGCAGTGCAACAGGACCCTGTCCTGAGTTAGATGAACCTGTTTTCAATCAGCCCACATCAGGCTGTGTATCAGGTCCAATTAGTGCATGTGGGCCTGCAGCAGAGTTTGGTGTGAGACATGAGCTTTCCGTGCACTGCGAGCTCTCCCCCGCACGGCACAGCCAGGCCTCGTGCCTATATGGCTTGCATTGCGTGGGATATGACGCACAACTTTTATGGGCTCGCTATTTCTCATCTTAACAGCACATGTGTCACAGTCTGAACAAGATTCCACAACAACTGGATCAAAAACATGAAACGCGTACATCCATATCCGTGCCCGCTCTCACACACACATGCCGCGGTGCTTACCAGTGCCAAACGTCTTACAAGTGTTACAAGAGTGGATGGATTTAGGCCTCTAATAGATAACAGAGGGCTGGAGGGAAGAGACGGTTTGGGAAAAAGGTTGATTGATACAGCTTGGGTTGACGTGTGAGTGTAATAGTAAGGGGTAGGATTAAAAAATGCTGAGACTGTAAACAAGGAAATAAAGTCACAAGGGCGGTAAAGATTTTTATGAATTACACAATACACTTTATTTGTGCACAAATGAACAGAGTGCTGATCATAATTTGCTCAGCAGCTATGGTTGGACTCTGCAGGTTCAGTCTCACTCTCATCAAACCATGTTTTCTCTCTCAGCTGGCAGATGTTTTCTGTGAAAAGGATTTAATAAACCGACTGCACAGTACCTGCACAGCTGACGTCTGACAGACAAAGTTAATAGCTGAGGTGAACATAGTGGAGCATTTAGCCGCTTAAGAGCCAAATACATCCCTCAATAGTGAGTAGAGCTCTTGTTGTGTAGCCCCCTATTGTTGATGATAGTTTATGGGAGGAAAGTATTTCTGGGCAAGCGTCACGTGATGTGCAATTTAGCGGGGTGTGGGGTTGGTTGGTGATAGTGACAGGGTAATTATTTACTTACTGGCTCTCGGGAGACATTTTTCAGTTAAGTTGTGGCTGTTGAAAAACTAATCCTTGCAGTAAATCATGACATACATCCACAAAGCTAAAATTATCCGATGAATGCCGGGCAGAAATTGTGACCAGGGTTTGGCTGCATTCTAAC
The DNA here is from genome assembly GCF_023055335.1 of Clinocottus analis. NCBI lineage: Eukaryota > Metazoa > Chordata > Actinopteri > Perciformes > Cottidae > Clinocottus > Clinocottus analis. The sequence goes on from NW_027175821.1 coordinate 5,880,248, forward strand.
AAAGTGCTAGCAATCCAGAAGTAGACAAACATCCAGATAAACATAGTTCTATCACTCTGGCAGCTTCGCACAGCTCCCTGACAATGTCCAAACAGTGCAATTTCAATTTGCACGCCCTGAATCATTACACAAAATGCAGGTATTTTAGGTAGGCCGAAATTGTTTTATTATTTTTAACACAGTAATTGCAAGGCAAATGGTCTTAATTGTAACCCCAGACTCTGAAATAAACAAGGCTGAAAAGCGAAAGTGGTGATTATGGTTTCTCTGGGCCTGATGTGGGATTTGTGAAGCTGCTGCCAACTGCGTTTTCATGTCACTGTTTCGAGTTCCTGCCCAATATAGACACACTGAATCACTCATCAGAACACATGCTTTAATGGAGGATAGTTCGAAGGCCCTGTCAAGCGCAGGAGAGATACTGAATCCATCCACCCCCATCTTTCCTCTCTTAGAGGAATGTTCCATAGGCTGAAACCTCCACAATTACCACTGCTCCAATGATGAATTGTGGAAAAACTGGATTTGACAAATAATATCCATCAGTGCTTCAATTTCTTAGAAAACAGTTATGGTAAATAGTTATGGTGCAACCAGAAGAAATGTAGAGATGTCATTATGACAGGAAGGATTTCAGTGCCTCAGTTTGAATAATGCTAAATGTCTGCGATATGATATGATGATCGGTGCCAGAGCCCTGTGAGAGGCCAGAGCCAGCAGTCTGCCTGGGGCCGCTGCTTCTCCTAGTTTACATGTAGCTTTCTCTAGCGCCGCATATTTTTTTCGTAAAAGATTGGATGCTAAGCATCCAACTGGTGTCATTAGACATTCCCAGTTGCTGTAAGGTACTCCAATTATTGCATTGGTGTTTTAATGGCTCTGAGACTGAGATGCTAATTTATCTGTCAAGCCTGCGTTGTGGTAGTGTGGAGAGTATAGGGCAGAGTTGAGGGTGTGACCTTTTTTTTTTGCATAGACTTAATTCTTGCTGCCTCAGCTTGGCGTTCTCTTCCCGAATGCCGCTGCCAGGTGCTCGCTATGGCCATTTCGCTCCCATGCCAGTGTTGTGCTTGGCCGGACAGTGTTGGCAGCACACGACCTTTCAAACACACACACACACTCAAGACACATTATTGCCGGAGAGGCCCAAGCCAGTCACACACAGGTGTAATGATTTAAGACCCAAATTAGGCTGTAATTTGGCTTCTGTCTGTTTTAGGTTGTTTGTGAGCATCAGCTATGGGAGGTTAAAGTTAAATGCATCAATCTGGTGCACTTTGAGAGGCAATTAGAGGCTGGATCTATGAAGAAAGTTGTGCTTCAGTAAACAATTTTGTGTTCTTGTCGAGCCGTGATCCACCTTCACTCCTCGCCTTTCCAAGACGTGTTAGATCTGGTCGCGGCGCACTGCCATTGACCAAATGTGCCCGGCGGTGAGGGTCATCCAGCGTCGGGGAGAGGTCCCACAAGGGCCGGCTCCGGGCTGCAGGCATAAGACAAGCTCTGTCGGCCCCACCGATGTGAAGTATCCTCAATTCACCCCAAACTTACCAATATAAAAAGTGTTTTATCTTGCCCTGGTTCAAAATAGCATGTTCTACTAATAGTTGGTTTGGCCCCATAAAACGTGGATACGCAGCGAGAGAGCAGTGTGACTTTTCTCATTAGCATTCCATTAGTGCGGGCTGCCGGCTAAACAGCTGACCAGGGGAGTAGAGCTTTTTGTTGAAGGAACGGAGTGCACCTTTGACGTGCGTGAACGGCTAAAGCTGTGGCTCATCTCGAAGATATTTGTGGCAAGTTTACATACATTAGTCAACTATAACTTATTTGTTTATCACTTTTTTGGTTTCGTCCTGTGCTTGTTGGACGAATCCAATTTCCTTACCCACTGTAACTGGTCTTCGTTGATATTTAACGTCACTACTCTTAGTCACATAGATGCATTTGATTTGTGTGTCACAAACAAAGATCCTACCTGAGTTTCAGTAGCATTGTTTTTGTGCTGTGCGACACACACAAAACATCGTATTGACTTTTGTGATTATTTGACAAACTGCCATGGACATTTAGCTTTAGTAATGACAAAGGAATAGTCTAACATTTTGGAAAATACTCTTATTTAATTTCCTTTGAGTTTGGAGGCCCCATCACACCCCATAGGCCTCAGTGCAACTGCACTGTACGCCCCTGATTTGCACTGGATTAGAAAGGATAATATTGGGAAAGCTATTAGTAATACTTATGTATTAGCCATTATGATTAGACATTAAGACATGATCAATGACACTGATATTATACAATTCAGTGAAGAAAATTGTCGTCAATAATCCTCCAATATATTTTATCTTCGAAGTAACTCCACACCAGGTGCCAGCTTAGGCACCACAGAAGCTACCTTGAGTGACCCTTTCTCAGCTCTCTCTTCTTTTCCCCGATGCAAAAACACACGCATGCATGAACACACACTATTAAGCTAATTTGAAGTTGACATTGAGCTTCTAAAAAGAGTATAGCTGCTCCCTAAGCTGAAGATGAGGTTTATCCTGTGGAGATATTTTAATGAGAAAACATAGATCTACATGAGCTAGTAAGCAGGAGGGCATTAGCCGGTAAATCGCTTCATCCCTCATGTTTCCTTTCATTTCTCAACCAATGTATCTCCCTTTCTCCGGATGAGAATTGGTCATTAGTTCTGCTTTCCCATCCATTCTGTTTAAGGCTCGGTTATACTTTCCACAGAGACGGTCGCACAGACGTTTGCTGACATGGGATGGTGATGAGGAAACGTTTGGATCTTTTATACACTTTCCAGGTTTCTCCTTGTGGCAAACCAACATTCTCAAAGCTTCTTAATTTTCTTCGCCGATCCGTGTCCTTGTGGTTAGTAGATGTTGGATGTGCACGAACAGGCAAAGAACTGCCACAGGGAACCCCCACGAAGGGGCTGTCTGATTCTGTGACCTTACTTTTGGCCTCTTGGACACGTTTTACTCTACCTCTCTATCCCTGATCTGTATTCCAGTTTATCTCTTCAGAGCTACAGAAATAGTCTGTGTTTATGCTAAACTAGTGTTGAATATAACCTAGCCAAAGGAGGCTTTGGCTAGGTTTTATTACAGGTCAAAAGTCGACAATGTCATTGTGGGACTTTAACTCAAAGAATACAACCATACCTTTTAGTTCAAACTCAAATTCTTATTCTGAGCCACTTTTCCATCTGAAAAGCATGGATTCCTTCAATCACAGTCCACAAAGAAATGGGATCCTTCCTGGTCTTTCGGTTAAACTGCCAGTAATCAACAAAATATACAAAAGTAATGCTCCAACCTCCCCCTGCTACTGTACTGTACCAACAATACCTGCTTGGGAGTTAACCATTACATTGACTTGTTCAGACTCAATTTTTGAGACCCCATTGGTAGGCTAACTACCTCTGCATTTGTCAAATGGCTGAGTGGGCAGTGGGGATGATGCATGACTGCGTAAAGACCTACATTAACAATGCAAGCTATGCACAGAGCAACACAACCAAGGGCAGAAGCCATTAACAACCCTTCAGGTAGATGACTGTCATTAGTCAACGGCTCTAATAGGATCGCAGCGGAGGATCCAAACTGAGCAGACCTGCTGACTGCTGTGTGTACCGGTCTCCTACCATGCACCATAGCCAGGCCTGCCTGTGAACTAGGGGACTGGATCGCAGCCTGGTGACAAAACTGGATGGCTCACTGTTATGGCTTGGCAGTATGTTTAACACCTGGAGGGGTAAACAAATCGGGGGCCATATTGGTTAAAATGCTCCAACCACGTAACAACCATGAACTAGAAAATTTCGCAAGAAATTTTGAAAGTGTGGCTACTACTGCCGTAAGACCTCGCAATATATAGCTTTTGTTTCTGACGCCCGTCTCTCCTCCAAAGCACTTGAGTTGGTTTGTGTGTTAAACTGATTGGCTGATATGAAGCACCTGTGTGCTGCCGTCGTCATGGTGACCAAGTGAGCGCCAGCAGACTGATTAGAGGCAGACTGGACTGTGGACTTAAGGAAATAAACTACTGAACGTCCTGAACACACGCAAACGTATATGAAATATCATATGACCTTATTAATGATCAGTGTTGACAACTACACAATATAAAACACACGTAAACGTCTTTGTGTGTGTCTGTGTGTGTGTGTATGTGTCTGTTTGTGTGTGTGTGTTTGTGTGTCTGTTTGTGTGTGTGTGTGTGTTTGTTTGTTTGTGTATGTGTTTGTTTGTTTGTGTGTGTGTCTGTGTGTGTGAGACAAACAGACAGAGAGACAGAAGTCATCTGTGTTGTGTGTGCGTGTGTAAGTGTCTGCGTGTCTGTTAAACTGCCCTAACGAGAACACCTGTGGGTCGTTAGATCAAAGGTTGCCATGGTGATGACTTCAAAGGGACTTCCTTACGCTGAGCTTAATAGACCTAAATACTGTGGAACTCCTTTCAAACTATTTTTAAAAAATGGTACTTTAAAAGCCACTATTGCTTCGATATCGCATATTGAGCGTTAGGAAGACCTGATGAACAGATACTGTGACTGGCGAGTCTGTACGATAAAACATGTGTCTGTACGGGCGATTTACAAATCAGGTACGAGCTTCAGGGGAGACGTGGCTTTGGAGGGAGATTTAACATGGCGGCGGATGGCAGAGCGAGGTGGACTTTCTCTCACATTCAGTCCGATTTCAAGACGTCTGAGTCCGTTGGATTCCTATCGACCGCAGTTTATGACAGAAGACAAGATTTCCAACGTTTCTATCCAACAATGGTGTATGAAGAGTGAACATTGTGGGAGTAAAGACAAAATACGTTTTATTTTTTTAACAGTTTCTGTCGCTTCTTCTCACTCTGTTAATTGGCGCGCCACCCTCTACGAACGTTTCGTGAAATTTTTTTTATGTTTTTTGCATTTTTCGGGAAAACGTACGGGCGAATCTCTTAGAAAAGTCATACCTCACGATTCCCGCGCAAACCGCACGTTTCGATGTAATTTTTGCGCATGTGCTGGCAACGCTCTGGGAGGAGTAGTGGTTTGACTATAAGAAGAATAATAATAATAATAAGCCCGCAGGAGAACATGAAGTGTGCTTCCAGCATGGGGTCTCTGACCCCATGCGGCTGAAGCCACACTTAATGATGTTCATGCCCCTGGGTTGTACTGGTCAGGGGGATCTTTAACTAACAGCATGCTTCACCTTGCCATGATTTTGCTGAGCTATTTTGCAGTTAACATCTGACTCCAATAAAGCCATGCCAACCAATGACAAGACTGAAGTTTATCCTGAACTGTTTCCCTGAAGTAACTTTCTGTAATGGTGGATACCATACACCTTGTGTCAAGCAAGATTAGAAAGTGATGTCAATCTTGTCAGTAACATGTACTCTCATAGAGCAAACGAGTCAATTTCACAAAATAACAAAAGCATTCCTATGAATCGCCACTTGGCTTTCATTGACTCCAACAGTAATAAGAGAGCTAAACAAAGAGAAGGACACAGAAGTAGACAAGGGACTATCTGAGTTCATATTCAGATATGGGGTGAGGAAATCTTGGACATGAGTGAGTAACAAACAGAAAAGAGTGAGCACATTCAAGGATTGTCCTCCAATTAACTCCATTATGTTAATCCGGGAGGCACTCCATGTTCTTTGTTCCTCTCAGTCCACCAATGGACCCGGGGTTGAGCCAAGACGCAGAGGGGAGACGAGTTCATTTCCCGCCGAAAGGTGAATGACATCTTTACATGAGGAGCCCCGGGGCCATCCATCCTCCTGCAAGGTCACCTCAGGGCAGCCTGGAAATACAGCACATGTCCCATGAGTTATCACTTTGATGTCTTTAAAGACGACATACTCAAATGAAGATAGACTGTCCGGTCTATTTTTATTTGTTCTCATTTACCAAAGCTTTAATGGGGCCCAGATTTTTTTGTACGAGATACCATTTAGACCCGATGAACTGAGGGGCAGAGTCAAACATGCACTCACGACCCAACAGTCAAACGAAAGAGCTAAAAAAAACACAGATGCATCCTTGGTCCCACCTCATCTGGGTGAGTGGTAACATCTGTAGCTTTTATGAGGAACAAAGCAACACAAAGCAGTTTTTGTGTCGGTCAGAGAGGTTGTGACTGCGCTGTAGCATACCAAAGGTGATTCATGACAGTTTAGTACCCAGAGTACGTTGCTTTGAGCTGACGCACCAATCCAAGACCACTTCAACGACCCAGAGAAGCAGCCGTGACTAAAAATAAAGTGGCAGAAAGGCCAAGAATAGCCTTGGCAAGAGAGGAAGGAGTGAATTACTGCCGCGATAAGCCATGATTCCTACACATGCAGTTGGATCACGATGTGGCGGGGCCATGCAAATTGTAACCAGCTGTGTGGCCTTGGAGTGTGCTGTTGCGGACAGGAGACAGGGTCCAACTATGTGAATTAATCATTTACTCATATAACACAGCCACGTTGGAAACCTCAGGCACTCACTGCATTTATGTCTGTTCATGTGGCGTGGCTCTCATGCCTAGCTTTGTGTTTAACAAAACACCAAACAATGCCAGCCTCAGTGTCCAACACCTAGTCCACTAAGGTTACCGCGGGAGAGTGCTCGCTCAGTCATCTCAGCACTTGAATCATGAGCAACACCTTCCTCCTCCCCTTGTGCATCTCATCATCCCATCACCCACTACAATGCTCTCTATTGATAATCCTAGAAGTCTTGCCGTCAATCTGTTTCCAGATTTGGCTTTTGTGGAAACCATTTGTCCCATATTTGGTTTGAGATGCATTCCTGAGATTCAGCACCGTTGTTTTCTAGGAACAGCATTTTCTTGGTACACTCGACTATAAAGTATTTCCAAGAATTATCTTCTTTTTGGATTTAAGAAAGTGTGATGTTGAAAATAATACCAGTGGGGGATGCAGCCAACAAATAAAGTTTATTGCCATGAGAAAACCAGACATTAAAAGAATTATATCGTTGAGCTGAAATGTCAGTAAAGTCGACGCTAACGCGGCGCTAAGGAGACTACATCCAGGCTTAACGCAATCAACGTGCGAAACCTACTGCCAGGTTTTATAAATTTCTGAGTTCGCCTAAAAAGAATCAAACACCTCATTTTACAGATGGGGGGTTAAACACTCAGCATGATGATGACAGAATTATAACGGCTGCATACACAAACACATAAATCATTGCCTCTTTGAGTTGTTGGTTTACAGGACAAGACCCCCATGTGTAACTCAGTGAAGCCTGTGTTTATGGTGCTGTTTTTACAGGTCTATAAAATATTAGTCTGAACCACTCTGCTCTTGTGTGTGTGGAAAAGCCACATCTGAAGCCTCCTGGTTTGTCATGAGTGGCTTTGGGGAATAAGAGCTAATGCCGTGGCTTGGGACCCTTCCTATAACAACACTCCTTCAAGGGTCCCACCATGACAGCCAAGACCACTGCTCGCGCCTTGCCTGCTGTATATACTTCAAACCTTGAGCACGCTACAGGGGACCTGTGCCGTGTTTACTCACCAAGCTATCTGGCCTGCTGCCAAGAGCAGCTCTGAGACACAAATCGTTCCCCTGACATCACTGTATGTCTCAGCCGCCGAGGGGATGGCAGACCTGTGTGAAGCTAAAAGTAACCATCTCAGAGCAAAGTAGTTACCCACGAATAAGTCTCTAAGGAGGCAGGAAGTTTTGGTAAAACTGGCCTAATGTGCGTCTGTCTTGCATCTCCTTCAGCTTGTCCTCGTCTGACTTTCTTCTTGTCCCTTATGCCTCTCTTGTGCATTATTTTCATAACAACTGCATAACTGTTTCACAGGCGTCTCAAGCTCTAGGTAAAATAATATCTTTGTTAGCAAAATGGATTATAATAATCCCCGACAATAAGATTTTGCAACTACAGCTGCTCCCTCCTAAAACTAGGAACACCAGGAAAGAGAAAGGAAAATACACGTCATCATTAATCCGTAACCATTTATTTACCATTCCCTACAGAGTGAAATAGAATAGAACAGAACAAACTGTTCGGTCGAGACAGGGAAATTGTTTTTGGTCACACCCAGGAAAATATAAACACAAAAAATGTCCACAAAATGAAAACATCACATTAACAGAACAAAAATATTCAACAACAGTCATTGCATTCATACCCATGGTAACGCCTACACTCTCATGTTTAAGTTTATTTAATCTGTTGGCCAGGTAATTGCATTTAAGATATTATCGCCGGGGGTATTCTACTCTATAGTGTCGCCCTTCGCGGAGCAACGCAAACTCAGGGGGTAAAGGTCATCTGATGGCTTTCATCTGTATCTTCCCTGCTGTTTTAACAATCCTGTCAGATGTTTCCTATTTATTAAAGTCAGGTGCCTATACTGGATAGAAATAGATAAAAACACATTTTGTAGGAGGTTGTGGAGGTGAAACCAGCTCAAACCATGACAGGTACACTTAAAACTAACAGAAAAGACAAACTCAACCACACAGATTTTCTTATTTGTTTTTCTTGGAAAGACTGCAGCTAACTATACAAACTAAAAATGCAAAAAGGGATATTTATCCCCTCAGTCCTCAAACAGACACAACTAATGCATCTAATACTTTGCACATCATTACATGGAGAATGTTTGGAATCTAACATACACACACATAAACAGAGCAAGTTATATTTGTATATTCAATGAATAACTGAGTCTCTGAAAAATGTAAATAACTCAAAAAGACAAACTGAATCTGTAGAGGAGATATAAACCATGAGAAAATAAGAAGGGGGTGGGGGTAGAGGAGGGGCGAGGCGGGGGGATTGGACAATAAGACATTGTGATGGAAGATGGCCTGAAGCATATAATCTGGTGTACATGCCATATGCACCACTTTGTGTAGTGCGCGCACACACACACACACACACACACACACACACACACACACACACACAGTACAAAGTGCATCCCATCTACTAACCCGGCAGGACGAATGCGGGTCCAGTAAATATCTAAACGGGGAGAGTTGACAGATGGCAGTCCTGAACACAATAATTACCACATACTTCCCACCACAGTGCATGTCTGCTACATCCTCAGCTCCTCAGGCCAACTCCCTCTAACCCAAACTAACGATGCAAAGAGCCCAAACAGCAACTTCATCAAGATCTCACAAAAACCCTTTGAGCAAACAGCTAAATCTAACGCATACATACATTTAGGCTGACTGTCCGTTTCAAAAAAAAGGATTAGCCCACTGGCATATAGGTTTTAGGCAACTCAATTCATGTGATATCCCAGCCTAGATCAGCTCTAGCCACAGAAGCTTAGAACCACAGATGCACCAGAATAGCCATTGTCTGCGTCTCTCACTAAACCTACCGTGACAGACTCCACTGAGACCATGTTTCGACCCCGGAGCTGCTTCTCACACCATAAATGCTCAACTTCAATTCAGTAGCTGCCTGCAGCTCCCGTCCAACCCACAGGTATGACTATGCATGCTAGGATGGCCAAGACAGCGTAATCAGCAGATTGGGGGTTGGAATCCGCAACCATGAAGATGAGTGGCGCCCACCATCGCAATGTCATGAAAACTAAGCTGCAGCTTGCTACGCTGAGGCTCCCTGGACCTTAAAAATGTCTCGCTCTGCAATGTGGTCTCCTTTGGTAGAGAGCTTAGAGCCAAACACGAGGTTCACACTAGAGGAAGACATCAACGTTGCAACAAGTACTTAGGGGTACAGTTTATTTCAACGTGTTGCACAAGAGCAGCAGCGTTTAAAAGGTTTACACCAGAGTGGCCAACATTGAGGTCAAGATGCTATTTGTGGTGCTTAATATACAAACAGGATCACAGGAAATTTGTCAAACTCGTACGTGAATGTTTAATATACATTGCCTGGCCAAAAAAAAAGTCGCCACCAAAAAAAAGGTCACACTAATATTTTATTAGACCGCCTTTAGTTTTGATTACGGCACCCATTCGCTGTGGCATTGTTTCGATAAGCTTCTGCAATGTCACAAGATTTATTTCCATCCAGTGTTGCATTCATTTCTCTTACCGCTGCACAAAGGCTTCTCCAGCACATCCTAAAGATTCTCAAAAGGGTTAAGGTCTGGACTCCATGGGTGAAAATGATGTCCAATGCTCCCTGAACCACTCTTTCACAATGTAAGCCCAATGAATCCTGGCATTGTCATCTTGGAATATGCCCGTGCCATCAGCGAAGAAAAAAATCCATTATTGGAATAACCTGGTTATTGCTGAACATAGTTGTTGCTGGACCTAGACCTGAGCAACTGCAGCAACCCCAGATCATAGCACTTCCTCCACATGCTTGTACAGTAGGCAGTTATAGTTAAATCCAGGTGGACACTTTTTTTTTGGCTAAGCAGTGTCCATAGATTAAACTAGTGCAGTGCCCGTCCACAACATGCCTTTTCAGACAAATGCTTCACCTGTGATCTTTCTGCTTACAGTTTTCTCGGGAACCACTCATACAAACTTCACTCTCAACACTTTGCTTCCTTCGATCCTAAGCTTTGCACCTGCCGCGACACGGTTGCACCAAACATCCAAGCCGAGGCCAAGAATGGTCAGAAACCAAAATGAAATACATTGTGGTTCCAGGGAAAAATATACACAAAATATAGATATAGCAGTAAGGCAAGGTAAGCAAACTGGACTATGTGCCCTCAACTAAAAGCACACGAAAAGCGATAACTTAGAAAAATGTGGTTACAATTCAAACTCGTTGTAGCTCAATGAATTTCACCAAATTCAGGAACTGCATCTGGATGACTGCTACTTCCGGCGCTACTTGAGGCTGACCAGTAGGCAGTTGTTTCTGATTCAGCAACAGCAGGACGCCAGTGATGACAGGAGAAGGATCTCATCGGTGATTGGCAACGAATGTGCGACTGAGACAAATTTCACGTTGCGCCATTTCCACCGCCTGTTTACTTGCGTCCATTCACATCTTTGCATTGACTTAGTATGTGATCTACTCATCCACACTGCGTTTGGTGTGAACGCTACTTTAGAGGGTCATCTGTTCTTTGTTTGGGGAAGTACTGTGTGGGTGGGTCGGGAACATGTCCATAGTTTGTTTAATAAATGTGTTATTTTACACTGTAGCATGTGGTTTTTATGTGTTGTGATTTATTATGTTCTGTGTTATTTTGGTTGGACTGTTTTCATCTCTGGGTCTATGTCAGTATCTGACAACATTGCACATACCGGCATTAATAATAACCTCTTATTGCTTTTGAGGAATTTGAAGGGTTTTGACTGTGTAATCAAAAGGGGTCACGTATTCTCAAATTGTCAGACTTCATTTTTCTCCAACAAACGGATTTTTTGTGTGCAAACCTATTCTTTTTTGTTAAACATTTTGTCCTGACTCTATGCCGGCAGACCCATATGGCAGGTACATTATAATTTCAGGTCATATAAATTATTTTCCAATAATAATGCTATAGTGTTAATGACCCAAATATTGACAATCCTGATTTAGGGCTTTTGATATGATGCCAGCTTCCACCAGCTCCAATGTCATTGTTGGAGGTGACTTTTATTGTTATCTGGATCTGTTATTAGACTTATTCTCAACAAAATGACCGCCTGCCATGGCCTCATTCCAAACTTTGAACAATTTAATTAAAACAAGGAACATGGTTGACAGCTGGTCGACTGCAGCATCCTTCTGACAAAGGCTCTGCTTTTTACTCTCATGTCCATATGTCTTACAATAGGATTGACTATTTCCTCATATCTTCTGAAATACTACCCAGCATTAGCAACTCTACTTAATCACAATATTTTGATATCTGATCATAGCCCGGTCTTACTTCAATTTAAAAATATCCAGTCTCAACAAAAGTACAGCTGGCGCTTCGACCCTGTCTTTCTTGAAGATCACTCTTTAATTAAACATATGACTGCACATTGATATGAGTTGCTTTCCCTGAATGATAACGGGAAGGTCTCTGATTCTACTCTGTTGTGATCGGGGGGGCCACATCATCTCCGTTGAATCATCTAAAATAATAATTGAATCGTCGCCTTATGGATATTGAAAAGTTGCTCCCGATACTCGTTGAAAAACAAGCGCCTCCCCTGCTCACTTTACAAATTAAATATCTGTCAGCGTCAAAAAAAGAGAAAGGAAGAGACTGACCCTGAACGTTATATGTCATTGCTCTTTTCTTTTGTTGTGATCAGAAGGTAATAACTACAATCCTGGCCACAAAAATCACTACAAGTTTACATCCTGATCAGAATTATTCCGATTATTCCCAGTAGGTTCTCATCTAGTGAGGTTTGTCTGCTTTTGAAACCCCAGACTTTTACAAAAATAAAAATGTCTTGGACAAGGTAGACAAACTAAAAGCTAACATCAGGAACTGGAAGTTGCTTCCCTTCTCCATGATTAGCCACAACAACGCTATGCAAATGGTTGCACTTCCAAGGTTTCTGTACCAAACCTTGCTGTCTATCTACCGTTGACTTTCTTTAAACATCTAGATTCAACTATCTTCACGTTTGTCTGGGCAAATAAACCCCCTTGCATCTCTAAAGCCCACTTACAGAAGAATGTAAACAGGGGTGGCCTCAGCCTTCCTGTATTTAGGCATTATTACTCAGCTGCAAATGCGGAGGCTCTCAATGCGGCTGGTCTGTTGTGTACCTACTCGTTTAGAAACAAATCCAGGTCCATCTCCTGAACTTCTCTTCCAGTTCTGCTCTTTCCTCCAACACAGCCTTCCAATCATGGACTTGGTCAGAACTTCATTCTCAGAAAATCCCTTGAACTGCCAATTGTCTTTATGCACACCCCTTACAGCAAACAATCACTTGTTCAAACTAGTGCTGATATACAGAGTGTTTCTGGACTGGAGGGAGAGGGCACTTTGCCGTATTGGAGATCTTTATGTAGGTAATACATTTGCCTCCTTCCTTCAGCTCCAAACTGAATTTCACATTTATGCCGCTACCTTCAAGTCAGGCATTTCATACAACAGTGTACAAATGCTCACAGAGTTCACAAACAAACCAAATTGCCACATTGTTTTATGATTTACTTCTCTCACAGCCAAACTCTAAACATTTGATCTCCCTCTTTGCCATTACTTTTATGGTACCAGTGAATGCCAGTCATCTCAGGGAGGCCTGGGCTGAAGAATTGAGCATTACACTGTCAGATGAACTATGTCCAGTAAACAGAGCTGTTATAAACATTTCAGATACATATTAATCCAATTTAAAGTTTTACACAGACTGGATTATTCATAAACTAAACTTAGTAAGATATTTGAATCAGTTTCTCCTATGTGTTATATATGTGGCATTACCAAAGGATCACGTCATTGTACTGTCCTGTAATGAGTAAATTCTGGTGTGATGTATTTAATATCAATCTGAAATAAACTATTCACTATAACTATAACTAATTAACTATAATTTGGCAATATTAGGATGCTCTGACCGGACAAGGTCCTTTCCTTCCAATTAAAATCAGGCGTTCAAGGCAGACATGGTTACAGTTGATGATGCTTTTGATTTTATTAAATTGGAAGTCTGCATCATTCCCATGTTTCAGAATGTGGCTCAACAAAATACTTTCTTTTGTTAAGGTGGAACAGTGCAGTTTTAGCAAATGTCACTTGCAAAGCTTTCTCCTAAAGGTGTGGAAATCATTTTTGACATTGCTTGACGGGACCTACGTGTAAAGCTCTTAAGCTTTGGTGCTACGTTGTATACTTACTCTTTATTCTACATGCTGACTGATATTCAGGCTGTCCCCCACTCATATGTGTTTTTCTTGTTATCTCTGTTTTGTGTTTTTGCTTTTTCTTGTTTCACCTTAAACCCAAAATGGGCAGCATCATTGCCAATATTGCTCTCAGTAGGCAGCTTTGCGTTTGTCTTTTTGTTATTCTGAGTCATGGTAATGGGTGTTCTATGTCTTGTGGTTGTACTTAATGTAAAAAGTAAAACATAAGTATGCATTCAGATGGCGGTAACATGATTTGTGTAATAAGTTAGTATCAATTATTAATAATTATTACAGTTTGAGAAATTTAGTTGGCAACTCTCTGCAACATTGGTAAAATATGCTAAGGGGAGGTATTTCTTTCCAAATAGGCATATTTGTTGCTTGCTTTGAAATAACCACATTATAAAGTACAGCATGGATTTGTGCTGTTTCTATCTGCTATGTGTTTGTGCTAAAGTAGATCAGATGAGTGTTCTATGAAAAACCCACATACAGACATACAGAGATTGCTTAAGAGTAAGATATAGGGCGCTTTGAATGTATCTCAATGTCTATTTGATCTATTTGGAGCTTCCTCAATGACCTTGAAAACAGAATTACAACCCATATAATTTGGGGATTTAAAATCAATCCAAAAGGTTGATAAATTATGATTCAGACATAGCTATTCACTTATATTTATGCCTTGAAATCCAACCAACCACACACTGAACACATTTATTACATGACTCAATAAAATGTACTAAGAGGCAATGGATAAGTACGGGTTTATGGGATAGATCTGGCATTGTGAGCTGGATAAAAGTGTGTTCTGTGTGCGCACAAATGGCAGAAGGCAGCCTGCTCCCTCTCTCTCACTGTGATCTTTCAGCACAAGGTAATGATGACTTCCAGGGTTCACTGAGTTGGTCTACAAGCACTCCACTGACCCCCCTCTGTGCACTCAGCTCTGATGCTTGGCCATGCATGGAATGTTCACACATACGGATACAAACACAAACACTCGGGCATGGTCTGAAAAACTGGTAGCAGGCAATCTAACATTCCTGACCTGCAAGACATTGGCTAAATCTGGAGACCAGTCCACACAAAAAAACAGCACTGGTTGTTGTTCAAATGCCTTAAAAGTTAACGATTTTCTGAGAAGGACCTCATGTGGCCATGCGAATTATGACTGTTGTCTGTCAGAAGCAAAGGTGGCAGCTGAGTGATGTTGTTAAAGTACCGCAAAAGCTCTTAGGGAAGAGGTCTGAATGGATGGTTGGGTGACACTAGCGAGTGCTTTGGCGTCACCTTTTTACTACCAGCTGTCAACATTGTTTTTCCCATGACCACCATCCTCCCCTTAACTTAACCACATAGTATGTTTTTTAACCCAAACCACAATATGGCATGTGGTTTGGGTCACAAGTATTTGCACTGTGACACAATTTTTCTAATTTTGCCTATTTACACAACTGCAATGGATTTTATATAAAGCAGTCAATATGTATATATTCCACCCTATAGTCATCACCAAATGCTTTCCCTCTCTCTTTGAAGCCTCCTTCAGTTGCTGCTTGTGTGTCGGTCTTTCTGCCTTCAGTTTTTTCTAAAGTAAGTGAAGTCATGCTCACTTGGGTTGAGATCAGGTGACTGAGTTGGCCATTAAAGAATATTGTTCTGCCTTGAGGCTTGCGCTGTTTTCACAGTATGTTTTGGGTCATTATTCATCTGTACTGTGAAGTGCAATCCAATCAGTTTTGCATCTGTTTTTTTTTAGAGTAGATAATGAAGCTCTAAACACCTCAAAAACTCAGCCTGCTACTTCTATCAGCTGTGAGATCATCAATGAACACCAGGTACCCAGTTCCATTGGCAGCCATAGCAGCACATGACACAGCCCTGGCTCTACCACGTTAACCAGATAATGTGGTTTGTTTCGGATCAGGAGCCGTTCCTTTCCTTCTCTTTATCTTCCCATCATTCTGTTACAAGTTAAGATTGGTTTTGTCTTCCAACAAACCTTTATCTAAAACTGATTAGGCTTATTCTGAAGGCCTTCCTCTTTCTTCACCTTTCCTAGTTCGCACCTTGTTGTAAACCTTCTGCATTGAGACTCATGAAGGCATCTCTTGATTGGAGACTTTGACCAAGACAAGTCTACCTCCTCCAGAGTACTCCTGACCTCAGTATTACTGTTATGAGGGGGGTTTTCTTCACCAAGGAAAGAATTCTGCTACCTCTATTTACATGCCTTTTGGTGTTGATGAGCTTGCCAGTACATTCCTTCTTTTTAGGAATGTATCAAACTGTTGATTTGGTAAATCCTAACGTTTCTGCTATCTGCTTGATTTTCTGTTTCACTGGCATTGACACCTCTTTTGTCCTCATGCTCAGAGTACCCTGGGCCAGCTAGCAAATGCTAATTCAACATTTTTAATTATCTCAAGACCTTTTTATCTGTTTAATTTGTCATGAAATAATGAGGGAACAGGGCACATCTGGCCATCAAACCATTTGTAAAACAATCGTCTAATTCTTTTTTCAGTGTCTAACAATGTGGGGGGCTGTGTAAAAAGGGTTGTAATTCCTAAACGGTTAATGCGATAGCTTTGTTGTATCCATTGAATAAGCAACTGAGTGACCTGGCTGAGGGAAGAGCTGCCAACCAGTTGCAGAGGATGATGTTGCCGCCTAAACAACTGCCTGGACCACTTTTCACCTCGGTTCAAACTTAATTGGAGAGGGTGCTGGGATTATCAGGGCTTTGTTGTGGCTAAGCTTCTACTTTCTAGTCAGGTAACTCCAGGTGCTGAGCAGAAAAGTGGTTACTTTGTCTACTGAACATTCAAGGTGGCTGCTCTGTTTATCATCAAACAGCTTCTTGGTAAAGCCAAAGGGGTTGGCAATAAAAAAGGTTCTACTGCCGCTTTTTGTCTCTGCTCTACAAAGAGTCATGAGCTTTTTCTTCAGGATTTCTCACAGGTCTGCTAGTGGCTAGCATTTCTCTTCAATAACCACCCGATATAGCTTCTTGATAGTTACATGCTCTTGCTGTAACTGTGGTAAATAATGTTGTCCCCCCTCTTCTTGTTTTTCCTTGTTTCGATATGACGGAATCTCTCAGACGCATAGCCGACATTAATTGTTGTCACTGCAAGAAGCAGTCTGTCAGCAACAACATTGGCTGTTGTTTGTAAGATTCCACACACATCCTCTTCAAACGACTGCCATTCACTCTAGTTGTTTGATGGAGCACATTTGATATGCAGTCAACCCACACTGAATAGGGTTGAGGTACGTGGAAGGACTGGTCCCTGTGGTGTGGGTCCTGGCTGTGCTCCTTGTGGGCCCTGCTTCTCCTTATCCAAACACTTCTTTCTGGCCAAATGGATTCTGAGGCCATGTAGATTCTTGCACTCGTTCCTGCAGAGGCATCCTGCATTAATCATCGTCTGGCCATTAGCATGGGTAAAAAAATGTTAGGTCTGCCTCAAAGACTTACTAAAGATCTTTCTATTGGTCCCTATACAGGGGTGAATATTACACTCTTTGGTGATCTTTTGTATACTTTATGCTTCGTGGCAATTAGACAACTTAACGTGCGGTAAACATCACCATTCATTTTTAGCATGATGTCATGTTGATGTTAGCATCTCACTCACTGCCATGCTTACCTTTACAGAGCTGCTAGCATAACTATAGCCAATTAGCCTTGTTTGAACTCAATCCATGATCTTGCCCTAACCATAACCGAAAGGAAGAACCAAATCAAACCTTAGCCATAGAGATGTCAGATTAGAAATGGATATATGGATCTTATTTAATGCCGATAGGAGCACAGGATCATAAATCACCCATGGCATTTGGAATTGCTTTTTATAACACATTAATGGAATCAGCCAATACCTTGGATGCAGACTAATATAGCATTGGCTAACAATGATTAGTAGCTTTTTCTGCAAAAGCCCCTCAGAGCTTTTATATGAAGTGTATGGTGTTTATCCAACTGCTTCTGTGTGTTTTTCATCCAGTATCATTTGATTTAGATTTTCCCCTTTTTTTCTTCTTCTGCTTCTATGTTCACCCCGTCTGTTTCTTTCTCTCATTCTCTTGGTTGAAGAGCAGTGGAGAGGGGAGAGAAAGTGAGTAAAAGTGAGCCTCATCAGACTGGACTCCATCAGCCATGCATCATTGGTAACCACACTCTCATATGCTTATGTCAGATGTTATAAAGTGCCCATGTGGGCCTTATGAAGGGCCCCTGTGTGCCATCTCTAATAAAGGGCCCTTCTATCCTCACGACGACTCACAGAGTGGTCTGGCCAGGGGCTCGATCCTAAAAATAAAGAAACAAGCCTATACATTTTTCGGAATTGGTATATTTATGTCATAGAGAATGCATGCACACTCACTGATGCTCACACCAGAGATTTATTTCGAACACAAATTAAAAAAGAAAAAAAAGAGGGTACTTCATGGGTTTTAATTAAAACGATCCATTACAGTTTTACAGGCTGACAGCAGCACAGAAATATGCAGTCTTCTGACCCTTTTTTCAGACGGCATTGGGATGAGGTTGGGAACATGTTGGTCAGCAATGCTGTTTACAGAACTGCCAAGCACCTAAATTCATCTTTTCTCCCTGTGAGTTGACATATTGTCAAAATAGTAGCACTTAATCAGTGAGATTTTCCCGAGGAACAAAATGTACAGAGCAAACAGAAACAACCATGCACAGTTTGTACCTCCCACGACTCACACACCAGAGAATTTGTGTCCCAAAGCACTTCTGGCACATGAAATGAAGGGAGCTGTATGTAAAGCCAGGCGGACAACCCAGTTAATCAGCCCTATACTGCTTGATTTGTATGGGAAATGTGGGAGCAAGCAGCTTGATACTCAGAAAGCACATATTTTTTTTAAATAATTTTAATATTTTTCCTACTTGAAACCACTGATAGCAATAGTTGTATACTAACAATTGATCACATTACTTGTTCTATGTGAAATAAGTTTCTCGTAGTAATGAACCCACATCTGCCTCTTCTACTCTACATCTTGCAACTCATTGTTTTGGTTTTCTAGCCACAACTCATGCCTCTCTTTCACTGCTTTGGCGCATTACGCCACTGTATTTATCAAATAAGTACTAAAGTCAGACTGTAAACTGGCAGACTGGCTGCCTGACGGACTAGCTAGTGAACATAGTGGAGCATTTAGCAGCTAATGAGCCAGATATTCAGCTCAAGAGTTGTTTGAGGCTATAAACAGTGCTAAAAAGATAGAATACTGGACTTTATTTAAGATTAAAAGGTGACCAGAAACACAACTCCATATGAATGCTAATGTGTCTTCATATGTTGACCGGATGTGCAAATAGACAACTGTACTAACAAGTCCTCCATATCAAGTTAAAAGGTGATAATATCTCAGTGTTGTGTTTAGAGCTTATTCCTGCTGCCCCCAAGTGGTAACACATATTAGTTATTGCAGGTTTAACTAAAGTAACACAAACTTATGGATTTCTTATAATTGTACCGCATGCAGTGAGCACTATATTGACAACTGAAATTAGCCTAGCTTAGCTCAAATTAGATCAGTTAATATAGTATACCAACAATTTCATACTTTCAGTTACATCAACCCAATGTCAGCTGAAGGCCATTACGCTAGTTTGGAAAGCGTTTCCAACAATTATACGTGCTAATTTTGAAAGGCAAAAACTTGTGTCAGTTAATCACAGAAAAGCTGCTTAGCTAATATGTACAAATAATTAAACCCTCAAATGAGGATGTAATGTATAAGACCTGTTACTTGACCCGAAGACCTCCAGATACTGAGCCAAGCTTAGGTATGCCCACCATACCTTTAAAATGCCTCAGAGACAGAACAGGAAAGACCATGACTATCCATTTCAAGCCATTCTCCGACATACCGCTCTTCCTCCTTTTTGATTTATTAACTTCCTCTCTCTTCATCCATTTCCTCCTCACTTTTGTCTTTTGCCTGTGATGATGCTAGCAGAAGGGTGATTGGAATGTGTGCACGTCTTTCACGCGAGTGTGGGGTGATGGGGGTGGGGGTGGATGTCGGGGCTCTGCTCCGCGGATGTCATAATTAGGAACTGGAATTCTGGGAATTCCTGGTAACGTTGGACGGTCCGAGAACTTTTCATTTCCTGCTGCAGCCCAGCCCCCTCCCAGCCGCTGCTGGCCTTACGGAAAAATACAACATGTTCCAACACATCATCACAGCAATCAATAACTTAACTGTAACCCTGACTAACCCTAACAGTAGAGCGCACATGTTAAACAACAAATTACCAAAAAACATCAAATTGTAACCTCATGGCACTGAGGTTCACAAGCATCTGTGACATGCTGGTTTGATCTTGAACCAACCACTAATTCATGGGCTGGCTAATTAACCTCAACTATTCTAAATATATCATGTGCTTTATTTAAACCCCTATCAAAAATGTATTTCCAAACAAGATTTTGTTTTTAATGCATTCCTGTAACTGTACAATAACAACCTTTATTCTTTTCAAACAGGTAGTCTTATTTGTGGTTGTTATATTTTCACCATAACAGTGCAATGGTGTTTTGTGCAGACACAGGCGCCAGTATGGAAACCACGCTCTCCAATTAAGACATGTCAAAAAACACTCTTCTAATGAGCTACCTAAAAGGTTTTATTGCTCACTAATGCATAGTCTTAGAGGGTCCAACATGTGTCTGAGGGGTACTGGATAATCACAGACACAAATACAAGTTTAGATATTTCTTCTTCAGAATCTGACTGCTTAGAGCAGCCACACAAAAAAAAAACTGAAGACTTGGTGAACTATGGTGTTTAATGTTGTTATTTTGAGATTTTGGTGCTAAACACCTCAGTAGGTTAGCCTTTTTTTTTGCCATTTTTAGCAGCTGGTTCACAATTTTAAAGTGCATGATGAAACCAAAAACAAGTGTTACGTTTGGCTGCGATCACCCACACATTTCAAACAGCCTCATTCACCATCCCACTACACACTTGTGGTATTTCATCACATTCAGTCTTTCTCATGTTTCAAGCTTCATCAAGTTGTTTACTTCTTGTTTTGAGGAACTAAAGAGTGCTTTCTGCTGACAGTGTAACCCACGAATCCTATACCTTCTTGTGTGAACACCTTTAAACAAACAGACCTGGATTCACATCGCAGAGAAGAGACCTCACACTGTCTTGCGCGACAGACATTTGAGAGTGCCGCTGAATTCAATTTAGTTTGGCAGCCTTAGTGATGTGGGGGCATGTCACCTATTAGTTGTTCACAGGTTGGCTTAGTAGTTGCTTTAATTGGTTGTGTTTATGGCAGTCTTGCTTTGTGGAGATGATCACATAATAAACACATTGAATAGCCAAAGCAGAAAGCAGATTTATAAAACCACAAAACCAGAGAGAGAGAGAGAGAGGGAGAGAGATAATTTATATTATGTGGGCAGATGTTTTATGTGTGTGTGTGTGTGTGTGTGTGTGTGTGTGTGTGTGTGTATGTCCGCGTGTGTGTTTAAGGGAGGCATTCAGTCACTTGTTTCTGTCATGGCTGGAGCGCTGCCAGGAGACGTTGTGTACTCACTTGGACAGGTGAAATGAGTGAAACTGTGGTCCAAAAATGCCTCAGGGGCTATATTGGGTCAAATGAGTTCACCTCAGAAGACATATACATTACACAGTCAGTTGATTCATGTTTTCCATATTACCAGCGAGTGAATACATGTATGTATAAATGAGGCTGCCATATGCCCTCTCAAACACATTTACACACCAGAGCCCACCATTTGGTCTTAGAGTGGAAAAGGGTATTGTTCCACTGCAAGAATACTGTGAGCCAGCTTGTCTTCTAACACAGTCTAATGAGGCAGGAACAAATGACTATCCACTCTAACACTCTTTCTCTACGTGCACTTCTCTGAATATTGTCAATTATCCCCCATGTCTTGGCTGACCTGACTGAATGTGGGTCACGGGCTATACAATCACCTGGTAATTACCACAGAGTAAACAAGCCAAGCCAGGGGAGAAGTTTTAATGATTGTCAGGCTGCCACAAAGGACCCTTCATCTCTAATGAGGGGTAAGTGTGTCATATTATGTTGCACAATTGCTGGACCTGATCATCATGATAAATATAGCATCTCTGGATCCAATATTATGGGATCACGGAGATTTTGAGGCATCAGTGTGATCAATTAGAAGTGTAACCCAGAAAGTATCCCTTTGCCTCAAGGATGCTGTCCAAAATGACCTTACATAATAAGCCCTTTGCCCAGTTCTTGAATCAGATGATTAATTGCTCACAGGTCTTTTCAGCGGCTATGACACTATGTGCCACCCACGGAGTCCGCTCTGGCCTCATGTCTCACTCTCATTAAATGGGGCCTTTGTGTCCCAGCTGCTCTCTTTTGTTCCAGCATGCCCACCTATCAGAGGGGTCGACCCCTGTGTCTCTAGCCATGATGACATCACCTCTGCCCTCATCGAGGCTAGAGCAGCCAAGGTGAGGGCTCTCATGGGCAGCTACGGGCCATCTCTTTCCCCTTATCACTCAATCACTCCTTTGTGCTTGCGAGGCCTGTGGGCTTATACGGACAGTAATGAGACGGAGCACTTTGTAATCTGCCAGTGCTCTAGCAATATAACTCATACAAAGCAAATTCTATAATAACACATTGTTTTGAGGCAAGTTAAGTGAGGGTCTGAGATGTGGCGCTTTCATCCCGGTTGGAATCAGAGCCCAGAGATTGCCTGCTGAGCTGGGCCAGTAAAACCTCTCTTTTCACGAGTCAGGTGAGTTAACGCACCAAAGAGTGCATTAATAGGAGGAGAGGGGGGGATTTTGCAGCTCTGTGTTACGAAATTGCGTGTTTTTCTGTTGTGCCACGCACACTCGCAGTGCACAACATCAAGTTTACATGCGCTTTAATGAGTAGAGACAGTTTTTCAGCTCCTTGGACTCATGAAATTCTGTTGGGGAGGACAAACAGGCACTGTCATCCTGCTAGAACACGCATGTTTTTCTGAAATGTGGCTCCCAAAATTTAAACACTTAGAAGACACAAGGCTTCACCTGACACCATAGACACACACACACACACACACACACACACACACACACACACACACACACACACACACATATACACACCCACACTAAGATAAAAAAAATAAGATATCATTTTCAGGATCCTTATAAACTTTGTTTATTTTTTATATTTTATGGCTTCTTCTTCTTCTTCTTCTTCTTCTTCTTCTTCTTCTTCTTCTTCTTCTTCTTCTTCTTCTTCTTCTTCTTCTTCTTCTTCTTCTTCTTCTTCTTCTTCTCACAGCTGAACACTGCTCCCTTCTCATGCTCTTTCTCCCCGAGAGATTTTACAAGTTATGTGAGTCCTTAATCAGCTTTGATTTACTACTCTGCTTTTTTTTTTTTGAGACTATTCTGTTTTTGTGGTCATGTCAGTCTGAACTTACTCTCTAATGCCAAATATTGATGTTGCTATTAAGAATAAACACGTTGCATTCTTGAGAGTCATTTTATTACATAAAATACAGTCAAGCTCAGTATAAGATTGGCACATATATTAAGGTTGCATACGTTCTAGTTTTAAAGGGATAAGTCCACATATTGGGGAAACATGTATTCACTTTCTGACTGCTACAGTTCTGCTCATCTAATGCATATTTCACAGAATACAAAACCGTCCTTCTTTACCTTGCATTGCTTAGTCATCACTTTGTACACCATGTTACACCACTTGGAGCTGTTTGTGTGTGTTTGTTTGTTTTGTTTTTCTTCTTGGCATGGAGGCAAAACGCCGAATTCCATTCCAAAAATAACGATCAGACACCTCCATTACAGCTGTACAATGTTTTGCCAGTGCAGAAACATGAATCATCAAACATCAAAGTCACAATTTTTAACATATAAGATGTATAGCCCATCAAGCATCACGCAGAGAAAACATATGGAGAAAATACAAGATAGCGAGCATTTTAGCCAGCAGTGCGATTATAGTCCTATTCACACTGATTTGATAACAAAAGACCAGATTGTCCATGTCATTGAAGAGGATGCTATACGTTGTTAAGTTGTTAAGTCTCTGTGGTGTCACTCAGGAGTTATTGTCCAGCCGTTTTCCACAACTCAGCCTGAACTTTTAGCCGAACTACACCCACATGCTTTCCTGCAAAGTACTATAAGGAGACTGTAAACTAGTAACATTAATTGCTGTTACAGAAGCCTCCCTCCAAGTGAAGTGACCCCCCATTTACACACACACACACACACACACACACACACACACACACGCACAAACCCCAGCCTGGCCTCTCTGTTGTGGTTTCATTGGTTGATCACTTGCCAGGGCCCCAGGGGTCCCAACTCAGAACACATGTCTGCTTTCTGTATGTTTACAGTACAGCAGTCAAAGAGAATGAACGTTACTCCTGTCAAAGCATACTTGTCTATTCTGGATAGTGTCACCAAAAGGAGACAATGCCTTCACGCAACATAAACATGAAGCACATTGTAATATCTCTGAAACAAGACAGATTAAATATAAAAAAAACACAAATAGAAACTTATCAATCTAGCTGTCACGCGACCATCTGGGGAAACCAGACTGTGACAGTCATCACACTTTATACAATGTGGTTGTCATTACAGGCAGTGACAGCTTTGCGTTTTTGGTCAAATATTCGGGTGACTGAAACAGATGCAGCCACGTGATGAATGACAAGTGCGAAGAAGGTCTTCATATCAACTGATTTACAATACATGTTGAGTTCAACTTTTAATCCAAAACAGAAGACATTTCTTCACTCCATATGCTACTACAATTAGATGCAATATGATTAAAAGCTTTAGAATAGCTATTAATTGGACGGTAAGTTGGGAATTTTTTTCAAATTTAAACATATTTCAAATATGTGTTTCTAGATATTATTCAACATATACAGTTGGCCACTCTTTGCAAGCTGATCTGGTGAATGTGATTGTTTTAAACCTTGTGAATGAAGTTTAAAATCATGACGCTCATTCATTTGATCAGTCCAACCTCTGAACGTTCTTGTTCCCAGTGCCAGTGTTTGGCATTGTGTGTTGCATTCAAGTAAATTGGCAAATAAGAATGCGAGAGGACAACTTTTCTTAACTCTCCGTCAATCCACCTGGTATTTAAACCTTCTAGACAGTTGTTACATACCATCCTTAGAGGTGCCCCGTGGAGGGCAAAGGTTATGTTAACACAGTGTTCCCTGACTAAAATGCATTGTGTGTATCGCTGAGCTCTAAAAAAAACATGTGTTAAATGTGTTTCCTTCCTAATAAAACATTTGCAAAGCCATATTTTCTCTTAAGTTTGGATCCAACATTACAGCCATGTTTACTAGAAAGGCAGTCATCTTAATTTGCCCCTTTTATTGGCACATTGCTGCATTTCTTGACGCGTGGTCCACGGGACAAACACATGGACGATTAAACGTATAGAACAAGTGTTTAATGGCATTACTGGTGGTGAAAAACACCACAGATTACCTTTAACTGAATTATAAATCTTGTAAACGGTGAAAAAAAGCGTTCTTTAACGTGTCTGGTCCTTCTTGAAACTTGACCAAAAAAACAAACAAAAAAACTTAAGGCCCACTTATCAGCTGTTCCTCAACGGATTGCTCCGTTGTCATGGAGATATGTTGAGAGATGCCCAAGATAACTCACAGAGCTTCCTCCATTCACTGAGGAAGACTACGAAATGTGTCTCTGAAAAAAAAGAAGAAAAAAAAAGAAAGAAAAAAAAGTTGACCTTCACCTTTTTTTTCATCCAGAATGCTAACTGAAGTTTAACAAAGAGAAAATGTGGAATTTCTGCATTGGCATTTGACCTGATGTTACTTTACTGATGTCTTCTACGTATCTCAACATGCGAGAAATTAATTAACTTCGAATATCTCCAAGTTGTTACTCTTGGTTTGAAGAGCTCACGCAGTTTTTCCCATGTGACTTGAATGCAGCACCAGTAGGCCACGGTGACGCACTCTTACGAGCCCGTGGTCCGCTGCGGCGCACTGATTGGTCCAAATCGAGGGTGTGTTCGCAGCGTGGGCAGCTTTTAACAGACGTGAATTGAGCAGGAGATTCCAGTTTGTGGTATAGGCACAGCTGGAAGCGATCCAAGCACATCTCCAGACGCGCGCACGGCGCGCCGCATGTACACCCTCCTGTGTACGCTTGCTCAAAATCCAGTGGACTTTGAAAATACTGCTGCATTGCAATTTCCGCTGTGTGCTCGTCAGGATTAATCCATTTTGTGGCCTACAGACGGGAACAACTTGTTTTTATTGAGGAGAACAAATTATATAATGTTACATAAGATTAGACCATAGTAATAGTACAAGTAATCTCTGTATTGGAGTACCATCATAAGGATAGAAGACAAAAGATAGTAAGACAAATGCATGGCAGACAAAGTTTCTCACATATAAGGAGAATTTGAAAATGTTGAGGTTTTCTATGCTTCACCATCTCCTGGCTGAAATACCTCCCATCTGTGGTGACTTCTCCAAAATTCATTCCACTGACTGAAACCTCAATTAAACCGATAGATACTGAAGTCTGATCATAATAATTATCTATATTTAGAGCTATAAGTGATCGTCATTTTGGTTAGTTTAGAGCGGGAGTCCAATTCCTGCTCTAGGCGAACTTCATTGATGGTCTAAATATAGCCTGGGTTTTAAAGTTTTTCCAGCAGACAGAACCAGAACCTCCTCTGAAAAAGGAGTTTATAAAATGAATGACATGATACACACATTTCAAATTCACTGATATCAGACATTTGTCCAGGCACAATCAGATGCCTGGTTGTCTGTCTCTTCATCTGTCTGTGCCTCACATCACGGCCAATCGTTTACCTGTGTCCGTGGGGTGCCTGAGCAGTGGTGTAACGTTTTTTGTCTGGTCCCCAAGTCCACCCAATCACACACAGACACTAAACCAAATCACCGTTCTTCGTTATTACTGCCACACTATGAGGGAAGTCGAAGTTTGTGTCGAACCTGAGCATTTCCACGGCATTTTAACAGAGATAAGACAGCCACCGGCTGTGGTTTGCATGTCATCTCTCTCCCTGGGCTTCCTCCAGGTGCTCCAATTTCCTCCCACAAACCGAAGGCATGCCAGTTAGGGGAAAAGACAAATCAGAATTTGTATGTGTTTGGCCTGGGATTTGCCTGGAATTCCCTTCTGGTGAAGTTCCTCTAGTGCAATTAAGAAAAAGGAAGGAACGATTTGTATCACTGATATAAATTGTTCTTTCCTTCTTCTTCCTTGTTCCTTCCCTGGCGGCTTGGAACCCAAGTGGAGTTGCTCATCCTGCACCCCGACGTCCTGCCGTCCTCACCACACAGCGACATGCACGCTGGCCTGCACCGTACCACTGTCTCTCATGGAGGCCTTGACCTGGAATTATTAACACCATTAGGTCACTGGAAACATTTGGAAGACAGAGACGTTATGTTCTTTCTGCTCGCTCCGTCTTCTTGCAGTTCTTCCACATGGCATCCTCAAGTGTTGCTCTTGAAAGAGATTCCTCTGAGGTCTCCAAATGCTCAACCATGCCAACGTTGGTCCTCTATTCTTAGTTCTGTCCCTGTAGTGCTAAGAAGACCTCATTGTCACAGACTAAGCTGGGGATTGTGTAACAGACCCCTATTCACTTCCCCATAAAAACAGTTATTAAAGACATTCTATTTTTAGGAGCTTTCACTTGTAAGTATCCATTAATTACAGCATGATCTCAAAATCAATATAGACTATTGCCATAGTTCTCACATTCTGTTGTCAGCGTAATCATTGTTATAAGAATATTGATGGCAAGGTTAGGATATAATTAATTTTCATTGAGTGTTTCTGCAGACTTTTCACCTTCTCTCTGTGCAGGCAACTCCCACAGACAGCTTTGAAGCTGTACTGCATGTAATTACTACCTTGCATTAATGACTTAGTAGGTTGCAAACCCACAAGTTAAGTCCATTTTATGTGGAGTGCTTGAACATCATATGCTTCCATTTTCTCGATTTTGTTGGCATGCTTGGTATTTCTTGATCCTCCCACCCGCTCTCATACTTAGCCTAAATAAGTGCTGCAGTTTTATGGCGAAAAAACAGACTTTCTGTTGACTTTTCACTGCAGTAACAACAAGCAGGAACTGTATAGATTATCTTGCAATGAATGCAAATCGGGAG
The DNA here is from genome assembly GCF_023055335.1 of Clinocottus analis. NCBI lineage: Eukaryota > Metazoa > Chordata > Actinopteri > Perciformes > Cottidae > Clinocottus > Clinocottus analis. The sequence goes on from NW_027175821.1 coordinate 5,908,303, forward strand.
GATTACATACTACATTGGACATTTTATAATTGACCTCCGCAGATATTGCTCTGTGAAACACTGCTGGATCACCCCAAAGCTGTCACGGTCAATTCACTCATGCAGATTGCATTATAGCGCCTGTTTTATTGCAAAAAGGGGACTTTCACTGGACACTCCCCTAAAACCTTGGACGTGGATATCTGCGTCTCTGATTGGTTGTGAAGCCCCAACCGACAACACCTGCTTAACTCCTTCATCCAAATTGACACCCGGGGCTCTGAGAAATATAGGCAGCATCCCTTCCAGCTCGTGCATTCAGTCCCACAGCTGCCCCACTAGACACCAAGCCGCAGCTGCGCTGATCACTGATCCAAGGTGAACCTTCACTCACTCACTCACTCACTCACTCACACACATACACACATACACACGTACACACACGCTGCCGGATCTTTGCTGGAAATCGGAGCACACTACCCGGGACGCAATGATGGTCAAACTGGCCGTGGCGCTGCTGGTTTTGTCAGTGCTGGAGCAAGTGGTGGGATCGGATAATATCGATATCCATGACAGCCTCCCGGAGAAGCCTGTGAGCCAAAAAGGACGCCTGTCCCTGCAGAACACAGGTAAGAACTAAGTGTCGGTAGAGTTAAGAATGTGGAGGTTCTTGGTTGATGCATCTCCGTGGGGTTTGTCCGTACACGTGTTTCTGTGGCTGCAGATTAAAACCATGCTGGGGGGGGGGGGGGGGGACTCGTCCGGGGCGATTTGAGCAGAATCTGCAGCTTCTAACTTAAATCCCGGCGCCACGGCTCTCACGTAGCCTTTTCGATCACTCAGAAAGACGATATCTTGTAAATACTCACAGACAGAAATCCAATATGTTAGTAAACTATTAATAGAATGGCACAAGGTAATAGGTAATGTATACGGCAGCGCATCTAGGTGTGCGTGCGCGCTGGCGTGCGCGCGTGTGTGAGCGCGTTATAGGTAACAGTTTCATTTATTTTATTTTATTATTTTTTGGGGGAATCCGGGTTTTATGCGCGTGTATTCCAGGCTGTTTCTTCAAGTGAATGCTGGGTGATGTGCCCAAGCGTAGCAGGACAGTGATGACTGTAGTGTGGATCAGCGCTGAAGGCGAGCAAGACTTTATTTCTCGAACCAGTTATCTGGGAAATACCGTAAAAGCACAAGCGCGTCCGTATACCCACACAGCTCTAACACCACCCTGGACTGCTATCACCGAAACTCGTCTTTTCCTCTACGTTGGCTGACCGCCACCCTTCGTACTCAGCATGCGAACCTGTGTTAACATATTACAGCGTACTTGTGTTCTTCCCTCCACAATGAAAACAAAAAATGTGGACAAACTCAAACGCAGGTTCCACAACAGAAACCCCGGTAGCGCCACTGTGTAATCCAACGCAAGCTCGTACGATCCAAGCACATTCCCGTGATGCCAACACAAGCACTGCTGAGAGCGGCTCACTTTTCCTGCGCACTAAAGTTAAACTCAGTGCCTACAAACCCCGCAGCAGATCTCTCCCTTACCCCCCCCCCCCCCCCCACTGCTGCCCCCCAAACAGAGGCTCTTTGTTGACAAGCGTGATTTCTAAAAAAAAAAAAAAAAAAAAGAGTCACATTCAATCATTATTTTCTGTCTCCTTTACGCAACGGTGTGCACTTCCGACTGAGGGGAAAATGCTCTTTCGCCCATGCATATCAGCTTCAAGGCAAATCACGCGTGTAATTATGTTTTACTTAAGTCAACAGTTGGGTTTATTTTTCGTACCCAAACTGTGTACGGCCTGTTGGCTGCCAAGCTAACCTGCAATTTGCCATATTAACTCAAGAGTAAAACACATATGGTGAGCAGCAGTTTCTGTGACAGGTTCCCTGCTGGTTGTCAGATGTCTCTTAATACAAGCTCTTGGACAGCAATTTAAGGGCTAAAAGAGAGACCTTCACTTTCACATGGTAATTTCTGTTCTCAAACATCTGTTTTATTTCTGTCTTTCACGGCCACAGAAAAGAGAAAATGGCACTTAAGAGCCAGCCAGTGGTGTACAGGAGCTGATATTATGTACGCACATGACATATACTTGCATGTTTCCTACGTGTTTTTTGCCTGCATTGCTGCTGTCGCTTAATGAGGGACCTTTTTTGATGTTGTGGTTTCATGATGCAATCTCAGGTTATCGTTGAATGCAATCATGCTGGACTTGTTGCACATTTAGTTAACGGGCAATAGAGTGACTGCATTTGTGTCTCCTCCACAAGTAGTCATGGCTGTATCTGCAATGCACCATCCCATCTCAATGCTATATAGGCAGTGCAGTTGGATTGTGGTGCAGAATGACACAGTAATATCTGTCCCACACACACAAACACACACACACACACACACACTCCCACCAACCCACCAAACCTGCATCCCTTTTCTCTCTCAGACTCTAGGTCATGAACACGCGAGCGGCCGCCTGTGTCCGTGGGAATAGTTATAGGCCACATCAGCTTTGTGATTCGTGCAGCAATGTGAAGTGCCGAAGTGGAGTTGTGCCTTGAAGCTCTGTGGACTTCATTGCCGACACGCCTGTAACAATCTGCCGCTGTCTCTGCTGTGAACAGTTGATAAGGTCCCTCCCCCTAACCTGTTCTCTCTTTCCAGCTGAGATCCAGCACTGCCTGGTGAGTGCAGGGGATGTCGGCTGTGGTGTGTTTGAGTGCTTTGAGAATAACTCCTGCGAGATACGAGGGCTACAGGAAATCTGCATGACGTTCCTGCACAACGCTGGCAAATTTGACTCTCAGGTACTAAACTGGTCCGTCTGTGTGTTTTGCAAAAAAAATTGGTATAACCAGAGGCAACATTCCTTTTCTTCTTTGCTGCTCCACGCTCTCATTTCTGGACAGATTTGTTTACTTTTGCTTTTTTCTTTTTTTTTTTCCAAAACGTACAACTTTTCCTCGAAGTGCGATCTTACATACACTGATCTCCTCGTCATCTGTTTTCCTCTCTTGGGAAGTGCACTTCCCTCTCACTGCACTGGTGTACAGTTAGGACTAAGGGTCATGAGCCAGTTGGCCAAACGCCTAGTTAGCTCCATTTTCATACATAGCGAAGGCTGAAGCCCTGCCAAGCCAGGTCTGACTGGGGTCTTCACATTTCTATAGGGTCAGATTCTAGGAATCTTTGGCCGACAAATCCAGAACATTTCAGCAGCAGAGTAACACAATTTCCTGCTATTCATGCGGAATGCCATCCCCCCCGTGCTGTATTAGAAGTGTAAAGCCACACATGCATACAACGTTGCTCTGGCTCATCCACATACTCAAACACTACTGAAATAGATGCATAAGAGTAAAAATAACCAGCCAGAGGTTTGCTTTAATGGATGTGTGAAGTCTAAGGTTTCAACAACTTCAAGGAACTGTGTCTTCTGTTAACTCAACAGTTGTGTCTCTTCATGTACATAGGGGAAGTCCTTCATCAAGGATGCTCTGAAATGTATGGCTCATGGACTACGGCACAAGTTCAGCTGTATCAGCAGGAAGTGTGTGTCCATTAAAGAGATGGTGTTCCAGCTCCAGAGAGAGTGTTACATCAAACACAACCTGTGCTCTGCTGCTAAGGACAATGTGGCCGTCATGGTGGAAATGATCCATTTCCAAGATCTCTTCCCGAAAGGGTGAGTGGCCGCTCTGGACAGCATGTCTGGGTACATTTTCACGAGCCTGTTTTCTTCTCTTTTATCTCTTGAGTGTTTACCTTGACTGGACTCTTCTGCCAGTTTAAGGCTGTTCTCTTCTTCCATGTATAGTAATAGTATGATGCCATTTACTCCTGTCGTTTTCCTAGACCTAGATGTAATGTGCTTCCAAACATGAATACACACGCTTCATGTGGGTTATCTGCCTCTCTCTGCCCAGCCCATATGTGGAGCTGGTGAATATTCTCCTGAGCTGTGGCGAGGAGGTGAAGGAGGCATTGACACGGAGTGTCCGGCTACAGTGCGAGCAGAACTGGGGGGCTCTGTGCGACAGCCTGAGCCTCTGCTCCTCCCTCACACCACCGTCTCCCGCCGGCTCTGCCATCGAACCCCACCGCCGCCCCTTGTTGCCGTCCCATCCCGAACCGGAGCACCCTCGCCCCCCGCGGCAAGGCGACAAGGAGAAACCCGCCAAGGCGGGCTTCAACGCTCACCCACGCAATCGCAGTCAGGGACCCCGCCGCCAAAATCCAGAGGCCGGAGTCGTGGCTGAGCCCGAGGCCACTGACATTCGGAGGTGAAAGCACAGGAGACTGTCCCGACCTTTGACCCCCTACAACATATAAAAACCACACTTGCAGACTTATGCACACCTTCACACAAAAGCACAACCTCACATGCACACACACACACACACACACACACACACACACACACACACACATACACACACACACACACACACACACAGACACACACACAGACAATCCCAGACAGACTGAGCAGAAGGAAACAAGCCCTGACCTTTCCTGTCCTTATTCCGCCCTCTCCAGTCATTCCAGCAATCCCACATAGTAAACTTGCAGGGTAATTGTGGTGTAGCTTGTACTGTTATGCCAGACCGTAGGCCTCGATTTTTAAAAAATTGAATAATAATTGTTATTACCATGATTATTTCAACTGTTAGGACTATTTTTGGCTCTAATATAGCATTTCTCAAATCATACTTACTGTAAGATTTGATTGTATTTGTATTATTTATTTTATTCTGTATGCAATGTTGAAGTATCAAAATGTACATAGAAATATACTTATCTATATTTATATAAACATGTATAAATATAGTTACAATATGCAATACTGATATACTATAGATGACATAGTATGGTGTGCGGCCTGTTGTTCTCTTCACAGTATTGCACCCATCACACATCGGTCTGTAGATATGTAACATACACCATTTGTTGTTTCAAAGTGGGAATGTGTATTATAATTATAGATACTTGATGATTAAATACAAATTGTACAGGTTTCAAGTCCAGTTCTGGCACATATGAATTGTAGTGCATGATGGCCACAAAGCCGACAAACTTGTGCATTCTTAAAGTGAAAATCCACTCTAAAGAGGATGCAAAAGTAATACTATGAATATGGACGGTTATTTCACACATGTATGTATTGATAAAGCTAAAAAAAAAAGAGAGCCAAGGCTGACCTCTGATGTCAACAAGCACTGCTGTCTGGGCAGAAATGACTGGGAGAAAAACATGGACTCTTTTGTTTCATAAGTATTTCTGCAACTCTGACATATCGCAAAACGTATCCCATTGCTCTCATTCATTGTTAATCGTACTTTAGAGCGACGTCTCAGTGACAACACAGACTAACGTCACGTTTATAGCTTGAGGAGACGTCATTGTTCTTGTTCATGAATGGTAAATGAACTGTCAGGTGTTATGCATTCTCTCTCTTTGAGTTGGTTTTCCATCTAACTGTCAGCTATCGGTTAACAGCAGCAAAGAGAGGATGTCCAATCAAGTCCTTTTCAAATTGTAAAGTCACACACATCGAGGTGCCTAAACTTGTTATTGTCCACAGTGACCGCTTCTCTGTGATTTTAAGTGAATGGATAATACGTGGGGAGATTTAATGTTGAGCTATTTTACGACGATGTTGAGCCACAGAAGTCTTCGATTTTGCACTTTGGATGATTGTCAGTTGCGTGTTGGACTGCTGCGGGTTAGGAGAGAAGGCCAGGTTACCAGAGCAGTCACCCTCTACACCGGACATTACTGTATCGGATATACTCGTTCGAGCAAGCCGGGTGTTTCTTATCAAAAAACGGCAGCAGGTTTTGTATCCACATGCGCTCCTTTGGGCCACATTGAGCTACTTCCTCAGAAGATCAATGTCACCCTTTTGTGGTGTCGCAGTGGGCAGGAGAGCGGCTCGACTGAAACCATCCAGATCTCTGGCCCCTTTAAATTAGCCCTTATTCCACTCTGGTCCCTTACCTAGGTCAGGGGAAACATGAAGGCCTGTTATTCTACTCGTTAGAGCCGCAGGCAACGCAGCGAGGAACCAGGAACTGGGTTAAGTCCACACACGGGGGCTCTGGCGCTGTTATTCTAAATGTTATATTTACTGAGGCCACCAGAGAATTCCTCTGGGCCACAGCCAAGCGCCAGCAACACAGAGGCAGAGGGGAGTGGAGCCAGAAGGAGAGAGACAACGTTTTTTTTTTTTTTAATGTGATGATTCACTCCTTCTTTTACTTCTCCTCGGACTCTTCCTCTCTCCCTCCTTGAGGTCAAAGGCAGGCGTTTACCATTTCAGACCGGTCACATGCTTGTAGCTGTGGAACTGCAGTTTGTGAACACATTACACCACATACAGTGATTGGTGCAAAAGAAAAATTAAAACATTGCTTAGTTTTTTGTTGCTCAGTTAAGGGGTTCTTTCATTTTTTTTTTTATTTTCCTGATGTACTTACAGTAAGGTAATGCTTTTCCTCCCCATCATTTAGAGACTATTATATGCGCAGAGGGTTTGAATCATCAGTGAGGCTTTCAGGCTTTTCTTTTCTTTGTTTTCTTTGTATTCTGTTGTGGAAGTTGGGATTCCTGTGACATCCCAGCACGAGACATAAGCTAATCCTATTGAGAATGTACTGTATGTGTGTGAAGTGACAATCTGTTCAGCTCTCTGTCATTAGGTTTGATATGGCTTTTTTTTGTAATAATGTAGTGGCTTGAATGGCTTTTCTTTATGTATTCAGAGGAAAATAAAACTAACCACGTGTCAGGTATTGTTAGTGCTCCATCACCATGTTGCGTCTTTTCCTCCATTAAGCACAAGGACTCTGCTTTCACCGTGGAAAATTCAGAACATGGTCTAGAAGTTTGTAACTCACCTGGAAGACATTGGGCATATGATCCTATCAATATCTTTGGACTCATGAAGTCAGATGTATCTTGTTACCATTAAAATATTTTTGTCTGTATTTTGTACATGTTGCGTGCATCAATATAGTTTTTATTGACATTGAAGAAGGATAAAATTGTGGCATGAACACCACGACATTGTGGCACAGCATCACATGAAGCGTTCATACGTGATCCTGAATCAACAATCTCTGAAAAGGTTTAGCAGAGAAGCCCTCGTCATCTCAGGTGTATACACCAGTTAAAAGATTAAAAGACACCCTGTTTGCCTTGTTCCACTTGCCCCCTCTGACGAGCTTTATGAAGTGTGGCCTTTGTTTAAAGTTTCAATGGCTGGAAAAATATCCTCCCTATTGAAAGGCTTAAACATTTACGTCAGCGCCTCCGGATTGTTTGCAATGCTTGGGGTGGATTCAGGGTCTTTTATGAAATGTCCCAACAGTGCACATTAAACATTTAGACAGTCCTCTGATTTGAAAGGTAGACTTCCAACTGCTAATTTGTAGCTTTAAGTCGTTCAAGGGTCAAGTTAAGTGTACCGAGGTGGCCATACACGGAAATTTCACACACACACAATTTGCTTGAATTTGCATTTAATTTAAATCTTCTCAGAGTGACAGGGCTACGTGGCAGGAAACATTTCGTACAGCTTCTGTAATATTGTAATATCAGCATCTCTGCCTGCACATTCTGTCACAGCACCCCACCTCTGAGCAAGTCATCCCTAAAGGTGTAGTGATACAAAATGACCACTGGGTGGTGACATCTCTCTGTTAATTGACCTGAAGGCAGATGGTGAGAGCAGGTGCAAGTGATTGATATTTAAGAGGTGAGTGAGTTACTTGATTGAAGCTACCCATGCTTTTAAAACTGAAAGGAATAGTTGATTTACATATTTCATGTCTCGGTGTCTTAACTTGCGGTCATCCTCCCTCCTCTTGGATTAAAGTAAGAACTCAGGAAAAGTACTTCTTCAAACAATCTGTTGTAGAAAAACAGACGCAATTCTGTTATGTTTTATATTAAAGGAGGTCTCTGTCGGTGGAGTTGAGTTGAGTCATCACAAAGAGTACAACCGTGCCTTTATCAGTCTTCTGTGGCTCTAGTGGACCGTTCCAACTTTAAAAAAATGTGTCTCATTTCATATTTCAGTTTGGGGAAAAACGCTTTCAAATTGCATTCTTAAACATCAAGCTTTATTGCAGATTGACTCAGATTAGGATCTAAAAATCAGGACGTTATCTGCAGCTTCTGGTTTGACCCTTCTTCTAAACATCTATCTTATTTGAGTACCCCCTTCTTTATGGTTTACCTCTTCAGTCAAGAGATAAAGTGATATATATATATATATATTATTCCCCTGATCCGTACACTGTTGGAGTCACGCATAGTCAGGGAGCTGATAAGAAAGGCTGCATGGATTACAGTGTGTGGGGAAAATTATGCTGTGTCACACTCAGCCTGTTGTAACAATGCATTGAGTGAGATGGATGACCTCCAGGCCAAACAATGGGCTGGACCAGAAATCTCCCAGTTTGCATGGTTGGTATAGCAACGTAGCTTTATCAGTATGGAGGCCGGATACTTCACAAATGAGAGGAGGCTGAGCAGCAGAGAGAGACAGCGGCTCTGAGAAGAGAAACCTGAGATAGCCGGCCTCGGGTGCTTTGTGAACATCTGCCCCGTGCTCCGGTCTAAACTAATGAATTAATGACTGGGTGCCTACGTTCCATGGATGAATCATTAAAGGACCTTGCAGGGTGAATGGGTGCACCTCACTTTTGTCTCCTGCTGGGTATCAGAATGATCAATGTTCTATATTTACCTAAAGTTGGAACAACAAACTGCATAAAATAAGTGGAACCTAATCAGCATTGCTCAGTTTCACTGGGGAATACAGAGCGAGTTGCTCTCAGGGAAGAAAACGCTGACGCAACTCACTGTGCTCAAATTACTGTCAGCCTCGAAAGACCCACAGCAAGCAGCAGCACACGTAAGATGGTGGAGCTCGACACACGTTCAGAATATCAACCGTAGGCTTGCACAAAGTGCACTAACTCGTGTTGCCAAAGCTACACATTTTCTGAGTTGGTAGATATTGGTCTGACAATATCAAACCAGTAACACGTGAACCAGCAGTCTGTTATTTAAAAAATAAATAAAAAAGAAGCTTGGTACACTCTGTTGTGTGTGTTGTTAAACCACCCTGACAGGCCCTGCTGCACATAGGCATGGGGTGTGGTGTGTTACTCCAAGATACAAATGAAGGGTGGGTCTGCCTTGGGGGACAGGAGCACTACGTTAACAAGACTGTCTCAACAAGCACGCAGTAAATAATACTCTGACTGCATGGGGTGGAAGGGAACAGGAATTAAGTATCTCTTTCAGATACGTTTTGCTACGTTGTAAAACCAGTATGTCGGGCTATATTTGTGCTCATTTTGATAAAGAATTGCAGTCAAATCACTTTCAGAGATAAACAGTCACCTGACAGCCTCCAGCAGTGGTGCAAACCATGAAGGTATTCTATTTGATCTTGCTTTCAAACTCTGTGTCTGAATAAGGCAACCTTTTGCTAATGCTTTCACAGACAAAATGGTCGACAGTCAAAACAACATTACTGACCTGCGCAGGAATTTGTTGAATTTGTTGTGACCCAGCCATGTTTACTAGGGCTGTTTTTAATTTGTATTTCTGCTTGAGTAGCTTTAATACAAGCAATTGTACTCCCACCTGACTAATGCATACTGTAGGTCTAGCAATAGTACTTCTATTCTTTCCTCTCCTGGTGAAGGATAAGCTTTTAATCAATTGACTTCAGTAAAGGGGAGCACACTATGTCAGATTCTGGCTTGCTGGTAGACATCAGATGAGGAAGATCGGATTGTATGTCCTCAAGATGTCATGTGTATTACACCTTGGGGTGGTATGATATGATGGTATGATGAGGGCCCAGCACAGATCTGACCAAAGTAAAATTAATCTAGCTCTTAAACTCGATTAGGTACTGAAAATAGCAACAGCTTATTTTAATGAGATTGATGTTCAGTACTTTGCGGGTTATAACAGTTCATCTAAATCAAACACGAGGATCTATCAATCTTTCCTGCATCGATATCAATCTAATCAATTTCTATTTCAAGGCTTGTCTAATCCACAACACTGCACTACTAGAGTGCTGTAGGCAGAGGTGGAGGGAAGAAAAACAATTGCTTAGTCAAATTAACTTATCTGCATTTGGCAAAAATGCAAATAGCACTAGTATACCTTGGGTTTAAATCCTTTGCATTGCATTGGCCTACTTGTATTAAAATGGCTTGTATAAAGTATTGGTTGAGGGTTTAGATAGAAATTTCCTTGGATCTTGTATGTGTTTTCCTTACGTTACATCAACTCCTCCCATTGATTTCAAGGCCTCCTTATTTGGGAGGAGATCGTCTTGGGTGCATGTGCCATTCATTGAGAAAGGAGCTCTATGGGCGTGGCTTCGTGGCTGTTAACCAATCAAATGTCAGACTTTAGTAAAGTTGGCGGGGCTTCTGAGGGAAATCCTGACACACAGTGGCTGGTGGCTGATGACGAGGGCGGGGCTTATAGACGGAAGTGTCTCCCGACTGGTCCAGCTGTCATCTAGAAGAGAGAAGAGACCATTTACACCGGCTGCTTAGGAAATGCAGAAAAAGGGAAAACGCTAAAATATGGTAACATCTAAGCGATAAGGTCATGACGCCGAACTGAAGGTAGCTATGCCCGACATATTACTGATTACGCATGTTTGTCGATACGTTAGAATAGCCGTCGAGGTTGCGCTACGTTATTTCGAGACGCAAAAAAATGATGACAAGGTTTGGTCAGGCTGTGTGACATTGAACATACAGGACACGAAACCGACGAGGTCGTCTAAAGAGCCTCAACGCTACACCGTTTCTAACCACACAAGTCCCGTGAATTTCCACCGTCGTTTCGCAGATAGCGCTGTCGTGTACTTTACTGAAACCGTCGCTGACGTCGTAGCCGTTGAATTCATTTATTGCCTCCCCAGCTGGTTGGCAAATATGCTACAACGTCTCTGCTGCGGCTATTATCCGACCGTAGCGGCTCGGTGACGGGAACTACCCGAGAACCAGCACAGACCGGAGACGTCATCAACGATCTTTTTAAATGGTTGCGTACGAGGAGGTCATTGCTGGAAAAAGGGGAATATTACTCGGTAAGTGTCCGTGCTGTGAGCCAACAAGGCGAGGTGTGCTCTCGCGGATGCACCGTACTGCATGAACATACATTAAAATGAGCTGCTCGGGGCTCTGCATGATCTAATAGGACACATGGAAGGTGGCGGAGCAGCTGTTAGCTCGCTGCTAGCTGCGTAACGACCTTTAAGAGACGTCAGCTTCGCCGTAGCCCCGGCTGCTAGCTGCCTGCGCCGGGTCGGCTCGGGTGTTTTCCGTGGTTGGCTGCCTTGCTGTTCGAGTGTAATATTTCGTCCAGGCCTCCCGTGGCCCAGCGAGTCAATGATTTAATCTCATTGATTGCATCACAAGACCAGACAGGGTGCAGCCTAAGCACATTCACAGGGTATGGCGAGGCTGTTTTTTTTTTTTTTTAGGCCAGATCAACTTGAGCTGTAACAGCATTATGCTTTTTGTCACCCATTCCTCCCATTCCCTGCCCCTCCCCAACCCATATATTAGGATAAAGAAGACGGTGGAAGCCAAAAGTGAATTGAAGACTTACTGGGTGTCCTAAATGGGGGACTACGGGTTTGGAGTTCTGGTGAAGAACAGCAGTGGTAACAAATCTGCTTTCCCTGTAAGGATCCCTCCTCACCTCCAACCCCAGCACCCTCACCACCCCTCCAACCCCCCCAGCCCTCCTTCCTTCGTAAACAACACCTGCTCCACCAATGGGGGCAGTGCTTGGCTGTTCCCTGCCGTAGCCCAACACGGTAACATGCAAGATGAGATTCTTGAGTCAGACAAGTCCAAGGCCTTAGACCTCCAGGACATGCAGGAGAAGTCTCAGATCCAGACCCTGCCCCAGGCCCTGTCCCCAGGCCAGCAGGATGCTGTGGGAGGCCTCGGAGAGCTTGACGGAGGTCTTCCTGAAGATGGCCAATTGGAGAAGGGTTCTTTGGAGAGCAGTGGCGGAAAGGAGAAGCTGAGGATGGATTCCCCTGTGCTGAGCGGGTTTGACTACCAGGACAGCCTGGGAATGGGCACAAGCTGTGCACAATCCACCTCCTCCTCATCTTCGCTGACCAGTTTTAACAACTGGTCCCCTGCTGTCCCGTCCACCCAGTCTCCAGTGGTCGGAGAAGACGCCGGAGGGTTCTTCGGCCCAACTGGCTCCAACGCTAACGGACCTCCCCTGCTGTTCCAGAACTTCGCCCACCATGCTGCGCCTGGCTTTGGAGCGGGGGGGAGTTTCTCCCCGCAGATTGGCCCAGTCTCACAGCACCACGCGCCCACACCTCACCCACAGCACTACCACCCCCACGGTCAGGGAGTCCCGCAGCAGCACCGACGCTCCCCAGCTAGCCCTCACCCAACCCAGCCCTCTTTCCCTCCGCATCCCCATCGCACTGGGCCATTCACCCAGCTGCCCCACCTCTCTTCCGCTCAGAGCAAACCCCCTTCACCTTGGGGAAGCTACCAGAGTCCCTCTACTCCCACGTCCACCTCCTGGAGCCCCGGTGGATATGGTGGCTGGGGAGGCACCCAGGGTGTCCGGGAGTACAGGCGTGGGGTAGGTGGTGGGATGTCGGGTCTAAACTCCATCTCCCCGCTGAAGAAGTCGTTCCCCAACAATCAGGTACACATGATTTAATAACTGACACGATTGCACACAATGCATTTGGTCAGTAGACTTGTATGAAACTCATCCGTTTGTCCTACAGGTTCCATCACAGAAGTTCCCTAGAAATAGCTCTGGTTTTAATCACAAGGGTTGGGTGGAGGACAGCATGAGCCGCAGCGACAGCGTCTACCCTTTCCAGGTGAGCATATCGTAGGTAATACTCAGGCTGGTGTTTAGGGAATTACTAGTTCTGAGGCCTCATAGAACTAAGTGCTGTTTAGTTTCAGTGCGTCCTCCTGAGGGTGGATGATGATTTAAACGCCCTCGGCTGTGTCAAAAGCCCCCAAAAAAAACCACTGAGCAAAACCGTTCAGTGCGTGACAGCGAAGCCAACCAAACGGATGAATTGAAACGTATTGTGTGTGCTTATGTCGGAGTTCTTATCTAGATCATTGCGTTGAAGGAGAGCAGTGTTATCGTCCGCTCTGATCACATGGCCTTCCTCTTGTCCTGATTTGAGAAGTCTTGTGCTCTTCCTTTGCTTTGCACGCTCTCAATCCATTTAGATACCCAGTGAAGCACCCTCAATTGTGTTATGAATTACTCCTTATAGATTTCCTCTGTTTATTTTTTTGAATGCAAATATTGTAGTTAAATTTGTATTGATCTTAAATCTGTGAATGTGGAAAGATGCCTTTTTCTTTTTTTAGCCCATGAGTAGCATATTTTCTTGATAATAATACTCGGAGACAGTAGAAATTGTGATTTTGATTACAGAGCTTTGCAGGTGATGTTTTGGAACCATACTCTGGACTCCATTTTCTGTGTGCAGGGCTTTCTGCTTTCTCTTCGGGGATATTCTCTGCAGTGTTTTTATTAGCATCATGGCAAACTGTCAGGGCTCTTGCAGCTTGTGCTGCTTTAGATGGTGATGTGGGAAACGGGGAGGCTAATTGTTGTCTTCCTCTCTTTCAGCAGGATAGAACACGGTCCTTTGATGGGTTTAGTATGCACTCTCTGGAGAACTCCCTGATTGACATTATGAGGGCTGAGCAGGATTCCTTGAAAGGTTAGTTCCCAAGCTAGCAATAGTGAGGAAAGGATACTATTCCTCACAGCTGGCTGACGATAAATACAGCCGTTTGTTGCATCTATTTCCCAGCAAAAAGATTTGGGGTATTTTAGTCACAATGCTAACAACTGATTGTCTTGACAGCAGGTTTTCAGTTCGAACGATGTATGCTGCTAACAGGGTTCCAAAATCTGTGCGTTTACTGAGTGATTACACTTCTACTTAATGCAGTTGCATATGATATATGATTTTGGGACATCACATAACTATGGTACTAATAGCACCACCAAAGAACTAATATTAATGAGCTTCATCAAATTTACATTTTGTGCAGTGTTATTGTGGTTTACGGCTGGCTTTGTATCATTAAAACTATTTCAGAATGGGTGCCAATATCATACCATAGCTTTAATAATGACAAAATAATGCTGCGAGTGCATTGTGGTTCCCACTCAATGATTCCCTGCACCAGGTATCCAATGTTACTTTTAATATTTGACTATCTTGTCAACCCCTTATAGAATACTCTGTCTCTCAGGGCTATGGAGTATCAGCTAAAATATATAATATAAAATATATATTTTAATATTTGACGCTACCAGTTGATCTCCCTGTTTATTATTTTTCCTCTTAACTTTAATATTATGTGATTTAAATGCAGTGTAAGCACACACGGATTTCAAACATCAATGCTTCTTAAGTGCTGACCAAAATGTGTCCACAGCAGTTTAATGAGTACCAAAAGCTGACATTGCATGTCTGTGTAGATTCTTTGGATCATATAGTTCCTAATTTCAATCAGAATTAATCCCATTTTAGATAATGCAGGCAAATAGGTGATTTCATGGCTGCTTAAGTTTAAACTTTGAACATTGAATAAATATGGCCTCTTTGTAGAAAAAGATGGTTATAACCTCTCAAAAAGTAGTGTTTTCGTATTGGTACACATATGTTGTACTAAAATCAGATGAACACATATTATTTTTATTACTCACTCGGATGAGTTACAGTTCAGTCTTGCGTGACAGTACATTCATTTTCTCTGTAACTCATGATAACAATCGCCTGCAGCATTTCTGCTGTGGAGACTCTTTAATTTCATCGAACTCTCTGTAATAAAACATGTCAGCCACTCATAAAAATAACTCTTTTTTTTTTCATCGCGACCATCCTTTTTTACAGCTGTAAATTTACATGTTTGTCAATAATAGAATCCCCTCCTAATTTGCAAGTCAAACACGCATTCTCATATGTATTCCAGTATTTTTTTAGCTTATGATATTGCACTAATAGGCACATATAAGAATACGCTGAACTACATTTGAAGCTCCATTTGATTTGTCTGCCAAGTTCATTATTTAAGCAAAATGTGTCTGCTATCATGCATATCCTTTTCTTATGGACACAGAACAAATGATCCATATCCAGAAAAAAACTTCAATGGTTGGGGAGGAATCTAAACATAAGGGAAAGAAGGTAAATGACATGACATGGTGTTCTGAGGTCTCTTCTGTGTTTGTCATGTAGGACGCTACAGCTTCTCTCACCAGGGTGGAGACGGGCCGCTACCTATGAACGGTATGTAAATGACTTTCAGAATAATATGCAGTGCTGTAACAAAAGTCGGGACTTGACATTAATGCCTGTCAAATGAAGGTGCAAACGTACAGTACCCTGGTCCTTCATTTCCAATCAAACCTAATTAATAGGAATTTGATGCGCTCACGTGCCTCTGGATATCACAAAACCACACTGAGATAAAACAAGTGGTGAAAAACACAAACTCACTTAAAAGCTAAATTTGTCATTTGTATACGCAACATTCAAAGTTGGCATTTCCTCCTCGCTTTATGAGAAGAGCACACCGCCTGACCGTTGTGAGGGTGCATGCCACTCCAGATTCACTCTTGTTTTTGAACAAGCCTTCTCCTCTTGGCATATTCGCTTTTTTTTTTTTTGCTATGGCGACGGCCACCATTTTTGTAGTTTCCTCTTGTAAGCGTGCTTACAAAATGGCACCTGGTCACTAAATTTTTTTTTTTCATGTTTTTTTTTTTTCATTTTCTTGAAGTCACTACCCAAGAACAATAAGAAAATGCGGGGCATTTGTGATGATAAAAAGGGATTTATTTTTAGTCGAGACATTGTTCTTTAGGAAAATTCTAGACAACCATGTTTCTTGTTTTGTATCTAAACTGTGTCTAAACTGCTGTGGTATTCACTGTGACGCACTTTTTAACTAAAATAGAACCAGACCGGCTTCTTCACTTAAGAAATGAACATCGTTGTCAGGGAGGTTCAGAGAACTAAATGATGACGCAAATATCTTCAAGGGCAGATGATCAACGCAAGTTGTATATTTTCTTTATATTTAAAATCCATACATTTTAACATGCATGATTATTCATGCAGGATTCCCACTGTTTCTTCATGCACATGTGAAGTAATCAAAAGTGTTGCACAATACATCTTAAAGCATTCAATAACTGCGGGGTATAATTATGTGCCATGATGTTTATGTCTCCAATTTATACAATGTATACATCTACTTGTTTTTTAAAGGATACTGATGGAAATAGTTTAAACGAATACATGTGATAACGCAGCGCGTTTTGCAGGTGGAAATTCATAATGGTTATTACTTTAAACTACAGGAGCCTTTTGGTAGCCGATCTCAAAGATTTAATGTCAAGCCCTGACGGTGTTTTACTTACTGCTCTTATTTTGTGCCTTTTTTCAAAAAGCCATTTCAAAGTATTTTGTGTTGTTTTACATGCAGCAAGAAGTTATGGCAGAAGACGAGGTAAAGCCTGTGAATATGTCTTGATTCCTTCAATGTGATTTTTAGAAAGCAGTGATGACCCCTGACATGTTTGTGGTTCTGCTTCTGTGTTTGTCTGCTTGTTGTTCAGTGTCACTGATTACCCTGCCTTGAATAATGTCGGGGGTTTTAAGCCCCTCCTTCTGTAGCTTTCCAGTGTTGGCTGTCGAGGCCGAGTAGTGTTAATACTCTGCTTTCCCAGATCAGCTGTAGTAATCAGGGCTGCTTTTGGGTGTATTTCTTGACATTAATTTAGTCGCGTCTAATCAAATTCCCCGCTCATTAATCCTGCAATGTTGTGGTTTCACCTCACTGGTCGGGAACCAAAATGTATAATCCAGATTGTTTCCTCCACTAGGCCATTCGTCTCTGTTCCCCATGGAGGATGAGCGCTCCTTTGGGGAGGACGAGTCCGGTGACCAGGGTCTCACTGGCCTCGGTTCAGCCCACTGTTTCCCCCACCTCAATGGGGAACGCGTGGAGCGATATTCACGCAAAGTGTTTGTTGGGGGGCTGCCCCCAGACATAGATGAAGGTAAAGACATGTTATGGCTACAGAGGATGCTTTTAATGTACGTTGTTGTTGATCAAAATCTAATATGTATGGCAAAAATATGTTTTACTGATGGATTTGGGTTCATTATTGCAGATGAAATTACTGCCAGTTTCCGCCGATTTGGTCACTTGTTTGTTGACTGGCCTCACAAGGCAGAGAGCAAGTCCTATTTTCCACCGAAAGGTGAGTCAAACCAGTTGGACATTATGTGTCTCCCAGCGTGTTGACTCTGCAGCCCTGTGATGAGTATTTGTGCATGCTCATTGTTCTGTTGTCCAACCTTTCCAGGATATGCATTCCTGTTGTTTCAAGACGAGAGCTCTGTTCAGGCCTTGATCGATGCCTGCATTCAGGAGGATGGCAAGCTCTACCTGTGTGTCTCCAGTCCCACCATCAAAGACAAGCCTGTGAGTGTGTCATGCTGTTTATCTGCTACCTGCTTGCTCTCCATCTTGCCCAGCGAGTACAAATCTTGACAGAAATGTTAAACTCGTAGACTCGAACAGGCCTTCTTTGTTTAAGTCTTTGGCATTTGTTGCTTAAAAAACTGGAAAGTTAAGTTCAGCTCCATTTGTTTTGTTTGCCCAAATGACGGCTTTGCTGTCGTAATTGATCAGATGTAGTCTGTAGGTTTAGTGCACTGCTCATTTGCAGTTGAAAATTGTATGGAAAAACACACTGGTAACAATGTAAAGTACAAATTTTGAGGAACTAAAGGCCTTTTTTTCTGCTTATTTTTCTTATGTCATCGCAGTAAACTTCTTTACCTGAACATTTCTAGTATTTCACCATCATTCCAGAGGATTTATTTGTAAATCTCCCTCCAACAACATCCTACAATAGCAGTGAAATTGAACCAAAAAAATATGTCAATCGATATTATATGAGCAGCAAGATGCTTTTATGTTCACAATCCAATGTATGAGTAAGGCCTAACTTGTCTTTCCTTTTCATCTCTGTTTTTGTAGGTCCAGATCCGGCCCTGGAACCTGAACGACAGTGACTTTGTGATGGATGGCTCTCAGCCATTGGACCCCAGGAAAACTATCTTTGTAGGAGGTGTCCCTCGTCCCTTACGTGCAGGTAAGCGTGTGTGTTGACCCCTAAATGTGTTTCATTCTCCGGTGTTGATTTGATTCCATTAATAGCACTATGCATTGCTCTTCCAGTGGAGCTCGCCATGATCATGGACCGTCTGTATGGAGGCGTGTGTTACGCTGGGATCGACACAGACCCTGAACTCAAGTATCCAAAAGGGGCGGGGCGAGTAGCCTTCTCTAATCAGCAAAGCTACATTGCAGCCATTAGTGCCCGATTTGTTCAACTGCAACACGGGGAGATTGATAAACGGGTGAGTTTGCAGCGTTCTATACTATCTTTGGAAATGAAGAGTGGATGTTCATAAAATATTCATTTAAACCTATCAAACATGCTACCACGCATGCATTCAAAACATTTTCTCGACCTCCATTTTAACAGTGTTGCTGTCGTCCATTTCGTCTCTCTTTCCTAGGTGGAAGTGAAGCCATATGTCTTGGACGACCAGCTGTGTGATGAGTGCCAGGGCACACGCTGTGGGGGGAAGTTTGCTCCTTTCTTCTGCGCCAACGTGACCTGTCTGCAGTACTACTGCGAGTACTGTTGGGCCGCCATCCACTCCCGGGCCGGACGCGAGTTCCACAAGCCGCTGGTGAAGGAGGGAGGAGATCGACCACGACACATCTCCTTCCGCTGGAACTGAGGCGAGAGGGCAAGGGAGGAGGGAGACAAAGCAGGATGGGGGAGGGATTGAAAGAAAGGGGGGTAGTAAGGGAAGGGGTACGGGCTATGATATGAAAAATAAATGCACTTTTCTTTTAAGTAAAAAAACAAAACAAACATGAAACAGCTTAATTTATTTTTAATTTTTATTTTAATTGGGCCTTCTAAAAGAAGTAAATGCTACGAAGAGAGTGAAATCCCATTTATGTTTTGACTTTAAGTGTGCATGAGCATATGGATGCATTAGATTTGGATTTAGATGTTTTCTGACTTGACTGTACTTTCTTTTCGTGTTAGCTGGCAAAGCTGCTTACATTTGTTGTCAAGAGTAACATAAAATTTAAGTGAGGTTCATCATACCTAAATCAGTATACTAACTATGGAATTTGAGTTTAAGAAGGGTGCATTTTCTTACTTTTTGCTTGCAGGATTAGAGAACAACTGTACCATTTACCAAAGGTTGAGTGCAAATGGTTGAGTTGAACAGAGGAGGGACACCGTTTCAGACGGTCGGACGACTGAGCTTCTCAAGAAGCTCGGTACATAGCATCTGGCCACGTCACAAAACAAAATCTCCCCTCAGTCTGGCACACGCGTTTCGATTGCTGGCTCGAGTTTTTAGGTTTTGGTTTAAAAAGTCGACACTTTGTAACCAGAAAGGGCAAACCAAAGATTGGCCGAAAAACACATCATCAAAAGCAGATGTTGATCTGAGGGTTTTCAGGATAATGTTGTGTCCTCGTGTCACGCGGCGGGGGAAAGGCTGGAGTAGTCTGGAGTTTCGGTTTGTGGGTGTCGGCTAATAAAGACACAGCCCCTCAGGGCTCAGGTATTGGCAGTAGTATTTGCTCACTTTATATTGTCAGGGATATTAGCACTGGAAGCTAACATGCTAATGTAGTACAAACTAATGGGAATGCACAGTCCAGTCTCCCTGAGCTGTCCTCATGGTGTACCACTGCACGCTCTACCATGACTGGAGCTTCTATCACAAGTGTTGTGGTTGGATATGGTAGTAGCTAGAATTTGCTGTCACAGAGATAAAGATATTATTTTATACATGGCCTGCTGATTTTTGTACAGTGTTTTATAGCTGATTATTTTGTCATGAACATATATACATTTATTATGCACTACTTTTCTAAATATTTTTTTCAATAGTCATTTTAGGCACATTTTTCACAGATGGGAGAACTCCTTTTGCAATACCTCATTTTTTTCACTTGGTGAAAAATAATTTTGTACCTTTGTTACTAAGAGATCTGCATTTATGGTAAACTTAATTTAAAAAAGAAAATGAATGATATTAATATAATTTTCAATTAGCTTTTATATATTTAAGTGCTGGTAAATCTGAAAATTGTCTGGTGCATTGGTGTGATTCTGTAGATAAAAAATAAATAAAAAATGAGGCTATCATTAGCCAGTCATATATTGATTCTCCTCTGTCCTAATACACTTAATTACAGGATCCTAAGGCATGACAAGACCTTTCTAAACTGATTTTCATAGTCTTGAAAGTATATTCTGATATTTCGCTCCTGTAGTCAATAAGATTATCAATAGGGTAAATGTTTTGGCTTTGGTCAATGTGAAATCTTCCCTTCTATCACCGGAGTGGGTATCAACTGTTTGAATATTTAGATCCTCTTTCTGGGACTGCCTGTAAGTTCTACTTATTCTTGGCATGCATAATGTAATACAGAAATAACATGGCTAGTGTTAATGCAGGACCTAATGTAATGCACTAGATCTCCTTTTTAACTTTCTTTTCCTTATCTCTTTGAGATCACCTCTCTTGTAGCCTCTCTTTACATGATGGAGTCTGCCTTCCTTACACAGACATGATGTTTATGCAATCTACACAGTGACAACACTTTGGATGCGTTTTGTAATGTAGAGGACACTCAGTAGGACATAGGTGAGGAGACTTGATCACTTGACCCCCTTTGTGATGTGGCATGCTTTGGGACATAACCTGAATGTGATTTAATGTTGCAAGTTAACTTTGAGCCATTATGTGCAATACTTATTCTTTCCAGAAACAAGTCTCTGCAGTGTAAGTCATTTAATTCATATAAACCATGCAGTCATTTACACATTATTTGTTTCCTATTGTTCATGCTGATGTCTGCAAGAAAAAAAAATAATTTATACCTGAATTTATTTTTAAACATTAGTTTTGTGCTTATTTACTTATTTTGCTACTACCATGCTACTGTGATTGAAAACATTGTATATACTAGGTCGATAATGTATTTAGCATTTGCTATATTTTCAATTGAAATGTATAACTATCATTTTGATCAGATTTTTGTTATATTTTTTGGGTGATGTGTTAAACTCGTTGATGTGTCTAGTTTTTCTAATTGCTGTATTGTGCTCCACATTTTCAGATGAAAAAGAATATTGATTATGTCTGTTAGTATTACCTGATTGCAAAAGTTCAATAGTTTTTAATTGTATGCTGGGAAGGTTATATTTATTAACTTTTTTTTTTTTACCTGATATCATTTTTGATTTTTATTAAGTCATTTCACATTTATACGTGAGTTCCAACTTTTATATTTTCTTCCTGATTAATTTACGCTACAATACAGACGTCAGTTTTTATAGTTGGTTTGTAGTATTGAAGTAAAACAAAGATCTAATGTCATATATTCATTTGCGGCCAACTGTTTGTAACTGTATGCATACATTTGAAGTATTTGTAATGTGAGTTGTTGAACGAATAAAACAGCTGTGAGGAAGAATTATATGCCTAATGTTGATTCACAAGAGTGACTGGTTTCCCCTTTTCATTTTCGGAGTGGCACTTAATAATTGAAGGTTTGCATAGTAATTGGGAATTTCACTCCAGATGGTTTTGTTGTGTGGCCGCATGTTTTTGGTACATCTGGTGGGTTATGTTGAATCAGGTCAGAGGTATTTATAGGCAGCCTTAGGCTTATTTCAGGCCTTGGTGAGTGCTATTTAGCTCCCTGAATCTCATGCCTTGGGTCCCAACAAACCTGTTGTCTCAAAAGCCAGTATTTTTTTCTCAATAAAAAATATGCAACAAAATGTCATGAGATTGTATAACTACAATAAATGTAAAACATAATTCCACTTAACAATGGCTGAACAGTGCTAACATGAGATCAGGGAGCTCTTGATAAATCCATGGTTAAATCCTCCATTCAAACCTCTGCTTAGAGAAAAGAAATTGTACTATTGAGAATATTAAAAAAAAAGAAGAAAAGAATCTAAATTAAATAAAAAATACTAAACTCCGAGGGAACGTTTTTATTTCTAATCCACTATTTAGAGTTGCAATTTAAAAAAATAAATAAATAAAAACTGCTGTCCTTCAGGAGTGAGGACGTAATGTACGTGGGCACTGCCCCCTGCTGGCCGACAGCGGAAAGAACACGAGTTTCTCTCCTGGCCCGAAGGAGAGAAACTCCCAGCCGGTCCGAGGTGTGGTCGACAAGATGTTGCCGATTAAGAAGGTGTATGTTCCCTGTTTTAGTTCCAAGCTGGGCTCCAGTCAAAGAGATGAATCACAACCAGACCAACCTTCAGACCAGACCACCCAGACTAAGTCCACCTCTCGGTACCAGCGTGACGGTGACCCTCGCGGAAACAGGCGGGCTAACGTCGACGTCAGAGGTGGGAAAAAACGGCTCCTTTTGAAAGTCAAATTACCAAAACGCAACTGCACTTTGTCCAAGAAGATAGACAAAACACCGAGAAGATGGACAGGTGAGCCCGAAAATAAAACCAAAACAACTTTGAGCCGACAAGGTGACTTTAACATTCAGGCCAATGTTGATATTATCATTAGTTAAATAAGTTCAGCTCTAGTTAGCTTCTTGAGCTATGCTAGTGCTCTGTAAATCTGTCAAGCTAGCTATCTGCAATTTAGTAAACTTATGAAACTAAGCATGTGCTCGTCTTGGGTGGACGTATAAGAGGAGACACGACTGTTGCCAACCACCTCATCAATCTGTGGGTTTAGTTAGTCTTTTGGCTTACACTCACATTAAATATGCCACAATTGTATTAAAATTACTGATTTTTTTTAATCTATTTGGTTTTCCAAAAAAAAAAGTGACATAGAGCCTTTAAAAATGAGCCAAATAAAACAAACTCAGACAAAACATCCCACTTTAGTAAATTGACCGTTCAGTAAATGGTTACTCAAAGGTGACCTGTGATTTTGGGGTCAAGTAGAGATTTCTTTATCGTGTCAGGTCACAAGATTAAAAGAGAAGGGCAATACTGCTAACTAGTAGAGTATCCGTGTAACAAACATATGATTTATAATTACGATTTTTGATTTGATTTTGAGAGAAGAAGATGCTTCTTTTTTTTTTTTTTTTGTAAATATTTAGTATTAAACTGTTATTGTGTCCACCCACAGACAATACCCCACGATCAGTTTCACCTCCAGTTAACTTCACAATGTCCGTTTTATTTCCACAAAAAAAAACCCATTTCAGATCACTTTCCAAAGGTCTAAATATTTAAACCATTTTTGTTTTGTCTTTGTTAGGAGCCGCAACTGAATCTGGCTCTGTTGGTGGAGATGTTTTCTGCTTCTCCCAAAGACCCACCAGCACAGCAATAAACGAGAAAGATAAGGTAGGACTTAGGCAAACTTTAATACGTGCATAATGAGATCAGACAAAATTAACGATACATAAGTCCCAATTTGTCACTTTCTTTAAAAAAAAAGAGAACAGTTTCCCATTGAGCTTGTACCTCGGCACTGGAGATCATTAGTTTATAGATCACAATGAGCGAAAAGGTGGGCTGTGTGACCTGCTCATAAAGATAAACATTAGCATTGTTTCACGGGCGCTCACTGTTTATCTACAGCCCTACTGTACACTGCAGCATCCTCGCAAGTAAACATTAATCACTTTAAGTTAAATCACCATCGATGAAAACTATCTTTCATTGGCTTTGACACGTACTTTATCTGATATTTTTTATTCAGCATGTTTGTTTAGATAACACACTATGTAAATATAATTACATTTGGACTTTAATACTAGCCAATACAAGCCAAAGTGAGTCTGTGTTCTGTGAAATCTATAGTCCTTTATCACAGAGGACATATGACATGTCACAGCAGGAAAAGCACAGACGTAAACAAAAAAATGAATGATGGCTGCCTTCAATTTTACTACACTGCAATGGCTTAGTGGGACACTTAGATAGAAGGGAGTGATTGGTTAATGTTATCAATAAATCCCTGCACTTTTCATACTACACATTTCATTGCTCCCTCTTTCTTTTCCCGGGAATATACTCCCTGTCCCGGTAGGCTAAGCTTTCAGTTCTTAGGACCATCTCCAAGATGATGGAGGAGAACAGGCTCATCAGACAGAGACTGGCCACCCTCAGCCAGGCCCACTGAGGCTGCATTGACTGACTGAAATGAGCCACAACCATTGCAAGTTGCTAACCTTAACTTCTTTAACATATATCATCCATGTTTTACCGCAAAGTTCTTACTAGTAGATTAATTTAGTTCCGTAAGCATGGTATGTTACATCAAGGCACCATACAGTGGTCCATCTACATTTATGTGTGTATATAAAAAGCATTTTCACAATGTTCAATTAAAGTTGTTTTATTAAAAGAGTCCATCTTCAAATTGGTGTGCTACCATTTGTATTCAAATTAGTCTGGTTTCATGATTTAGGCAAATTAAGGTTTTCAGATTTTAAACAAGTTAAAATTCACATGAATGGAAATACAGTTTAGTGACTCTGCAGCACATGCTGTCCTTGTAAAGGTTTTACTGCTTTGTAAGCTGGGGTTGTTTCAGAGCAGTACAGTATAATGTATTGTATTGTGGAGATACTCTGATAGTTTGTTCCACCCTAAAAACAATGGATGGAGAAAATATTATGAACACATTAACATTCCTACAAACGAAGAAAAAAAACAATTGAAAGTTGTGTTTATGAGATTGAATAGCTTCTTATGATATTGAGTTTACCAGCCTATGATACGGGGCAGAAATTACCATTTTACTATTTTAGATACAAGTCCACCAGATGGCGCCACCTCCTCTAATATAAATACCTGAGTTGTAGTTTTCAGCTATTGGTCACACAACCCTGCATATACTCGTACTGTAAACACTCCTTTTTAAGCCTTGCTCCCAAAAATGTCACCAGCTAATTTTAAAATCACATCAGGAAACTAATACATCTCGGTACCTGTTGATGGTACAACAACTTCTTCACTGTGTTAATGCTGTGTGGTAATATGATGGTCACAATAAAAATGTAACATTTCAAATAGTTGGCTGCGTTGTGCTCCATGAGCTAAAGAATATTTGTAAATATTTTGAGTGTAGATTGTCCGAACCAGTGATGAATGTGTCACCAGAAGTTTGCTCCTTTTTTACCCGAATGTATATTATTGAATCCACTTGAGAGCAGCATATGGCTGTGATTATTTCAACAGTAATATAATTGCTGTTAGACCATGGGCAATTTACCTCCAAATTGTTCTGCAGTTGCTTAATGTTTTGATTGATTAGCCTCATTGCCTCTGTGTTTACAGGCAAGTTATTTTACCCTTTTCTGCTCTAAACACAACATGACAGATTCAACACAGAGTTCTCACTCAAATTCACAGAAGCATTGTGACTGCAAGTACACTATTTGCATAAATATCGACCACAAGTCTTCAGGGAAGGACCCATAACATCTGTGAGAATTTTAAACACATTTGTTGTCTGTTGTAACCATTCAATGTTTATCGGCTCATTACATTTGTAACCGACACCTTTACTCAGTGCTTTCTTGTCCTGACCTGTTGTCACCAACATGATTATTGTGCTCATTACATAAGAGCCTCAGCATGGAATCCCTAAAAATACAATATGTTTTTACCTGCATCTGCTGCACATCATTTCAAATAATCAACTGATGATGCACACTTGATCAGTTCCCTATTATGACACAACTACAAGCAGCTTAACTTTACTGAGAAATGTATTCATACTGTGCGAGGTTCAGAAAATTAAAGATGCTTTAATTCTGGTGGTTTTCAGACAGGCTTGTCTTTTGTTAACTACATATGTACAATTGATCCCTTGCTAAGCCCTCTCACCTCGTTACTGTTTCTAGGCCTGTCACGCTTAAGCAACTAGCTGGTCAATAGCGTTCTGAAATATCAGAGAAGTGTACAGAAAAGAGCGACAATATGCATTTGAAAGCCTTGTTCACAATAGTTTGTGAATAAAGAGGCCATTGAAATTGAGGGGAAAGCCCACCGGCCCCAATTTAAGGGTCAGACATCTCAAAAACTCATGTGCAGGACAAACATACAGGAATAATAAAGGGTAGCTCAATATATTGATGTGTTTTAAGCCAATTGGTACGACCCTTCCCTGCCACAAGGGGCTTCTTGTGCTGTTTGCTGGGTCTTCTTTGTCTTTCAGGATGTTGATCGTCAGCCGATGAGCCACAGCTGAGCCTGGCTCAGGCTGTAAAGTCCCTAAACATGAACGCTCTTTCTCTTTCCCTCACATAGCTGCTGTTTAATTCAGTCTGCGGCAAACAGCCACACATGCTGACATTACTGAATACTTACTCTCTGTGTTTGGTTCATTTAGTTAATGTTACTCTGTAAATAAATTGTGGTGATTGATTACTTTTCACTCGTCTGGTCGCGCAGCCTATACAGCCCTGTTTGAAGCGTACCATTGTGGCGTCATGATAAGAGATATCATTGATTAAGAATGATTAACATTCACCCGTCTTTCTTTGCGAACGCGTTAGGCTTATCTTACATCGGAGCAAACAAATTTCTGTGTGATGGATTCAGCTTTGAACGCGGTCGCCTTTCCTGTTTAATCCATATCGGACAACTCTCCTCTTCATTTTGAGGTTATCTGCTGGCGACTTGCAGCACCGTGGAAGATTCGCACCAAAACACCTCGTCCTCCTCAAAGTATCCAACCTCAGCGAGCATTTAGACTGCGGCCAGAGACACAATGTTCTGTCAGAATATTACCAGACGACGTGCCACCGGGCGGAGACGGGCTCCGATGGGTGCATACTGCCACGGCAGTTGTTCTTCACACACCGAATCGGGTCATTTTGATTAGATTAACTGTTGTAAGCCGAGTGTTGCATGAAAGGGTCTATTTGCGTTCTCACTGGGAACAAACCACTCCAGAGTTCCAGCGGAGGTGAGCCGAGACCACTTGTTTCACAACGCATCCAGCTTTTTGAGACGACTCGTCCAAACGGGCCGGGTGTTAAAACAGCCGGTTTCATCAGCGTGTCTTGAAGACCACAGGGCGGTGGACTCTAAAGCAAATAGAGCGGGTGGTATTGAATCAGTGAAGCGGCGCTTTACTGAGTGTTGTCATAGCATTGAGGATAAATGGCTGTTGGGGTGGTGATTGCACTTCAGTCTTCATGGCAGACTGTGGCAGCTGTAGCTCCAGACCACACTGAGAAGCCTGGTGAGCGGCCGCCTTGTTGTGGACTGAAGCCTCCACGATGTGCAGTTTGAAATGAGCTGGTTTTGTTGAACAGGACCAATTCAGAAAATAATATATAGTCTGCAAAAATAGTGGTGAGAGGAGACGCTGTAGAAGACACTTACCTGTACAATGTAATGTAAAGTGATACAGTATGTTGTGTTTTAAGTATTGTTTGGGCCCAGCTATGAATTCATTTAAACATATATATTATGTCGCCCTCTGTTATTGCAGCTTTAAAATTCAAAGCCTCTTTTTGTATCCTAAGCAGCTTTGTGAGGTTACGTGTGTTGTTTATTAAAATACTGGCATCCCGAACACTTTTCCTACCAAAATTAGAACGGATAAGCAGACATGAGTTAGACGTCTTTCCTTTTGAGAATATGCCGTGTCGTTGCGATGGCTTTTTTTTAGTTTTGTTTTTCCTTGTGTGTCACCATCAATGTCTCTCTTTAACTAATGACGCTTTTGTTAAGTTTAATTCTGTTTCGATTAAGCTTCAATGAACAAGTTTTCACGACGAGCGAGGTGAAATCACCGTTGTCTGACTGGAGTCTTGTGGCTTTGAGGAGAGTGTATTCACAGTATGTTTTGTATGATAAGAAATCTTAATAATTGTCCTAATCCCTGTTAAAACTCTTAGAGATATAT
Source organism: Clinocottus analis (assembly GCF_023055335.1). Taxonomy (NCBI): domain Eukaryota; kingdom Metazoa; phylum Chordata; class Actinopteri; order Perciformes; family Cottidae; genus Clinocottus; species Clinocottus analis. The sequence goes on from NW_027175821.1 coordinate 5,936,379, forward strand.
TCAATTAATCTGCAACTATTTTGATGATTGATTTATCGGTTTGAGTAATTTTTTAAGAAAAACATGGAATCATATTTTAGTTTTTTATAAATAGCTGGCGGGACAAAAGAGACTTTGGCGGCAACAGTCCAGGTCATTATTGGGAAAGAAAACACTGAAACAACTAATTAATTAATCGAGAAAATAATTAACTGATTAGTCGCCAATGAAATGAATCATTGGTTATTATTCGTCCCGAGAATTAATGCCGATTGTAGCATTTCCCATTAAAGGCAAAAACCACATGTTCATGTTTTGTTTTTTGTCCAGTTGAAAAGGGGCTCTAGATATCACTGGTGATGCTTCTGGGAATGAAAGATGATTCATTCTGTTTAAATCCACCTACTGCATGTATTGTTACACTACAGATTCTGCCATACACATCTTTTTTTTTTTACTCAGCCACATCCTCATATGCTTTCAGTGTGCAGTTTCACATCATACTAACACGTCTCTTGGAACTTGCAGGAAAACAAGTGTTGTCAAAGAGTTTCATCAGTCTTTATTGAGCCAACAGGCAGCTTCTCTTTCCAAGCCGTGAGCAAACTATTTAGTTCTGCTGGCATCTGCACAGAAACAGCAGACACATTAACCAACCAGGCCGTCCTCGGAGCTTTTATTTGAAACCACGTTTAACTAACGGCAGCACAAAGGTGGACGAGAAAATCAAAAATAATTGGCTCAAGAGTCCTTTAAACAGATTGTAAACACAGGTTAATTTACAGACTACTCTCCTTTGAATGAACATCATCTGCATAAAATTATATTTGTGTCAATTATTTTTACTGTGTAGAACAGGGACAAATTTAAAATTGAATACTCTATTGGCATCAGGTTGTAAACCATGACAAGAGTTTTATTAGCAGACAATAGATTATAGATTACACTTTACTTATCAATGTACCAATAGTAATAGCAATTCTTAATAATAGTCATTGTTGGATCAATATTTTATTCAATATTTACTGTGAACACGTTCTGTCATTTGAAAAAAATCAAACTAATTCTCGTGGGCCTTGATGAATAACATCAGGATTGTTTTGAAGAGGTGATATTTCACATGTGATCACCTGGTTGAAGCGACGCTTCAGTGTTTCCCTCTGCAGGTTGTGTTTGTGGTTAGAGGCACCTTATGAAGGGTCTTTTAAGGGTGAAGCACGTTAAGGATGTGGTTTTACTTTATGCTTTTCCTGTGTTGTATGTAGCACACTTATTCCCTGCATCGCTAACAATATCCATTCATCTCCAGTTGGATTGCATTTAAGCAATAAAGCCCATTAAACTGGCTCATGCAGCACTAACGGCTCCATATTTGCATAAGGAAGAGAAAGAGTTTGGTGACATGAAGTTGCTGTTACTTCCTCTTTGCTTCTAATATGCAGTGCTTAATAACCACAAAGGGGCACACTAACTCATTGTGGTTGCACGTGTAGTTTGTGTGCATGTGTCACTTGTGATCTAATCTGAATATTTTCCAACTGTCAATGTGATCTGAAGATGCGCTTTTAGGAAGCCACAGCTCCTCTTGTGAGATCATATCACTGAATCTCTTTTTGTGGGTATCTTTTTACAGTTAATGTAGATTGTTAAATTAAGAAGACCGACATGCTACCAGATTCAGGATAACGTATCGCATGTAGATTTTCACATCTGTAATTTGATGTGGTGAGACGGAGATTTGTCACTCGGAGGATTAGTTTAATTAGTTTAAGCTTTTACAACCTAATGAACTGACTTGCTATAAACAACAACTGTGCGGAAACACAATGAAGCGCTGAAAGATCCATCAACTAACCATGACGTATTGATTGTGCTGACTGAGAGGCCTGAAGAAGCAGTAATGAGAAAACGCATCTGACCACTTTCAGCCTCTCAGGAGATAATTACCCTCTCAGATTGAAGCTGGTTTGTCCTTGCAAGTTGCATTAAGATAAATTAAAGGCCTAACGTCTTCTTCATTGAATATATTTGCATTTGTTAGCTGTGTTGAAAAACAATATATATATAAATATATACTGTGAGCATATTTACTTTTGTTACCTCGCTGTAATTGCAGTAGTGCTACTGTAAAGCCCCATTGCTCCATTTTCCTTTCTAAAACAATGGCTGGAAAAGCCAGTTCCCAGCATGGATCATGTCAGACTTCAAATGTTCATTCATTGAATAGTCATTAATATCTAGAACAAGACTGCATTTTCTTTTAAAGTACACTCTAACCACCATGCTTCAGTAAATCAACCGTTCTAGAAGTAGTGGGTGTCGGCGTTATAACACAGGACTCATCCGAAGGCACGAAGTCTAAAATGTACCCCGAGATAAACATCTTAAGCGCTCATGTTGCTTTTATCTTCAGTCCTTCCTCCCCTATACTTATGAACACAATAAACATCAGTTTTCTTGATAGTGTCCCCAGTTGTGCCTTTATGGGCTGTTTATTTGGACTACACATGAAATATTGATCGAGTCCTGATTGGCCTGTGACGGCAGCAGGGAAAAGGTCTTTCTAAAAATGATTGTCTGCATCCTGTAAAAAATGATAGAGAATAGATAAAAGCTTCCTAAATAAGCTTGTCCCCTCCGATTTAGCCTCTCAGGCGTGTGTGGATCCTCGTAAAAAAAAAAAAAAAAAAAGCACTTGTGCTGATGTGAAACAATGATTTTACAGTTGCAAGAGTTGCGTGTGTGTGTACATTTTTGTGCGATGGTGTGTTCATACGTATATGCCTCACCGTTCCAGAACTAATGCAGGTGACTTTGCAGCCCTTGCTTGCATGGTCAGGTTGCACCGGCTGCTTCAGTCAGGTCCCCTGTATGTCTCCAACAGAGGCAGCGGGAAGTCTCCCAGCACCGAGGCCAGTGGACAGCAGCGAGCTGTTGAGTGAGTGGAGGAAAGACGACAAAGACATGGATGATGCTTCCCTTCCTCCCTGCTGCCAATTCAAAGTACTATCACTACTGCTTTGTCTGCTTACCTCGCTTCTTCTGCGGCTACATACATTTAATCTGTAACTGCTTTTACTTGATGGGACTGTGTGTGAATTTCACTCAAGCATTCAAGTAAAGCAATACATCATCTTTTCTCATATTGTTTCCCCCTCTCCAGTCTGAGGATTACGAGGAGAAATGTAATGATGCAATACTGATTGACTGAATGACTTTTTTCTTATAGGAGTGAATGACGCGTCGGCCCCTTAATGGATTTACATGTGTTTACAGGAGAGCGAGCTGGTGCTGTGTGAGCACTTTGCCTCACATGGAGACTAATGATGTTGAGGCGCTAGGGAGTCGAGCCCCGTGATGCCACTGTAATCCTGCTGATTACAGAGAGCACACAGCAGCTCTGAGAGCTGATCACAGAGCTCTGGACAGCTCCACTCCACTCCAGTCACCTCACAGGTGGCCTTTGAATGTGTGGGCATCTGTATATAAGAAAGACTCATATGGTAGACAAGGAGACAGACATGAGAGTAAAGATAGACACTGGGGGGTCAGACTATAGGACACAGCATGCCATAGGCACATACATTTTGCATCTGCTGCTGCACACGTAACCTTGGCTGAACAAACACTTAAAGGAACAGTGTGTAAGATTTAGGGGCTTCTGTGCTGTAGAAGCCCCTAAATCTTACACACTGGTCTGTGCTGATTGCAACCAACTAAACACCCTTGATATGTTGAAGATTTACGGTGGGCCACAGGTAGATGGTTATCTTTAGGATTTGATTATTACAAGGAGCTACTCTTATCAATACTCTGCTCTTCTTCATGATTAAATCATTCGTTTAAAAATCACAAAGGTTAGGGGCCGGTTAGGTTTAGGTTAGATCAGGGTAAAGTTAGGTTTAGATTAGGGTAGGTTAGGTTTATATTAGAGTATGGTTAGGTTTAGGTTACATTTGGGGTTAAGAGGTCGCACTCCGATCGCGTGGTTGTACATTTTAATACATCTCAAGAGTCCCTTGTTAATACATGGATGGTTAAAATCACGATATATATAAATCATAAAGCAACAGTTTTAAAAGAGGCTTGATAAAATGAGGTGTGTTAAAATGAGAGTTTATTACTTGAATAACACAAATTAAAGAACACCGTGAGATGTTTTGTTCCACACTGGGTGCATTTAGTCTCACTCACGAAGATATTAAGCCGTCTCCTATTCATGACAATTTTAACATCCGTGCCCTTTTGGACTGTTTTTTAAAAACGCTGCCGCGTCTCATCCCATCACTGCGTGGTTCGAGGCGATAGAGCTGCTGCTGTTCTTCTCCTGATGTTTCCTAATACTCTGGAGCCCTACAGGTATGCGCTTCAAACATGTATGAGACGCTCCTGTCTCCTCCAACAGAGCAGAGACTGGTACTAATCGCAGCGGGCGCCACACACCTCAGGAAGGCAGCAATTTTCCATCATTACTGTTAAATCCCGCTTTAAAGAACCGGATTCCACAGACCTAATTACAAGGTGTTAATAATAACAATGTAATGACAGTCATTTTAAAGCCTGCCCAAAACCATAATCCATTTCCCAACTGACTCTCACATTTAAGTGTATGGTTCCTCTACGGTGCTATTTGAAATTTTAAAAGCGCCCTGATTCTTATTGATTGCCATTGTGATTACTCCCACAATTGGTGTGTCGGGTCCTGCAAGTTAGGGCTTGACTTCGGAGCTCTGTCAGCTTTTGTTAAGTAGAAATACAGCTCTTCAGATGTCACACTGATGCATTTCATCCTGGTGCCGAGAGACAACCGGGACAATCAACCAGCCTAATTGCAGGATGGAGTACACAGGGGGTTGATTTACTTGTATTAGTAGTTGTTGTTTTTTCTCTCCAAGAAAATACCAGACATCAGCCTCATCCCATATTCACATGGATTAATTCAGGAAATATAAGCACTGTACTTTCAAAAGCCGCGAGAGTGAATACAATACGGTCTATCCTGTCAGTTATTGAGATTCATCCCATGTGTCCTCAAGAAACGATCCTCTCCCTGCCTAATTACTGTGAGATGAGGCTGACGTGAGACTGACCTTTTCGCAGGGGCGTGGCACTGACTGGAGGGGCGTGGCCCCGCGGGAACCCCCGTCCAAAGCGCACCGTCCAATCACAAGTCGGGACGCATCATTGACTGAAATTCCCCTCGAACCTCCCGAAAGTTTTATTTTTTCCGTCGCAACTTTGTCAACTTTGTAACAACTCTGCGCGCGGTGTGTTTGCACTCCGTGGGAGAAAAGTTATGCGTGGTCTGGACTGGATTTAGATCTCGACCCCTTCGGCCCAAAGGAAGCATGTCTTCCCCCGGAGACTGGAGAGAAGAGCTTTCCACTGACGAGGATGTACAACCCCCGCGGGCGGAGAGCCGCGCGGCGCAGGTGTCCCGCCTGCCCTTCAGCGTGGAGGCGCTCATGTCGGACACAAAGCCACTAAATGTGACGGACAGACAAGACGGAAGTCACTCTTTGAGCGACGAGCCGGGTGACTTGTCCCAGCAATTAGTATCTATTAAATCCGAGCCGTCGGAACGAGGGGGCTGTGCGTCCTGGAGATCCAGCCCCATCAAGATGTCAGCACCACCCAGTAAGTGATCCCGGGTAGTGTCTGGATTTGAAGATTTATTCATCCAGATTTATTGTTAATAACGGGTTATAGTCGTTAAACGTATCATAGTGCCTTAAATCACCCAGAGAAGGACCTCATCTAACATCTTTAGAGAAGTTAATGAAGTTCATAACTGCCAGGCTCCATTTAAGGAGAGATGGGCATGAGTCTAATACATTTAATACAGTTAAAGAAAAGTCATGAAGGTAAAACAAAGTATTTAATTTTAGGTTCAGATATTTATAAATAAAATAAATGTTCTCACTGTTTCCTATTTTCTGTTTACAGCTTTTATTACTTTTGCAATACTTTTATTCAAAACAAAAAAAAAAATCGTATTTTATTGATTAGTCAATTAGTCAGCAAAAACTAAATCTGAAAACGATGGCAAATAGTCATCACAATTTCCCAGAGGGGATGATACACTATCCAAATGGATGATATTGCTAATCTCATTACGTGGGTGTAAAATGAGAGTAGCCTCAAACAAACGTTTTTAGGAGAAGTAAACAGCAATTGTTTCTGCCCTAATTCCGTTATTTAGATATCAGACCAATGAAGTAATATATCTGTCCCAACGTTTCATCCTCACATCTTGCCCGTCTCCTCTAGGGCAGCTCAGTCCAGCGGTCTGCTCCTTGAGGAGGCACAAAACCAACCGCAAGCCTCGCACGCCCTTCAGCACCACGCAGCTCCTGGCCCTGGAGAGAAAGTTCCATCACAAGCAGTACCTCTCCATCGCCGAGCGGGCCGAGTTCTCCTCCTCTCTGTCGCTGTCCGAGACCCAGGTCAAGATCTGGTTCCAAAACCGGCGGGCTAAAGCCAAGAGGCTTCAGGAGGCCGAGGTGGAGAAACTCAAAATAGTGGCTGGCATTGGGCCCAAAGCTGTCTTCCACCCGGGCTTCCCGTCGTTGGGTTTCCCCCTCAGTGTGAACCTGCACGCCGGGTCAGCAGCACTATACGGACTGGGCTGCTCGTACGGCCGCGGCCCCGTCCTCCCCGCTGTGCATCTGGCCATGTGTGCCTCGCAGGTCGGCCACAGCCTGTTCCACCTCTCCTGAGAGGAACCAGCACAGGGTTGTCAAAAAGAAATAAGAACATGGCCATGGGTGTATCATGAAGTCATGCACCTTATGAGAGACTTCACGGAGAAGATGAAGCTTTATGATCTTCACTGGTCTGTCTTTATTCATTTCCTTTCATAAAGATACAGAATCTTGAAGGTCTGTGTTTGCTGTTTGCTTACATGCTGATTCAGATTGGGTCACTGTAAATGAACAGAATATACCAGGCTACGCATATTCAGGACTGTTTTCCCGAATAGCCGATTGCATTTTTCATATCCTTTCTTAAATTTTTAGCTTGTCCTACTCTTTTTGTATTTGCAAATGTATAAAAGTGCACTTGTTAGCCTTGAATATGCAGGGATATTTGACATCATACTCATTTTAGAACAATTACAGAAGGGCCTCTTGGCCTTGGGAAATGCCAAAGCATTCCCAATGACATATTTATTCACCGTATAGTCCTTTAATTCAGTCATATCTACATTAATATGTTATCTGTTTGACAATACATTAAAGCTTTTAGTCAACCCTCTGTTTTGTTCTCTTGTTAATCCCCACGCCAGCCTACAGCTCAAATGCAGTTGTCCAGTGATACACAACCTTTAATGTGTGTCTCAGCTCTCCAGTTGCGTCTGCTGGTCCTTCTAGTTGTGACTTCCAGCTGCCTCCTCGTGTGTACTCCACATCCGGCACAGTGATCAGGTTCTTGCGAGCTGCGTTTTTTTGGCATTGAGCATTATGGATCATCGTTGGAAGTGCAGTTACTCCCAACAGTCATTTCCCATCTTTGAATCTTACGGTTTTTACAGAAGACATTTTGACAAAGAACAGGTGAAACTAACGACACAAATGGTGCCGACCTCCCATTCAAATGTCCCAGTGAGACGTGATGGTGTGACATTCATTTTATTATTTACTCATTTCTTTTTGCCACTGTTATATGTCAAGATGTATTCTGTGAAAAAGACACCGCCTATTTGTAGCTTAATTATAAATGGTGTACTTCCATCCTGGACAGAAGTAACTGCTCGGCTCATTGCCGTGCAAAATTCTCCTCTTTTCTGTTGAGTCGTACTAATGCATTTAACCATTTGTCTTGCGCACTATGGAAGCTGATTACACAATGATTAGTCCATACGATAACAGTAATTAATGTTGACTTAACAAGAGTGTAGTATAGCAGTCTTAAAGGAGACATCCGTGCAAGAGGGTATGTCATCAGAAGCTCCAGCGCTTGTGTCTCTGCCGCCGCGGCTCTGCAAGCAGGAGGACTCCGCTTGCTCGGTCAATAAAGCACACGTTGAGGATTGTATTTCTTAAATTGACTGCATCTACCATGAACACTTACAGGAAATCCAAATAAAAGCCGATTGTTGGAGAAAAACTGATTTCCTCTCTATATGTTGTTTCATGGCCTGGGACGTATGGGTGAACTCGCCCCTACTTAATGAAACTGAAATATCTGGATGTTCCAGGCCGAACAAACATAAACATCCTAAACAGCAGAGACAAAACTATCTAGGGGACGGCTGGGGGAAAGTTCACGACAAGTGCACGACGTCGTGGGGGCTTCTGTTGATTGGGTGTTACATGTATTTAAGCGGGACCTCTCCGAGTGATCGGAGAGCAGTCTAGGATGTGCGATTTGTTAAGCGCCACGTCGCATTTCTGACTCTGTTCCTTCTTTGCAAAAAATACATGTCCTGATTAATGAGTTTAAAATCGGTGTCGAGTAACAATCTTTCCAACGGTGATAAACACTTAACACTGTGTGATAAAAGACTGCTGCCATGCAGATATTACAACAGTTGTTTGGAGAAAAAAAAACAACCTAAACTCTTTAGCTTAAACAAGCTGAGTGTTGAAGTCTTTTTGAAACTTCATGTGGAATTTCAGTCCATTTTAATCAAGGAACCTGAAGGAAGGGAGTTGTGCATGCGGACAAAAACACATTAGTCAAACGTCTGAACTGTTCAGTTTACTAATCTGCTTCAGAGCGCTACAGTATTAAAAGCGTGGTGTTACTCTGCATGGTCGTCTGCACCTCCTACGTATAAATAAGTTAGGATCCACTCTATGCATCGTGTGGGCGAACGTTCAACTGGGTGGCCCGAGTGGGGAGGTGTTGCACTCTTAAATGAATATTTATCCAGCCAAATGTCCTCTAAAGATGTGAAATTATGTCTGCCAAACTGAATGTTTTCTGCAAATAGCACACCTCGCATTGTCCTAATTGCAAACACGTGTTTTTACAGCGCTTTTGGACACCACGGAGGTTGAGATTTATTTGTTTCACGTGAACTGTATTTTTTAAACTGTATACTTTGAATGAACTTCGTCTCTCTCTGTGAAGTGTGTTACAATGTTATACCAGGCTGTCCCTGCAGTCCCTGGTTTAATTGTCCTTGTCCCTGACTCCAACGCTCTGTGAAATTATATGTGGAGACTTAGTGATAACAGCACAGGGCATTATATGGTCGCTCTCTCGCTTTCTCTCTGCCTCTGTAAACTTGGGAAAAGCTTGTTACCATTAGCACATATTTCACAGTCCATTTGCTTCCCTCCATTTTGAAATTAGGGCCGGCATTAAGCTGATAGCGAGGTCTTTAATGGCTGTGATTGCCCAATAACCTCCGCCTCAAGTTTCAGATGTTTCCAATGTGAAACCTCCACAGAGGAAATGATCACAGCCCAAAGTGGAGCAGCTGGTCTCTAAAAGATATAAAGAGGGGTTGAGTTTTATCGTGGGTAAAAACATGAATATGTGGAGGGAATCAATATCAACACAAAATACTATTTAACGTGAGCTAATCTGAGTGTAAACCCACGGGAAGAATAGTGGGAGTTTATGTCATGCAAGATTCATATCCTCAGCTGTGAGAGGAAAGGGTTCAGAAGGGCTGATGCAGGCTGGGTTCATATTTCTTAAGACTATCTTTGCACAATACTCGCATTCATGTCAAATTAAAGTGATGCTGGTCATAATTCTTCCTCTCCACAGTGTCCAAACAAAATCCACAATCCTCGTTCTGTGCAAAACATCCTTTTTTTTAAGTTTTGCTGATAATAATAAGAGGCATTGAATTACACAAATGAAGTGTGTATTGTCCGTATGTACAGTCCTTTTAAATATATATTTTTCTCTTTGTGTTTTCCTGTACAGTGTTGTATTGCTGCATTACCTTAAATAGGTACTAAAATGACAAATGAACCATAGAATACATTTTCTTTATAGAAAGAGGACTGTAGATTTTGTTCTTCATTTCTCAAACCCTAATCTTCTCAGAACTGGTATGGATGGACGGGAAGAACACTGGCAGCAACTAAGAGAAGAAATATCAACGTACTCTTAGAAGGCCAGTTCTTTGCATTACTTTTGAACCACAACTGAATTGTTACTGGTTCATCTATATAATAAATATTACATTACATCTTGCAGTTCCCTCTTAATTCCACTAGGTGTAGCAGCTTCCCATCTGTTGCTGCACACTGTTTCCAAAAAGGCCACACAGTCCATATTACCAGAGTTATTCTTGCAATTTAAACGATATTTCAGAACATGAGGCAACAACATGTCCTCTTTGCTAGAAATTTACATCTTATCTAACCTGCAATTTAACAGGCTCCTAGATAATGTCTGTTTAATTCCTCATGAGTGCCCTGGTGAATAAAAGATGAAATTCTTATGCGTTGTTCATTGTGACGGTGGTAAATGGCACGAGTATGGGGATTGGGGATTTCTAGAGTTCAGTTGTGCGGGGACCGAAGCATTTGGGTCCTTACACATGCATGATTGCAAAGCAGTGCTGCCTCAACTCTGCTCAGATTGAGAATAGGATTCAATCTGACTGAGATTGCTCTGTTCCACCTCTGTTTATCGTAACGAACGCTGATATTCACAGTAACATGCAGCCGTTTGATTACTTCCATCACACTGCCACTTCATTAAACATGACTGCACACTATTTATGACTTTGTTTAGTCGGTTGAAAGTGTGTTTAAGGCAAAAACACAGCAGTCAGAGACATTGTGTTAAAGGAAAAATAAGAGCAAATTTGGGGTTTCTCACTGGCCCTCTCCTCTCCTGTCCCAGCCTGTTAGGCAAAACTGAGATTCGGAAGAACATTTCACAATCGAGCTGCACGCAGGAGCAAAACTGAGATACAGTCCGCGCTTCATCGCACAGCAGATACACACACACACACACATTTGAGGATCGGTCCCACAAGGGTGGCAGTAATGTGAGATATGACAAATAAAAGAGGGGTGAGGAAGAGCAAGATGTTTTTCTTCTTTCTTTCTTTTTTTTTTTTTTTTTACTCCACACACCTCACAGCCCAGAGGAGTAAAGAATTGACAGTTGTGTTGTTTCGAAGTGCTGTAATTAGAGGACACGCTTTCATCTCGTCTTCAAAGCTGCGGCGCAGGTGTGCTTCCCTGAACAATCCTCGCTCTATCAGCCATCTTTTTTTTCTTCTTTTTTCCGTTTCTGCATCTCTGAACACATTTTTCATTCCGTCTCCCTATACTTCATGTGGCATAACAGGTAGGAAGGCCCATTAACAAACAATAATGTAGTTGCACTCAGTCAACCCACATGACTTTGCTGTGGCAGATTCCTCACTGAACTTGATCTCAACTGAAACACACGCATGCTCAAACAAACACAGAGGCCGACCTCGTCCTCAGAGTGATCCCACCTCTAGCAGTTTTTTGCCTTTTGTTTAGTTCTTTCAACTGGTTTTCAAGAGAAGTTTCCCTCAATCAGGTCGGCCAAACGACATGACCTATTTAAACATAAAGACACACCTTAAAAGCTTTGGCTTTGAGGTTATTAGACAGAAAGCTTTCTCTGGGGTTATGTATTTCATTTTTTTAAATTTTATTTGAAGATCTGGGTCACCGATGGCAATGAGGGGAAGAAGTCATCACAGAAATGAGAACAATACACTCCAGGATATTATTCTTTTTTTTTTTTCATTATTTGAAATACTCCCCTACTTCACCCTCTCTCACCCTCTGTGTTTTTCCATCTCTTTCTCTAACTCTCAACCCCTGTGGATTGTTTCATATCCCAGGGTGTTATTGCAGGGAAACAGTTCTCACCCCCTACAAAGCCAAAGCAGCAGCCTATAGTACTGACGTAATTGTGTTCGCGTCCGTTCCCGTTGAGCCCACGATGCTCGTTGGAAGGCCTGAGCTAAACACAGCTGTCCTCTACATTGCCCTCTGCGATTAAAGAACATCATGAAGCTACATGCCGTTTACAGTATTGTGCATGCGGTACATACTGTCCTCTTTTTTTTCAGATTTGTTTCCTCCTAAGCTTAGTTAAGGAAGCTATCTTTTTCATGTTCTGAGGTGACTCTTTCAGATAGGACACACCAATGTCATTAGCGTCTCGCAGTAACATCCATACATTGCCCCGTGGGGGGTTTGCATCCCGTGTTTAAGCCTCTTTTTTATATTTCCCAGCGCTGTGCCATCTGTAGCCTTCACCATTGTCCGGGTCTCCTCACAGATCTGTGCGTCGGCTCAGTCTCCTGAGATCCTATGAGTCATCAATCTCCCCCATGGCCTCTATTGTACTGAAGGAGATCCAGCCCGCCAACACTCTCTGGTAACTTAATAACACACTTGCCGACAGGAGATATTCATCCAGATACACTGAAAGACGGATTCAGACCGACACATACGATGGGGATTAAATTCCACAAATGTTCAAAACACTGAAATCTGAGCCACGGTAAATATGTGAAGGTGAAAATGTGTTGTAATTCTCAGCAGAGGCTCCGGGTTTTTTTTGTCAACTTTGAGAAAATATCTGATGGCGTTTCTGATTTGCATCCCATATCTTAAGTCGCATATTTCACCATCCATGTCATTTCAGTTAATCATTGAAGATGTTTATCGCTTCTGTGGCGGATAAAAGAAGGAAACATAAGCCTGCTGGCTTTATCGAGGATGTTATCGTTTTCTTCCACGTTAACAGACTTAAGAATTGAACTTGAAGGAGGAAGTAGGAGATGTGGGCAATAATTTGACCACAGTAAAACATCAGGACTGTGAGAGGTTTGTGCTGAGCTCTTTTCTTTCATCTACATGTACACATTTACATGATATAATACATGTAATTATGCCCTAGTAGCTATACTCTTGTAATTCACCATAACAGGCTTGACCCCCTATGTTGTATTATTAATAAACAGAAGGTGGGCTAAGCAGGGGAGCATACTTCCAGATGGGACAATTAAAGAAGATTAACAGAGTCCTCAAAAAAACATCCATCTCCACTTCCTGTCCAGCACTACCCAATGTTGATAAACGCTTTGAATACAAATATTTAATTTAAATGGTTCCTTCGTGCTTTTACCGCTCTTGATAGCGGCTGTTTAAACTCTGCTGCTAATAGTCGGTCGGTCAACCATTTTGGTAAGGACGAGACAGACATTACAGGGACTACATGTGCCCTGCGATGGACTTGCACCTGTCCAGGGTGAACCCTGCCTTCGCCCATTGTCAGCGGTGATTAGCTCCAGCCTCCCTGCGACCCTGAATAGGATAAGCGGCTTTGGATAATGGAAGGGAATAGACTCTGGCACTCAAACATTATGTACTTGCGCTTTTTGTTCAGCAAAATAATGGTCACAAATAAACACCGCTTTTATGATTTGTGAAGCGTTTATACATGCAGAAGTAAAAAGACAACGTTAGGAAAGTCCTAGTCATACACTAGAGCTGTCACGGCGCAATATGACATCAGGGTGGTGTAAAGACAGAGACCTGGGTTCAAGCCCCCGAGCATCCGCCTCACTGTGGCGTCCTTGACACCCATGCCGAATTCCTGCACCCTGGGGGAGGCTGCTCTGTAAATGACCGTGACCTTTGACCTCTGTGTGGATGAGCAGCTGGGACATGTTTTTTTCCCCTATTGGATTCATATTACGTTGTTAGATGCACAGTAAGCCCTAAAGTGGCTCACAGCAGGTTGCAAAGATTACAGCAGCATGTGGTCAGCTGGAGAATTGTGAGGACAGCTGGATGTGTAAGTGGTGGGGCTCATCTCCTGGTCTGTTGTTGGCAATTCAACCGCTTTCAATTAAAATCCAATAAATTAACAGTCTGTCCGGTAGAGGCAAAAAAAAAAGCTGTCAGACTGTCCTTTCTTGTCTAAGTTTATCTGTCAGCGCTATCTCTGAAGGTGAGAGAAAATGTCACATGTGTTTCATATGATTGGAGTAGGATGCTCAATTAAACAATTATGTCGCAGAAACAGAGGTGGTGAAATGTTTTTAGGTTCTCTGGCTGCAGCCAAATAAAGGCACCAAAATGCTTCTTCCCACGGTTTCCCAGCTGTGTCCCCTGTGTGTGTGTGTGTGTGTGTGTGTGTGTGTGTGTCTGAGCATGTTTGTGTCCGCTTGTGCTTGCGCGGTCCCATCTGAACTTTCCAGAGGGTAATAGAGGCTCCTGCTGTGCTCCTGTTTGACAAGCCCATTCCTAAAATAGGTCAGATTGTGTCTGCTGTCCGCTTCTCTTCTATGGAATTGAAGAGAAAAAGAAAAACAGGACAAATGCACAGTCACAGTGTCATCCCACTGCAATAATGAATGTTTGAGGTGTTTCTATTCCTGGATCATTTGAGTCAAGCTGTGTTGTCTTGACGCCTCTCTTTGGCCATGTCTTCTTCTCGATAATTAATATTACTGGTTTAAATTAGGATTAATTCAGTGCATCAGCCTTCATCGCCTTCATCGATTTGGTAAAAGAGACAAATGAGTCACTTCAGCTTCAGGAACGAGTCTATTTTAAAAGGTTTTGACTCATATTACTTGACTTTTAAAATATTAAAGAGCCTCACCCTGGCGTACATAATTTTTGTGAATTGCAGCTCTGTTCTCACATCATCTCCAAGCACTTTGAGTTCGTTCTCCTCTGAAGGGAAGCTTATACTTTGCTCTTTATTATGACCTAGTTGGTCAGTGCACAGAAATGTACAAATGTTTCATTTCAAAATTTGCCACATTGCAGACAAGGAAAGCAACCTGGGGATTTGTGTTGCTTCGGTGAACCTATGAAGTCCTATGAAGCATGGCAGCATTTTTGCTACACAGCAGTTTCTAACTCTGTAAAACTGCTGTGTAGAGTTTGTAAAACTGCCAGAAATACTCTGTCAATCTACCCAGCCGGTTTTTAAGGCAGCACTCTTTGTTATCCCCTCTTAAAAGAAAGAACATTCCAATTATGTGTCAATTGAGTTCATGTATATTTTTGTCAAATGTAATTAACACAATAGTTATTTACAAATTTCAACCAAATGGTAAAAAAAAATATTCTGTAATCAAATTTTTAAAAAAAAAACGAGTCATGTAGTTGAGCCACTTCCGAGCTAAAGGAAGAGTAGAATTTTAACATTTTATTTCCCCGCTAGAGATTTGATCTCTTGTGCTTCTCTCATAGTTAAAGGGCATCACAGTGTTCAGGAGAAATATAGCACGGTTGTCATCTTCCAACATGGCCTCTGAGCACCTATTAATGGTATGAACAGTGTTAAGCTCTAATGATCAGCCCTCATTCTGAGTCGTAGCACCTTTCGGGCGAGGGCGACTGTAACTTGAAAGCTGTTTTCTTATCGTGTTTTCTTGCCACAGTCTGCTCCCAGTTTCTTCCTAAACTCTCAAGCGAGCGGTCTTTCTACCCCGCTGTCCTTATCTCCCTCCCCTCTCCTCTCCTCTCCTGCTCTTTCTGTCTCTCTGTTGAGGATGTTTGTGCAGCTTGTCACTGCGCCATCACTCGAGTGGGATGTCTGTCGCTGAGTGGTCTTCTGTACTACACCCTCGCGCTCTGTTAATCCCCTTTTCAGATGCACAGAGCAGAACCTAAAACAATTTCCTGGCTTTTATGTTCTCTTGGGACTCACTATGATTTTAGATGTCTGTCCTGTCTGTTTTTCTATTTCGGCAAGACATTTTACAAACATTGATTTACTTTCTCATTGCTAAATATTATTTTTACAACAATAATATACACGGAATCCGCCAATTGAGCCAAAACAACTGTTAAACAAAGCCTCAGCAAAATATCAACCACATTGCATTTTTTTTTCCAGCCAAAAAACTGAAATATGGCTTACATATGGATTAAATGATACCTGCTCGGTATGTATCGGTACATCTGCTTGATCAGAGCCCCGCTGTTGTGGAACCAGAGGCCTCCAAGGCCCAGGAAGAAAGTAAGGGCAATTTTGCATTCAGCTGACCTAAACCTACGGTTCACGAAATCTGCACTTTTAATTAATTAATTAATTACTAAAAATATTTAACTTCACTTAATCAAAGTCAAACTTTGCAGAGATGCTGTTAACACATGCTATTTTATAGTTGTTGTTTTTCTGCTTTCCTGTGTTCTATCATCAACTAATAAACTAGTAACATGTATACTGCTATATGAACCTCTTAACTGGTATCACAAGTATGTTCTGTATATTATACCTTTTTAAATTATTCAAAAAGCCCCTGTGGTTGAGGAGATATTCTGTATTTAGTATCATTCGGAATTTTTGAGGAAAATGGCTGGGGCTCAAGTGAGGCTATACGAGTTTAAAAAAGCTAAAACAACATGTGTATACATACACGTACATTCATTATACTTTCAGTAGCTCGCGTAGCATGGATATGCTAATGCTAGTTAATAGTAACTTATCCTACTCTCCTAACATCAGCGCCACAAGTTTTTAGATAGAAACACAACATTTTAGAAACGTATATCTCCTCCAAAACTCTCCGGGTAACGAGAATCGCTAGTATCACCCTGCTCAGAGCTGGCTGACGTGATACGCTATCGGCATTCTGCGTTTATTGTGTGAACTCTGGTCTGAAGAAATTTAGAAATTGGTTTCAAAGAAGCGGAGATACAATGGTCTGTCTTCAAACAAATAAAACGTTGTACGGGAGATCTTGTAAGTATCTAAACAGAAAGCTTACCAAGAGTTGGTTCCTAGATGTTTGCAAACTTCGCCTGAGATGGAGATGTGGCCATCTAACATTACAGCCACAGTAAACCAGATGTTGACACATTTTTATGAAATTGCATGAATCACCCATTGCACTTCTGTCCATTCTGGGAGAGAGATCCCTCCTCTACTGCTCTCCCTCGGGTCTCGTCCTTTTTTTTTTCCCCTCCCTGTTAAAAGTTGTTAGGGGGCGGGGAGTTTTTGCATGTGCACATATTGTAAAGCCCTCTCAGGCACATTTGTGATTTTGGGCTTTACAAAAGAAATTGAATTGAAATTAATTAAATATGGCCGTTCCAGTGAAAACTGAAACTGTGCAAAAGTAACACATAACCATCTACGGTGCGAGTTATGTTTCTAATGATGCATTGTGTTTCCGAAGCAGCCCTTGGCAAAGAAGCACCATTTGTCGTTTGCTGAGTTGGCAGTTTTTATTGAATAATGGTGTCTTTTTAAAAAAATAAATGAATTTAAAAAAACGTGCTGAAACCAAGCAATAGTTTGAAATTTAAAATCTAACAATTCTGAGTTTTAATGCTGCATTAACATCTGCACACGTGGTATGGCATCGGCTCTAATCCTCTCATGGTCAGCACTGTTGACTAACATGCTCAGACCAGACAGACCATCGCCTTTTGTATCTTTAGTCCAGGTGGAAGGGACAACTTTCTCTCGGTTTCCCTGCATATTGTCAGTAATCCCTCTGTTCTGTCTCTTCCTGCTGCTGATGTTGTGCTCTTAAAGAGATAAGACACATCTGCTCTTCCCCACAAGCTAGCTGATTAGCATTTGCATGGTCACAACTCACCCATAGGGCATCCTACCAGCGTGAGCATTAACATTGGCATCATTAATAGCATGATCTCCTCTCAGAGCCGTCTCGGCCAGACAGCACCTCTCTCCAGCTAAGCTGTGGAGTGTTTTCTGGAGTGGACATTACTCCCGTTGAAAAACACTATTTATCAGTCAGCCACATTTGCACCCGACTTATTATTTCAATGTATAATTGGATTTGCTTTCACTGACTTGGTTTAGTACTGATTTAGTGCTTTAGAGATGTTGTTTAATCTGCAGCACTGACAATCTGTTATAGGCCAGAGATGAGGGCGATAGTAGCAATTATTTGGCAATACATCAGATCTGTCTTATTTTTTCTGGAGGATTTTATTGTGGACAAATTTAGCAAAGACCCAGGTCAACTCATCTCCATTTTCGGCCCGTCTCCAGTAGAGGTCACTCCATGACACATTATGGAAACTATATCAGTTCAGGAAGGATTGTACGCTCAAATATTTAGTTCAGTTGAGCAATACAGGCACTCTGAAGGTTTGTGAGGTAACAAATACATACAAAAAAAACACAAATTAAACCAAACAAGGTAGTTGGATGAGTGAGTTCATGAGGATGGTTTTGGAACACATGACCTTTCCTTGTCATAAGGAAGCGTGTTGCATTACTCTCCTGCCACTTACAGATTATTGACACATTAAAGGAAACCCTTGATTAAATAGGTGAAGCAACATAATGGATGCAGATGCTTTCATACAGAACAAGAATGGTCACTGAATTATTTGATGCGACAAAAATGACATGTGTCGTGTGATCTGTTTACAGGCACTATAACTTAACTCGGTAACACAGATGGGAGATTTGACATGTTCTCCCCAACCGTCATGAAAACACCCAATTTAATTTGGAGAAGTTTGAGACATTTGAAGGGCATGTTAGGTCTTCTTAAATCTTTACAGCATCTGTATATTCAAATGTACATTTAGAAAAGTGCTGAAAAGTCAGAAAGTCCTTGTTTCTTTCTCTCTCCCTCTCTCCCTCTCTCTCTCTCTCTCTCTCTCTCTCTCTCTCTCTCTCTCTCTCTCTCTCTCTCCTCTGCAATAATGTGTGCTCTCTGCTCTCTCTGAAGAGCCCTGTGTGATTCTCCCTCTCCCCTCGTTCCCTTGCTCCTTTCCCAGTGGTAGGGTCAGAGGGCCTGTCCTCTCCACTGGAGCCAGTTGGAGTGACGAATGGCAACACGGCACTGCCAGCGGCCGGCAGTGCAAACAGTAAACAGAGTTAGGGTGAAGGAGAAAGAGGGGATGGGGGGAGAGAGCGGGGATGATAAGAAAGAGAAATGAAGAGCAGGAGTAAACCAAGAAAACGTTCCTTTTTTATTTTTATTTGGATGAGCAATGAAGGAACACGTTGAAGAAATTTCCCCTCGATGAGAGAGGGAATGCATGTTGATGCAAACTTGTTGATCCCCCTGTCCCCTTCTCCATCAGTTAAAAATGAATATGGGGACATCTGTTTACTTCAACAGGGAGATTATGGTCACGGACCAAACTAGAGCGACAATATTTGTCAACATGCAAAGTGTACGTTCACATCTGCCTGCGTGTAACTGTGTTGACACACTTTGGATACTGTCGCCCACACGCTCCCTTCTCAATTATGCTTATCTTGGTGTCGTGCGAGGTATTAAAAATGCATTAGGCTCGAGCGCAATTATGATAGCTCCGCCAGTTGTGAATAATACCTATTTAATGGAGAGTAATACAAATTATTGCAAATTGTTTATTTGCATTTTAATTCTGAAGAGAGAGGGTGACAGGGAAATCATTAACAACATTAAAAAAAATCCACTTTCACGTGGTCAGGTGGGCCTTTAAGCAAAAAAGCACGTGAGCACGGATGCTTCATTATGGATGCGACAGCGGTCTGACTTTGGAGATACTTGCGGGTTATGTGATATTTACCGAGCATCCTTTGAGTCTCCTTTTTTTCAGTGGCCATTGCTTGATACTTACATAAGACTCTGTCTGTCTCTTTGCCCCTTTCTTTCTCTCTCCCTGTCTCAGTAAATCATTCCCCCAGGGCCAGTCATTAGCATCATCTGAAGTTGCCACGTCTAACATCGCTTCTCCGATGTGCCAATCTCAAAAGGCAGTATCGCTTTGAGAGTCTCGCGAAGCTCCAGTGCAGCGAAATGATAGTGAGAGCAAACAAACTGTGTGTTTTACAGAGTGCGGTTGACATTGCAGGGACTCTGGGCTGGGCAGTGGAGCAGGTGATGGCAGTGCTGCGCCACACACACACAAACACACACGCACACACATGCACACACGCACGCACACACACCCTGTCGCCACCTCAGCCATCACTCTGAATGATGTCAGTCAAATTAATTGCTGCTTCCTTCCCGTGGCATGCTTGAGGAGGTTTCACAGAGGCAAGGGCAGTCCAGGGCCCAGAGAAAGTGGGCTTTAAAGGACAACTCTGTGTTTATTTGTGCGAGACAAAGAAAGAGTTATCATCACAGTATTTTGCACTTTATTAGATTTCTAATGAGCAAAAACTCAATTTGATTAAACAAATCTGTCCTCTAAATCTTTTGAGACTTTCTGTTTAATGGGAGTGCTTTACGACTCTGTAATCACTTTAAAGTGTTTATGTGACGAGCCATGGCGACTGTTTCACTCGGAAATTAATCGGATTCAGAGTTTTATGATTATTGAAGACAGGGCACAGCTACAGAGACATTCATCAGGTCTGGTAAACAAAAGCTTATTTCTAAATCAACTTAGATTTTGATTTAATTTATCATTTAAGAAATGTCTCGCGGAGGGAACTGGGTCTTCGCAAAAAAATCACGTCTTTGTTGCCGCTCGGCTCTCCCTTCACACTTCAACTCCCTCCGACTCCCTCCACTCCCATTCAATCTGAATAAATTAGGGCATCAAAGTTTCCTCTCCTTGGTTTCAGCTGTGACCCAAAATGTGTCTTTAAGGCACTGATTGTTGCATGAGTTCAGTCGATTGTTTGATTGTGAAAAACAACTTTAGTCCAATGAATTCATTAAACAAAGCCGAAAGGTGAGGAAAAAGAGGTGCCAAAGATCGGGCCCTTCACTAATGATGGCCGTACATCACCAGACAGAACAGACACAGGGACACCAGAGTTATGCCAGAGTGAAATTTTGGATGTGAGACACAGCTGATCCCGTTACGTTTTACCCTTTAGACTCATGGTGTGAAATGTGCTTCGGGAGGTTTGATCTGTGGAGGTCAAAGCTGTACAGCCAACACACACACTCAACACGGTCTACTTCACAAAACTGGTCACATAGACTTTTATTAAGCTGTGCTTTGAGATGTTTCCACATGGCTGACGCAGAAATTCACAACTGGTTTTTTAATGGTTTATTCTGCGATGAATGCAACAAAACAACACGTATTTGTTCGACAATTCTAAAAATATCGTTTTAGCCAGGTACAAACATCTACATCTTTTGTTTGTGTCATGAAGGCTCACTGAAGCTAATGGATGAAGCAAGTTAGCACATAGAAAAATAAATACAGTACACCGAATTAGAGGTAACTGTTGATGATGATGACAATGCTTCCAGTTCCACCACGCAACGCTTCACTTCACAGGATCATTCTTGGGTCTTATGGACACATCTATCTGATATGATACACATTGTACTCACTGAGTTAAAGGACCGGTTTGCCATTTTGCGAGACTTGCTTCTTTGCTAATTCTAGAAGAGCGATGCCACGTTGATGTGTGTGAAGCTACTGCCAGGAGATGGTTAGCCTAGCTTAGCACAAAGACTTGAATGACGGTGAAACAGCGAGCCTGGCACTGGCAAAATGTAAAACCTAAAAAGTCCACCAGCATCTCTAAAGCTAACTTATTCACTTGTTATATCGTATTTGGTTGATTCAAAGTGTCACCAAGTTGTGTTTGTGTGCAGGGTTACACGGGCGATTGTTGCCAAATGACTTCCTCGAGTCTCAACGTCCCTGCAAGGTTGTCAGGCG
Organism: Clinocottus analis; assembly: GCF_023055335.1. Taxonomy (NCBI): domain Eukaryota; kingdom Metazoa; phylum Chordata; class Actinopteri; order Perciformes; family Cottidae; genus Clinocottus; species Clinocottus analis. Next base: position 5,957,909 of record NW_027175821.1, read on the forward strand.
CTTCAAAAAGTCAGGCAAGAAAGTTGCCCCCAATAAATGCCCTCAATTATTTAGTAAAAGGGAAAGTGTTCCACCTTTTATGTTGCTGTCCAATGAATGTCGATGGTAAATTGTCGCAATAAATTGCTCTCTGCATGCTAAATTAACCGAGAATGCTGAGTTCTCCTGCAGTGCCGTGGCAGAGGCTACTTGTACCAGGAAGCAATGTGGGGGCGAGCTTCTTATTTCAGGGGTTCCTTTGTGTCCTATTGCACGGCTCACGCAGCCGCCGTTCTTATTTCTTGTCGTATAGCTACTCTGGCTCGAATAAATACATAATGGAGTCAGCCGAAACCCTGACAAAATGGTATCCTCGTCCACTTGGCTAGTATATTGTATTTATGTATTATATTGCTGTAGACAAAAACATATTTAAGCTATGAAGGATAATATTTCCGTTTCAGTGTTCAGGTTATATTTAGAATATGTTTATCTTGGTCAGACAGCTCTTTCCGACGGGGCTCTGAACTAAAAGTGAAACTTCTCTCTGCTCTCTTCAAAGCTGCAATAGTCCGTGGAGCTAAACGGTGTACATACGTTTCACATTTAGTTCAGTTCCATGTCGGGAAACAAATCAAAAGATTGTGATTTCTTGAGGTGGGTCTTTCTTTTAGGCATCTGATTTACGTACATCACAACTCCTGTCTGCTTCTCCAAACCGGGGACGTCTACTGTAAGTAGTACATTGCCAAAACACTTTGGAATAAATTCAAACTGATTATATGTACTTATTCTTTCAAACTTCAATTTTTAACAAGTCTTTGTGCCGATGACACAACACAGTTTTCTCGTGTCATCATGGATTATAAGTGCCATTTTACATATGCTGATTTGAAATGACTTGAAAACTCGGTTTTGTTAGTGTCTTCAACAATAAATTATGGTCAGATTAATAACTCGTCAGCTTGTATGGCTGCTCCTGTTTTATGATGATATCAGTGTTGTTTCCAATTACCCTAGGGAGTACAATGTTATCACAGCCGATGGGAACGACCGCCAAACCCACAAAAATATGACCCATTTTGTTAAAAACAGAGATTATCCTTTAATACTTCACTTCAACAAGCTAACTAAAACCGATCTGCCATAACTCAGTCAATTACAATTCTTTATCAGCTCTTAAAATAAGCACAATAGTCAAAGACACCACAAGTCAAGCAAAACCTTTGCTCCGTGCTTCGCCTTCTCCTTTAAAGAGGTCATCAGCTGTTATAAAATACAGGACACACACAGTAATATGAGAGACTCGTTAATTAACAAATAACGTATGAGGTTTCTGTTGCGTCCATTTGGTTTAAAGTTATAAGGATTCGACATTTGGATGAGATATAAATTGTGAACCGGCTGCAGTTCAACAAGCTGCATCTTTCATGTCTGTGTACATTCACTCCCAAAAATATTCAGACCGCGTCGTCACGAGTGTCCACAATACAGAACGTTCCTTCAAAATCACAACATTAATGGATCGATCCAGATGTGAAATTATATCTGCTTTCATTCCGTAATATGAAATCCCATGTGGATGTACTTCACCTACATGCTCGTCCATAAAACACGGTTTGATTTGATGCTTTACCGCCGGACTCCTCGTAGCGCTCGAGATGTAAATGTAATGAGTAACATTATTTCTGTGTGCCGTCATGTAGGTTGCCGCCGAGTGCATGCTGGGCGCTGCATTTACACTGAATTTGGAGGAGCGTGTTTTGACAGTGTTTGTGTTTGTCTACGTGTGTGTGATGGTATTGAAGAGAGCGGTGTCTGACAGCATTAGGGTGTGTGCTGCCCAGTCATGGGATTATCCATCCCAGGGGCGTGTCAGCACCGCTGCGCTCCCAGCTCCCTGGCACAACAGCGGACAGTCTTAATCTCAATCCCTAAATCCCCTCTCCTCTCTCAGGAGAGTCTTCTGCTTGAAGGCGGTGCAGCGACCACGGTGTGCACGGCGAGCTTACTCTGATAGTCTGCACGAGGACGCCCTCCCCCGCCCTCCTCGCCGAATGCAAACAGGGGTACATGTAGGGTCACCGTATCCTTCAGTCACACCGAGAGTCTGAACAGAGTCGATCAGACCGGCCTCTGCAGGAACGCTGGGACTCAGCATTGAGGATGAGTCAGTGCTGTGAGAGAGTCATTAGTCATTTCTTGTTTAGACTGACCGTCTCTATGTTGTGGCCTCCTGGATACAGTTTGTGGCAGCCCAGCAGGATGGAGAAGGCCTTGCGGAAATCTGCATTGAAGGCATAGATGATGGGGTTGAGGGAGGAATTAGCCCAGCCGAACCACACGAACACGTCAAACGTGGTGGGGCTGATGCAGGGGAAGGCCTCCCCTCCGCTCGACTGCTCGCAGAAGGGCACCATGCAGTTGAGGATGAAGAATGGGAGCCAGCAGCACACAAACACCCCCATGATCACGGACAGCGTCTTCAGCACCTTGGTCTCCCTCTTGAACGTCATTTTGAAAGAGCTCTCGGACTCGCCGATGCTGGAGCCCCCGCCGCCCATGCTGTCGTGTCGGTTCTTGGCACTTTCGGCCGCTCGCTCCAGGGCAGAGATCCGCCTGATTTGTCTGTGTGCAATGCGGTATATCTGGGTGTAGGTGGCCACCATGATGGCCACAGGGATGTAAAAGCTGATGAGAGAGGTGGAGATGGCGTAGGTCCTGTTCAGGCTCGAGTCACAGTTCTCTGGGCTGCGATAAGATGTAGCATTGAAACCTGAAGAGCCAGATGACCCAGTGAGAGGCGTGTAAGATTTAGTTTGGGCCTTGTGCCAGTTGAGCTGCACCGGGATGAAGGAAATTAGCACAGACAGCGTCCAGGCCACACTGATCATCACATAGGCCACTCTGGGTGTCATCTTCCTCTCATAGCGGAAGGGGCTGGAGATGGCCCAGTAGCGGTCCAAGCTTATCACGCAAAGGTTCAAAATGGACGCCGTGGAGCACATAATGTCAAACGCCACCCAGGTGTCACAGAAGGAGCCGAACGGCCAGAACCCGGCGATCTCCGTCACCGCCTTCCAGGGCATCACCAAGATGGCAACCAAGAGGTCCGACACGGCCAGCGAGATCACAAAAAAGTTGGTCACCTTGGAGCGCAGGTGCCGAAACTTGGTGACGGCGGCGCAGACCAGCGTGTTTCCCAGCAAGGTGGTGAGGATGAGCAGCGAGAGGAAACAGCCAGTCAGGACGCGGCTCGACGGCGCCTCGTCCAAAAACCCAGAGTCGATGACAGTTGTAAGGTTCACGAGATCCATCCCTGAACATGCGAGAGTTGGGGAGAGTTCATTTAAGTCATGCTGAAAAGTCGTGCTACATTATATCCGCAGGATTAGATTCTTAGAGGCTCCTGTGCTTCAGCCTTGCAAACAATTTCCATCATTGTATCTTCTGATGAATGCTGAGGGATGAGGTGTTTGAGGCAAACCCTCTCTGGGCAGGACATTTTCGCTCCGACTTCGTAAATTAGAGTCGACATCATTTGAGCTGCGGAAGAGCGGTAACTCAATTCCTCAGTGTAATGACTTGAGCTCTTCTGTTTGCCTAGTTTGTTCCCAAACGGTGTAATGTTAGGAATCCTCCGTCTGCCTGCTCACGTCATCAGCGGTCCTGTGGATTAAACACATGAATTATACAACATTGGATCCATCTGTATTCATTTAGATAATGATTCATGTCTTGTAAAATTTAACACTGGTTAAAAACACTTTATTTTAGTTTATTGTTCATGTAAACTCTGATTGCATCTATACATGGGCGATAAAGCCGATTATATTGTGCATTGGCATGCTAATGTTCCTCCAAAAATGAGGATTTCCCCCATGTGTGCAATATAATTAAAAAGTCGCACACCTGACGTGCATGCATGAGAACATCTATTTTAATCTCCATCATCATCACACACTCACCTCGTCCTCGCACAGACGCGCGCGGCCAGCTGTCGCTTGATTTTATATTTCAAAATAAACGTCCCATCGCTTCCATGAGAACTTCGCAGCGCAAAGTCAATCCAAAGGGCACCCAGTCTCCATGTCCGACGAAACACAGCAGAGAACAGCCCCAGTATATCCTCGAGTGGTTCCACATCGCTGACTGTTAATGAATTAATCACACAGAGACGGCAGCGGTTCACGTGTCACTCTGCCAGCGCCGCGCTCGCTGCGTCCTCCTGCAGCCTCTCCTCGCGTCTGCGCCAAATCCCGGAGACTGTGCGCTCCCGCGGCTCCGACTCACACCCGGCGCTCTGACGTTGTCCCATTCAAGAGAAAGTGGAGTGGGGATGGGACTATGTGATTGTGGCCCCTTGCGGCGACCGAATCCAGTGTGCACACAATGTACAGCACGATACAGCAGTCAACACATGTCTTGTCATTTAGTGGCCTCTCGTGCAGAGTTTAGAGGTTTGAAATATCACAGTGCCGATTTAAACCACCTGTCATCATCAGGGCTTTCTCTGAACTTGAATTAGTTAAGTCTGGTGTTGTTTAATTACATTAAAATGCTGGTTATAAAACTGAGTTGGGACAGGGGCCACGCATGTGCATGGGCAGTGGGTCGCTGAGGCCCCCTACTGGAGAAGGTGAACACTGCGCCTGGACTCCAGCTGCAGGGACATAACTTCACTCTGGAGGGATTTTATTTCTCTGCAGGTTTCTAATGATGAAAGGACATTTTTATGAAAGACAGGTTCATGCTCAGATGTAAGATTAGATCCGAAATGTACATTCTTCATCGACCTGTGGCAGAGTTTTCATGTGCAGACCAATGTCACCTTCAGCTGGAGTCATCATCATTTCCCTCTGCTCTGACCGATAAATCGTGCCCTGGTTGTAAAAAAAAAAAAAAAAAAAGAAAACCTGGCAATGTCTGTCAGCATGCCCATAGTGGTTTCATTCCGTTCAGGCTGGGATCTTGCATGCAGAGCATCATGGGATGCGGAAACAATCATGACATGCCAGCTGTCACCTTACAGTGATGTGAGTAGTTCTGACAGGAGGAAAAGAAACAGCTTTTACCCTTTTCCTTCTGAAGCATCCACACTATAAGGCGTTTAATAGACGGGTTAAAGCCATGGGACTCGAGGAATGATAACATAAGAGAACTGTATATTATCTAAATATAATTGAACTATTTCCCATATCACATCTCACTACAGTATGTTCTTTAATGCTTCATCCAAATGATACAAAAGCAATTCTGACAGTGGATTTTAATATGATAATAGGGATGTCCCAGATTACATTCAGACAAAGACGTAATATTGAGGATTCAAATGTAGCTTTTGTTTAATCCCAAAGAAATAGAGTACACAAGTAGTCAAATGTCAAATAATAGAACATTTATCATAACCTTTTTTGATAATCCACTGAGAGTCCAGCAATATCTTTTCTAGCAAAAATGCTGAATATTTTCCGCATTCAGCTGGTAAAATTAATATATTTATACTTGGATTGACTTGGAAAATAATACTGTACATTTTGTTTTTGTCTTTCTATAGACAACACATTCAATGGATGTATCTAGAAAAGTCAATGACAATACAATGAATTGTTTTGAGCAGAAACCTCAACTGCCACAACAATAAGAAGGAAGACGGGGATAGATGTCTGCTGAGGTGATTACGAGCACGTCGCCTTTATAAGAACAGCTCAACGTGTTGGTATATATAACTCTTTGCCAAGAGTCAGATGATGCAAATTAATGCTTATTGTCATGTTTGTCAATTAAAAATGAGGCTTCAGCTATGTTATATGTTCAATCAGTACAAACAAAAACTATGTATGAGAACAACAATTTCACAGAGAGAGATTTCAACACAGTTCCTGTTTTAGAGTATTTTATTTTTAGGCCAGTATAACGGTCTCTTTTTTTGTAATCACTGGATTAGTGAGCTTTAGAGGTGCTGGTGTGTTTTGTCACATTTTGTCAGAGCTACGATAACAGGCGGCTGCTGTCGCCTTGTATCGAACAGACAGAAAATGAGAGTGGTATGTTCTCATCTTACTCTGGCCAAGAAAGCGAATGACCACATGTCCTTTCCTTCCTTTAACTTTAAACGTACTTACTCATTCGTCACTTAATCAAATGTTCAATATGTTAATTGAAATTCATCAATATCTGTTCTCTGTCTAAGACCTCCCTTTCGAAGATCATCTGAAATTGGCCAGAAAGCCTGTGAACAACTCAAACGTGTGTTACGATCGTGTGTTCATTGCTGTCGTTCTTTCATAAAAAAAGATGGTATGTTCGTCCTTTTTTCCCCCCAGATCTTTTTCTGGGATTCAGTTTGCTCCACAGGCATCACGGACACGGCAGCCGAACAGCGTCGAGAGTTCAAAGGTCAGAGGTGAGATCAGGGCTAGACAGGCAAGCTGAGGTGCATTGTGGGCCGAAATCAGAGCGTCTTTCTCCACCTGCCTTCTGCTCTGCTCGACTTCTCTGTGTTAGAAGGTGCAGCTGCTTCTCCTCGAACTCCACCATGCAGAAGAAGACTCACCGATATAAACTGGCCTTTGTGTCACCATTGTTTGTCATGTTGTGTGTTCTTAACTGTTTTATGGTTGTATACTTTTTTTTTGGTTTTATAATGATGATTATTCAAAGGCTTTTTTTTTTCAAACAATGTAATAACTGTTTGCAGAGTCATTTGCTCTCTTCTGACACTGGGATTCGGACTCAGGTGAAGCAAACTCCAACCGCGGATGCTTTTCACGAAGTCTGTCAATCACCACACGCTTCATCATGGAGGCTTCTGATACTGCGATACAGCTTTAAGATATCCTGTGCAGCTGTTGCCGTCATCACACAACTCCTGAATGCTTTTTGTCTGATATGGGATGACAGGTAACCAGCCACCCTCAAGACACACAAGAGCTATGAGTAAGACAGCTGAGAGCAAAACAAGCTGTTTTAGGAAGCACAATGTTAAAAAAACCTCTGCCCTCCCTCCATCGCTGCTGCGTGTTCATGCGTTCATGTGTGAGCACATAGCGCCGCATATTTATCAGTCATACATATTTCTGCGGGTTCATTTGAGTCCTCGTGTGTTTTTTCTGCTGGCATGCAAACCTGTCGCATTTTACTGCTCTCCAGATGTGTAGAATAGATACAAGAGACAGAGATTCCTTTTCGCTTTCTCTGTCGTGTAAGGTTGATGTAATCGCTTTTTTTCTTCTTCTTTTGGCATCCACTTAAAAGTGTTTAAAAAAAAACAAACATAGCAGTGAAGCTGTGACAAATACTTGGTGTGAACAAATTATTAAAGTAGTTCATTTATTTGACAACAGCAGCACAATATGTCTGAACTGAAATAAGGTTTCTCACATAGTGAATATTACTTTGTCACATCCAATTGGCTCATGACATCATAGGAATATCCGAGGGAATCAGTAGTTTTATGTAAATAAATAAATACATACATTTAGAAATAAATATACTTAAATAATACTGATAAATATATAAATGCAATTTTTTTTTAAATTCTGAATTGAAAACTGCATTGAATTTAATATCTAATACATTCATTGAAAATAGCTCATCAGAAACAATTGAAGCAGCCTTGCATAAAACATAAAATCATAGTCTTCATCTTTTCCTTGAGGAGTTTAGTTTCTTGAGGAAACGAAGGTACGGGTTAAAAGGCAGCAGATTGTTGCGGACTTTCGTCATTTTGCATTTGTGGTCAATCTGGAAGAGAAATGGAGATGGTTCAGTATTATATTGCGTCTGGATACCACTACTGGTGCAGCAGTCACAAAGTAGACAGTAAGAACTCAGGGTCTGCCCAGACGTCAGGCTTCAGTGGTGTTTTTGTTGGCTGACCTGTGCATGTGGGTCCAGAGCCCGCAGGTTTGCCTTAAGTTCTTGCAGAATGTGCTCGCTGGCATTGTGTACCGTCACATTGTCAAGAACATCCTTCAGCTCCCTGACAAAGACGCTCACACAGGACTTCTGCAATGGAAAATAGTACAGTTAGGTTAACATGTCAAACAAAAGGCACACGTGTCATCGGGAACTGATCTCAACTAAACATCAATATAAGAGTGCAGTCTCAAAAAGTTGCAATACTTACGGCATGTTTGTACATGTACTGTGACACTGTGTGCCTTGTGGCTGGCTGTAAAGACAGAGAATCCATTGAATTAATTCATTAACTCAATATTAAGCAGTGGATATTTCATGTGTCAGATTATGATGTTATCAGTCATTGAGAGACGTGAGAGCGAAGCCACTGAGCTGCATGTGTGATAGTATCAATGTGTTATACTTACTAATGTGACACTGCCGTTTTGGGTTGCGCTCCTGAGTGTCTCCAGTCTTCTTATAATCTCCCCGTTCAAGGTCATGTTTAACTTGTATCCGTTGCAGAGCTGCAGCAGGACAACAAGGGCAAACACAAACTTCTTCATACTGCAGCGTTGTGTGTGTCTCTCTCTCTCTTTCTCTCTCTCTCTCTCTCTGTCTCTCTCTTTCTCTCTCTCTCTCTCGCTCTCTTTCTCTGTCTCTCTCTCTCTCTCTCTCTTCCTTAACAGCTTTTCTTCGTAGTTTTAAGTGTGAGTACTGAAGTGATCATTATCTGCCCAGTCTCGTTATATAGAGGTCAGAGAGGAAATGGCAAATGGAAATTCGCAGTACACCTACATGAAATGCAATTTTTTTTATTTTTTTTTATTAAGTGGTGGTAACGTTAAATTTACATATTTGACAAGTGAGCAACAATTAAGCCTATTCAAAAAAACCTCAACTCTTATGGCAAAAGATTAAAAAAAAAAACGACTGCTGACTATCTCCAACCAGATCAAAAGACAACATTTCATCTCCTCTCTTATGACTGTCAAACGTCTGGTTTTTCTGCATTGTGTAAGATTAAGTAGATGAAAGGCCTCTAAATGTACCGTTGTTACTGCACAAATTTACTTGCTTGCCTAGACTTTATTTATACTATTTAGGAGCTTGTGTGTACAAAGCTGTGTGTACAAAAGCAAGTAGAAGAAGCCTCGAATATTCTGTTATACCATATAAAATATGGTTGTACTCTGTTTTTGTCAAGTGGATTCCTCTAGTTAAGAGCTTGGTTTGCTGTAATGATTAAATAAAAAAATGATCAAGGTAAGAGAGTGGGCGGCCTCACTGCTGGCGTCACATCAGGATACGGTCAGTGGCCTAAGTCGTAACCATCTGATCTGTTTCGCTCCGTCAAGAGACTGCTACAATCCTAACATCCTCTCTGATTCATTAGTGCTGGAGGTGATCCAATATGGGAAATACTGTTGGTTAAATATTACATGTGTACTTCAGCTTATAGATAATATCCACACAGTAAGTTGGTCGCAAATGATTGATTCGCACTGCTACAACTATTGAAAATGTACTCAGTGAACTGGTGTTTCTTTTAGAAGAAGCACGAGAACAACATATAGCAAGTTCGATAAGTAAAACGGAAGAAAGCTCTTGAGAAGTAAAAGACACCGAGATGACCAACGCTTCTGCTTTTTTTTTCTCACACAACTGTCCTAAAATGTCTTCTGACGTCAGTTTCTGTGTTAAAAAAACCTGTGATGATTAGGTTTCACACTATGAAATCAGCTAGTAATATTTACTCTTGGTGATTTCATAGTTTCTGTCTGACTTCACCCATGTCCAGTACATAAACAATGCTGATGACAAGGTTACTGTGAGGCTTTCTTTGTCATCTTATCGATAATGAGGAGGCGGAGGAGGAGGAGGAAGGGGAAGAGGGGGGGTTTGGTGGGACATCCCCGACACAAACTGCGAGCAGTGATCGCATGTGCCATCATGGTAATGTTGCTACGTTTTCACTGGGAAATACCTACAAAGCTCAATTAATATTCAGTGTTATTTATTTCTGTTCTGGTGTTGTATACGGTATATATTTGCACATCTCGGGCCTCATCACTGATCAACATCAGATGTATGGGTAGCTCGGGAAATAATAGAACTGTGATACTTAACATACAGTACTTTCACAGCACAAGTACTGATGTTTTGTTATGTCTATTGAACTAAATCAACACCAACCAGTCGCCCCAACACAGTGGGAGGCTAACTCCAAAAGGCCGACATCCTCTTCCTCTCCCAACTGTGCGCTCATAGAAAAACATCACATTACATTCGTTGCCGCTTTTATCCGAGGAGACTTGCAATACGTGCATTCAACCATGTTGGCGCAAGTACATCAACTTCATCAAAAATGCTGAGCTACTTCAAGTGCCACATCGATACACTACGCTATAGTGAAAGTTTTCCGAATTATCTTTTGTGATCATTTTTGTGAATCGGATTCGAGCAGCCACCAGGAGCCGGGGTCGGAGGAGGAGGTCGAAATGAACGCTGGAGAGAGGGCTTCAAATCATTCCTACTTTGTAGTTATTTATATATGTAGTAAAGAAACTTGAAGGATTTTACATTGGATAGCTTAGTGCCATTATTGTCTCGCAATAAAGTCAAAGGTCAAGGTGACTCAATCTAGTCAGACTCGTCACATGTCACATGACACTATGGTCTGTAAAAATCCCCAAATTGTAATTGCTATAAATAAATTGCGAATATAATTCCCCATTGTTATCTAATTGCAGTGTTCATGCTCTTTGGCAATGTATTCACAATCCGTTGTGGGGAAAGTGGCAGAAATATGATTTCATAACAGTTATATATTATGTTCATTACAGGCGTATTTTATTATTCATAAATGAACAGGTAGGTATACATTGAAAACACATAATATATTCAAAATGACACCTTCAGTGTCTTTGTGAAGCTCTAGTTTCATGACTCATCCTGTGTCTAATGCAGGAACGCTGTCATTGTGTTTTGCAGATGTCACCATGGAAGTCAGTGCTGCTCTTGTCTAACACCATCAGTGTAATCAGATGAGTCTGCAAGTGTCACTTTGAGAGCGACTGAGGGGAAGATCAGTGTTCTTCCACTCACAAGAGGGGAACCTTTGCACAGAGGGAAAGAAGTGACAGATAAAATGTCGGAACAGATCTCTAACCATCTTCGGTCCCGATTACACAACTTCTTCTAAATACGGTCTGCTGTGGTTTTAATTTAGTTAACACGTGTAGACATTGGTTCTCAAATGGGAGGATGTGTACCCCGAGGGGGATGTGAAGGCACTCCAGGGGGTACAGGAGATTTATTTTAAAATTAGCATGCGTTTCAAAATCCTTTAAAAATACTTATTCAATTCATATTGAATCAAATATAAGTGTAAGTTCAAAAACTGAATTGTATTTCACAGGAGGTACATCACTGAAAGGAGGTTAAGAACTACTGAACTAGAGGGTATTAGTCCCGCTTTAAAGCATCAGGGTTACAGATTTAATTTCAACTGCTTTACTCTGTATGACATTCCCAGTCCTCTGTCCTCAACCTCACATCGAAACAGGAAAACTCCCTCCCCCGCCCCCCAAAAAAACCTTCAACAGCGAGAAAAGGGGAAGAAACCTTCTGGAGAGCAACAGAGGAGGATCCGTGTCCCCGGGTGGACAGAAGAACAATAGATGTCATGTGTACAGAATGAACAAGCTCACAGGGTTACAACACTTACAATGCACCTATGACAGAAATAATTCAATGAGAGTCGGAGGCATGATAAAGAAGTTACAACTACCAAAAATAACAGATACAGTTAAATAATAATGACAATAAAAACAGTAATGGTATTGGCAATACTAATTGCAATGCAATTCATAATCATAATGGGATTGGATATAGGCCCCTTGGCGCTGATGCCTCAAAGGGCCCCTCTTAGGCCTGGTATTCCCCCATGTCGATGGCTGTCACAGTGCTGGTTAACACCGTTCAGTGACCTCGCCTTCACAAACTGGTGATCTATGCCATGTGGTCGGACTTGCTGATGGGAAACATTTCCACCTGTGTGCGCGAAGGAAAAGTTAGTTCCCTTTGCAGTGATGTGTGTCGTGTTCGCTTATGGAAAGATGAGTGTGTACCAGCATGTCTTTGATCTGTCAGAGTTTGACCTATGTTGCAAAGTAAGCGCAGTGTGAACCTGAGACTGCTGCCTACGAGCGGGAAAAACTTTGGCCAAGATCGTGTGTTGATAAAAACGTGAATCGCGTAGGATAGGAAATGTGTGACATGTCAATTTGATTCCCATAACGTCTGCTTCACACCTTACCTGTCTACTGTGTCTCCACGTGTAAGTAAGTCCACTTACTCGCTGACGAATGACAAATGATGATTTGAACGTCTGCAACGTCAGAGAAACAAATTAGCTTTAAAGCCGGACACTTTCCCGATAATGTCACTACAAGTTCATTTGACGAATAAGAATGTCAAACATCACTTTAATAATGAAGGGCAGGCACGTATCAGTTCATATTTCATAAGTGCTAATACACAGCGAGGTGTCCTTTTATGGGCAAAGGGAGGTCAGAAGCCACATGGCCTTTTCTCCGCGAAGCCAACTGTGTAACCCTCATTTAACGCGTGCGTGTTGATCTGTTCAATTGCATGTCAGGGCATGAAAGATACTTATTGAGGACTTTGAATTGAACTAGTCTGTACACTGAGAAAAAAATAAATAAACTGGAAAAAAGAGAAAAACTAAACAACATTTTTTGTATCATGAAGCTTCGGTGAAAACGCAGAGGTGACAAATGAAACCTGAATAAATGAATAGAGAAACATCTGTCAACAGATCTCAGGAGCATTGAAGCTGATCTGGCAGCGCATGGTGGACCAACACCTTAGTAAGACACTTTACGTTGGTTTTCTTTTTAATGTGTTACTCATTTGTGTTTCCACCTAGTAGAACTGAGTTCGGGAGAGAGGGAGGAGCATCAGGGACCTGGTTTGACCCCAGAGCCGAATCTACAAAATAGACATGGATCCGAATTAGAAACAGTTCATGTAACAAACCTGTTTTACTGTACGTGTGCTTTTTGATTATAGTCAAGTTTGTGTTTGTTTTGCAGTTTCTAAATATGTTTCTCAATCATTTATAACTTTAATTTCAGTCATGTTGCAGATGTTATCGTAACATCTTTGCGGCAAGCTGCAAATACCACATACTTCCTTCCTGCATCTAAACTACAATTTGATCTCATTTTAAAGCAAAGATACAATTAAGTTATTTCATTTGAAACCTTGTGTAATAACAGAACAAACACAGAAAGAGAAAATTGTGAGAATATTACAAATGAAATCTAATATGAAGTATTGGATTAGATTAAAAAAATCGGAAGACAGTTGTGAATCGAACATCTGGGACCTGCTGGGGCTTTTATATCATTTTAAACATTGTGATTTGATATGTTATAGAGTTTACAAGATATGAAACCCTGGCTATCTTGATATTTCTTCTGTAAGAATCAAATATCACAAGTGATCGGATATTTACGGTACAAGGCAAGCTTGTGTTGAATTTAACATTTGTTTAAAGAAACGTGTATGACAATCCAGTCACTTCTTTCATTCATCATTACCACCCTGAGCAGGGATTCATTGGCTCTCGCTCCACCAAGTGTTTTCAAAATCATCTGGCAGTAAAACATCTTATTTGTCTCTCAAACATGTTTTTGTTTTTTTCACAGCGATTTAATAAAACAATTCACAAAATAGGCACTCGTCAGATATTCCACTGTTCCAGTTGCTATAGTCCCTATATTTAACTTGGCAAGTTCTTTTTAGCCCTTTTCCTTCAGGGCTTTCAGTGTGACGCTCAGTCCTCCAGCATCGCAGAGACGAAACTCCTCCTCCACTGCATCATCATGCGGCTGCTGAGGAGCAGCACTCTGAGCTGAGGCTTTTTCATCGTCATGGTCTTCGTCCACGTCGGCCTCCTCGAAGTCATCTGGATATTCACCAAGCTCTGAGATATCAGAAGCCTCTGAAAATACTGCCAACAGAGAAAGAAGTGTTCAGGGCTTTTGCTTTAAGAGTCCTGTACACATCATAAAACGCCTAATCAGGAACCTTTATTTCTTTCTAGATAGCTGTATAATATTGGTGTTTCTCAAATCTCAAATTGTCCATGCTAACTGGTGGTTAAAATTTGGCAAATAAGTAAAAATTACTTTCGAGTTTAGAGGCATCCTACATTTAAAATCGATAAAACTATTTCACAAAGTATCACAACTTCTTTTTTTTAAATTTATTTTTTTTATCAGTGTTGACCTGAAATGATCTTTGAGAATGTAGATACCAATAATAATGCAAATAGGCGAGATAATAAAATATGCTGATTGTATACTTTTACTTGGGTGTTGTCTCATTTTGCATTTCTACATTACCAATGGGCTCGGCAGAAACGCTGCTCATTGAGGACCCCAAGTGCTCATTGCGCTCCTCAAGAGAGAGCAAACTTTCATCTTCATCAAAGTCCTCAGGATAGTCACAGGGGATTTGTCCTCCAACGCACAGAGCATCCCGCTCGTCCTCCTCATCGCTGGAACCGGCCTCCAGGTTCTGACTGAGCTCATCTGGCTGCAGTGTGGTGTCTGAGTATTTTTCTCCTTTTTTAATGTCACAGCTTTTCGCACGAACATGGTGGGTCACTGTGTGTTTGACACACAAGAGGTGCTCCTGCACAAAGGCAGCGTCCAGCATCCATGCAGCAGTGGGCCTGTTTTCTGGGTTGAGGCAGAGCATACTCTGGATCAAAGAGGCGACGTCGTCAGAGTAGCAGCTCGGCACGGGGTTGTACTCTCCTTTGGTGATCTTATAGAACAGACTCAGCAGGTTTGAGGCCGCGAACGGAGGCCTGAGAGCACAGATCTCATACAGCAGACAGCCGAGAGCCCATATATCCGACTTTGAGCTGTACGGGACATCCTGGCACAGCTCGGGACTGAGGTAGCTGGGTGTGCCGACACATGTGGACGACATGTCCGCTGTGTTGGACATTACTCTGGATATCCCAAAGTCCCCTAACTTCACCACACCTTGCTTTGTTAGCAGTACATTGGACGTCTTGATGTCCCTGTGCAGTATTTTAGCCCCGTGTATGTAATCTAAAGCCAGAGCGACCTGTGCAAACCAGCCCATCACAGTATCCTCTGGGAAAAAGTCCAGTGGTTTCCTCCCTTTCACTTGGTCATCCAGCGTCCCCCCATCGCAGTAGGTCATCACGATGTAAATGAAGCCGTCAGTGTCGACGAAGGCTTCGTGGCATTTGACCACGTGAGGGTGCTCGAGCCTACTAATGATCTCCGCCTCCTGGAGAAGAGCCCTCTGGCTTTTCGCCGTCCTCGTGTCCTCAACTTTGATCTTCTTCACCGCGTGCAGGCTCTTGGCCTCGACGTGCCTCATCAGGAACACGTCCGCTGCTCCCCCCCTGCCCAGACGAAACACCTTCTCGTACCTCTCCATGTGTCGACGGAGTGGCGGGCGAAGAGGAAGAGCACTGCTTTGTGTTCAGTCTGTTGCCGCAGCAACCAACCCGCGCTGTCCGACGGAGTGAAATACAATACTTCTCTGTTTGGTGTTTAATTCAATAACATATTTGTTTTTTTTACTTTCTTTATTAGGGTTACTCTAATATATATATATATATATATATATATATATATATATATATATATATATATATATATATATATATATATATATATATATATATATATATATATATATATATATATATATAACGTTGGCGCATTTACATCACTTTAAAGTGCATGTAGTAGCTAAGGGAATGAGACATTCTTGTTCTATAAGAGAGAGAGAGAGAGAGAGAGAGAGAGAGAGAGAGAGAGAGAGAGAGAGAGAGAGAGAGAGAGAGAGAGAGAGAGAGAGTTCATAGTACTAGCAGTAGTGGTAATTGTATGATTAGCAGTTGAGGAATCGCTCATCTGCAGCTTGATACTGTTCATCAGATGCTGTGTGTTTGTTCTGGAAGAGTCTTTCAACATTACATGTTTTGTTGTTTGCTAACTTCTCGCCACTTATCGGCAGACTGGTCAGCCGCATCATGGCAGTGAATGGAAATTAATACGTCCATGCAGAATTAAAGGCTCTACTTTTCTCCGTGACTTTTTTTTTTTATGTCTCTGTTGATAGTTTAGTGACGGCGGAGCTCTGTGGATCACGAGTCCATTGTCCTGCGGTCCATGTCACTAGGCGGCAGTATAGACGTGCAGTGGCCGCAGTCTGCCAACACATGTGGGAGAAGAAGAAAGACGAGCTCTCTGGGCGCTACTGCGCATGTCCGAAACTCGTGCCACACTGCTGTGTTTTCTTTTGCGCTCACTCTTGAATTTCAGTAAATGTTGATCTAAAATGCCACCGAAGGGAAAAGGTGGCAAGGGCGGGAAAGGTGAGTGGTCGTCGCTGCTGGTCTATTCGCGCTGTTTGCTCTAAGTCATCCATAGTCAGCTGTATGAACAACTACACACTTCCATGTGATGGTGGAGGCGGTATGCACTGGAGTCAACATGATCGTGTGTGACTCACTTCAATGTTGTTGTCATGCCGTGAGTTTTTATCGGTTTAACTGTTGCTGTGTTGCCATGTTGTGTAGGAGCAGCTTCAGGAAGTGCAGACGCTGACAAAAAGGAGAAAGCAGCACCAAAAGGAGGCACTGCTGTGAAGGTAACGTTGATTACAACTTTATGCAAAGCTGCACTGCAAACAAAACATCTAATAAGACATGACTGACAGATTGTTTTAGCTCAAAGTAAATTATACCTGAATGACCAAATAATGCTTGTATTCATCGTTGAAATAATTTAGTTTCTTTTTGATGAGCTTGCACACTAGGGCATTGCATTACAACTGGCAATTATGGGAATAGGTACTATTTTTTTATTTTGTCCACATCAGAACTATAGTTTGTTCTCAGAAAATATTTAAAGCATTTAGTTTTTTTTATCTATCGACTATTACTGGGGGGGAAAGCATTATGGCTGCAAACACATCAGTGTTGCGTCACACAGAAGAGGGGCGCAAGGGCCCCTCTTCTAAATCATATTCTGTATTTATGATTTAGTACTGTTTTAGTAATCTGTGATTTCCCCCAGGTTCGACACATCCTCTGTGAAAAACATGGAAAATGCATGGAGGCGATGGAGAAACTGAAGGCTGGAGTCCGTTTCAGCGAAGTAGCTTCACAATACAGTGAAGACAAAGCGAGACAAGGAGTAAGAACATGCATATCAGTATTAGTCCGTTTTTTTAACATGACCATGTTCTCTCTTTTATAGCTTGATTTTAAGTTCCTGCATTACTCACAGGTGTTTCAATCTCCCTTTGCCGTTGTTGCTTATCTTAACGCTCTTGTTTCCTGGCTTTGTCCCCATATTAGGTGCGTAGTGTGTGTTTTCATCACCATTCATCTGTTCATGACAGGGTGATCTGGGATGGATGACTCGAGGATCGATGGTTGGACCTTTCCAGGATGCAGCGTTTGCCCTCTCTGTCAGTTCCATGGATAAACCAGTCTACACAGATCCTCCTGTCAAGACAAAGTTTGGGTACCACATCATTATGGTAGAGGGGAAAAAGTGACAAATGATACAGGGTGCTATTTTGTGAAACTGTTTTTTTTCTGATTATACCGTTTCAACGCAATGTTTGCTTTTTAATTTACAGCATGTTTAATCAAATGATCTTTGCGTGTCAGCTTTGTCTTTGTCAAATGTACAAGTCCTTTCTGACAATTCAACCTGAGGGAATATTCTTACAAGCTTAACCACATTTTCATAATTCACTGGATATATTTCAGTATGATAAAGTTGGTGGAAATTAAACTACAAACAACCAAATAAATGTATTTACTCAAGTAGCACAACATGCATACGGTCTTTTTCTGTGTATATAAGAGAGCAAAAGAGAGACATGATAAAAGTGTACACTGCACTCCTAAAAACGTATGCTTTAAAGTATTTCAGAAAGGGAGACGTTGCCCTTTAAGTGATATCTTGTTTTTCTTTATTACCATAAATATAACTTATAATTCTGATATCAAAACCCAAACTGAGCCAGCTCTTAGTGCTCACTGAACAGGTATACCGTTTTTATAATTGTTCAGATAAAATACAGAAAATATTTCAAAAACACATTTTCCAAAGAAAGCAGCAATTGTTACAAATATAGTCTAGTCTGTTTAGTTTCTTAGTTCATAATTTGTTCCATATTGAAAAGGCCAAGGTGATGTCATCACACTGCATCAAAGTTGTGTTTTCATTGCGTTACAGTTAAGGACGATCAAATCGTGTAATGCATTGACGTAGTTAGTTTCCAGTATTGTGGACCGTGGATTTAATAACCCAGACCGGTGTCGCGAGCCTACCGATGACATCCAGAAAGCTAGGCGGCAGTAGACCGCAGACGTCGCGAGAGCACAGGAGCATCAGGAAGAGACAGTTGACGTTGTTACGCCTTGCTAGATGATTGGCGAGGTAAGATGGCGGCGCCAGAGGAGCCAGAATTATCTCAGGCGCAGACAGAAAAGCTCCTTCAATTTCAGGTAGATAGATTAAATTCCACACTAACATGTGTCCACTTGATCCCCCACATGTGAATACATAAGTGTTGACGGCGAGTCACCTTATATAGGTGGAACCGTCCGCGTTAAGATGCTTTTTGCACAGTCAACTTCCCCCTAGCCCCCTAGTGGTTAGTGGCACCCGTCAACTTGAGCCAGCGCTAACGTTAGCAAAGCTAGCTGATATTAGCTAAGCTAGCTAGCAAGTTTCAGGACTGTAAGGGCCGTTAGTGTATTTATACTGCTCAATGTTTGTTATGTTATACTCAAAGACATAGCAAATCCAACTTTGTTAACTAACATCACCCGTCCTGCGTTTTAATGTAATTTCTTTGACTTCACGTTAACTTGGCTAACGGTAGCATCCACTGACGCTCCCGACGAGCGTGAAAACAGACTTGCTGAGTAAACATTAGCGGTGAGGATCGAGCTGTCGTTGAAGTTCATCAGCCACATACCATTTTAGAGCGATGCTCAATTGAATTGTTGGTCTTGCCGCAATACGAGTGATGCAACTGTCTCCTGCATTCAATCAGTAAATGCAGTCCATTGCAACTGATGGTTTACATTGCTAACTACCGTTAGTTGATGAGGTCGCTCTCAGGATCTGTTGGGTACTTTGGTGGAGCTAGCGTTAACCTGAAACGTTATATATATACTGCTTGGGATGAACGTGTAATTTATCTGGGACTGTTAACGTCGATCTAAGTCTTGTCAACCGTTTAATTTGGGATGGTTCTTGTTATCTTTTTCATTAAGAATTTGACACACAACCCTGTAAGGAAGCCTTATATATAAACACACACAAACGTGATTTTCTGATCAACTTGAGGCCTTTTTTTAATGTCTAACAGGACCTCACTGGTTTGGAATCAATGGACCAATGTCGTCGAACATTAGAACAGCATAATTGGAACATAGAGGTAAGTCCCATGGTGAAAGACTCTGTTTTAGCGACTTGACCCTAAATCATGGATGTTATTTTTAGTTCGAACGTCTGTACACAGTATGTATGTCAGTATTTTAAGTAGATCTATCTATCTATCTATCTATCTATCTATCTATCTATCTATCTATCTATCTATTTTGTGTGGCATGCTTAAGCTATGTTTGAGACAAATAATTACGATTTTAATTCAATACATTCAATAATATAGTCATGCCATTTTCAATAAACAGACCTAGCCTAGGTTGCATCCTATGACAATTCTGAACATGCCCACAGCCTCAAATTTTGCTCTTCGGGACCTGCACTGTTTATTCACATACAAATTTGAACATACACTGTACGTTTACTGTTAATTTCTCATCTGCTCTGATGGCCAGCAGCTGTCAGTCAAAACACAGATCTACGCCCATATGATACTCTTATAACACATGCATCTGTGTCAGCACCCTAACATTACAATGTTTGATGTTTGAAATACATATACAAGGAAATATACATGTTATTAGCCTATAGAAAAACCCTATCTGTGTAAGTATGATCAATCGGTTGGATCAGCTGATTGATCACGGATTCCATAACACTGTCATGCCTATTCATTTTTGAAAGAGCAACTTCTGATGGTGTAACGTAATCGCTTACTTTAACCAATGGTGTTACGTCATCAATCTGACATATTTTTGTATTTATCGGGCTGTTCCCCGCTATGCTGCAGTTCAGCCAAAAAAGGGCGAGTGGGGCCGTGTTTGTGCGCAGACACGGAGAGCAGGAACAGGAACAGGAAAGGAAGGAGATTGAGAGAGGAGAGATGCAATCACTGGCACAGTTTTACAGAAGAAATGGATTAAATCAACATTAAGCTATAAATCGATGTGAACAGGACTGTCTCAAGTTATATTAATACCACAATATATCCATATACCTTAAAAGGTTGATGTACTGTCCAGCCCTACACTATTTACATCTTTGATCCCATTTAGATATAGTGAACTGTTCTGACTTTCTTTAAATAATGTCATTGTTTTTTTTGGCATATTGAAGTTATTTATTGACTCGAATGATATACTTTAATGTATCTGTTTCAGGCTGCAGTACAGGACCGACTTAATGAACAGGAAGGAGTGCCCAGTGTGTTTAACCCTCCACCATCCAGACCATTACAGGTTAATACAGCAGACCATAGAGTATATAGTTACATCGTCTCACGGCCACAACCCAGAGTAAGTCTGCAGGTTCTTTTAATGCTTGTATTTCAAGATAAAGTCTCTGCATAGATGTTTAATATTTTTACCCCACAAATTATACTGGATTTGTTCTCCAATATTCAGTAAAACTATTGCTAATGCTCAACACACAGCCACATTGTAGCGTGACTGTATGCTACTTTAATGCCAATCATTGAAGAATGTTCAATCCAAGTTTTTTTTCCTTTTCTTCTTCTCACTGATATTGCAACATAAAATTGTAATTTACTGGCCTTCTGGAAATTGGTTTTCTACCTATTTTCTACTTTCTAGGCATAAGGGACTGCTTTGGTTATTTTTTTCAGGGATTATTAGGATGGAGTTACTACATGATAATGCTACCTTTCAGATTTACATATTACACACTTCTGGACATATTCAGGTAAGTTATGCACATTTACAACTTGGAGCTGTTAGAGGAAGGTTACCGGTCACCACAATGTCCTTTTTCTTCAAGGTTTGCCCTGCGCTTCGTCAGGCCAGATCCTCGTGGCCGTGTGACAGACCCAGTCGGAGATGTTGTTTCCTTCATTCAGACTTTTGAGGAGAAGTATGGTCGGTCACACCCTGTATTTTACCAGGGAACATACAGCCAGGTGAGTTCAGTGAGCAGATGCACAATTCCAAACATGAATTTGTTCTACTCTGAATCAATATTAGTTGATTCATTTTAATGTTGCGTTGCTCATGTTCACCCTGGAACATGTAGGCATTGAATGATGCCAAACGGGAGCTCCGCTACTTATTAGTGTACCTTCATGGGGAAGATCATCAAGACACTGACGAGTTTTGCCGGTACGTTAGTTATTACCTTACATCACATCGATTTGAGTGTCAGCTGTGTTGCCTAACGTTCAGTGTCATTGTATTTCTGTGACATATAGTTACCTTTGTTTGTTTTTACTCGACCCATCCACTTTTGTCTTTGTCACGTTAGAAAGGCACAGCAAATCTAGTCCGATATTGGTATATTTATTCTAAAACCTGTGTTTTTGTTTCCATGTGCACATGAAAAAGGTGTTCACTTATATTTTGTGCTATTCATTTGTCATTTTCCTAGCTCCACGTTATGTACAGAAGAAGTTGTAACCTTCCTCAACACACAAATGCTCTTTTGGGCATGCTCAACCAGCAAGCCTGAGGGCTACAGAGGTAATTCAATCGATTGTTATTCAACCCACCATTTCTTGCACTCACACACATAGGCACACTTGATATATGCCTCCTGTATGAAGGAGATATGAGACGAATTAAAACTAGAGCATTTGAATATGTGTAAAGTACCCCTCACTGTGTTTGACCTGAGGTGGTTGTCCTTTAATGTGTTTAAAGTTCCGTGTTTTGAGTTTATTGAAACTTCTGTCTTCACATGATACAAGGAAAGATATTTGTTTGTGTTGTGGAAATGATCAAAAGAATAAAAAGGTGCAGTGAGTCCTGTAGATTATCATTAGTAACTGGGAGATGGCTTCTGAAAAGATGTGCATGTTGACTTTCTCAGATGTGGTTTGCTGACGCTTATAATGCTACAAACAAAACACATTCCTCCTCTCCTGTGTTGCAGTTGTTACTGTGAGGCAATTAAAGTCTGTGGCAAACTAAAATCTCTGGCAAGCTAATAGCACGCTTGCTCACACAATGACTAAGTGGGATGTGGTTTATTTTATGTGCAAGTGTTTGGATGAGTTGGCCATCTAATTGGATAAATAAAATGTATAGTAGCAGCTCCATTGACATGGCGAAATGTGACTGTAATATTTTTTTGTGTTTCAGTGTCCCAAGCATTGCGAGAGAATACCTACCCATTCCTTGCCATGATAATGCTGAAGGACCGCAAGATGACAGTAGTGGGCAGGCTCGAGGGTCTCATTCAGCCAGAGGACTTCATTAATCAGCTCACATTCATCATGGATGCCAACCAAACGCATCTGATGTCAGAGCGCCTCGAACGGTACTTGAAGTCAATACATTCACATTAGATTGCTTGACTTGAGAACTCTCATCTCACTTTACATTGGCAAAATATTTTTTCTTACATTGATTCTTAGTTCAAAACTAGAATTACCGCATCCTGGTTGTAAGCATCAGCCAACCAGTTAAGTTCACATTCATGTCTGTTCCAAATGTCATGACTTTCTCATTTGATCCTATTAGACATTTGGATGAAATTGTCATAATAATCATATTCAATTTAATTTGGAATGCCCACAATTACAAAATCACAAATTTGCTACAAAGCGCTTTACAATCTGTACGCATACAACATCCTCTGTCCCAGGATCTCACAGGAAAAGCCATCCCGCTTGTCCACAACATGGATTGTTTTTGGTAGCATTCTTTTTTTTCTTTTTTATTAGATGCACCACTGGTGCAGAAAGAGTGCATGCTGGGGGATTTTCTCCTTGCAAATTAAAATGATGAGTAATAAATAGCTTATTTGGATGGAATTATTACAACCCTGAATGTCTAACGCGACCATTGCACCCAGCTAGTAGACCAAAAGTGTCCCAGTTCCTAAGGACAGAACCTCTTTTGTTTCAGGGAGGAGAGGAACCAGACCCAAGTGCTCAGGCAGCAGCAGGATGAGGCTTATCTTGCCTCCCTCCAGGCTGACCAGGAAAAGGATCGAAAGAAAAGGGAGGAGGAGGAGCAAGTGAGGCAAGAGGAGGAGAAGGTCCTACAAAGTGCTCTTGCTGAGGAGCGAAGACGACAAGTGAGTTTTATCACAATAATTTAAGTAGGGCCAGTGTGACAAATCCTTTTTTTTTCCACAATCATGGAAAATCATTTAAATTATTTGGAGAAAACTGTCAAAAATTATAAATGTTATCTCTTTCCTTTGTTATTAGGATCAATTGTGGCTATTTGAAGCGAACAGAATTAAAATGATTAGAAAAAAAATGATTGTGTTTTTATTTAAATGGAATAAAAAGTAAATTATAGTTCTTAGAAAGAAAAACATAATCGGCAGTTAAGATTTAAAAATACCAGTGTTGATATTTAACATCCAAATTATGACCAAGACCAAGATAGTCAATGGGCTTTACCATGGGGGTATTTTATATATACATGTACAATTACCAGTAAACATGCTATAGTGTGAAATATTGTTATTGAGATATAAAATGACCTGTATCAGGGCGAGGTTTTTGCATATTGTCCAGCTCTTACTGCTAAATGCGGCCAAATGCTGCACACTGTCCCTTTTTCACTATGCATCTAATTATTTCTTCTTTGTTTCGTCTTCAGACACTCGAAGAGGAGAAGGAGAGAAAGTCTGAATGTCTTCCCCCAGAGCCACTTGCAGATGATCCAGAAAGTGTCAAAATAGTGTTTAAGCTGCCCAACGACACAAGAGTAGAGCGACGATTCCTCTTTGGGCAGTCTTTGACGGTGAGTACCGCTGCCATCAAGACACCCGGTGACCCATTTTGATGATCTATCCAGTAGTTTTCAGGAGATTTGACAATGATATCTGCTAGTTTGCAGACTTGGTCCACACATACACATTTTTTCTCCCCCAGATACTGTAATGGGTCTTACATAACAGACATTCAAATATCACACGCTTACAAAGCACTTGTTCTCTATATGCCATCACTTGTGGTTATTTGCAAATTCACATGACTATTTCTTCTTTCACAGGTAATATACGACTTCCTCTTCTCTTTGAAAGAAAGCCCCGAGAAGTTTCAGATAATTACAAACTTCCCTCGCCGAGTCTTGCCCTGCCTTCCGACTGAAGAGCAACCCAACCCTCCCACGCTCAAAGAGGCGGGACTCAGTCGCTCTGAAGTCCTTTTTGTTCAGGACCTCACAGACGATTAATAAATGACATCCTTAAAACCAGTTTTCCTCCAATTCCCAACAACCCCCTTTTTTTCTTTTTCTTATTTTGTTATATGGCCCTTATGCACAAGTGATCATTGAGACAAAATCATAACCTGGAAAAAGAAACATGTAATCACCCTGCATCCAGTCCTTGTTTGGTTGTGTGTACAGGGTTCCCAGTAGCCTGGAAAGTCTTGAATTTTATCAAATAAATATTTCTTGAAGTCCTTCCTGGAACTCCTCTTTGTAGCTATGGGGACAAAGAAGTTTGTTTTTCCATTTTCTCTGCTAGCTATCAAGTAATTATTGTCCTTTCTCACCACTAACTTTAGCAGCGTAAATCATCTACTGAAACGGTAGCAAAGCTTTATGCAAAACTAGAACCCGATCCCAAATTTCTTAATGTGTAAGCAACTGAGGAAAGCAGGTTGTCTTAATACCTACTGACACTCCGAGGATGCAGCGTGGGATTCTATGATGGTGGGAATGCATCGGCTATTTTTACGTCAGAGACTTGATGTTTGAGCCATGCGGTCCAAATTTAATTGCACGTTGCCTCCATGATGATTGTCAAGCACGGTGCTGGTCATGAGTGGTTGGCATTGCTACGATTGTTAATCTGTGTGGAGTGAAGAGCAAATGTACTACTTTTAGCAGCAGGTTAGTGGATTATGACATACAGTAAATATGGGAACCCTGTTTTAAATGAGCCATGACCTGTACATAAGTTAGATATTTAAAATCCCCAAATTTACCTTACTTTTTTTTAAAAATGTTTTTTGACTCCTCCGTGTCATGAAATGACCAAATGCAGGTTGTTTACTATGTGAAGCAGACTGCCTCAAGCTATTGAAGTAATACAAGAAAAAATAAATTCAATACTTAACTGAAGCCACAGTTTTCCATGTGGCTCATCTAGTAAAGTACGAGTCTGCCCATAGTGTGCCTGTGGTTACTCATAGATGCCTGTTTTGCCTGTAACACCTAAATGGGCTCATGAAAAGATGTAATTTTCCAACTATAAATTAAAGAATTTTAAAAATGTGGTTTTATTGAGAATATTGTTTGTGGTAACGGTGCATAACATAAGCAGCTATTTGCCGTGCTATTAATGAATGAGTGAAAAGACACCTTGTTGAGAAAAACTCTTTGTTGAGTGGGATATTTTAGATTTGGTAATTACTATATTATTGGGTAACAGGGCGGCATTGGAATGACGCAGAGGAAGGCCTCCAATCAAGTTAAGGAACTTAAGTTAAACCGACAAACAAAAATCTTACACCAGTTTGGATGAAGTTTCCAATTTAGGTAGCAAGCAAATACTTTGCAGGAAAAGTGCACATGACAACGTTTTCTATAACACAACAGCAGTTGTCCTCCAACATCGCCTACAAGTTAACCTCAACAGCACCGAGGACAATGGAATTCCTGCAACCGGTGTTTCCAAACCTGACAAACACTTGTCAGGGGGCAAAGCTTGAGTAGTCCTAAAATATATGTATTTATATGCATATGTTAGAATAATATCTCAAAATTTTGACAAGTAAGGCCAACATTGTTTTATGGTTTTACACGCACAACAAACCTCTCCTTTTATTAAGCTTAAGTAAAATAAGACAATAGTAATATTGGTATACATTATACATTTATTAGTGAACAACCCTTTCAAATCAGCCACAATTAAGAAAAAATGATTGCACTACTTGGTAAAGCATAACTAGCAACTTTCATTTAAAAAAAGTACAAATCTTAAAAATTTCAAACAGTATACAGATGTATATATAATACACTAACTAGTTATGTTAAATGCTACAAACAATATGATTCCAATGGAATGAAAAATTATAACATTAATAAGAACCATTTCCTATATATAATATATATTAGTTGTTTTCCCCCCTCCCCTCCCCAATACAAACATGGAAAAAATGAGGTAACTGTAAATGTGCAAGTACCAAAGCAAAACATCTGCCTAACACGGAACACATGCCCCTGGCTCGGGTGGGTAGTCTGGTGTTCAGGCGAGGACCCCTAGAGGCCAGGGAGAGTAAGAACAGTAAACCACTATCCCACCACAGCAAAAGTCATTGGTAAACAATACATGGCATCTACGGAGCAATCGATCACAAATCCTAAATCAATTTTAGCTGCTTATTGGAACACATTTTTGCACCACACAAGCTGTGAGATTATTTAATAACTCTTAACAGAAAGACTACAAGACTCTATTCTCAGTTGTCATTGAACGTTGCCTCATTACCTATAGGCCTTAAGGGAGGTTATCTTTTCATTTATTAGGGTAGCTGGATATTGTCAATTAAAAATATTAATTCCAAAACAAGAGTGCTAATGTTAACATCAATTAAAGTATCTATATGTGAACAATACATTTTAAGATATTGATAGACTGAGAGCAAGAGCCTGATAGGCAGGTACAGTACTACACTGAAATAAGTATGACAACACTTTATTCTTTTTTTTTTAAAATCCCTTAAACTATATTGATTTTCACTGACATTGTTAAGGGGTATTAGTATAACATGCTTTAAGAATACATGGGATTCATGACAAACTATTGCATTCACGCAAGTGGGTTTTCATCCTAAAAGCAGAACATCTAGCACCGTTTCACTATGGCTTTTGATTAACTACAGTAGTTTCAGAGCATGTCATTTTCAGTCGTTAGGGCAAAAACAGTAACACAATTTATGTAAGAATTCTGGATTCAAGACCTTTTTTTTTTCCTTCTATAAAATGAAGTTAGCGCAATAAAATCTTGTAGTCATTCAGTTCTATTACAAATGTGTGCAGTACAATGCATGGCAGTTATCAGCTGAGCGTTAAGATCCAAACCTCCAGAACCCAAAGCCAAATAGAGCTAAAAATCAGTTGGGATCTAGTTGACAAGCATGCATATTGTGCACCATTAAATAGGTCTCCACCAGAATTTGAGATATCCTCCACTATAACAAACTTGTTTGACTTATTTTTTTTTTAATGTCATGCAAAACACCTCTGAAGTAGATTTAGGAGTGAATTAGGTAGGATAGTGTGCACCACGGCACATTTAGAAAAGGGGTCACAACCGCTATGTCGAACATATGGTTTCAGTAAAGGAACAAAAGTATACACTTGTAATGAGTTGCAGTGTACATTGCCTCTTTTCAGTGAATATTAATAACATATTTACTGATCTTATTTTCTTGCATGCCTGTCTTTAAATGATGTAATATCTACTGTTTCCAACAAAACGGAATATTATAATTGATTACATTAAATTATTTGTGGTTTGAGGAAAACAACCACACTAAAATCAGATATACCTTTTTCATGGCAACCTTTCCATTTGGAATGGACTGTTCTCCTTTATTTTTATATACCGAGAGGCCCTGAGTGATTTTTTTTTTAACTTACAATATATGCCAGCGAAAAGATATGTACACATAGGTTAATTCTCAAAGCTGTGGGTTTAACTCATTAAATGGCTTTTTTTTTCTCTTGAAGGTGGCAGACACATCAAAGACTCACATTCACTTAAACAAAAGTAAAGAAAAGGCAAGATCCCTTTACACCTAAAAGCAAAGGTTACGACTGCCTGTTAGTGCTTAGTGGGGCAGTTAGGAGACAAGAGTGAATTCAAAGCAAAAAGTCCATTTGTTGCTTGTTTCCCACCCACCCAAAAACCGTATCCTGTTTTTTTTCTTTTTGCGTGAACACAAACAGGGAACTAGAAGTCTAACAGTGTTCCTACACTACTGAACACTCCAGCTCTGTGTCATTTGAACCCTGTCCTAATCACTGTGAAGTATCATGGAGGGACACCAGTGGCTTTTACAAGGGTTTTCAACATTCTTCTGTCTTCAGACGTTTTCTAAAAGCATTCACACTGAAGCTATACATAAAGTTGCTCTTTTACAACACCATTACCATGGCCTAAGACAATGACCTGACCAAGTTTAGAAGAAATTAGAACACATACATTACACAAACATGTTAGTGCTCCAACTGTTTCCTTCAATGTATTTTTTTCTAGAAGATAAAACAAATAAATCTTTTTTTTTTTTTTTTTTTTAAACAGCATACTTTTAAAACAATTGGAAATGACAAAGTATTTTCAGGATTAGTAATAGGTTTGTGCTTGTCAAGGTCATACGAAGGCAGATCTGAAATCTTGAACAGTAGGCTATATCTGTATATTGGATTTGGCTCACAAACAATTAAATAAAAATTCCAGTCTTCCTAAAAGGGGAAGAAAGTTCATTTAAAACTCGCCACTCACTGCACATATTGCTTTCTGCACAGACCTCCAGAGCTTTATGGCATCAGCACAGCCTTCAGACGAGGAATCCCCTCCTCAAAAGCAGTTAGGTGGAACCACATGCTAGTCTTCCTTCATGGCGCTTTCTGAATAAGCAAGCAGTTTTTTAGTATGCTTATTTGTCTCTTCTTTTTCTTAAAATACAACAATTTTGGTGGCAATGCTTGATTAAAATATTGCTAGTCTGAATCAACAGTTCATGCAAATCCTAGCATGCTGCCCTGTATCCAGTGGTTACACAATGCATTGGCTCTGTCAACAGGACAAACATACACACACACAATATGTACACACGCATACACGCTTGCCAGAGGAACAATGCTGACCGTGGAGGGTGGGTGTAGCACTTGTGCAGTTATGCCAGAGGACCTCAAAAAGATGCAGTCCATTAATCCATGACTGCTTTTAAACAGGTCTGTGTTCCGGAGAGGATAATTGGGGTAGAAGAAACCCCATAGTTGCATGTCCCATCACTTGCAGTCCATAAACATCAGGCTTAACAGAATCTGCGTTCAACCACAGCAAGTCACACTTTCACAATATAATTTGCAAATCTAAAACAAATAAGGGGTAAAACTGTTAAAATGATCAATACATTATTGCAGAACATACATTATTAACAAGTCACTTTGCCCAACATCTACACAAACATGCATCTATGATGGTCAGGCATCGCCTCCAAACACAGATACCCATGTTGAAGTATTCCTATTATTTTTCTGCTAATTGCACAAGGTGTCCAGCCTATCATCCTCCGACTCACCGCTTCCAATGCAGGACTCCCACTTTTCATGAACTCCGCAACCAAATCCACTAAATAAAAATGAAACCCTGTAAACAAAAGCAGCAAATAATGCATTGTAGGAGAAATCTTTGGAATCTGCAACAAGGGGGCAGAGAAAGAACTGGCCGGCGATCCCAGAACTCTGGCTATAGGCTGCGATAGGCAGTGGGTTTCATGAGACTTGGACAATGAAGCACAGCAGAGGTACAACAGGCTCCAGAAAACAATCCTGGATTGCTCATTGTTTTGGAAGGGGCAGGAGTGGCGGGTTGGCAAGCTATATTTACTGGTGGACGCAGGTTAGGTGGCAGGTGTCCCCAGTTTTGGGAGAGACTCTGGTATGTGCAGCTTTCCAGTTCAGCACTCAGAGACGGTTCTCACGCCACCTCTCGGTGTACTTCCGAGGCATCGGCTCGGCAGATAGGACAAGTGCGATTGGTCTGGAAGTAAAGCATAAACATTCAGCATGAATACATTAAGCGCAGCAAATATTCATCCAAAAATATGAGAACACTATGAAATGGTTTAATTATCAAAGCGGACATGAACGTACCTTTAACCATTTATCCACACACTTTGCGTGGAATTCATGGTTACAAGGTAATACCCGAAGAAGCTGCCTACACTCAAAGTCACTAAAGCACACAACACACCTGAGGAGGAGAAAGGATTGAGTTAACAGGAAATAAATGCATCCGTAAGTGATGAAGCAGTTTCTTTCATCTAAAAGGTGAGGAAAAAGCTTACAGCGTTTGTTCAGATAGATGATTCTCTGAGTTGAATCTGTAGGATGGAAGTTGCTCTATATCAGCTTTAGTGAGTCCACGTGGTTTGGCTTCACCCAACCTCTCCGCCAGATTGAGTAATGCCTACACACAGACACAGACACACAGACACACAGACACACACACACACACACACACACACACACACACACACACATACACACACACGCACACACACAGAAGAGAGAAGAGATGGGGGGGAGGCAGGCGAAGAGAGAACGATAAGGGGGTTGCTGATGTGTGA
The DNA here is from genome assembly GCF_023055335.1 of Clinocottus analis. NCBI lineage: Eukaryota > Metazoa > Chordata > Actinopteri > Perciformes > Cottidae > Clinocottus > Clinocottus analis. The sequence goes on from NW_027175821.1 coordinate 5,988,572, forward strand.
AAAAAACAACACTTTGGAGATAGCATCTAGTAAAAAATGTTTTGCCAAAAAATGAATGAATTGTCAAAATAAATTACATTATTATTGTTTTGCCTAGACTAGTTGACTGAAATATTCAGTCAGTGAAGTGTTTAGCATTAATATGAATCAATATAATCTGAAGAAGCACATTTGAAACAGGACTAAGACTTAATCAGCAAATGAAACTAGACTATAACGTTATGATGTAAGGGATAATAATGACTACAACTAAAGAGCATTTTTGTCCAAGACAATGGCTGCCGAAAAGGAATACTGCGCTAACCTCATAGTTCTCCATCTCCACATCATCCACATCCAGGTCTAGACTGATGGCTGGGCCCACTGCTGTTGGAGGCACAGGAAGCATTGACCTGAACAGAGAAAAAAACATAACTTATGGAGCATTAACACAACCACTGCAACGTCACTGTGAAACAGCTCCGCAAACACCAGTACTGAGAGGGAACTAGAGTCGATCGCTTCTATCCTGCTTGAAAAGTAGAGATGCAAAAGTCAGAATGTATATTATTTAGCTTAACTCGGTTACAGTGTTGACACAGAACAGTAGAATAGCTGATTGCTGAGGCCAGTAGCTTAGTAAAAAAAAAAAAAGTCTTATTACACCTAAGTAAATAACCACATGATTTAAACTGCTGTACTTCACAAACAGGGTGAATTGTACTGCAGGTACTTACAGGAAGTAAGGAAGGAAGCCTGGGTAGTAAGATGGAGGGGGAGGAGGAGGTGGTAGAGGTTGCTGCAACCGGTATCTCTGTCCACTCACTCGCCGGGGCAGCATGTGGGGAAATGGCTGAGGAGTAAATCAGAGAAAAGTTTGACTTAATTCAATCTCAATAATCAGCAAGTAACGAAAAGCCAAGTAAATGTTTACTGGAGTGAAAGTTAGACTGTGAAAGACAGACTTTTAAGACACACAATACATTACATCAGTCGTTCTAAATAGTTTTTAAGGGATTTTATATATTTATATTATTATTGTCACAGTGCTAAGTTGTACTTAAAGTCAATTTTAGAGCAAGAAAAACTTATATATTTGATGCTATGCTTTGTGAGCATCAGCAGCTTGTATTTTCTCCCCTGTCAAAGGTCTGTTCATATTTATCTAAAGGAATGTTATTTAGCTTGAAGCATGAATCAGAACATCTATGTCTTAATTGTTCCAAAATAGTTAGATTCATACAACTTTTACATGTAGATTTAGACCCGTGAGAGCAGGAAAAGCGGCACTAACGACATCTATAAAAGCAAAGACTGCAATGAAATACAGCAATTCATGGTATTAGTTCATAGTCAGACCTTTGAACATCCATTTAGCTTTAGTTATACTCATACACTATTACCCCCCCCCCACCCCCCCTTGCTTATATGCACTGTCTTAAGTATGAAATTCTCATCTACCTCCAACTATCACCTGACCTTACTGCTTTTGAGAAAGTTAGATGGACCCAGACAGCTACAGTAGAGCCGCAAAGTGGCCAGTAAATTTAAGCCCTTTTAATGCCACATAAAATACAATTTAATGCCTGTTTCTCAATTATCCCAGCCAAAGTATGACGATATGATGGAAAACCAAAAAGGTGACTTGTCTTCTTTCAGTACTTTCCGGGAAGAATCTAACAATAACCTCTCATGATATGGTTTGTTTTCTTACAATCAGACCTGGATCCTTTTATTGTGGAACAATAAAATGATCCATAAAATGGATGGCTAGATTAGCCTCTTTAAAATTATGAATAAATCTGGAGGATTTGAAAGGAAATTACAGTTTTTAATGCCACCATGGTGTCGTCACAGAAGCAAAGGGTCCACCCTTCTGACCCCCTTGCCCCCCGCCCCAAGTCTACACCGCTGTCAACATTGTTGCTTTTGTTTGTCAAAAGCTGAATAACAGTGTTTGCTCCAGGTCTGATGGTGCAGACTGAAACTTTACAAAAAAAAAGGATTCAACGGCTTCCTGAAAGCACAATTCACTGTCCAAACAATCCCACTTTTAGTTTATATACGTCTCCCAACCACCCTGATTGGACACAAAAGCATTCTATTACTGAAATGACTGCATAAAGCAGAAAAGAGAAAACAAACCTAACCCTAAGACTTTCATAAATTAAATTATAAAAGATTGTAATACTTTCTAAGGCATTAGAGAACTAAAGTACAATGCGCTTGAAGACTTTTCAAGACCTGCAAGATATTTGGCATACGTGTACTGCCAATTTCCTTAGAAAACAAAGGTTTGAAAATGTCTGAGAGAGCCGTCTTACCACGCCAAAGGGAAGCTCCTGATGCAGAGGCTCTTGAGGAAGATACTGTAGGGGCAGAGAAGGAGGCAGCGCTGGTGGGTGATGAGATGGAGGGTAGGAGAAAGTCCCTAATGGGTGCTGGTCCCCTCTTAGGTCAACTTCATTGTCTACCCTCTGTAGAGGCTGAGAGGAGAAATAGATGTACAGAGAATTATTGCAGCTAGATCCAACATCTGCATGCAAAACCACAAAACTACTAATCACATTTAACATCCACTGTGCTGTGTTTTCATGTGTACACTGTGGATTACTCACCATGCGTGGGTGCTGAGGCTGTAAAGGGACAAATTGGCTCAAAGGAGTAAGGTGCGGTGGCTGGTGAGGGGGTACTGATGGGGTTGGGTGCAATACAAAATGTTCGCTGGAGATCAGGGGTGGAAAGGCTTGATAAGACACTGGCATATGCTGCATGGTACATGCCTGTATGAGCTGCAGAGAGAGAGAAAAACAAAACACAAGCGCGGACAGAAATTAAAAAAAAAATACATCATATATTTTTTTCTCTCCGTTTTATTAATCTTATCATCTAAATTACACTGCGGACCAGTCTCCACCTAACTAAATTAAATGGGCTCCTTACATGAGCAGTGAGGCCAATATAATGAAAGCATGTTGTGTGTAGTACACAGAAGCGATGTATTACAGAAGAACACAGCACCGACAGTACTGGCTTAACACTAACTATTATTCTGTTTGTTTCCACACATACAGTTTACTACTGTGTATAATACTTGCACTAACATCACAACTAAACCACACACCCTGCACAGTAACAGCAGCAGATATTTGTTAGTCATGAACAGTGACAGATTGCATGGCTGGTATGGTGTGCTACATGGATGCCACTGACATTTGGGCTCTTCCTTTTCAAACTCACAGGAGGAGGAAGGCAGCAGAGCAGAGAGAGCTGTCCGCTGAACATTACCGAGCATGCTGGGAGCTGCTGAGTGTTGCACCCGGGAAGGGGCTGCCCGGTGTGGATAGGAAATCCATGGGTCGTCACCGTTGTAACAGTGTATGATATTGGAACGGATCCCTGGTGCATCTTAAAAATGAAAAAGAAATGGGAGGGAGAGATGACTCACAATCTGCCTAAAACAAAAGCGTATCTGACACTCATTGAATACTATTACACAACACTCTGCCTGTTTCAGAGTGAAAATGAACAACAAATCAGCAACTTTAGCCATTAGGTTGTTCTTGTTTAGTTACCTGGTCGTGTAGATCCACCATGATGGGGCTCTGCTGGGGAAGGTGAGCAGCAGGGTGAAGCATGCGTGGTGGTGTGCTGGTGCGGTTGTACTGTCTGGACTCATCTAAAGAAACCTGTTGGTGATGTTGGGAGAAAAGCAGATGATGGAAGTTCTCATCCTGGATCAGAGCGGTGTGCAGTACAGGCCTGTCTCTTCTCCCCCACTGGCGTCTCACTGGTGGGCTGTATAATCACATGGGGGGGAAATAATCCACATACAGTTCAATACATTGTATGTCTAAATCAAACATGTTGGACATGCATCATATTATTGGAATAACAATGCACTAATCCAAACGTCATTGTTCCTAGAAGTGTCCATGGGCAAGCCCCTCAGCCCAAAATTGCTCCCTATGGTTGTTCCATCTAAATGTGCGTGCAAATGTTTATTGATGGGCTTGTGGCATCTTGTATTTTAGCCTCTGACACCAATGGGTGTGCAAATGGGTGAATGTTGCCTTGTGTTGTGAAACACTTTATGTGATTAGTAAGACCAGAATTGTGCTATAAAATGCAGTGCCAATAATTTACCATTTAATTAATAGCATACTCTAATAAATCCAATGTAGCAATGTTTTCTATCCTTTGGAATCTGAAATAATGTTTAAGGAAACTAGCAAATCATAGTTTCAAGTTTTTATTTAAGATATTTTGACATGGATTCAAGTTGAAAATTACCCCTGTTTAAATGAGCCAGAGTGTAGTATTGCTAGATATGGGCTGCTAAACATGTTGCATGTAAAATGCTGTTTTCTTAAATGTTAAATTACACTTAGGAAAAATAAAAGTGCATTTTGAGGGGTTTTTTTCTCTGTAGTCAAGGCAACATGGGTCACACACAAAACTTCCATTTGGTTGATGTTGGAAGTATCCCAATGCCAGTTTATATACTTTAATATGAGATACAACAAGACAAATAAAAGGTTTCTTAAAGGAAAACAAGGAAAAGTTTGTACCTTCTCCTGAGCTGCACCGGGGTGTTGCAGGGCTCTCCAAGGAACCTCCTTGGATTTAAGGGGGCTGTTGGTGGCAGCCTATTTACTGCTATTTCCCATGGTCGCATTGGTGACGTCGTGCAGACGAGTCACACTCTGGGAACGGAAACTGTACAGTGGAGGCACTCGTATGTTGCCTCTGATTGTCTTAACCCTGCAAAAACACACCAATTGACAGCATCACGAACCTGCTTCCTACAAAACCGTATGTATATCCTTTATATATCAGCTGAGTACACAGCTTGGTCATGAACTAAAAATACTTGTAGCAAATTTTTACCAGCTATCAATACAAATTATAGTCACATTTTTACACACTATAGAAGAAATGCAGAGACTTTCATGCCAATGGAATGAGATATGTCACTGAAACAGATTCATACAATTCTGTGTAAATATATTAGGGGTTAAAATATATAATATATAAATGTTGATTCCTATGTGGAACACTTAAGGTATCTGGGCCCCATGCTGGTGACAGCTGTACTTTACAGTTTAGGTTTAATCTCAAACAATCAGAGAGTAAATTAGCGGTGCTTTAAATCCCGTAAAATTGGGACTATAAAAAGTATAGATTATTTGAGAAAATTGTTTATAACTTCACATTTTACTGAAATATGCATGTTTGTTTCAGGGAATTGTTTATTTCAAGCTACATTTCTTTTATTATAAGTGGCCAAAAATAAAATAATTGTAGGCACATTCAACCTGACATTGTCCTTCTGTTATGACTACTGGATGTTTTAAAGACTTAATTTTCTTAAACTAAAATTAATATTCACTTGCTCAAATGTCCCAGTAGCACTTCCAATTGCTGCGTTATTATTTTATTTTTTTAACATAAATTATTAAGTCTAATTAGAGTGATCAAGATTTGGGCCTTTTGAACCCAAATGAATGCAATGTATAATACAGAAAGAAAGTCACAAGCGTCACTTCAGTTTAGTTGTACAAATTTCATAGTTACATTTCCAAATTTAGGGTTGACATGCACTGGGCTTCACCAAAAGGCTGAAATATAGTGGCGCTATTGGTAAATCTTTAATGTGGCAGTGTATTTAAAGCGGTGTATTCGGGGGCAGAATAAATAGGGGTCGCTATAGCCCGAACAAAAACATGGAGAGCCATGTGCTCGGGAGACAAAGCAACAACAAAAGACGTGAAGCCAACATGCAACACAGAAGGGCCCCTGCGCCGTTACACTGTTTCTTACAAACAACACGCAGAGGCTCGCCACACATACACAACCGCGAAAACAGACGAACATTATCACTGTGCCGGCCCCTTACTGTCCAGGATAATCTCACGTCCCCTTGACTGAAGGAGAGCAGCTAACTTTAGCCGAGCTAAGCTAACGCTTTGTCCCGACTCCGCGAGACTCATTCAGCTGCAGACAACTGAGAACTAATTAAGCCACACTACTAATACACGTTTGTGACGTGTGTTGATTAGCACTGCACATGAACGTGCTAACGCTACATCACAGACAGAGACCAGCATTGTGTGGACAGGTTTGACGTGAGGCTATGTGAGTTGGCCAACAACAGACAGCAGCTTACTTTCTTTGCTAGTTTGCTCGCTCGACGAGAAGGAGAGGTGGGAGATGTTTCAGCCCTCCGAAACGGCGTGTCCCGTCGGGTTATCCTCGCACCGAGCCGACCACTATCCCCCGATAGAAACTGCCGTAAGCTGACTATCAACCGACTGTTGGTTTTGTTCTTTCCCCAACGACAGATATTTGACAATGTCGACCGTAGCTGCTATTAGCTTGCTAACGCTTGTCAGCTAACACACGCCTCCCAGCTGCTGCATAGATAATCCGTTTTTCTCCAGAAACCGCGAAACGGCCCCGCTTCCATGAAGGGCGGCGTTTACCTGAGCAGGTGGCACCGTTAAACATGTGGGGAAAAAACGTTTGCTACAGAACGACAGTAAACATTCCTTGGCGCGTGTGTGTTCCTTGAATGCATTGTTATGACTAAACCACGCCTCCTGTTGGGACCAACCAATCACAGCGCAGCAAATACAGACAGCAGACGTCCAGACAGTCTTCGCTTCAATGTATCAAAACAAGCCGTTCCTGTAGCTTCCAAACAAAAAGCTCCCGAGGTTGCAGGGTCACCAACCACACAATAATGAATAAACATCCTTCACCCGAATAGTTGGTGGATGTCAGACCGAATAATTACTCTGACCTTATTTTACTTGTCTTACTGCATTTTGCCACTGATAACAGACGGCTTTATACTGCAATTTGAAAGATTTTGAAACATATCTGTGGTGTAAACTAAGCAGGTCAATTTACTGGCACATATTTAGCAGTAATATTTCGCAACATTAACCGCGGTCATGAGTTCTTTCAATTTTTAATGCATTCTGGTGCAAATACTTTGACTTGTGATGTAGTATTTATTTGAGTGGGTGTACTACATTACAGTGTGTTATTTAATACGTATGCCACCAGCGCCAGTCAAAATTAAAATAAAAGTTGTCTTGAACTCTTTTCAAATGAGGTACGCAATATTTAACCATTTGACCATTACTGACCTGAAAAGTTTTTGGGGATTTCTCAACTTAAGCATCTCTCTTGTGGCAACCTGTCTCACTTAAAAAAAAAAACAAAAAAAAACAGAAGTAATCAATTTAGCAATTTTGACCAAAAGTAAAATTGCATTTTTTAATAATTAGCTTCAGCCCACTAAAAACAGAGGCTGTACTAAGCGTCTCTTTTGCACGAGCACTGCCTTTGCCAAGTCTAAAACTTTACTGTGGCTCACAATCTGTTTGGACCCTCACTGGAGACCACAGTGTCTAGTACATTACTGGTTATGTAATATTGCACTTGCATGATCAAGTGAGAAACACACAGCTATACTGTACGACATATGAGTGTTTGTTAGCGAATGGAGCTGCAAAATGCTTTATGTAATGCTTCAGTCGAGCATTGCCCAGCTGTATTAGGCTACAGGCCCATTTTGCCCAGTAAGAGTTCATAAGTAATGTCCTCGACTGTTTTGATTGCTCCAGTGCAAAGCACGTGAATGCATCCACAAGTATACAATTAACAAAGAGCCGTATCAACAGTGGTATGCAACAATGTCTGAATGTCAACATTACAACATCGCACTCGGTAGCAGCAAAACAAGGAGGGGCTGGAGGTTCAGCAGGATGACTGCCCTAAAAGTCCGTCTAAGCATCTCCCGTAAACACGCACTGCAGAGCTCAAAGATTCAACCGAGGCAAAGCGATAACGGGAGGAGCGATGCAGTTACCTGATTGTTAATGTGCAAACATCTGAGCACTGATGTTTCCCTTTTAATGTTCACATCTCGTTAGGCTAAGTGCGGCATCCCACGGTCAGCTGTTCCCGTGTGGAACATTCCGTGGATTTCACCACTGCCGTAAAAAGAAGGTGTTCAATATCAGACTCTCGTGTGATCAATGCTTTGTTGTCTGTATGTCGTGCGGGTTTATGGTTTTGTGACACGAGAGATTATATCCGTAATCGCCACTTTTTGGTTTTGGAAAATGTTAATCCAGTCACACGGTTGCTTTGAGTTTCAGCGATTCCGTGTTACACCCCCCATTTCTGCGTATTTCAGCAGCGCAGAGCAAGGCTGCCATTTTTTTTTACCGTAATGAACAGAACAGAGGTGGTCCAGTTTGTCTCGAAAGTGGGAGTATTCAGAATACATTTATTTTCGTAAAAGTGTGGGCAGTAAGCAAAGTTACATAGGAGACGTACAAATATTAAGTATGAAAAAAACCCTCAATATATACAATACAATAAAATAGCAGAACATATTCATTTCAAGAAAATTACATAATAAAGAAAGTTGATGGTGGAGGTATAGAGCCAAGTTTACTCAGGAGGTTTCACTCATAATGATCATATTATGATCATATTATCCTGAGCATATGTTTCATTTGGGAAATCTTAATCTACAAAGCAACTACAGCTGCCAGATAAATGCAGTGGGGTAAAACGCACAATATTTCCCCCAAAGCAGTAGTTTAAAGAAACAAGACTTTACACACCAGTAAATAACTTCACAACTACTTTGTTACTTTTCACAGCTGCTCCTCAGTATTGTTCACATAGCAAGTTAGCTTGGGTTTAGACACCATACAGGATTATTATGAGGAGTGCCCCATTGTAAAAGAGTCATCAGTGAGCGTCATTCCTCCGGTAGTTGACTGTGTGATGAGTTGAACAAATGGTCGTTAATGCAGTGCACTAGACTTTTGATTCATTTACATTTGTTTGAGCAGTCATTCATCACATTTTGGCATTAACACTATCAAGTATAAAACATATTTAAAAAAAATACAAAAAGATAAACACAAGTATTCTTCCAAAAAGCCAGTAGGACAATTGTTCCCAGTCTTAAAGAAGAACAAATAATAATGCTTCAGGAGACTGACAAAGTTCTTCAAAACAATATCAAACAAGGAAAGAGGCCTCGGTGTAAGGAAGGAAAAGTTGGCATTTGGTGTTCTCATCAAAAAAGTATTTTTCTTAACTCATGAACCAGTGTGCGTCATTACTTATCTATATAATTGTATCATTTTGTGGAACGACAACACCCTGACTGACCCTCGGATCATTTGGTCATTCGTTCAAGTGAGATTTATTTTATGTTTCTGTTTACTGGAATTGCGTTGGTGACTCTCCCATCTATTTAGATAACTGCAAGTGCAGGCACAAGACTGTCAGTGTTGTGCGTTGTGCTGTAAATCATAAACCAAAGTCTAATTGGTTTAGATTATGAATCAGAGGATATCTACAATCAATACCCAGAAGGATGTTGCTTATAAGTATGTGAATGATAATATCCCGCACATAGGCTGCCTCTGCTTTGTAAGATATTCTGTTCAACTAACTAAATGATTGTCATTGTCACTGTGAGCATGCTGACAATCACATGTAGCTCAAAGCACTCCTGTTTATAAGCCTCACAGAGCTGCTAGCATGACTCAGTTGTTAAACATGTACTTCCCTTTTAAAAAAAAAAACGTATGACAGCTAAATATTTTACAATTTACAATGTTTGCATGTAAACTTTTAGTTTTACTAGATTCCATGTTTTCTGTCAGGGGAAAAGACGAGTGGTTTTGAGGCAAAGGCCTGATAATGAATGAATCCAGTGTGTAGAAGAGAAGATAATCCTTTGTGTAATAGCCTTTAATTAGGAGGACAGGCAGAAAGGGGGGGCTCGCGGAGAAGGGCTCATTAAGGAGGTACATGGATCTCTGCTTTCTGAAAAAGGCACTGGTCCACTGATTGTCTCTAATGAGGCGTGTTTTAGAAAGGCCCTTGTTTTTTCACAATGAACGCAAAGGGACTGCTGCTCTGATGATCCTGTATGGCATGCTGCCATGTTGCTGGTGACAGGGCTGGCCATCCAATGATGGGGTGAGAAGTTTGCCTGTTCCTGTCTCTCACTACTACCCAGGCTTCCACCATAATGTAGTTAGAGCAAACAACAGGTGGATATTTCTGTTTATTTGATCCATTTCACTTCAGCTCAAGAAACATACCTAACGAGGGTTTACTGCTGTGTTATTGGCTGCAAATTTAATGCTCGTGTTAATCATTTATGTTTACAACTGCAAGGAGGAACAAGAGCCAAAGGTCTCATCTCGACATAAAGGAGAACCTCCTCTGAGTGTCGGCTGGTAAGTCTGATTGCTCCATTTCAAAGTTAGGTTTACTTTTATAAAGTGCTTGCATGATGTTTTTTGTTACCATATAGGATGGTTAATGGTGCTGCTCTCTTTAATCTGACATAGCAAACTATATTTAGTGTACTGTGTAACATAGCATATATGTATTGCCATACTCGTTTTTAAAAAAAAAATAGATACATATTTAAATTATTCACTTCTCAGACGCATCGAGATATCAAAGTGATCCATTCACCTAGCATTAACAATCAGTTCATTCTCATATTATGAATTGATTATAACATAACATCCCGTACTTACCAAAAAAGCCAATTAATTGTTGTTTCTGTCTTTAACAAAGTAAAATCGGTGGAAGTTGTGGCAAAAACCTTAAGGTTACCGAGGGGTATGGTGAAATTTACTTGTTTTCTCTTCAAGATGAACTTTATATCAAAGATATTAAGGGGTTTTGTTCCTTAGTGTTGCTCATGTTATATTCAAATGTCTTTGGAGACATTCTTGCTTACATTAAAAAACATGACGTGATTAAATTCTCCAATTTGACATAATTTCAGATGAAGCAGGGCTTGTATATATAATGACCTCCAAGTGTATCCATATTAAAGAGGAAATCCCACAGGGCTCTGCTCTCTCTCTCTGGAAGGAAACCTTACAACATGTTACATATCAGTGATATCCCAACAGGTGGAAACACCTGACATGATTGTGCTAAGTTGGGTGTGACCCTTTGCCAAATGCTGTTTAATTTCAACACACGAAGTCAGAATTGTCAAATATTCTCAACATAAGTGTGAAGATTGCTTGTTTAGTCCAACATGAAGTAAACAACAAAAACAACATTTTATTCATAAAGATATAAGATTTTGAGAATATATAGAGAATATACACATTTGAGAAGATGGAAGCTACAGTTATTCATAATTTCTCAGCAACATGGCTTTATGGATGTCAATACAGGTCTATAGGCCAGTCCAAATCTTTGGGCCAGACTGAAATATTGTGATTAGAATTGTTGTATGCCTGTAACAACTTCTCAATAGTGTTAATTGAATGCAGGAAAATCTTTTTTTGTTTGTTTAATTGACTATTTCAGTTCTACTTTTTTATTTGCAGACATGGAGGGGGTCACAGGAATCTTGTTAGTGTTGTGCCTTATCGGCTTAAGTAATGGTGAGTATTCAGTTAATTATATTGCAATTTTGTCATTTTGTCTTTACAACATGCCATTGTATTTAAAGTGTTTGTTTTCTACAGCAAATACCAGTCCTACAATCAACAAGTTTCTTTATAATGTGTGTGAAGACGCCCCCGTGGGCACAGGTATAGTATACACTACTGCATATGTGTGTCGAAAACTTTTTTGTTCCACTTTTGCAACATTATACCTCAACAAATACTGCACACGTTGATACAGTTCCACCAATGTTGTTTTCATAGGTGCCTTCGTGTTTACTGTAAAGGCAACAGACGCAGAAAATGACCCATTGACTTATACACTTGCTGATCCCAATGAGGGATTCTTCGCACTTGACTTTAACACCGGAGGTGTTTCAGTCATTAGGGCACTAAATAGAGAGGTACGGTGTGGTGGTTTCGCAGAGCTTTCAGTGTTTAACGGTTTCATTTGAATTGTGGATGTGTTTTGTATATTTCTTAATTTTATTCTCATCGCCTTTCTTTTAGGCCGATAACGTAATAGAACTGGGAGTTGTTGTCTCGGATGGTCTCAATACAGTAAGTTTCAGTTAATGTGAATCATCCATTCAAACCAGTTTGTTTATTACATTCAGAGTACATCATGCAATGTCTTTCAGTTACCACCAACAAAATTAAATATAATAGTAGACGAGGCCAATGACAACCGACCCATATTCCAGGACGCTCCATATGATATTACGATCCCAGAAGTAAGTCAAACAAGTATATGTTCATGATTCTCTTAACCTATTTGTTCATCAGTTTATCGACTTACACAGTAAATAATGCTGAGAGATATCTGTGTGTTGAATTGTCTGTCTTTGTTTTTGTCCCCTTTCAATTCATCAGAACACCGCCGTAAACACAGTTATTTTTCGGGCACTCGCCACGGACGCAGACACTGGAAATGGTGGAGTTGTTAAATACAGCATTGATGAAGTAAGCTTCTTTTGTAAATTGTATCATATTCTGCTGATCCATAAACTCGATTAAAGTATTATTTACACTGTGTTTTCTAGGTTACACCAAATGCTGGATCCAGTCTTTTTAGCATATCCACAAATGGTGATGTCAG